>NC_142193.1:17871250-18507500 GCF_026936395.1 Plectropomus leopardus | reverse complement strand
TCATGTCCAGAGTCATCTCTCTATTATTATTATTACCATGCTAATTAGTGTAACCATGGGACTAACATTCTTAGTCACTGTTGCTATGGAAATATAAGACACTAGAGGTGTGTCACGTCTTTCAGTGGTAATAAGATGTTACAGACCTGCTAGTAAATTCCACAATACTGCAGAGAGACAGAGAGATATTGGATATTGAATTTGGATGTTGAATTTGATTAGTCATGCCTTTTGGGGTGGGGGGTCACAACATGTGTGTGTGTGTGTGTGTGCACTTCTGTATATCACTAATAGATGAGGAAGAAAACATGCTCACAGTGGTTTGTATTTGTTGAAAATATATATTTGAATATAACACATTTTACCTCACATTTTTGGCAGAGTCTGGCTGGGTAGTTAATTGAGAGCAATGCAACACACACACACGCACACACACACACACACACACACACACACAGAAAACACACACACACAGGATTCTGCACACTACTCATAATCTGTCACTGACTTTGGTGTGTATGAAGAAACCTGCACATGTAGGATGAAGGTTTAATAACGTACTGTTTATGGAAAGTAATCTGACTACAGCAACAAACAGGGAGTCACAGGATGAACTGTGGCACTCCTGGAGCAGCACAGTGACGATGATAAAGGAACACCAGAGCCTTTCGAGGAATAAGTGTTCTAGCCCTTCACAAATTCTCGTCACTCAAAAACCCGCAGACAGAAACAGAGGATGGGTCAGTGTCATAATACAAAGAAGTAGCCAGTAATGAAAGGCAGCACTGGACAGCTATGCCCCTCATAATTTTGAAGTCTGTAATACAGCACACTGAAACGGCAATATACTGAACGTGTGTTTGAAATTAAATATGGGGAGCCACGGCCATTTTCAAAATAATACATGTTACTCCTAAGGTCCAAGAAAGTCCACAAATATTAGTAAAAATAAACAAGTCATTCTCAAATCCAAAAACTAAACTAAACTACAGTGCTAAAGCTCAAATCTGTGATGTCAAAGAGTATTAGGCCTGAAGCTGCTCCATAGACAATGAAACAACAGTCATTTCCGGGTAGAAAACTGGCAACTATTTTGAATTGTGGTGATTTGTGAAAACAGCAAACTTGTTTGTGTCTGTTGTCATTTTCAGCTGTAACTGTAGCATTTTAAGATATGTAGTTAAACACATATCTGACGTTTCTGCTGTTCATATTTCATCTACTGTGTTGCTTTGCTAGGGTCTTTGAGTAACCAAATCATCTGGCACAGGATTAATTTTTTTATTTTCAGTCATCAGTTTTAAGTGTGAAATATATTTGAATATTTTCACCGCTTTACCTTACAAAATAGCTGATAGAGGCAGCAGCAGACCAGCAACTCCATCAGTTTGTAGAGAAGGATGACTGTTGTTGTCAATAGAGTCTGGTGGCTTTGAGATAACAGCTTCAGTTCCCTTGAAGGGGCTGTCTGACGGAAAGGTAAAGTGGCAAAATATTCCAAATATAGCATAGACCTAAACTGACATTGATTTTTTTGTGGCAGGCCTTTTTGGGTGGCTAAAAACTAATCAGTTTATGCAGCGTTTGGTCAGTGCCGTCTGGTTTTACCTGTGTGCAACGTGGGGGTTTTCTGCCCGGAATTTATTGTAAATAAACATTGTGATTCTGTATATATGGTTAATACAATAAAACTCATTTAAGGAAAAAAAAAAAAGAAAATCTGTTGGTCCACAAAACCAGGGTCCCACTAATTGTCTGAGGAGGAGCTCCAGATTTTATACACTATGACGTCACAAGTTTGAGACTTACTTCTCTGGTTTCTGACTTTCAGAGAGAGAGTAGCTCATGTTCACAAATATTGATTAAACTCTCCTCAGCCATGGAAATAGTACACTTGAATTTTTCATTTAAGTGGTGTTTCCCTTTAAACCCCCAGATCCCTTTTTCCAGGATAATAATGCATCTTTTCTTGGGCATTAAACAGTCCTTCGCAAAAAAAATAATCTGAGCAGGTTTCATGTTCTCAGATGACGTTAAAAACATGAAGCTGAGCCACTACTCAGTATTAAAAATTGAATAATTTAGAATAATGCAGTCTGGCATTTTTGACAAAAGCAGTTACTGTGACAACTACAAACAATGACAGCAACATCAGTACATGATATAGATAAATAATGGTTCAAAAGATTAATTCAGTCCGATAGAAACAGGCATACAGTGGCATTACTTTATATAATACTATACAACATCATAGTCTATACATCTTAGCAGCACTTTGGTTAGAGGTTGGCTTGGTTTATCAAGCCAAAACCATTAATGTAATATAAATTATGCATGTAGCTATATAGAAGCAGCGAGTGACACAGGATGGGATATTTGCCCGTCGACTGAACACTGTTACTCACATTAACATTTAATATATTTCTTCACAAGTAAAACTGGTCACACATTAAATCAGGCTGTCATAACACAAGAATCAATGGCACTGACATTCATTATGTTCTGAAATAAAAATACTTACTCACAAGCCAGATTTCAAAACTAAGTGACACTGAATATAAAATCCTCTGACTTTTCACACAATCTCTGTTTTCTGATATTTACAGTCAAATAACTTGCAGACGAGACAAAAAAGCCATTCAAATCATAAGCCAGTTTAACAACAGCATGTCCTAATATGTATTTTACAACACACAAACACACTATTGTGTAAAAATAAATGTACACAATACAGAATTGTGGAAACTTGGCACAGGCCCTCTGCTGTAAACTCTGTATATAAACCCGGGTCTCCAGGGAAAATTCATATTGCCCAGTGGACCACTGGCAAGTAGGCATTAGTGTCCGAGTCAACACATTGAGAACAAACTGCCGAATAGATTTCATTTACAGCGCAAAGCAACCTCTAAATGTATTACAATGGATTTATTTACAGCCAGAGGAACCCAACAACAGGCAGACAGAAGAAGAGCGCAGCTCCACATTCTGTTGGTGCTTTGTCCTCCTTAACAAGGGACTTGGTCCTCTGTGACCACCTTGTTAAATATTTAATAATGGCCTCCTTTTCGCTATCGTAACCTTAGAGATGTTGTGTCATTTGTGTCAGACGATGGCTCTCTAAACAAGAGTATATTTGAGTCCTTTCACCCCCCTCTCAGATGCTGGTCTGAAGGTCTCCATTCAGCAGAGTGCTCTGGGTCTCCGTGGGGTCATTCATCATTCGAGACTTATCCTGCCGGCTATCGCTGCGATCGACCTCATCCAACCCGCCCACCTTCTTAAGACACAGAACATTCTGGAAACTCTTTTTGAAGTTCTCCGACAGGAAGGCGTAGAGGATGGGGTTGGCGCAGCTGTTGGCATATCCCAGAACCACCACAAAGGCAAAGGTGCTCCTCAGGATGGGAGTGGTGCTGATGGTTCCGGTCACTGAGGTGACATTGAAGACGTAGAAAGGCAGCCAGCAGAAGACGAACACTGCCACCACAATGGACACCATGCGAGTCACCTTCCTCTCTGAGCGCTTCCTCTTGGAGGAGCCCACGCGGATGCCTGACGACTTCACCTTGAAGATGATAAACAAGTAGCAGAGGCAGATGACCATGAGCGGCAGGAAGAAGCCCAGGATGAAGGTGTAGAACATGAACGCTGTGTAGTAGGCCTCTTGAGGCTCAGGCCACACGATGGTGCAGAAGCAACCGTCGTGTTTTGTGATGACTCCGCTGTAGATGACGATGGGCAGGTTGACCATCAGTGACACCCCCCACACTGCTAAGTTAATAGTCTTGGCCATGCGCGGCTTACGCCACTTTGTGGACTTAATGGGATGCACCACAGCCAGGTAACGGTCGATGCTCATGACCATCAGGCAGAAGATGGACGTGAACTGGTTCAGAGAGTCGACGGTCATTACAACTCTGCAGAGCACTGGGCCGAACGGCCAGTGGACCAGCGCCAGCTGGATGGCGATGAACGGCAGGCCGAGCATGAACAGCACATCGGCCACTGCCAGGTTGAGGATGTAGATGTTAGTAACTGTCTTCATTTTGGCGTAGCGCAGGATGACGTAAATGACGAGGGCGTTTCCACAGAGCCCCACAGTGCAAACCAGAAAGTACATGCAGGTGATGACCACCGTGCTGGTTTTGTTGAAGCTGTGGTACGTGTAGTTCCCATGAAGGTCGGACTCATTGCCCTGCATGAAGCTGTCGTACATGAGGTGCTCCGACAGGTTCGGAGGGGACGACGGGAAGATCCAGGAGTCCATGATACCTCACTGTCTCACGTCGGTTATGTAGATTACGGCATCTCACCTGCGCACATAAAGATTTGTCTTAGCAACAGTGTAAAATACTTTCAAATTAGCTTTTTAATAGAGATTATTTTTTACAATCCTGACAGTTATGGTCCTATTAATAGAAATAAAAAACAATTATTCCATATAGTATGGATTCTGATATTGATTTTATGCTTTCCAGGAGAGATCCATAGTCATCATCTTTACTAATTATTGAATGTGATCTCCTCCTACATAGTTGCTGACAGTTGTTGTTCTGTGAGCCAATATAACCAGTGGCTATCATTCTGAATGATTTCTATGACTTGTGTCCTTTTGAAACAGAAAATGTCCATCCTCATGGCCAGCGGTACCTGGGGGGGTTTTAAAGATGTAGTATCTGAATCTCTCTTGGGAGCAGATTGATAGCATGTGTGAAAAAGAGAGCACCTCAGGATGTTTGCCAGTGCTTTCTATCTGAGACAGACATTCCCTGTGTGTTTATTTGGTCAGACACTGCTATCCAGGGAAATCACTCTGCACACCCTGCAGTCATAAGCTCTCCCCGGGGAATCACATGCCAGTCACATGTTGCTAAATGATCAGCTGCGACCTGATTAAACACAGAAATCTTTGCTGACACATATTTTTTTTATTTATTAGGGGGTGGGCATGGATGTAAATTAATCCCAGGCTAAGTAATTGAACGAGGGGAATCACAGTGCTGCCAATAGCTTCGCCGCAGTCAGATTGGAGTGCTTGTCACTGCCAAGGCACAGGAGGCAAACATGGTCTGACAACTTAGTTTGGTGCCAATAACATAAGAGGTTTTATGATGCCAGTTTATCATTTTCACCATGGCAGCAGAATAGTTTGGACACTGGTTTTTGAGTCTCGTCCTTGGTGAACAGGCACAGAATTTCAGAAAAGGGAATGTTTGAGCTCAATGAGTCTGTTTGGGTCTATAAATGTGTGTTGCCAGAGTCAGGTGAATGGACAGAATATAGTCTAATCTAACAGCTGGATACTCTGGGAGAAACATTTTATGATCATATGATTAATTAATCGTACAGAGACAACACAACTGAAAATATGCTGCTCTCTTGAAGCACTAATACTTCGGCTGCTGAAGTGAAGAATAAATGGAATCTATCTCAAATCAGTGTTGGTGTGAGTAATATTCAGTGACTTATGGAATATTATTTTTCTAACTCTTCAAAGGCTGTATTTGAAAGATTCTTCATACTGTGCAACAGGTATTATTTCTCAGAGCCTGCACAGTCAAAAGAAAGAGAAAACTGTGGTTTGTCTTCAGAACAGAATACTATTTTACTGAAGTGGCTACTAATTAATTTAGTGTTTTTCTTCTTCCCTGGTCTGCTTTTAGTGGCCAAAAGGTAGTGTTAAAGAATAAATATTCAGCTGAATGTATGTTTACAGGCTCATAATTAATCATGCAAACCCAGTTCAGGGAAAATAAGAAGATGAGAATGAGGTTAAGTCAGAAATTTCATTTACAGTGTAAGCAAACTCTGCACAGACCCAACTGAGGGTTTATGGCATCAGATCTCAGTTAATACAAACGCCAGAACAGCATATTTTATGAGTTAACAGTAACATTACATACTGGGACATATAAATACAGTGCAGCCAGTATTGGGTGAGTAATTAAAATTTCCAACATACTCCTGAAATAATCAGATTAACCTCGTAATGTACTACCTTTGCACATGTGCACATCACAATTCAATCATTCCACTGTGAAAAGTATCGTCTTACCTGTCACACTGTCTACAAAATGCGCCACTCCTGTGCGGATCAAAGTATTTCAGTGTTTATGTCAGATTCATCTTCATCTCCAAATATTCCTCAAGTTTGTCTCACTGGCACCGAAGCTGGAAACCTCTCTGCGACGTGAATTTTCATTGAAATAATTCCATCGTGCATTATGCATCACACGCGAGGAGAGAAAGGACAAAAAAGGTCGCACAAGTAAATGCAATACAAGCGTGCTGTGCACAAAGCTCCGATGCGCTCGCGCTGTGATGCGCGCAGTGACTGCCTCCAGCTGGAGAGCGCGGATGTCATAAAGGACGCACACAAGAGACGCCAAGGAGGTGCTGAAGAGACTCACCTCTGAAAGGGAGGCTGCTGATACACGTATCAAGTCCTGCATACAGGTGGAGCTACGTGAAATTGAGCATTATTTGTATTGGCATTGCGATCAAATTCAGTGATGCATATTAATAAGTAAAATAAGTGGTGGCCAGCATTTAAAAATCTGTCAGTTTAAAAGCATTAAGTTAATTTTATGAAAACAAAGCAAGCCTTTTGGGCACGTCAGGTTCAGATTTTTGCGCTGCTTAAGGGCAACCTGCCGAAAACCATTTTTTTAACCGTGTCAGGCGAGTTTTATCTGTAGCAAACTTACTGCTTCTTTCAACTCCTTTCCTGTATAAATAAAAATATGAAATTGAGAGGCTCGATATCCCTTTTCCCCAATAATCCAGCCAAAATGCTTGTTTCGTGATTTGGCACAATTCTAAAAAAAAACTTGTTAACCACAAAAGGGTCACTGGTAATGGCTGAAAAAATGACAGTAAAGTGTTGCCAAGTATTCTTTTCTCAAAGTTTTTACCACGCGCGCCTGCTGCCTAAATTAAGATGAGTTGAAAAATCCAGTGTTGACCGCAGTGTTCGCGCAGTTTCGGGCCTTCTGGATCTGGTGCTCTTGATTAGTAGCTTTTTGATTCAGGACAGTCATGAAACTTAACTGTCACGAGTGGCCAGACGCTCAAATCTACATCATAGCTCCCAGCCATGAGAGGCAGCACTGAGCGCAAAGACGCAGAGCAGCACTGAAATTACGCCCCGCGAACACCCCCCACCCTCTCCTCGGATCAAGTTTTGATTGTCATCACGAAGATTGAAGTTTAAAAATAAGTTGCGCATGGAGAGGTGCGCGTCTTGACCCAGGCCGTGGATTTTTATTCAAACTGGTTGTGATGTCGAGTGTCAAACCCAAACTCAATCTCCAAAAACATCTCTTCAGCATGCCATTGGAGATGCTGAGGAAGCCGTGGCCATGTTTAGCAACGCTTGGATAGATCCATGTCAGTCTGCTGTACAGGTAAGGTCAATTTAAATATTCTTCAAACTACTGATGTTATTGTCATAACGCAAATGCAATCTGAGTTTAAGTTTTGAAAGTAAGAGGAAACTTGTGATGTGGCTTGTTGTTGAAGCGCTGTCATGCTAAAATTTGACTTTTGCTGCGTGTGTGTGTCAGTGTTTGAGCGTGAAGATGTTAAACGTATTATTTTTTTCTGACTTTTATTGGCACAAGCAGCTGGTGAGCATTTTCTTTCTGTCAACTGTATTCTTCTTAAGCCCATGGCAGCATCTGTCAACTAAGTGGTGCTCTTGTGTGCAAGTGAAAACCAAATAATATGCTGCAAGCAAGAGACTGCCAGGAAAATATCTGAGATGTTTGTCTGTATGATGGCCTAAGATATGTGTGCTGCGAGGTTCTAGTACACGGGTCTGCATTTGAGGCCTGCTGCTTTGGCACTGCTGTCATGCTAGCTGGTTCTGTGTAAAATAGTTCTGGTTTTGTAATTTTGCAAGTTTGTAAGTTTGTTTTTTGTAGTTTCACAAGCACAGTGGTGATCTCAAGGGGGGACCAGAGGGGGCTGTAACCCCCCTGATGAAAATTGGAAGCCGACATTAGCGCCTCTACTAGGCTGTGGCATGCTCAAACATGGCTGTATCATGTGAAAGTAGAAGACCTAAGGCATTGATAATAAGCATGTTAGCAAAGCTTGTCTACACTACGCATATGTTTTGATAAATTTTAATGATGGAACAACTGGTACTGCCATTTTCAAAGGGGCCCCTTGAACGCTCGCCTCAAGATTTCTGAATGAAAATGTGTTCGATGGGTAAACACGAGTCTCCCCTAAACTTGAAAAGACTTGTTCCCAGTAAATGTTTTGCTCCTTACAATCAATTTGCTTCTTCAGAATACAACTGTAAATTTGTCTTTAAGGAATAGGATGATCAGCTTATACAAAGAAACGTAACGCATTAAAACAGGATTTTTGTGGAACTTAAAATGTTAAGTGTACTGCTATTGTTCTATGTACAGTATTGTGCAAATGTTTTGGGCCTCCTTAAACTTTTGCAAAATTATAATACCATACTTTTTTCCCCTCTGTAGTCCCTTTAATAAAATACAACCAGAAAATACAGGAAATATGTATTATGTACTGTGTATTAAGAACACAAATATTTCAGAATAAAACAACTTCAACTCTCTCTCGAGCAGATAATAAGGTTTGCAATACTGATCCTCTGGTGTAAAAATGTGCCCAAAGCTCAGTATATATATATAGAGAAAGACTTTTGCACAGCACTGTACATTAGATAAGATACCGATAGTAATATTAACTCCAAAATAAGAAACCAAAGTAAATGAGTCTGCAATTCCTTAACTCTTATATTTACATAGTCCTTGGGGTGCCACTGCACAAGTTATCGACATATGTTTCACGTGGTGTATATTTGCTTGGTTTATTCAATCACTATTTGATATGCTGTAAACCATTACCGCTGATTAATAGTTTTGTAATTTGAGAATGACTCATATGTTCAGGTTGAGCTAAACATTGGTAAAATGAGCAGTGCAGGTCTGCCAGTGTGTGAGCGTTTCTGCTCAGAGATTCCATCAATCCAAAACGTTTCAGATCACGACATCTGCAGTGACTTTTCCACGCCATCTAAAGACAAAATGTCAAACTATTCATGCTGGAGCTGCCAGCTGCCAACCCAGACTCCTCAGCAACATCCAAAGTGAAAAGGTCCTTCATGCACAACTCATCACCTCACTAGGGATGCTGAAGTCACCACATTTGGAGGCAAAGTTAGTTTTCAGCGCCTCGGAAAAGCCTCCGTCACTCCACAGTTGAGGAATAGGTTATGCTGTGTAGAGAAGTGGAGCTTTTCTGTAAATCAGCAGACAAAAGAGTCTTTGAAGGGTGCTAAGATTTTTGACAGGCGGCGTCTGTTTTATTATGCCTGACCTGCAGATTCTTATTCAGTTCATTCAAGTGATAGAATATGCTGATTAGCAGGCGCTTGTTTGAGATCAGAGGAAAAAGGTGTTGATGACAGTATTAAGCTGAATGCTGATATACACCGCAAGTTTGCAGTGTGTCTCCGGAGGTAAGGAAAAAGGGTCAGTTGCATCAAACGCATACTTCTGGACAGTCAAACATCTTTTTTTCATCATATAAATAGCATTTCAGCAGAAAAATGCACAAGAGTTCTGTATTGCCAAAATATACGTGTTATTTTCTTCAAAATTCACTTGAGCCTCCAGTGATTCCACATATTTTGTGGCCAAAACGTAATTAAATGAGAGCTGGAAAATTAGCTCATCATAACTGTTAAAGAGAGTCAGTTTGATGGTAGTATCTCTCACTCTCTGTGAGGGGGGTTTGTGTTGAAATTAACCATGTGTGGTGCAGGCGGAAAGGTCACAGGGGAAATAAAACTGATTAAGAAGGGCAAGGAGTAATTTATTGGAGGGTATCTTGCCACCAGGAAGAATAAATGACCCTTTGAGTTGATTTAGAGTTAAATACAGTTTAGGTAATTGAAAGCAATATAAAAATGATGCTGTGGCATTTTACCCTTTGTATTTGAACTAGAACAGCGTTTGCATTTACCTTCTTGCAATGTTCTGGCAGTTTAAGATAAGAAAAGGCTTTTTAATGACTCTTTAGGCACTGACGTTGTTTATCAGTATTCTCCCAGACTGAAACAAGCATGCCGATACACGTTGTAGTGAATGATGAACGCATTTTAATCCCCATGGCTCCCTTGGTTGCTCACTTCTGTCTTACTTTTAGTGATGTTGGTGATATAATGCAGGAGAGTGTTTGAAGCTCATGTCTGTATTTGCTTCCTAATTATTGAGGCATGACCAAGCCCCTCTCCGGCTCAGGCCCTGAATTGAAAGCATTGATTATACATCCTGCCAGGGTAAATTGACAAACTCTTAGCCGCCTGAGGCAACTGCAAATATTCAATGTACACTGCTGATGCTTTTGGCTTTTCTGTAATGATTGTGCTATGAGAGATGCACATTAACCAGGTGTTCTGAGATATATTGCTGCAATTTGTTTGCACTGAACAAAGGGATTGTGTTGCTCAAGCAAATATTTTGCTCTTTCAGATTCAGATTTGGTGCTGTACATTTCATAATGTCTGTTTCATGCTGCCATATGTGGGTGTTGTTCTTGTTTTCTATATGTTGGTGTTTTTCTCGGGGGCTTGTCAGTCAGCGCTCTATCCATCCACTTCATGTGAAGATACTGTCGAGTGGGCCACTTCATCTATTTTCTCTGTCCAATCTGTTATAATGAAACCTGCCCCTTTGGGGCTAAATAGCCATCAAAATGTTAATCAGCTGCGTTGTTTCTTCCCCTCTCATTTTTTTTTGTCAAGTGCAACATCACTAAGCTACTGACATTAAGACCCTTCACAGTTTGAGACCTAAAGGTCTTCATGGATTCACTTCTCCCATTTTCGGTCCATTATTTTAAATTGTTCTTATTCTTATTTTTATTATACTGGTAAACATGCTCATAAAGAAATTGTCAGTCTTAACTTCACCTAAATGGAAAAAAGCGATTACCTGTAAAAATGAATATAATTGCCAACTATTTATAGTGTCAGTGATAAAATATGGTGTCCTGAATGATGAATAAAACAGACAAAACAGTGCAGTGTTTTCTCTGCTATAGGGCTTCAACTAATGGTCATTTTAATAATTGATTAATATGCTGATTTTTGCGCCGTGATTAATATGCTCATAAAATGTCAAAAAGGGAAAAATGGTCTTTAGAATTACCCAGAGCCGGGGATGATGTCTTGAAATAGCTTATTTTAAACAGTCCCAACAGTTTAAAACCAAAAAATATGAATATTACTTATATTACTAATATTACTTACTATAATATATGATAAAAAGCAGCAGGAAAAACAAACAAATGAGAAAACTAGTATTCAATTATTAAAGTACTTCTCTGTGCACACTGATTTGCTCACTGATTTTAGAAAAGTAAAACCTTTTCTTGTCAACCAGAAATATGTTTTAGGCATGGTGTGATGCTTGATCTGAAATTCTCAGCCAATCAGAAACAAGTTTCCTCTTTGGCCGCAGTATAAAAAAAAAAAACTATCAGCAGTTTTGTCTACTCTCTGATTGTGACTCTTATCAAAACCAGCAGTCTTAGTGATAAGACTCAGCCAGCGTGTACAGTCTGCTCTGTGTGTTCTCTTTACACATTGCTGTTTATTTACACATCATGTGTCTGGCTGCTGTGATAAACCCCGCTGAGGCAAACTCGGGCTCCTAGGAGACGCTGTTGTGGTGAGCGGGTGATTCTGAAGGATGCTGATCTGTCCACTGTTGATGTTTTTCCAGTTGCTCTGTTGAAAAAGCGAGCTTGCTTGATATCAGATATTATTGATAACTTGTTAGACGCAGTCCCTCTTAACTGTATGGAGCCAATTAGCGAGCACTAAGAGAGGCAGAAATGTGTCTTATGGTGGTCATATATTAACTGCATGTGTTCCACGTTGTATATTGTTTTTAGCTTGTCAGTGGTAAATTCTGACATAAACTTCTCTGGTTATTAAAAAAAAAAATCTGCATAAAAACTTAAATGCCACTTCTGTCAATCTCACGAGGCATATTTTTTTGTAAATACTGTATTCAACAGTTTTATTTTTAATTTTGTTAATACTTTTAATGGCTATTTTCTATTACTAAAGATGTTCTTGTTTTTTTTCTGCCATGAATTTGGGGAGTATTCTAATTTCCCTGTATAATATTTTTTTGCTGTAAAATGGTAAATGGACCTGCACTTGTAAAGCTCTTTTCTATTCATTTTTGACCACTCAAAGTGCTTCCACACTATGAGTCACATTCACCCATTCACACACACTTTCATACACTGGTGACTGAGGCTATGGTTCAAGGTGCCACCTGCTACTCAGTTTTTAATAAATCACATGTAAACACACACTAATGGAACAGCCATCAGGAGCAATTAGTGGTTCAGTATCCTGCCCAAGGATACTTTAACATGTTGACTGGAGTAGCCGGAGATCGAATTGCCAACCTTTTGATAAGAGGACGACCCACTGAGCCACAGCTGCCCCTTAATGTGACTTTAGAAGATTGGGGAAATAATCTCAATGCAAAGTTTGCTTACTTTTGGAGCTCCTCACTGCATCTCCAACCCAAAATCATGCTAAAGCATGTAACAGAGCTGCAGGTGCACTAGAGGATAGCGTATCACTGTCATGTATTGCCTCACCTACGTGTGAACAGTTCACACAGGTAGGATGGTGCAGTGCCAGTTGGCGGCAATATTTTTCTTAATGCCAACAACTTCCCGCGGACCAAAGAAAAGCACAAAAATTCATAAACAAAAGCCGACTGTATTTTCATACCCACGAGTACTGCTAATGCCCAGGTGACACAATACACAACACCAACTGACATATCCTCATAGTACTATTTGTACAAAAATGCACACACAACAGTGTGTATGGTATCCTAAGAATTAGCGCCCCAGGAATACTGTTTCGTTCTTACGGTACAGTTATGTAATTAATGTAAACTTACAAAGGTTAGGTTTAGGCATATAAAGTTACTTTGGTTAGGTTTAGGAAAAGAAATAAGATTAGGTGTTTATAGGTTTATGCAAGTAAAGTTGGTTAAGTAAAGTAACTTTGGTTAGGGTTAGGTAAATAGACATGGTCAGGATGTATCTTAAAATGACTCAAAGGTCACTCAAAGTCCACACGGTATCAAACCTGCAATTCCAGGGAAAAGTCCGAATTGTTGTAACCCATCCATCACGCCACCCGTTACTCTTATAAGACCACTCAGGACTGCTTCCTTGCTTCCTCTAGTGTACTGGTGGCTCTATTACATGATTTGGCGTGATACTGGGTTGGTCTTCATCAGTATTCATTGCATTGACATTCAGTGTTGAGCTCAGGTGGCAGTAAAGATCTCACCCGGCTCAAATACAACCACTTGCCATATTGGGTCACATGATGACAACTATGCCATCTCCATGACAAGTGAGTAAACCTCAGTATGCAGCTGAAAGCTCTGGCAAAAGTCAAACTTGTATTAAGATATTTTTGCAAAAACTTTGTCTACTATTTGGTGCCTCTGCTATGCTATTACTTGCCAAGAAGTGGCTCAAAATATTGAAAAACATTCAGTACATGTTGCAAGGGTCCTGCTGTTGTTTAACGATGACACAAACTTTCTATTCATATAAGGCTGTATTATTGGTGGTCGTTGTTTTGCACACTTCTGCAGATGTGATGTGTTGGGAATTTAAGTGGAGGTGGTCCTTGAAAGAGAGTGTTCAAATGAAAAGGTTCCTGTCTGAGAGTTTGACACATTTAGGACAGACCCCCAAGCTTTTATAAACCACGGGTATGATGTGGACATATTCATCTGTCTGTTCTGTACAGATGTGAAACTGCAGGTGATAACCAAACTGCGACCAAACAGTTTTCGCTCTCAACCGAGTCGACGCATCTGACTAATAATGAAAAATCACTTAAGATTTCTTGCAAATCAGGGCAGCTAATAGAGAATATAAATACTAACTAATTCCACATTTCCCACAATAACTGTGCCCGTGACATTTGACAAATCCTTGTGTAAAATTCAAATTAATTACACATTAATATGTATGGCTGTGCTGCTTCATCTAAAATTGGATTATGAAAGAGTTTGTGATTGAATTTGTGGGAAAAGTTTAGATGGAGGTGATGATGACGGTGTTGGAGGATGTAAAAATATATACTTGAGTGTATTCTGTGTTGTGAAATCTGCTAAGTGGATAATGAGCAATATTAATGTTGCTGTTGTTGGTGTGATGGATTGAATCCATTTTCGAGAGGTTTTATATTATTGTTCAGATATGGCATTGCAACTACAGAAATACTATTACAGGATATCTTTACCGTACATTAACATATAGTCAGAGTTGCATGACATGCATGCGTTTTTCTTTTTTTTGTGTAATGGTGGAGATGAGGGTAAAACAGAAGTGGGAATTAAGCAGTGTGTTTGATTTTGTTCTCAGTATGTGGGATTCCACTGCCTGTATATTATCATTACAAATTTTTTTTTTTTTTTGCATAAAATACACCAAGTCTTGCACCGGTTTCAGTGTATCGTCTGCTCTGAGGATTCTGCCCAGAAACAAAGTTTGAGTGTTGTTGGTTTCGACATCCTGATGTACGTGACATTAATGTGAGAGGCATTCTGCAAATTGTTTTAAAGATAAATAAATATTACTAATTTTGAGATTGCACTATGCCATTTCAGAAAAAAAGATCAATAAAATCCTACTTTATATGTCTTGGCATTTTTTTTTTGAATATTAATGTAACCCTTTATGGTACACATTATAAAGCCATAGTAAGAATCCATGTTCTTCAAGCCTACTTTTAACATATGGAAATAACTTTTAATGTTTCTCCATCTTCATATTCTAATCCGTTATAAGATTATAGTCTATCATAACCCTTTCACTCAGATGAATATGATTTGGGGTGGGTTAGGGGCTTTCTTTCTTTTTTTGTTTTTTGAAATGCCCCTTTGTATCATTCAGTGTCCTCACTCTAACACTGAGTATTCTATGATTTCTTTTTTCCTCCACAGTAGTTTGTCACTCGTGAGGTGGATAATTGATCTGTCGATCCATTCACAGCTGATCAGATTGCAGATTGAGGAGCAGTTTTCAGATGTTTGTTGGTCACCAACTTTGTGATACATTTATTCTCCCAATGTTACTGTTACAAAGCCTCAGTGAAGAGATATTCTGGGTATGTTGAACTTGCTTCATAGCACAGGCCTCTGGTTAGTGACTACTTTGCTCTCAGAGCCTCAGAGGCTTGTTGCAACCTGTTGTCTGGCATACAGAGCAGCCACTGTTCACTTTTTTGTTGTTTCCAATAAGAACTGCTTCTCTCAGGGCTGTTAAGTGTGATTGATTGTGTTTGCTGCAGACCGTGCCGCAAGTCCTCTTAAAACTCTCAGGCTCAATCCAAAACTCTCTTTAATTCCCTTTTTTGTAACAATCGCAGGTAGCCAGTTATATTCACTCTGCATTAAAGATAAAAGAGAAAACATGTACTTTCTGAGTAAGACAACTCATTAGAGAAACAAGACATGACTTGAAATGAACGCTTATTGACTGTTTGGTGCATCGCAGACTTGTTTATCTATTTTGGGTGGCACTTTGTGTTTTCCATTTTGAATTCAATTCCATTTTCAATACTTTGTTAATTTAATTTTCCTTTTGGTTACACATGTTTCTTTTTCCACTGATTAAAATGTAAATGAAGCCTTTGAATACTCATACTATTTTCAGACCTCGATATCAGTGCCATGTCTGAGCCTGGCAGGCAGCTCACAACCTTTAGATGTGTATGTGGGCAGGCATCTCCAAGTGTTTATTGCAGCATGTCTTCAGGGTTAGCGACAGCATAGAGTACTGCTTGTGAGCTCATATTCAGACTTTTCCTACTAGCTTTCCTTTAGATTTAAAGAACCTTGAAATTGTTTCCATCCATGTGCCATGCCAACCTTTATAGAGAGTTTTATGAATTTTTACTCACAGCTGTAACATTGTCTGATTCACATTTACTTTCAGGGATTACTGTATGGCTGTAGCTCAGATTTCTTAGGTGATAACCTAACTAAATCAGTGGAAGGTTTGAGCTAAGAGTTCAATCTTACTGTTTTTTTTTTCTATTTGGGCAATTGCTGTGTTGCTGTTCATGCCTTGATGTTTTTATTTTCAAATCGTTTGTCTCTTCTAAGACAAAACCGTAATGTGACTGACTCACTCAAGTAACTAAGTCAAGTAGTGCACTTAAGTACATATTTGAGGTGCTTGTACTCTACTTGAGTCTTTTTTGATTTCATGCTACTTTTTACTTCTACTCCACCACAGTTTTTTGGGAAGTATTGTGCTTATTAGACAATTACATAGCTTTAGTTACTAGTTACTTTAAAAGATTTTCTATATGTTATGTGATATCCACTGAGCAGTTACATGAGCACAACGTGTGCTTCAAACATATGAACAGTAATTCACATTTGGGTGTATTCATTATCCATTATGAATCAGTTTCTCGTTCTGTAAACAAACCCAGAAGAAGAGGGAAGTAAGCAAAGCAAATTAGCAGACACATGGTGGCATTTATGTACATTTTTTAACGCAAGATGCCCTAAGAAGTGCATCGTTTTCTTCTTTTACCTTTACTTTCTGAGCAACATGACTTTGGTCAACATTAGGAGGGGCCTGTGCATCGTCAGCTGCTCATACATGAGTGGCAAACTTACAGTTAAGGAGTAATGTAATTGTAACCCGGTTATTTTGTGTCGCTACAAATTGCAGATGTCCCCTAAAACCCTTGCATGCACATTATCAGTGGATGCTAAAATTAACCGATAAGTTACCTGAACGCCTCACATGCAGGCTTCTGGTAATGCTAGTGATTGACTGTTTTTTTTTTTTTTTTCAGGGACTCCACATTGCACATTGTCAAGAACTTGACATAAAGCTACTGCGTCATAATCACAGAATACGTTTATTAATCAGAGCACTCACATCAGCATTAGCAAACCACTAAATATTTTCTGGATTATTGAATGATTTTGTATGAAAATCAGTGAGTATTTATTCTAGCCAGAGAGAAACGGTAGGATTTAGCATTTACATGCTTATTAAGGTCAAGTATTATCCTGAATGGATGGATGGATAAATTATTAAAGGTTTACACCAATCTCAACCTGATTAAAAACTCCTGGATTGTGGCAGTCTCCTCTGATTGAGGTTGTTAAAAGCGAATTTTTTTTCTTCTATTTATTATTGGAATATTAGGGCATCTTATGTCAAATTTTCTCATCAGTTAGCTGAGATATCTACAATATTTAAAACCTTTGCTGCTGTCACCATTAGCAGGCAACACCTGATGTCGCGAAACATACAAACAGATTGAGAAATGTACAGCAACTGCCTCATTCTTATACAGGTGATCCTTTTTCTACGCAAGAAAAACACTCACAGCCACACTTTTCAGCTCTACCTTTGCATGTGAGAGTACACGCTCAGTGTTGGAGCTCATGGTCATTGTGTGTGGCTTTCTAATCTCATGAAACCAGAATTGGTTTCCATTCTTCTTTTCAGAGCCTGGAGATGATAGATAATGTTGCTCATGGAGGGAGGCAGGCGTCAGCTCAGATTTCTCAGGTGGGCTCTGCCTGAATGAGCTGTCAGTGGCACCGACCACCTTGCTGGCTATCTGTGACACACCACACAGTGTCCGACTGCTCTGCCCCCCCCCACTTTAGGAGTTATAATCTCAGAACTGACCCTCAATGCACAAAATCTCTTCTTTCATACAGTGGCTCTGTTTTTATTTTACTTGTCATTTTAGATTTCCAGCTCCACCGAGTTCGAACGTCACATTATGTGGTGTGCAGAGCTTCTTTCAAAGAATGGAAAATTGCTGCTGCACTGTCATACCTGTGCTTACCATTCTCCCTAGACTATTGAACGCCCTCCCTAGACTATTATTTTGTTACTGTAGCATGCACTGAATGTTGAAAAGTTACTTTCACTCTGTCGCCTCAGATGCCGCTCATTTATCCTTCTGACAAATCAGCAGGAATTCCTCCTCACACTGACACAAATCTCTAATTGTCTCGCAATCCGAAATCATTTTTCCCCTGATACATGCTGGGCTCTTCACAAGGTTCAGTGATGTGATCAGTTTGTTTGAAAATATGCCTGTTGCTGCTGGGCTGAAAATGAAGACGAATGATTGCGAGCACAGTTTATCTCTACATTGCCTTGGGATTGTAGGAAAATTAATGGCTTCAATAACACAATACTAACTACCACATCTCTGCTCCTGCTTCTTAGATACATCAAAAGTTGGTGCATAAGAAATACATATTACCAAAGTAACAAAGGGATGATGAAGTACCTAAATGCTAATCTTGTGCACAGCATGATATTTGACCCTAAAATTATTAAAAGAAATTATTCTCATATCAATGATAAATGGTCAGATTAACTGACAGTCAGCAGCTTTTACACTTTATGAATCTGAAGACAAGGATATGTGCATAATATTGGTCATGTATATCACCCCTATCAAATATGTAATGAAAGTCAAGGCCATTTTGTAGACACTGTGTTAAAATGTTTAAATATTTCTAGCTTTATCTTTATCTTATTGTGCTTGTAGTCCTTAAACTTTTAACTTTTTAGCAAAATGTAAAAACTCTTTACAGACAGACTTATTTAACTACAAGTAGTTTGCTATGTTCTGCAACCTCTCTTAGCTTTTTAGGTCTAATAAATAATAAACATCTCATAAAACGTCAGGTAATGTTCTTGGACCTATTTTGCGTATTAAACACAGAAATACAACTGTATACCTTCTGAATTCACCTGTTTCTTTTACTAACCTGTTGTCATTCCCAAGTCATCAAATACCGCTGCTCAGTCAGTGATTCAACGTCAGACACTGATACAAAAAGGCACCTTTCGTGGTGATGTGATGTGCTGCCAGGCAGTGTCAGTTCATACCGTTTGCAGCGTGAAACATGGTCTGGCGGCGTCAGTTTAAAATGCAGCTGGACAGCATCAATTTCAAATGCTGCCGATAACAACCTAATGTAGCTGGAAATTCCCATGAAGAGTGGATCGAAGGAGAGGTGCATGGGTCCAACAAACTCCAGACTTTCACCCAGGAGGCGGCTGTTCACTTCTTGTGTGAATGTTGAGCCAACCCATTATGTTTTTTCCAAAGCTAACCACATGCTTTTGTTGCACAAAGAAATGCATAATACATTGTAAGTTTGTTTTTTAAAAAGACTGCATGTTACAAACAGAAACATTTTCTGTGTATTTTGAGAAGACACAATGCATATAACAGGCATAAATTGACACTGCGTTCTGTAACGTCAACAGCTGATGCAGGAGGACGCTATGTAGACGTAAAAGTCCACTGACCAAGCAGCAGTATTGACTAGTTGGGATGAGAATGTGTTGCGTTTACTGAACTAAGACTAACATTCACTTAATTGCCTTGTTAATTTATTGTAAAACACACTTTATACAAACTAGACTGAACCAAAATGGTCATAGTTAGCGCTTTTAGCTGTTCTGTCAGTTAGTCCACCGTTCCAACAATCACAGATTCTAGTTTGGTTGAAATAAATGCTGAGTTCACAGAGGCAGATGTGAAAATATATTGTTTTTCCGGTGGTTTCTCTCTTCTGTTGCCGGCCGGCTGTTTACAGTCCTGTAACGCTGTCTTCATTACTCGTAGCGGCCATGTATCCCAGCTCAGTTGCCTATTCCACCAGAAAGGACTGACTTCTGGTGGCAGGCGATGTGCGCATAGAATACACCTTCAATATAGCATCTCAGTGAGTTTAGCGTCTGCATTTTTGATGTTATTGAAGCTCATACCGTCAGGATTTCCAAGCTTAAAATCCATTGCAGATGAATATAATTGTTAGTTGCAGCCTTAAAGTGGAAGCGATGTGATGGTGTATAAATAACGTCATGTATACAATATAATTCACCTAATCTTAAAAAAGCTAAGATTGCAAACTAACAGCACACTCTTGAACCTTGAGGGTTGAGAAATATTTGTAAGACAAAATTTTTTTCACTTTACTTGATTTTCTGAATTATATTCTTTAGAGGGCCATCTGCATTGTTATATATGTGTGTGTGTGTATGTGTGTGTGTGTGTGTGTGTGTGTGTGTGTGTGTGTGTGTGTGAAGGAAGCTGTGGTACACTTAATATATTGGCATTCAGACTGGGGCAGAATTGGCTGCAGTGCAGTTTGCGAGTAGAGGTGTAAACAGAATGCACAGCCATCTGCACAACACAGACCTCTCATCTACCAACTACAACTGAAACACCTGCCACCGTTCTGATTGCTTGTAGAACAAAATTAGTGCTTAAAGTGGCCCTAACTCTGATTTTACAGCATGACTCGGCACTTTTGATCTTAATTTATTGAACGCGCTTGATGAAGATATGTTTGCACTGAGAGCAAGCTATTTGGCAACAGGCTTTAATAAATAAAAGCCTCAATCTCTCTGTTATCTGTTATCTTGACTTAACATATGTATATTTGTATGCCACAATATCTGTCGGCTCTGTTATTTTCGATTCTTTTTAAAAGTTCAAAGCATAACTAATAAATCCCTTCGTCTTTCTGTTTATCTTTATCTGCCAATAGAAGTGTGGCATCTGTTTTCATGTTTTAGTTTTGTGTCAAAAACCTGTCAAGCTCATACTGTAGCTTATACAGCAGGGATACTCAACTTGCTTCACTTGGGGGCCACTGTTGCAAAATGACAGGAGGCTAGGGGCCAGTTGCAGCAGCCGTCAAACACATTTAGGATGTTTCTAAAATTTTAGGATGTTTTTAAGATTTTAGGTCATTTATAAGACATTTCTAGGAATTTAGGATGTTTCTAAGGTTTTAGTATTTTATAGGGGTTTAGCTAGGACCTTTATTGGGGGTTGCAGGGGATCGTCCACTCACACTTTTTTTTTGATAAACTAACTCTACTTTAATGTTTTTTATGCACTCGGGCACCTTATGCATACTTAAAATACAAAAGCGTTTCCCAGTGTCAATCACTTTATTTTGTGTATCATTATTCTCTTTCCTTTTATTTACAATTTATGAAGTAGTTTATGTGGAGGCTGATGATCGCTGGGCTCATGAAACCTGATTTTTTGATATTTGAATTTGATATTTTTCAGTTATTCATCCCTTTGCTTCTGCCTGTATCTTGCACATCAACAGCCATTGCAAGCCCCTGTTTTGTTTTTTATTACCTCTTGATGTAGTCCTGTGAAATTTGAAGACGTGAACAGCTGATACGATGCCACGTAACTGAGGTCAAGAGTGTCTGAAGCACCTGAGAGGCTCAGATTGAACTTTAAACAAATCTTTCTGCCCTCATCTGTCTTATGTTGATAAATGGATACAGAGCCCTTTTAAATCTTGTTGTGCAACCTGCCCAGAAAAATGAGCCACATTATGTTCAGTCAACTGTCCCTGAGCAAGAGACTGCTGTAAGAAAATAAATAGTCTGGCTTTTAAAAGTGAGCCAGGTGTGACAGCAGTTTAGCAGCAAGAGGTTGAAGAGCTATTTACACTGTAAATTTATGTAGTTTTTCCATTATGGCAAACACTGTTATTTTAGTGTTTGGTAGCCACAGATTAGCCACAGCTCATGGCCACTATTTGAAAATGGAAAACATAAAATGAAACAATTGATTGTAAGAAAGTGTCTCTATTTTTCTGATGAAATAAACCTTTCCTTTTAGCTGCTTCTTAGCTCTTCTCTGTCTTCACTGCAAATCTAGAGAGTTTTATGTAAGTGAGTGATGATTCAGTCCACTCCTTGTGAGCCTTTTATGTGCATGCTGTGGTTTGAACTCAACAGGCGTTCAACACATTGACAAGGACAAAGCTCTCTTTAAACCTAATTGGACATTTTCAGGATGAAATTCTACAATTGTCTGAGTTTCAAAGCCTTGTCTTCATGTTTTATTGTTGTCTGTTAGCTAACAAATTGTCTGCTGTTGAAACTTATAGCACATCACAGATGTAGGAGATGCTCATAATAACTCATCTTTCATATACTGTATGCGTAAACAGCGAAGGAGAAAGAATTGGTTTCTGTCTATCTGTCTGTCTGGTATGAGTTGTTTTCAGCTCTGGCATTATTCATGCTTACAATGTGCACCCCATTGGCCCTGCTGGGATTATCTCTGGTGCCATGGATGTGCATATTTATCCTGCTCAAATGCCACGGCTCTTTCAAACACACACACACACACACACACACACACACACACACACACACACACATGCACAACCTTATAACAGGAATAATGTGGATTTCTATATTGAAAACATCCAAACTTGGTACTGATTTGATTTATGTATTCTTTTCTTTTAATTTTAAGCAAGCCACCTTTGTATAATAGTAGTCACCTTTATGTATAAATGCATTTGAGTAAGGGTTTGGGCAATATATTGATATTCATATTGTGACATGAGGCTAGATATCATCTTAGATTTGGATGTCATAAAATGGAAAGTGTTCTCTATTCCTGCTTTTAAAGGCTGCATTACAGTAAAGCTATAGGGATGTAACGATTCACTCAACACACGATTCGATACGATTCACAATACTGGGTTCAAAATACGATTTTCTCACAATTTTTTAAAAAGTACAAAATGAGATTACAGAAAAATTAGGACTGAAAAATATTCCATTCGTTATTTCAAACAAATAATTATACAGAAATACTGCATTTTCTCTTTTCTATATCAAATTAAAGAATCCCTTATTATTTCTGAGGTAGGATATAAATGCAAAACACAGCCTATGCAATGAATGCATTTCTGGACATTCACAATGTCCCCTGCTCTTAAAAGAAAGAACTAAGTTGGCCTTTTCTCACCCGTGAGTGATAAGTTGGGCTCTCTCTTTGGCTCTGTACTCGTTTTGGCGAGTGGGGTAGCAAATGCGCTTGTGTGGTTTGGCTGTGTAGTTGTCTTTAAGGAGGAACGTGAGTAGGCGGGGCGGACCGGAGCTCATTAGTATGATGCCGGCTCTCATGCTGCATCCTGTTAGTTCAACAGTATTTTGCAACATTTGCAGATTGTTTTTGTCTTTTCTTTTATCTTTTATCTTTATAAACTAGGGGATGCATTTTCTCTTTCAAAATTGCCTGTCAGGGGCCTTTGATTCGTCTTATTTATGTAAGAAAGCTGTCTCTGGTCTCAGACATGACGTAGATATGTTTTGAGAATTCTGCTGTCTCTAGTATGTTAATAAGGAACAGATTATTAATTCCCCAACAAAAACTTGAAATGCATCGTTACCATGAAGTAATGAGGGACTTCTTCATAACTGATGTACCACTTTACATAAGGGGGCACAACGAGACAAAATAGCGGTTAAGTAATTAATGATCAGTAAGTTGTTGTGATTTTTGTGCTGCTCAGTGCATGCATCATGAATGACTCATGAAAAAAGTGGTCATGATTTAGATTAAAAGACTTATGAACTAATCTTCACCTCAGTAATTCTTTCATAGAGTTTCTGCCAGTCCATTTTCTATAACTCGTCATTATCAGTGTCAGGAACTACTCATTATGAGGTTGTTCCGTGGAGTTATTATTCAGAAAGTCACATATTAAGAGCTGCCTATTTGCTTTTGTTAAAAAACGTCCTTGCTTGTTATTCAGACAGAACTTTCAGTGTTATATTGCATGAAAAGTGATATTTCTGTGCGTGCATGTGAAGCAGCCAAATTCGTGTAATTTCAGTCATGTAACAGTTTGGCGGATTGAAATACTGTCAGCGCAGATGTGTCCTTATTTAGCTTGTTTTTGTTATAAAAACTGAAAGGAACCTATTACCTTGAGCATACTGCACTTTGCTGGTTGGAGTATTATGGAAAGGACTAATATAATATTGGTCCTTTGCTGGCGTGAAATCAGGCATACCAGGCCGCAATAATCAACAACACAGCTGTCAAAGTCCTGGAGGGACAGAAAATTGTGAGAAATCACATTTCCATGTCATTTTTTTTGTAAAAAGTGTCAAAATGCTCGATCCACACTGAAATGCACACAGTCGGTATCAAGAAACCTTTGGCTTTAAACAAGACTTCAGAACTTCTGAAGTTGTGATGTCCCAGTTATGCTATATAAAGGTAGAAAATGCTGCTGCAGAGCTATTATGGTCATTTCCTGGTTGCATTGATGGTCCAAGGAAGCCTGGGGTGCAGATCTAGAAGATCCACAAATGTGGACCAATCAGAGCAAACTGGGCTCAAAAAGACAGGCGTTAAAGCTGAGTACTGATATATTCAGAAACACAATACGAGACAAACAAAGTGCTTTTTGAAGATGCAACAAGCATATAAACATGTTCTTTTAGAAACCTTAAACACAACTATGAACCTGAAAATGAACATAATATGGGACCTAATGTATTTTTTTTACAATTATAAGCTGCAGCTGTAGTCAAAAAGTCATAAACAGGAGGTTCTTCATCCTTAAATAAATACATATATAAATGAAGATTGATTGCATTTGTTTTTTTACTCGCCCATTATTTGTTTGTTTGTGTTCCCTCAGTAGAGGAAGCACTAATTTGTTTATTTACATAATGCCCGGCATGTAACAGCTTAGGCTTTAGGCTTTGAAAGCTGTATCTGTGATGCCTGTGTAATGTTTGCTCGGAAGCACAGATCACAAAACACACAAGGCCAGGGACAGATGGCTGTGTAAGGAGATACAGAAACACAACAAGTGACAAACAGAAAGAGGGAGTGCGAGAAAGCGAGTAGGTCGCTTTCGTGTAGCGGCTGAGGTGTGTTGTCAAACACGAGACAGAGAGTTGGAGAGCTCGGCTGCCTCTGGCTGCAGCAACAAACCCTGTTTCAATAAAGCATCGCCCGCCTCTTAATGAATCTTTTATATTGAACAAAGCAAGGGCACGGTTGCTATTGGAACCTGCCGTGTGTTTTGAGCTGTGTAATTGAGGAGGAGATTTGTAAATGGCACAATAATGAATTATAAATAACCTGGAATTACATTAAACAAAACAGATTACAGACAGTGAGCCACCAGCCACTGTTGCTAATAGTCCTTAATGCTTTCACAAGAATTATGACTCATCAAAATACAACATAGCGCATTGCGATCATTGTTGCAGTGACTAACAATGCTGTATGAATGTGAGCAAATTATGACAAATCAACCCAGGAAACTGAGATGCACGGCGTGGTGAGTGCTTTGCGGCTGAGGCCATCTAAAACCGGTCCTTGAGAGAATGGTCTGCCCACTTTTTATTCACACCACATGTTACCAGATAAGCATCATTTCAAATCACTGTCACACTGAGCTGCTGAGAATCCACGGCTCGTTGCTTATGTTCACATAACTCTCGGTGACAGTGTTGCGCTCTGACACTTGCTACCTGCCATTGTTGAGGTGAACTGATGTGGATGGATGGGCTTTAAGGAGAGTAAATTGAGAGAAGAAAATAACAGACGTGACCGTGTTACATTCATTAGGTCCGCTATGGCGCAGGAGACAATTGTGTCTCAAGAATAAACACTGTCCATTAGTCAGTGAGGAGTGACGCATTTTACACACAATGTGAATATTTAGATTGAGGAGGTGATGACATTCTCTGTTATTCTGTTTTTAAAATATGCAGAGTAGTTTATTTTTCTGCGGTTATCAAAATTAGAAACTATCACTGTTTTTTAAAGGCATACTAGGCAGGATTTGTCTCTGACTGTTTGTACACACGAATTGGAAACTTGGCCCTTCGTCCTCGGTCAACCAAGCAGCAAACTGCGGGCTGGAAAATGAGGCCAACATGGAAGTGCCAAAAAGTGCAGTTCTTTAAATAGCCACTTCAGGGTGAGTCCAGAAGCCAGTCAATCGCCATAAACACTCATGTTAAAATGCACAACGTTGCGGCAGGAGGAAACATGTTTACAGACTGGTACAAACAGGGTTTTGGTCTCTACAGATAATTTCAGTGAAAAAAATGAAAAATATAAATAAGAATTTTTATTTATATAGCACTTTTCAAGTGTAACCATGAAGTGCCCTCCAGATTAAAAGATTTAAAGAAAAGAAAAAAATCATAAACCCATGAAGCCCCCCCACATTAGAGCACAAATATCAAATAGTGGGTGTGAATTTTTATATAACTCAACCATTAACATTTGATTAAGGCTTAAAGTTATTCAACTTTAAGGGTGGAACCGCTCTGAGTGACAGGGTGTCTGCGAGGCCTTGCTTTAGCCTGTGAGTCAGGGTGAATTTTTATATAACTCACTCGTTTGCATTTTATACAAGCCTTGAAGTAAAACATTATGAAGGGCGTGCCACAGTGGGATCCACCCCTTACTCCTCAGAGCCAGCCTCTCGACCATATATGGTCACTTCTGGCTCCAAAACACAAAATTTTAAATAAAATGTTTTTCTAAATATAGAAAACTAGCTGTATCGGTAATGATAATCAGTACTGTCGTGTATGCAGTCTGACGGGAGAAAGTTTAACTTTTAACTTGAGAGGAAAAAAAGATCTTCTTACCTGGTAGCCATCTTGAAAGCACTGGCCCATGAGTTGCTTTGTACAACATACAACTTTATTTAAAATTCTCTTGGCATGTGTAAACAGTCCTTCAAATATGTTGCGGAGGATGAGAATGTGAGTCATGGACACTTAATGTTTCCTCTATTTTTTCATCATTATTAAACATTAATATTTAATTTATTGTTTTTCAGTCACTTAAAAACATCCATTACAGCAACCATTATTTTTTTTTTCAGATTACTTTTATTTTACTCTGTTAAAATAACAACATAACATACATTCAGACAGACCTGGACGCATTGCGGTAATGAGAATTTTGTCAGAAAACACAATAAAATATAAATATAATTAATTTCTATGTTGAAATCACTTTTTGTTCAAGGTAGCGATCATTATTAGCTTTATTATTATGTTTTGTTAAATGACTAAATTGCATGTTTTATAACTGAAATTATTGCTGCCATGGTATTTCAGTGGTTTCATGAGAATGACCCAAGATGTCATTGTCTGAAATGCCAAACTTGAGCCTCAGCGAGACTGAGATAGCAACGGCGGTCAAGCGAGCTAGAGTGTAAATAACCAGAGAGAATGGCATGAACAAGAACAAAGAACTGAATGAGAGAAATAAAACATCATTTTCTGGATGTTTCAAAGCAGATACGTTGTAAAACCCAAATGAACACACCCACGCCTCTGCATAACCCTGCGGTAAAGTGCCGCATTGCCAGATTTTGTGTGAATTTAGCTGCGTGCTTCATGCTGTCCGCTTGGCTTCCCTGCTCTGTGTGGCTAAACCTCACAGTTGATCAAACAGACCCACAGACCTGCA
This sequence comes from Plectropomus leopardus, assembly GCF_026936395.1. Lineage (NCBI taxonomy): Eukaryota > Metazoa > Chordata > Actinopteri > Perciformes > Serranidae > Plectropomus > Plectropomus leopardus. The sequence goes on along the minus strand of NC_142193.1, from coordinate 18,480,088 downwards.
GCTGGCGTCCACAGAGCAGAGGACAGAGACGGAGACAGCGGTGTAAGCTGGTTGCTACATTTTTGTTGGCCTTACACTGCTATTAGCTGGGGGCTACACGCCACATCCCCAAAAGACTGATACCCAGAAACGTCCCGAACAAAAGAAAATACATGCAGAGGAAGAGTTCTCTGCAGATAAATTCACTGCCACACACTTTAGCCGGTTGCTAGTGGGTCATAAGTAAAGATTGAGAAGGATTACTTTTTTGTGAGTCTGTTGTTGTTGTTTTTTTTTCAGGAAAATCCTACATAGTTACCTTTTAGGACAAGACAGTCCAAATACAGGCTTGATAATGTCCTGCCTTTCACCCTAACATGTTCATCTGTATGACGTCAGGGTCAATTTAACATCGTCTCTGGTTAATCGTTTGTATGATTGCTCACAGTAATTGTGTACGGATTACATGCAACCTGAACAAAGAAAAAGCATCTTAAATGGTTTATTTTTGGTTTATACCATCATGCATATAAGGGCATTTATATCCAAGTCAATCCTATCGTGGTCGCATTTTTTTTTTTTGCATTCAGCTATTTCAGTCTTCTCAGTTTTGCATTTAATCATTTGGAAAGTTGCAGATGTTCACTGCTTCTTTAACCAGTCTCCATGCAAATATGGTATGATTTTAAAGAGGGTTCATGTGAGAAGTATGACTCGATTGGAGAACTATGTCAGTGTGGGCCTGACATCAGTGCAGATAACTACTGTGCTGTGACCTAGCTCATCCCAGCAGGTGTCAGGAGTCATTTAGGACTTAGTGTACCAGGCGCACACGCACATCCTTGTCATTTTCCCGAGCGTCCCGACTTTCAGCAAACCAGCTGAGCACCTATGATGATAAATGGTTCGAAGCAGGTCAGAACGCACTGAGCAGAGGGTGGAGTCTTACTTAAATGAGACGCAGAAAGCTGCGACATCGAGATGAGCGACTTCAGCCATTATGAAGCCATATGGCTGTGTAAAATGAAATTGAGTCAAATCACTCCGATTTGTGTCTTAACAGCAGAAATGACAGATCAAGCTGTGTGCAGGATGATGAATCTGCTGAGGAGAGAACATATATTAGTATTTCAATGGGTTGTAGATGTCACAGCGGGTATGACTTCATCCCCCTCTATTTCAAGATGGAATTGAAATTGTTCCATTGCCAAGACAGTTGCAGTTTTTTTTTGGGCTGTAGGCCTCTTAGATTGACTCTGTTAAAGGCTTAGAGAGACGAGGAGGAGCATGAGATGGAGCGGTCCTGAGACTAAAAAGCTTTGATACCAAGAGCAGGATTTATGGATTTATAAATTAAAAAAATGTTGTCATGCAGCAGGATGTAATTTTTGTAATTTTTCCTCCATGCCCAACCTTGTGAAACAATGATTTTTACTCTGTGCCATCTAATTGAATGTAGTCACACGCTCCACTGGTAATGAAAGGTATTATTCCTTAAATTATTTTGGCCACTGTTTTGGTTAAAAAGCAATCACTGTAAACCGCATCTCCAACAAATGAATTTCATACATTATGCAGCAGTTTTTCATCAGCAGTTTGCAATTCAAAATGCAGTTTCGCTTAAATTTCAATGTTGATGCTTTTAAATATTATTTTTTTTAAACACATTATCTCTCAAATGATCAGCCCTGACTGGAGGCGGTGGTATGAGTTTGCAAAAGCTCAGCACCATGGGGGGTGTTGATAAATTGTGGATGATAATCGGCACAGATGGCTCATCATTAAGGTCAGAAGTGTAATCAAATGCAGCCAGGGGGGCGTTCAAGGCTGTGCTCGCTTCACATGATAACTCACATAACTTTGATATTAATTGTACTTGAAAAGTGGCTGGAAATCAGTTGTAGTGAACTTTCTCGCAAGGTGCTCCTGTCGTTGTCTCAAGGGGCTCAAGGGCTTTGGGTGGCCATTTTTTTTAAAGATTGTATTTGGCGTTTTTTGCCTTTTATTTGGTAGGACAGAAGATTGATATCGTGAAAGGGGGAGAGAGAGAGCGGATGACATGCAGCAAAGGGCCGCGAGCTGACGTCGAACCCGCGGCCACTGCGGCAAGGACACTGCCTTCATATATGGGGCGTCTGCTCTGAGCCACCGGATGCTCCCATGACCCGAACATTTTACTGATCTTAACCAACCTCTATAAAATGTCAGGCAATGATGAAGAATGTCGAGGCCAGGATGATGTCCTCGAGTCTCTTGTTTTGTCCAACCCAAAGATAGTCAGTTCGCTGTGCAGGAGTAAAGAAACAATACGATGAGAAAATTAAGGAAGCTGAAATCAGATAGTTTGACTTTTTTTCCATAAGAAATGACTCAAACTCATTTATCGATCATCAGATTAGTTGGCGATTAATTTGATAGTTGGCAGCTGATCAATTCATGTATTTATTGTTACAGCTCAGGTGTCTTAGGTACCAAAAGATTAGCATGCATTAATGCGTGGTTACTTAATTTTACTTGTTTCTCAGCTATTGTTCTTTTTGTTGAAAAAATAGATACATACAGTACAAACTATAAATAGATAATGCATGCAGTGTGCCACACTACAAAGCATAAAGCTTAATGTGTCAACACATATCACAGAAAGATACATCCAGCGCAACAAGCACATATGCACCGTAGAATTCAACATAACTGGTTCAGATTATCTGGCAGCTCTTGAAACCAGTTTTACTTGGTTTCCCACTGCTGTCAGTTCTTGTAATCAAGCTCGCCTCCATGAATCCTCTCATTCGATGACCCTACATCACCCCGGATCCCAAGTACCTCTCAACAGCACCCGTAACAGCTCAGTTCATGCTTTTTTCCATTCAGGATAAGTAGCGCTGCGCCTCGATCGTAGCATTTCGGAAGGATCTGCCTCCCTCAGGTCCAGGATTCATTTGCAGTTGTCTCTCAAACAAGGATCCAAACACTCTGAGGTTTTTGTATTAACCCACTGACCCATTCAGATGCAGTTGAAAGAAGAGAGACATGCCTCCACCTCTCTTTGCAAACAGAATACAAAAACAATCTCAGATCTCCAAGAAGCGGGGTGCGAAATGCCACATGAATTCTTTAAATGTCAATAGGCGTTCTTGTTTTGCCTTTTTGTGGTTATGCATGAAAAGAGATGTTAATAATCAGGATGAGGATTTATAGTTTAAACAAAAACCTGATCAAATCCTTCAGGTTTTTCACTCTCGCCCACACCCCGTTAGTGCTTTGGGGATTTAAGAGACAGATGCTCTACTTTTCCCTGCCCGTGCAGGATAAGAAATTCAGTGGGTGACCTCTTTGGTGGCATGTCCTGACAACCCTCAAACATGTTATTACCAATTAGGTTGCCCCTGCTGGGAGAAATATCTGGCTGTGGCTTCCTAATTATATATGAATGTGTGTGTGTGCACGCTCTAGTCCATGTTTGTGTGTTTATGTCAGAGTTTATTAAGGTGTCAGAAGAAATGGGCCTGGGCTCAGGGGAGGGAAACTGATGTTTGGCCTCATCAATCATGAGTCCAGCAGGCGAAGTACCAAAAGGCCAGACCGCATCTGGTAAATAATTCCCAGAGAAGTGGGTTGGTTTGGTAGTTTTCATAGTAAACAAAGTTTTACTTAAAACAGTTTTCACCAAAGCACACTGTGTGTGTGTGTGTGTCCCCCAACTAATACTCTCACCTAAACAGTAAAACTGATAGTTTGTCAAATACTCTATATTTCAGAGGATATTCCACAAATTAAATAGTTCATGCTGATGAGGAGAGTATTGATTGGTGCAAATAATAAAGGTGGAAAGGGGATATCGTTAGTGCGTTTCTCTATACACTCTATGACCCTCTAAGCTGTAACCATAGTGCTCTTAACTGTGTTATTTGTAAATTCATCATCCCATCATCTTGCGGTCTTCTTTTCTCCCTCTTTTTTTAAATTGTTTGCAAAAATGTTACCATGTTGGCATGTTATTCCCTTGCCAATGTGGTGCATTCTGCACACTCAAACACTCTGCACACATGCTGTGTATATATTTTGATCATTTTATCACATCACTACTTATGTGTTAACCCAAAACCATTTCAAGACTTGAATGTCCAGTGTGTAGGTTTTAAGGGCATATACTGGCCAAAATGAAATATAATATAATCAATTTTTAGTGTATAATCACCTGAAAATAAGAATTATTGTGTTTTTGTTAACTTAATGAACTGTTTACATCTACATAGGGACGGGTCCTCAATCACAGAGGCCCATCCGTGCATTGGAAAAACACTGATTTGTAATTTTTAAGCTTTATTCTGTGTTTTTATCGATTTAAGTCACCTGGTCCATTTGTTTTGGAGAGAAAGAGACCTCTGTGGATAATTCAGCTACCGGAAAAACCTCCTTAAAACGTCTGTATTAGAAAAAGGTGAGCACACATTAGCAGGTGCTGGACTAGCGGCCCATCTGCAATGTAGCAAACAGTGTAGGAGAAACACTGATTTGTAACTTGAAATTGCTTCATTCAGTGCTTTTTTTATCAGCAGTTAAAGTCAGCTGGGCCTCTCGTATTGGAGATGAAGACACCTGTGCAGATAAACCTAACCTAGCCAGTAGGGGCTCTAACTTATGAAATATATCATTTGCTGTTGTATGTGGACACTTTGCAGTTTGCAGTGGATAAAAGCACAAGCAGCAAACCAAAGATGTAATTGTTATCGATCACCTTCTTTTTTCACAATAGAAAAGTACAACACAATCCTTATTTGACAGCGTGCAACATTTTAACACAGCTAAAAAAAATAACAGCTACAGTTTAAACAGCTCTGTGATGACTCTAACCGCTGTGAAGTTTTTCTCTTTTGTAGAAACTAATACCAGTACTTGATGTGAAACTCTTGATGTGTAGCGTTGTGCCGCAATAACAATAAAACCCACTAAAATTAAACCCAGTTCCAGACACAAATGTCTTCACCAGAGTCCATTATAACTCTCATTACCATCTCTCTAATGGCCTGATAAATTATATATTTCACGCAGATATTTTTCATGCAGTACTCTGTGTGACCAAACACAATATCTCTGGATGCCCTGGGCATAATTTCATTTAAAATGAGAGCCAGAGGGTTTATCAGAACATACCTGTTGAGAGAGATTGAAATCATTAGATTGCAAATGGGACATTCGTGTTGTTTTCAGGGGTTTTATATTATTTTCTGGCCCACTGATGTATCTGGTGGAAACAATGGAGAATGACATGAAACTTTTTCCACTGCCGGTCTTGTGTCTACCGGGTAAAATTTGCCATTAGTATTTCATTTCGTCGTGCCCTCTTGGTTTAACTGTCCATAGCCCATAATTCATTGCAATGGTTTATGATTTCCTGATAGATGTGAGGAACTTTTTAGAAAATGCTTCTTTCTTACGATTCCATTCATAAGTGGCTAATGAGCCAGCATGAGGTCGAAAGAAGAAGAGTTAAAAGAAACAGGTCGCCAATTAAAAAAAAAACATTTCTCACCACAATTTTAGAGGTATTAATAGAAAAGAAAGGGTTCTGCTCAATATGTCAGTTTGATAAGTTGGGGACAGCAAAGTAAGTTTTCTTTGCTTCTCTTAATGGTTTTATGGTGCTTTTCAGTCTACAAAGCTTTAGGGGATTAGCAATAATACTTCACACTGAACGGAGATATAACAGCAGAGCCTTTTAATAGGTATGTGCATCATGCTGGCAGTTTGTGTCTTTTACATTGGTTTTTTTCTTCTTTTTTTGAGATTTCACAGCTCAAAAAGTAATTGATTTTGTGTGATTCTATCAGCGACATCAAAGTTTTCCTTTGTTTTCGCTTTTCTTTTTAAACCATTGAAGCCTTTGCACATCCTCTCAGTTTTTTCACAAAAAAAGCTCAGTTGTCATAGCCACCCAGAGCATACTGGAATGTATTCAGACTAAATTACATGATAAGCTAATAAATCAAATCTTATTCCTTCTAAATTCGCTCTAAATTTGCTTATCTATCTATTTTGTTACAACATCTAGGAAAACATCTGTAACATGAGAACGTATGTTAGTGCAGATTGTAATATATACTGCATCCAGTATTAAAGTTTCCACATTGGTGATGAGTCTTTGGTGATAAGTTGATATCAGCAAAGGCACATTATTCCCTCCGGTTGCTCTAATGTTGACTTTCTGCTTCTCTCAGATTACCATCTGTGTTTGGCTGAGCTACAGCAACACCCGAGCATTTGAAAGCGCGGACACCTGATGTCTTATCACACATCAAAGATCATAGAACATAAGGGAAAGGATATTGGCCAAACCTAAGCAGCAGTCGCCCTCTGTGTAACGCGGGTGCTGAATGGCAGAGATTGACCGACAAAGACGGGCTTTGTGTGCAAGAGAAACGGCGACAGCTTCCTTTTTCTCTGTCTGAAAGGTTAAGGGTTAACGCTTTCTTTACAATCGTTATGAGAGCAGATAGAAGGCCTGATGAGAATCACTTTCATTATAGCTGCCAGTCAGCTGTGTCCCCCACAATCAGTATATGAGCAGCTGATCTCAGAAATACACAATCATGTCTGTGGCAAACAGTGTAACAATGGGCTTTGATTCGCAGGCAGCGAGAGATAAGGGATTCTGAAAGTGGCAATGATAGCGATGTGCCGTTTTTATTTTTTCATTTTTCACATGTAATTGTTTCCTCTTTCAAATTGATTAATGCTGTGTCATTAGCATATCAGCAACACTCTCTCATACCTAAACGACAGAATTGTGTGATTTTCACTACCTTCAAAAAAGACATAAAACTGTTTTAATAGTTCTACACACATTCCCTCTTTTTGCACTTTTGCTATTCTTGATGGTGATTTTTTTTAAAAATTATCACTGATTAATTAATTTTATCTTCTGTATCTTTTCTCCTTAGTCTTTCATTGTAAATCTGTATCCTTTCGATTCTTTTATATTTTATTGCTCTGTAAAGCACTTTGAATTTCCCTGTTGAATAAGATAAAATGGTCACAGTTCGGCTCCAAAACTACCCAGCTAGGTTTAGACAACAAAATTACGTGATTAGGTTTTTGAAAAACATCATGGTTTGGCCATTGATAAATACTTTTGTCATTAATGTAACACCAGGTATGTCCGGTGACATTCATCATTAGCGCACCATGCAACACATACTAGCGTACTAGGCTGCATTATTATAAAAAGAAGTCAAGGTTGACTTTGGCACGCAAACCCTGATCTTCTGGTTGAGAGTCCAATGTTTGACAAATTCAACAGTCCTACAGGGTGAAGGTGCTTCTTTGACATTATGCTGACTTCATCACTTTTTGTGTTACTTTCTGTTAAATTCTCCTCTGCTCTTGTAATAATTACTAATACATTAATTTGCAACCACCTGAGGGCTTCGTCTTACAATATACATCACGGGATTGTAATAACCTGCTTGCACAGTTGTCCTATGTGGTCATTTTTTCAGTGAGAGCGGGCTGCAGCAAGGTTTAAATACCTGCTTAATGTTTTGAAGTTTAGAAGTGTTATATAAAGACATTTTTAACTTCCCTTTGGTTTGTATCAGTAGTATGGATGTGGTTTGTTACTAGGCAGATAGAAGAAAGGTGGGCTTTCCACTCATTTTTGGAAGTAAACACACTTTATCCACAGGATTATGAATACCTAGTTTCAGACAAAAGATAAATGCATGTCCAGAGATCTAACCTCAGTGCATTATAATTGGTTAGCAACCGCAACCCAAAATACTGTCAGATACAAAAGAGACACTGCTTTAGACGCTGCCTCCATCTTTATAACCATAACTACTGTTTAGGACTCTGTGCCTTTTAAATGTAAGATCTTGATATGAACGAATATTTTATTAAATCAATAACCTCCTTGTAGGTTTTAAGTGCACTTAATTTATCACAACATGCACCCATTATTTTCATTAAGTTGCTTCAGTTAGAACGTTTTTATCATCTGTTAGGGTTTTACTGCTGTGGATGTGAAAAGCACTTATGTTCAGAGTGTATGCAGGATGTACTTTCTCAGCTCAGCCTATTTGCTTTGGTAGCAGGATGAGTCCTGATTTGGCACAGGTGATATAACCACAGTGCAGAAACAGACTGGGTAAGCTCTTCAGTATCCAACCTCCTGTTTGCTGCCCAGTTATATAGAAGCAGCTTGAGGTGACTTTATTACAAACGGTCTGTAAGTGCCAAACGATTGTATTGCTGTGAGTTGATAGGTAAGCACAGCTTAAGTGACACTTAAGGCTTGCTTTTGGGTACGTATATAAAATATACTGATCTGATAGAGGCATTACTCTTTCTTACAGCGAAAAATAGGGCTGCCTCATGAAAGTCAGAGATCCAAATCACCAGTCGGAGACCCCTAAATTGACTGAGACTGCTACAAGTCAAAGAGTAATTTTTTACTCCCTAGTCAGCATTCTATGCAGTAAACTAATGGGGGGTGATTTGGTACCCAGATTTTGCACTGGAGTGAGTGCTCTTGACTTTCATGCTACTCTTTGGTACAAGCATGCAGTTGCTTACATGCAGGCAGTGGCACAGAGAATGTTGTTGCACATTTGCAATCTGTTGTTAATGCCGGTAGCTTGTTTTTATCACATGAATGCCACTTTCACATTTCAAACATGAAACCCTTATATGGGAAAAAACCCAACAACGAATCACTGAATATTGAACAGCCAAATCAGATTCGACTTGCATAATTCTTAGTCGGGTACCATCCTAGTAAATACAATTTTGGAGAACAATTTAGGGCTGCGGGATTTTAATCAGGGATTGTGTAGCTATGTTGAGAACCCCAGTAATGAGCCCTAAAACCAGAAATCCATTGGCATTCTAGCACCTCTGGTTCCCTTGTGTCAAAGTCAATGGGTTTTTTAAATGGGTTTTTGGTTAGAAGCCTGAAATAGGGTCTGTGGTTAACGCTAGCTTAAGAGACTCTCACATTTTGTTTGATGACAAAATACACAAGTAAATACCCCGCTTGCAAACTTTAAAGTGGTGTTCATTTGTGAAAATTATCTTGCCAAACGAAACATGTATCATAATTGTATTATTATTATTATTATTACAAAACTTATTTTCTGTAATAATCCAAAATCCAATGGAAAAACCTGTGAGCTTTTTGACAAGGGAACCAGGGTGACGTTAGCTTCTGGGTTGGCCAACAGAAAAGCGGGGCACAATATACCATTTTTGGAGCCAGATGTGACCTCTTTTGGTTGACAGTGTGGAGCCGTGGAGGAGAGAAGGTGGATCTGACTCACAGACTGTGGTGACGCCTTGTGGACTGCCTGTCAGTCTAAGGGTCCCGGCCCTTAGTTATGCGTAGCTTTAAGCCCTAATAAAACTGAAACTTTAAGTTATATAAAAATGTACCCCCTGTGCAGTTATAATGAATGGTGCAAATATAAACCACTGTTTTGTACCAGGCTGTAAACATGTTTATTTCTGCTGTAAAGTTGGGCATTTTAACATGGTGTTCTATAGGGATTGACTCCTTTTTGGAGTCAGCCTCAAGTGGCCTTTAGAGGAACTGCAGGCTTTGGCACTCAAAGTTTCAGGCTTGGAGGTTGCTGCTTCAGTGTTGAACAGTGGTTACTCACATCAAACATATCTCTTACTGAAGATGTTAAATTTTTTTGCGGCTGATTATCAGTAGAAAGATGCTAATAGTTCTCAGATCCCATTTGCACATCAGGAGGTGTCACATCAAAAGCCAAAACCTGGTGAGAGATGCGTCCACCATCATTGAAGCCAAATATGATATCAATGCAAAAAAAAACCAAAATTAGTTTTTTTGTACAAGAACACACAGACATGCACGAGCACGCACACAGTGTTGCTGTGGGTGTCACTTTCCTCTCAGCAGATGTTACACCTTCACCCTCTTTATTTCACACATATGATAGGCTGACACTGACTGCTAAATCATAGCTTGGGGCATCTCCATTCCAGTGAAAATACATCTCGCTCGTTGGAATGCAATTATCACATGAAGATGATTCTTACAAATCCATTGTAGCAGTTTGCAGAATTAGTCAACCCTAATATCTTGCCCCCTAGAGCTACAAAGATTGCACAGTGACTGCACCAGGGTTGTGTTTTGGATCAGCTAAATGCAGAAATGTATTCAGACAAAGTCAGAGGTAGGCTGAATATTGGTGTGCAATTTCCTGGTAATATCCTGTGATATTACCAGGTATCTGCTTTGCACTCAGGCACATTGATATGATATTACATAAATGGCACCATGCAGGTGTTTAATCTACCTTTATTCTCCTCAATACGTGTATGTAGTTCTATATAATTTCTTCAAACATTGCCTCATGAATATACATGAGCCTAATTTTGGCTGTAATTACTATATTCACTGTGTGTGCTGTACTTGGCAGTACTGTACGTATGGCAGACCTTTGTGCTAACAGGAATAAGAAACAAATTTTATTTGCACTCTACCCTTCAGAGGACTTACTATGTCTACAGACAAGGAAAGTGATATTCTGTAACCTGCACTCATAATAAACTAATAATATTTCGTTTTGCATGTTAGATAGGTTGTGTGAATGGTCAAATTAAATGTGGAGGCTGTTCATGACTTCCTCTGAGATGTTATGGTACTTGCATGTAAAGCGGGCTCATAATTAAACATGATGTTTATTTAAATAATCAAAAAAGAGAGTCATGGATGAATGGATTGCCATTTAACATTTTGTGCCTAGCTAAGAGTTATTAGCTTAGGTCTAAGTATTATTATTATTATTAAGTAATTATAAAAATTCACGAGTGAGACTCTGATGACATGTTTGTTAAACTTCTGCAGTGCTAATGGATTTGGTGGTTAAAGGTCAAGGTCACTGTGACTTTACAAAACATGTTTTTTTTGGCCATAACTCAGGAATTCATAGACTAATTATGACAAAAATTTCACACAAATGTCTAATAGAAAAAAAATGCTGTAGTAGTGACATTTTTTATCCAAATTGGTCAAAGGTCAACTTCATAATGTTTTGCAAAAACACTTTTCGGCCCATTATTCAGCATCATATCTCAGGAACAGAAGGGGAGACATTTGGTCCGATATTGAATCGGTGACTCTAATCTTGGGTGCCCACCTTAAAACTGCACTGATTGTATAGATCTTCGGTGCTGCTGGGGGGAAGATGTGTGAGGAAGAAGTGTTTGAAACATCTATTAGATGTAAATTTTAAGTGCAATCTGACGGGTTTGAAGAGGCGTATAACCGTGAGGCAGTAATTCTACTTTATACCTGAATGTCATTTTATTGTAATTTTCTTCATATGTGGTGGCTCTGCCAAAGTTATTAATGGGACAACCCCATCTCGGTCTCATAACCAGTCATGACCCATCTGACCCATCTGCCAGTCTCCCTTTGTGGCAAATAAATCCTCAGCCACCAGTTCTCACGAAGCATTTCTCAGCGGTCACCTCGACTGAAAGACAGCTTGACAGCAAGTGAGCCATCCCATTAGAGAGCAGAGAAAAAATCAATATTTTCAAAGAGTGAGTCACAATTCTTCATTTGGAGTCAGTTATCTTTTTATTGAAACAAATCCTGCTTTGCACTTTTTGTTTTTTTTTACCAGAGCAAATGAAAATTTTACAAGGTCAAGGTACACAAAGTCCGATACAGTATCTGGCACTATTGATGCATCATTAGAGTTAATTTTTTTGGATAGCTGTGCTGTAAAGTACAGGAGACGCAGCAGAAACAAGACCTAAGTCATGAAAAATAACTTGGCTGCAGAGTTCGTGCCGTAACCAGCTGAGCCACCAGGATGCACCATTTTATTCCTCAACTTTGGCCTTCACACAGTGTTACTGCAGATCTCTCCTGTGCGCCATGTCCCCAGGAGACTGTTAAAATCCCTGATATCGCTGGGTCATCACCATGGTTACTACATGTCATTCGTGACATTCAGCGACTCAATCTTCTGTGGATTCTTTTAGAAGGACATCAGACCAGTTGGTGAGCGACAGAAACTTCTCACCTCCCTCTCTCCCTGTCAAGCCAGCTGCCTCTCATGGTAGACATACTGTATCATGCTCTGATACCTCAAGTCAGTCACAGAGCAACAGGGCTGCACAAGCTGCCACATACAGCATGAAGCAATGCAAGTCGGCATGAGTTTACTATAAATCCACTCTGGAAAGTTGTAAAAAAATCACCCAGTTTTAAAACGCCATCTACAGGACTGATATTTCTATTGATTGTTTTCTCCTTCCCAATAAGATGATTCAAATCCTTTTTACATGTTTTTATACTGTATCAAAGAGTAGTAGGTAAGGCATTTGCCTATTAACTGACGTGAATGTGGACAGTCTGGATTGATAGAAACAAATAAAAGAAAAACATCAGTATTTCAGCTTGATGTTCAATAATAAGGCTGCAATGTTTGCTCTCTCTTTTCAGAAGAAAAGAAGAAAACAAAACAGAACAATCAGAAGGCTTTTCTCAATTATTGGCGTTCTGTCCGCTGCTTCCAGCTGGTCTCTACTTTCTGGACTTATTGATTTGAATTTCCGGACAATACCAAGGGTGTTTTGTATGTTTGCACTGGCTGGCTTTTTCCTCGTGTAAACAATGACTCATTTTTTAGCACAAACATTCAGGATTTCTGCTTAGACAAAGTGCCATCTTGGGAGCAACTATATGAATCAATGCACGGGTGTTGTTTTATGGATGTTTAGCTCTGCTCTGGTACCATCCTCACACTGATCTCACTTTCCCATCAAGCCTCACTTACCAGTGTTGGAGTAATAAGCTTTATGTTTTACCGATCCCTAAGCGCTCATACAGTTCTAACGTCGAGGAAAGAAAAAGAAATGCCGTCTGACTTGATGGAAATGTCAGAAGATTTGCAACAAGAAGGTTCTGCATGAATGCTTGTTAGTCCAGTGTTAATGCATGGAGAACAGTCATATCTCACTCCAGCTTGACATGTCTTGATATATTGTTTTATCACTAGTGGACGGTATATCAATATGTAGCATTTACAAGATTGACTTTCAAGATCTCTCATGACTTATAAACACCCCTCATTCTTTCACATATATATTTCAATGCTGACTCTTCAAAAACACACTTTTTAGCCATGCTGGGCTCTAGGCATGGCAATGTTGGTCTCTAAGTCGGTTCACCACTTTGGGGCAGACTGAAACATTTTAACAACTGATTAACAAATGGTTTTGGTGATCCCCTGCAATTTTAATGCAACCACAAGGTGAAATAGCTCAACAACTAATGGATGGATTGCCACATTCATTTGTGTCCCCCTCAGAAAGACTTGTAAGAATTTTGCTAAGGATGAATTTTAAACACTTGTTGATATCTAGACTCATCTAACGCCATTATCCGCCATTTACCAGTATGCTAATATGCTAAATTAAGGTGACCATGGCCGGCTGTGGCTCAGGTGGTACAGCGAATTACTCCCAGTGGTTAGAAAAGCTGCTTAACGCTTTTCATTGTAGAGTGCTGTCACTGATGTGAGTGTTTTTGTATAAATGGGTATAAGTGAGAGGCAGAATTATAATGAATAAAATGCTATATTAATGCAATCACTTTAAAATTTACCCTTATACCATGGTATGTTCTGTCAGCGTGCGAGCACTCACATTGTGAGGCTAATAATCGCATGTAGCTTAAGGTGACGTCTCAGACTTCTAGCATGACTGACATCTTTTGTGACACTTAATTTTAATAATTCACTTTAACCGACGATGCTGTAGACTTATCACATATCTGAAGATATTGTGGTTGGTTGTTCATTTAAAAATCTGACCATATGTAGGTGCAGTCAACTGTTTTGTTGCACTTTTTTTTGTGTGGTTTCAGGGAAGAAACAAGCCTGGTGTGAAATGGGCTGCAGGCAGATAATAGGCTCACATTTAAGATTATTACAACCGTCAGAGGAGCATCCAAACAGATAGCTGGCCACTGAGCTTGTTGACCTGCTTTCAAACAGATGCGTTTACCCCTCTGTAGCCTGAGTGGGGCCTATGTTTCACCTCCATAACCTAATGAATGTTGCTTGAATGGTATTGCCTGAAGTAGAGTTAAAATGATCAACACAGAGGTGACACTGTATTGGCAAGCAACTGCTAAAGCAATACTGGAGATAAATCTTATCAACCTGATGAATTCATCATATTTGACAACCACAATACACAATATGCCACTCGAGGCACAGCTTCAAATTTGACAGATGTTATTTGCCTTTAATTTAGTGAATTTGAAACCCTTCCCTGCACATTGTGGATAAAATTGCCCACAGAAAAACTTAATGGGATGTTTCCTAGTGTAAATGCCAAGATACATCCTGACTTATCACCCAGGTTTGTCATCATTAGATATCACAACAGTTTATCTACTGTGTCACTGTGTAGTTTTACAACTATAACAAATTATATTTTATAAACCTCTCGTTCATTGAAATAATATTCGCTCTGTATGCAGTGATTATGTAACTTAGCAAGGAGGATAAGAGTTCAAATGGAGACACAAATATATTGAATGCAGTTGGTCAAAGTTAAACCAGGGAGTCACCTAAAAAATCCAGAGATTTCCTGAGATAAACCTCATCATATCATCCTCTGGCTCATGAATCTCCATAGCCCCAGCCAATGATTTCCTCACCTACTCATAGTATAATGTTTGTTTGCCACCTTTTCTGATAATTACTTGGTGTTGAAGCAAGTGGGCAGAAGATGGAGGAGGTGAGGTGAAGCTGATTTTTTTTCCCTTTGATTAATTTGTGTGTGCATGTTATGTGTTGCCAACACTTTGCGCTCTGTCTGGAAGTAATCGGCTTCAAGCAAATGCAATTAAAAACTCAAAGTCACTGATTTAGAGAAACAGACTCTTTTTTTCTGCATGACGTGCGTAGTTTTCAGCAACAACAGTAAAAATGGCCTTTTGATAATTGTATTGACTCTATTCCACCTTTTATTAGAGTTTCAATGTCTCCATCTATGTCACAGACATGAGGAAATACAAATTATCTGTTTCACTCAACCTTTCCTGTTTCTGTTTCAAAATAAAAGCCCTCTGACGACATTTGACACAAGCGATTTTATTGTGAAATATTTGGAGGACTGTGTTGTTGACAATGCAGTAACTTGCACGACTTCATAAATAAGTGGAGTATGTACATTAAATTGTGAAAATACAGTAGTTACAACAGAAGACAGCTCTGCAGCAGCGCTGCAACAACAAAAGCTGCTGATGTGAACACACTGCTCACCAGCCTCTCCAGTATGAAGTTAATAGAAAGATAAGGGTCTGTATTTTTATGGTATTTGTTGGGATTTCTAAATACCCATGTATACCGTAATACCGTGATAACGCCCATGCTTACTTCCTACCTTAAATCAAGGTGTGAGGTTCAATGTCAGCTGAGTTGAAGGGATGCAGCATCACGTACAATTGACCTTGAAAACCATTTAGCATGTTCTCTCTGCACTTACTCAAAGAAGTACTTAAAAACTAAGCTGAAGAAAAACATATGTATCAGACAGACACTAGACAGACACTTATTTTTTGCAGATAATGACTCTTTTTAATGAGACCTTTAAGACACACACTTCTTTTTTCCCCCCTGTCGCTGAAGTCAAGCTGTTAAAGCACAAAAAAAGAGGGGGGGTGTTCTGTGCTGAGCTGCAATTAAATATATTCAACGTATGTCATGCTCAATTGGTGACCTGTTCATTACAGGAGGGGGCTTCAGAGAGAACAGGGAAGTAATTTTTCCTGCATTCAGTGTGTAACAGACTGCGTCTCTTGAATGAACATTGTTTTGGGGCTCATGCTGATCACATTTAGTTTTACTGCTCTGCGTGTCCCTCAGCCATGATATGAACAAATTAATTCCTTTCAGATATATTCCTTTGAGACTTAACCTTTTTGCTCATCCAGATGCTTCTTAATACATTGTGAGGATTCCATTATGAACAACAAAAGGAAAGACTGTGGCTACCAGCCATTCTTATGACAATATGTGCTGTGTCCGTGGGTATGTGACAGCTTTGTAATTACCTGGCTGGCTATAAACTCAAATGCCAGGCCAGAAGGGAGGCTATATAAAGGCAGGTCATTAAAACAAAACACAGCTCATTAGCTTTCGTTGAATACCACAGGTCTGACCTGCTGCTCTGTCTTCTTCCTTCCAAAAAATCTACAGCCATGCGGCTCTGTGAGTTTGCATTGAGGCACAGCAGAGCTCTGAGCTAAATGCTAACAGCAGCATGATAAAAAGTGCAATGCAACAATGCTTTTCTGTGCTAGTTATGCCTTGTAGCATGCTAATGTCTGAAAATTAGCACTAATGTACAACTGTGGCTAATGGGAATGTCATAAGTTTTGCAGGTATTTAGTTAGACAATGTTAAATAAAGAATTTGACCAAGTAACGTTGCGTAGGAAAGATCAGGGGATTACCAAAGTCATTAGGGTGCATCGTCCAGGAATCATGAATGTCTGTATTGTTGACTGTATATAAAGATGGACGAGACGTCTCTAGTTACCCCCACAGCCCTGCAGTTTCCACCCATACACAATTTTGCCGATTGCAAGCATCATCATGCCAAAGCCCTTCTTTATAGCATCAAACAAGTAATTAAAATTTATCAGAAAAATGACACTTGATCATGTATCAGCGTGATAAGAGCTAGCTAAAATGACAGATACTATCATTGTAAAAAATGCATTTGTTGAGTAATTTGAGTTTTTAGTTTGATCCATGTCCCATCAGCTAACGTGGCGAGATTTATGACCTTTACTGCAGTCAGCCACCAGGGGGCAGTCAAGCTGTTTTGGCTTCACTTTTGGGAAGCTCTCATGTAGTCCAGCAGTATATGGTTTGTACATAAAGGTGGAGCCTGTCCCAGCGTGCACTGCGTGAGGGGCTGGTAACACAGTTGGTCACAGTTGGCTGGTATACTTGGCAACCTTGAGGATTTCAAAACCATAGCAGGGCCTTGGAGCCCTCCCCCAGAAACATCTGAGTTTCAGAGTTTTAGTTTGCTGTATTCTGGTGACTTTTAAAGAAGTAAAATAACAAAATAAGTAGACTGCATGAGCATGCAGATGTTACATACATTTAATTTGGTTTAGTTTTTGGTAGAGATGCACAATATTGGATTTTTTGCCAATATCTGATATGTAGATGTACAATAAGTCATCTGACTGACACCAATATCAATATATCCACCTCATTTTAGTGATCATCAAGTCTCTTCTGTTGTGGAATTAACATCATATTATGCATAATCTTAATGTGATGGTCCACAGACAGATGGAGACATAAAACATGATGTTTTTTGATGTATGTAACATCAATCATTGCACACAATTTATCTTAGACTTCAACCTAGTCAGTAAAAATAAAAACTAAAAAAAAAAAACATTGGTTTGTGGTCCATTTTTATTGTGTATCCCCAGTTTTTGGTCATGACAATGGCCCTCCAACAGAGTAGGTAAGAGGGAAGTGCTAATGGACAGGAAACAGACTTGTAGGGTTTTTACTACTGTAATGTGCCAGAAAAAGGTTGTGATAATAAAAAGGGGGAAAAATGTGTGGAAATTTGTCATAAATTGGAAGAAATACAGGGGAGTTGTAAAGTTGGGAGGAAATGGGGAGAGGGCAATGAAAAAACAGGAGAAAAACAGGCAGGAGAGCAAGTACGTAGCCAGGCTATCACAGTGCCAATGTACACCGTCAACCAAATTCACACTTAGATTCACACCTGAATGTCTCTCCCAGGCTGTTTTGACCATACAAAAATGCAAACGCTACATAGGAACACCCCATGCAGCCAGAGGAGACCCTCCTGCTTTGACGTTATTTCAGTTTTTCAGGTGCCTTGCTGTTTCCGACAGAAATCCTGTCTTCACTGACTGCAGACATCAGCTGTTGTGTTTCATTGAATGCTGTGATTGAAGCACTGAAAAATGACCAAAGAGCTGCAATTTGAAAGAACTGACTGCAGGAAAATGGGCATAGCTCAATTGATGTTCCATGCTTTATTGTTAAAATCAATGAGACAAATAAAAGACGAGAATTCGAGGGAGGAAGGCAGATGGCTGTTTTATGACTGCAGGATAGTTGCTTTGATCAATCCTTCGAGGACTGTAAAGGCTGCAGTGGCACAAGCTTGCGTCAGTTATAGTTTGTTGTCGAAGTGTGCACCTTTAGAATGGCTTCCTCTCTTTCAGTTTTATTCACTGAATGCGGACTGTGATTTGGAATTGAACGTGGAAGTGTTACAGCTTTCACTTGCATAAATTGCTGTGTTTATGTGAAAATAGATCTCGTGAAAATCACTGTTAGCAGAGTTCAGTGCGTCAGTCTGAAGCCGACAGACAAGGATTCGTCCCCGCCCTGTTTAAGAGGTATTAATCGGTTTTCTCTTCACACTTGTGTTGGGCAGTGCACTTTGGTGATGTCAGAAATGATGGTCCATCAATGCGGTTCGACTGCACATGCAGAGATGTGTGACTAACACCCACACAACAACAATTCCATCAAAACGCCACTATCTGCATTTCCTCCACCATCTACCATCCGGTCTGTCGATAACCCAGCAAATAAATGGTTATGATACAACAAGTGTTCCCTAGATACCATCTCTATTAGCCAGAGGAACTCATGATAAGCACAGCAATAACCCCCAGTCATGTCCAGATATGGCGGTATTGATTTCAGGAATAAAAGATTGAAAAGTAACACTATTCAGTCCATTTCGATGTTTTATTTATTTCAAGCAGACACCTCTGAGAGCCCTGTAGATCTGTTGAGGAGATTGTTCAGTCTGGGAGCTCATAGTCCCAAAAGATTGATGAGATTATCAACAAACAAGGCTCCCTCTTTTCTAAGCTCTGGTACTGCATCAGTGGAGCCTGGAGTGTTTTTGCAAAGCTAGATGGATGCCTGCGATCTCCCACTGATCTGGTGAAGCCCTATGAACGTGGGATGATCTTTCACACATCTACCTCCGTCTGCAGTCTGCAGGGGGTCTCTGTCTAAAGCACTTCTCATGCAGGGAAAAGAGGTTTTAGGCTGAATGATTTAGGCACTTTTCCCACATTTGTTTTGAAGTCACACTCTGTCTCCGAGCAGTGACTGGACAAATATGCAGTGAGAAACTTGCAGAGTTTGATGATTTGTTGGCAGGCAAGTCTGAAGCAGAGAGGCGCAGATGGCCTCTGGCAGTGCAGAGGTGGAGTGTCAGTGCAGAACAAGGTAGGGTTATGTGGGAACAAGTGTTACCATGGCTCTGAAGTTAACACAGAGCAGTCTCTATCCATTAAGCAATATAGCAGTTGCTCAGGGCCCCCTGGTCTCTGGGGGGGCTCCCTAGATTTTTTTTTGTTTTATTGAATATGAGAAAAAAAAAATGTAGCTTCCTAAACAAAAACAGATAACACTTGTGCCATTTTTGTTAACAAATAATGATAGAAGAATAGGCTCAAAGAGGGCGAATTGAGCAATTTATGTATAGGCTAAGTACAGAAAATAATCTGTTGTCCTGGATGAAACAAGTACTAAAAAAAACTGCATGTACTGAAGCCTATTTAAAGTCTGTATTGCTGCTAATAGGCCCCAATTTAGGTTTTAGATGCTGATCTGTACACTATGTGAGCTTAAACTAAAATTCACAATACACAAGTTGATTCAGTGCCATGTAAAATGGCACCATATTACAATAAATGGGGTCTGCAAATCAGACCCTGCTCAGGGACCCCAAAAGTCTAAGGCCAGCCCTGAGTCAACACTGGTGGTGTTATTAAAAAAAACAAAACAAAACCACCTAAATTAAGAGTCAAATATCTTATTTCCATGACCATGAGCCAGACGTTTTTGAATTTATGAGAGTTATTTATGTTAACTAATATTTTTGGACTGTTTTAGAGCACAGGAATAACATGTATGAATTTTGATAATGGGACTAGCTCCCCTTTAAGATTTTTTATTTGAAAATAATTAATTAATTTCTTAGTTTGTTGATGCAATAGTAATATTAATATACAGTTCAATCACTTATGTGAGGCAGAGGCTGTTGAGATGTTGTGAAATGACAACGGTAATAATAGAATAATAATAATAATAATAATAGAGTAATAATAGAATGATCTGATGCAGCAAGAAATACATGTTCAGTAGAAGCTTACAGCAGGGGGCACTATAGACAGTTTTTTCACAGTCAAACCCTCCTGTGTAGTCTGAATTAGACATATAGCATAGAGTGCAGAGCCTCTGTCTTTCTGGAGCCATTCCTACCTGCAGATAGAAGCAGTGGTGTTCCTCATAAACTGTTACTGTGTCTTTTAGAGGAGCTGAGGCCGTGTTTTTACGAGGGATGGTCTGGGAGCATAATTGCTCATGAATGGAGCAGGATGCTGGCAGGGGGCTTCAGAGCGCACACAGCCAGAGGGTGATTTATCAGAGTACAATTGCACAGTGACTTTGATGACACAGAACTGAAGAAATAATCAGAGGACCATCCAATCGAGAGATGGAAGTTGTGTGATGGAGGAGGCAATGATCAATACACCAGAGATGGGGGACAAAATGATAGAACGCAGTGATAGTGATAGATCTTTTTTTTTTTTTACGATCTAGCAGCTGAAACCTTTGATTGCATTATAAAATACAAATTAAAGCTGATTTTATGGCCAATAAATTCCCCTAATGTAATCCCAGATAAAGACAGGTCCGCTGGTGCTTAAATGCTGTATGTAACAAAAACACATTCAAATTTAATCCAACAGCAGAGCTCCAAACACCAAACATAAGTAATTTATATGTGGCCACCCATTTAAAATATCTTTATTTCTGTATATGTATAAACATGTTTAAGCCCACTCTGCTGTGTGGGGATGCCACCTACTGGTCAGACTTTGGTCATACACTATTTTCTGATCAAATATGAAACTCCATGGTGTATGTGTCTCTTAACAGCAACACTTTTCATGCACATCTTGGTTGTTCAGCCTCAGAAGTCCACGGTGTATTTGCTCAAGATGGGTCGTCTCTGATGCAGCGGACAAAGCATTTCTTGTTGTAGTGATTTACAGCGCTTTCCCATCTGTAGCCGCCTCCGTGGACTCATGATAAAGACACAATAACCTGCAGACAACACGCCCTGTAGGGTGTGATTCAGTCATATATGTAGCCTGTGGTGCATGCATTATTGTTTTTATGACTTGCAGACAAACTAGATTTCACTGAGATATTTTGACTCGACAGGTGCTGGGTGTCCGTCTCAAAGCTATACACTTGTCTTTGACTCAAATTCCTAATGAATCTCACCCCGTGTAGTTCACATGTGCATGTGTCCATTCTTGGCTATCCCGTGTTTTTAAGAAGGAAAACCAAACATAGCGGGAACAAAGAGCCCACTGTGTCTGCTGGGAGATATTCGTCACCTGTGGTAACACTATGATGTAGAGGAGCTGGGATTACACGGGTTTAGGAATGTGAAGGGTGACAGTTTGGACAAGATGGCTATTGTTGAGAGTAACACCTGAACTGGTAGCAGAGGTGAAAACTGATCAGATGGAGATGGGAAATGGCTCGTCTCCGGCCAAGGAACAAGTCTGGCAAAAGTCCATAAGCATGTGATGTTACTGTCTGGAATGGGCAGCGGAAGAAAAATGATCAGAGCTGATGATATCACGGTTACAGCAGGTCTTAGGGATTTTTATGCATATTAAAACTACAGTTCATAACTTTTATTAAAAAAAAAAACAACTTATATTTAAAACATACTTCTATGCCCACTCTATTGCCTTGTCACGCTTCGAAGCAAGAAAACAGAACAGAACAAATCAGAAACAAATCAGAGCTGAAGAGGCACTAATGTGGTTGTCAGTCATTGCTCGCAAACTGTCGTCAAACTTGGCAGCGCTGATCAAATATGAAACAAGATTCTGTTAGTGCATTGCCTATTTCTCTTCTCAAATGTTTTCAGAAATGTACTATTAAGCTGTAAAATGAGAAAGAACCAAACACCGTTCACCAGCTGGACCAACTGTCTCATTTTACAGCTAAACAGTACACTAAAATGTGTTTTTGAAAGCATTTATTGCGAGAAATAGGCAATGCAGTTGCACAGTCTTGATTTATATTTGATCAGTCCTGCCTAGTTTGATGATTTGACAGCATTTGGACAGCTGGACCAGAAATTCCTCAACTCTGATTGGCTGTTGCTGACCATTCAGCAATTAGATTCTAGTAAATGCCATTAAAAGCTGTAGGAGGAGCGGGGGCATTGATTTTTTAATTAGTTAATTTAACTAATTAATCAGTGTCATATACTACTTGCAGAATATAGCGATAGTTTCAGCAAATATGGCAAAAAAAAAGTTGTTTTTTTTTTTAGGAAAGTTAGCAACTATAGCTTTAAGGCTGGGAAATCCACTAAAGAATCCATTTTTACAGGTGTGTCTTTCTTCATGTAAGTGCTGTATTTCAATTTTAAGGTCTGACTTTTAAATTTAAATTTTGGGCTTTATGGTCAAAGAAAGATGAAGAAAGGAATGCATTTCTAACTTCTGTTACGAGTAAGTCAGCGATTCTCAAAGTGGGGTCTTGGGACCCACAGAGGGCTGTGGCACTCTGCCAGGGGGTCTGTTAAAAGTTTTCAAATTCATTACATTTTTCTAAAAAATATTATTAATTCTTCTGTTTTTCCAGAGGCTTCTTTTCAATTAATAATATTTTAATTTTTAAATAAAAATATTTCATAGATTATAAATCTAGCTGTTCTCTTGTGTTGTTCTATGTCATTTCAAATTATTTCAAGGGACATACATGAGGGTGTCCCCGATATATTCTCTATCTTGTAAGGCGTCCCTGGCTGAAAAAAGATAGACAACCTCTGATCTAAACTGTATCTGAGGCAAAGACGGTAACAGTTTACTCTTTTTTTCTTTCCTTTTTGAACAAATTCTTTCAAGTTTGAGTCTTTGCCTGAGGAAAATGTATGTAGACTCAAAGGCTACTGCTTTCAGAATAGCTCTGGTGGCTATAAACCTTCACAGACTGCCAGTTGAACAAAGTTGTCATGAAGTTTCAACATGTTCAGATCTGAGAACTTCTCTGAACAGAGCACTGTGTTCAAACAACTTCATGGTCATATTTTTCAAATAAGAAACTCTTTAAAACTTCTGAAGGCCCTGAGGCTCTCACAGCTGCTCCACTAGAATCAGCTGTAACACATCCAGGTAGGAACTTTATGAAGAGTGAATAGCATTACTTTATTTCCAGTCCAGATGGGATACATTAGGGTGTAGGCCTGGTCAAGTACACCCAACTATTTTAGCATCCTTACAGCAGCGCTTTGACCTGTGCATTAGGAGGCCAGCTGCTCCGAGTTTCAAATCTTTCTTTTTAAAAACAAGGCAAAACATGGAATAACATTGGGAAGGCTGGGAATTTTTTCACACATATGTAAGGTGCATGTCATGCAGGGCAGTGAGTGGAGTTGAATGGAGCAATTGAGAGGCATGGGACCCTGTGGAATGCACCGGAAACCACTGTCCAGATGTGGAGTGCGCAAGACAGGCTGGGGGATATAGGATAGTGGTATGGGGTGGGAGTGGAGGTTGGTATAAGGGTGGGGGACTTAAGTGTGCCATGTAGAAATATTATCAGTGTTTCCCACAGTATTAGAATCTATGTGTGGTGGTCTCTGAAGACGTAGGGGTGGGGGTAGTCGTGGCTCCTTCCCATTTTTTTTAAGTTGTGTACGTGTTTGTGTCCCTTTTTTTAATCATACTGTGTCCCCTCTCTACGTTCAGAAGTTTATGCAGGTCCTTGAATGCAAAATTTGTCATGAGTTCTTTTTTTTCTTCAGCAGCAGAGTTGGGAGAGGTTGAGTTGCAGGGTGGACTATTGATGTCGATTAGGTCAGATCTGATCAGATTGATGAATGAGAGGAGTGTCTGCTACATTGCAGAAGCGAGTGAAAGTATATTTTTAGAGCCAGCGCAATTAACAGTTGAGTTTGACTTTCAATGCGCATGGTGTTCTGCTGCTCCATCTGTGCCCAGAGTACACTTTGTGCTTTATGCGTGTGATGAAAGAATGACTCAACTGTGCATATATTCCAATAGTGTTCCTTATGAACGCTCCAGCTCCAAAAATATAATACTAAAGCCTGACTGATACTGAGCTTTTGGGGCCAGTGCTGGTATTGATAGTGGGGAGTAAAACAATTCCAATATTGGTACATCGGCTGATATTATGGTTATCAAATACTAATTACAAAGATATGAAACGGAGGCTAGGTATTTTACAGTTTGACAATACACTTTAAAATGTTACCATTGGGGCGTCTGGTGGCTCAGTGGGTAAAGCGGACACCCCATCAATGAAGGCAGTGTCCTTGCTGCAGCAGCCACGAGTTTGATTCCAGCTCGTGGCCCTTTGCTGCATGTCATCTCCTTTCTATCCCTCTTTCACGCTATTGATCTTCTGTCCTATCCATCATTGCACTGAATGTCACATATGAGCAACAAAAAAAGGATGGATATTTGACCATGCAGTCAGGACAGCACAGTCTACATGCTGAGTTCTGTGATGTTATAATGTACTCAGGTGGCTCCACTGTCCATCATACATGATGTGTTTGATTATTAATGGCCCGTTGTCCATCTGTGACTCATTATGCCCGCCTCAACGGCCCACATTTCCGTTCATTCACATCTTCTAGGGTTTTAAAAGAACCCTGAGAGAAAAGTGTTGAGAGGGGCGAAAGTGTTTTAATGGACCAGTGAGCACCCAGAGGTCCATTTTACTAATTGACACACAACTCTGGTGTGAAAGGAAGCATCAATAGGCTGCTTTGCAGTACTGCTCTTAAGTACAGTAGTGATTTACTGTGATGTCCTGTTTTCATTTTGTTAATTTACTCCCAGAGCAGTAGACTTTGACCGTCCATGCACTGTTTCCTGTTCTTAAAAGGGAATGCCTCTTACAGAAATATATACTAAACCATCTTTTTTTTCAGCCTTGTATCCTAAAATTATTGTCAGCTTTACACATAGAAAAGTGTTTCCACTGAACACAAAAGGTGTGCTCCTCATGTGTGTGCACAAGTGTATTGGCTTGTCAGTGTGTATCCGTATTTTCTTTAACAAGCGGTTGCTTGTGTGTGGCTCCGCAGCGTATTGTAGTTATTAAAGTCAGTAAGAAAGGAGTCTTTGTCACGGCCATCATCTAAACCCAGTCACACGGGCCATCTTGTGCCAAAGAGCCCAACTCATTTTTACCACCGCATTCCTGGGCTGTTTGGTAAGCCCATAGGGGTCCTTTCCTCTCTCTCCTCCTCCCTCGCTCCCTCCAACTCCTCTCGTCTGGATTCCTCATTCCATCTTTATTTTGGTCCTAATGGCAACATTAGTTACACACACACACACACACACATACACACAACACATGCATACACACAAATTGAATGCAACCATTTCTTTTACATGCATAAAGTCTACTTCTATGATGTCTTTAATGTTCAGTTGTTGTTTTTTTCATAAAGGTGCAAATTAATTGTGTTTTAGCATTACGGTTGTAGTACCAGACCTTAATATAATGTACCAGACTACATTACATTAAGGTTTCTAATTTTCTGTTTACCCAGGGAGGACAAAAAGTAGAACAATATAATGTAGTCCATTAAAATACCACCTTTAACTTTGACTTCAAGAATAAACATATCATTTTATTAGTATTTTGTTTTTTACATTTCTGATAGCTTTGTAAAAGTAAACGTTGCGGCCGTGCTGCTCTGTTGGATTGCTTTAGATTGGACAGGTGAAATAGTGATATCACAAATACCGATTAAAGGGTTAGGGTTAGGGTTAGGGTACTGAATACTTGGAATGGTTTCCATTCTCATTTTCCACATTATTGATACACTGGCATCAGCTGCTTTTCTTGCCCTCTCTTATTTTTAATGTTTACTCCAGTCATTATGTTGTTCTCTGCTACCAAAAAAAAAAGAAGAATTGTCATATCACAGCCCTGTTATATCTATCTTTTAATACAGCAGAATAAATTGTGTGCCCTCAATGTCAATTTTTCTCATGCTATCAAAATATCTTTCAAATATCGATATTTTTTGAGGTGTTGTGTACTAAGGTGTACCTAAAAAAAAAGAAAAAAAAAAGTGGCCACTTAGGGTACATCTATTAATTTAACTGCCAACAAAATATCTAAAATTAGTAAACATTTCAATCATGTATTTGACATTTTTAAAAACATGATTTGTGTATACTCCACCTCCCAAAAGAAAGAAAAAAGTCTACAAGCTAAAATTACATTATGCAAAGATTTTCTTTCTAAATTTTTGTGTAATGATGGGAGGTCAGGTGAACAAGCTATTGACAAAATCAGGTCATAATAGCATGAAAGCGCAATGCATTTACTTCAGAGAAAAAGTTTTTTAAAAAAATCACCATTTTTTTCCAAAAATAAAAAGATTATTTAACTTTCCTGAAAAAAATGCTTTTCCTCTTTCATTCAGAAAAAGAGGGCAAATAATTTCCACCAAGAATACCTTTCTCTGAGTTGTCAATTCAGGAAAAAAAGAGCAGATTTTTCTTTTTTTTTTTTTTTTTTTGCTCACATGCAGGCATTTTGTCGATTCCATATAAGAGGTCATTGAATCTTAAGGCGTTATTGTAATGGGAGGCTCGCCAGATAGAAAACTACTTTCCATGAGAAAATGAAATAAAAAAAAAGATTATTTTCTAATCTGTTCACATTCAAATAATTAAACCTTTTTGATTATAATCCAAGTTTTTGAAGAAGTGAGGACCAGCCTGAATGTCTTCACTTTCCAAAAATGTCTGCTCTCCCATGGTCTGAGACTCTGTTTCACCCATGTAGAGTCAGAATAAGAGCACACACACACACACACACACACACACACACACACACACACACACACACACACACACACACAGTGACAGAGAGCATTCTCTTATTTTCTGCTGCCAGATTCACTCTCCTACCTGCTTTCTTTGTCTACGTTTTCTTCATTTGTTTCAATAATAAAAAGACACATTTAGGGACACATTTGATATTATTATAGCCACTCAGTTTGTCAGAGGTTGTGTTGCGCAGTGTGCTGTGAGCCCCGAGGGAGCAGTTGCACTGATGGGTTTCGCAGTAATCAGTTGCTCTTTTCTCCTCTACATTAAGCTCGGGGTTTTTACTGTCTGTAAATGTCTCTTGCGTTGCTCCCTGCATCGTTTCAGTGGCTGACAAACAAACAATCCATTCATGGGATGGCCAGACTTCCCAAGAAACTTAACCGTATGTTTATACATTCTTTCAGGGAAAGAGCCTATTTGCGGTCGAGCTATTCTAGTTTCCCATGTTTCACTCTCTCCTTTTGTCTCTCAAACATTTTCCAGACTTTCTCGCTCCTTCCTCACTCGCTCTCCTCCCTAACTTGTGCTTGCTTTATTGTCTCTTTCCACAACTCTTCCATTCTCAGTAATTTAAGGTAGTATGGAGATCATGTTCCTCAACATTTGTTCTTTAACAGACATTCAGTTTGTCTTGGATTGGAGTGTATACAGCCTATGTAACACAGTTCATGTGTGGATGATGCTGGGACCCTAAATTGCCCCACTTCAGTATACTTAAATAACATTCTTAAAAAATATATATAATATACTTTAGAATTTGGAACAGTACAAAACTTTAAGTAAAACGAAGGGGAAAGTCTCCAATAACTTCACAAAAGCAGGAATGTAACTTTTGATTTTGACATTAAATGGCATTTTAATGCACTCTCTTTGTGTGCAGTAAATATATATTTTTAACACAGTGAAATAACAATGGAGGCAGTGTACACCTCTGGCCTTCACCTCCCAAACTAATTCCATTTAGTGCTTAAGTAATTCGTTCTTAACATTTTTCTCTTTCTGAATCCAGCATCAGTCATTGTCAGTATGAAACTGGGTGTGCACAATTGGTACTTTATTCTTGTGTTTGTTGAGTAATAAATACACAGTCAGTGATACCATAGTTACCATGTTATCTTTGTTTGAAAAGTTGGATGATTTACTTTTATGCAGGCGAATATACAGTATGAGTGTTGAGACAGAGTCGAATGAAGTCATAAATCACACAGAGGGATTTGTTGAGCTTTTTTTTTTTTGAGTGACATAGAGAACAAGTGATGAACAAAGAAAATCTAAGAAATCTAATACAATCTAAGCTTGATTTGATGGATGATGATAGTGATGATTGTTGTCGATGATCACCACCATCTAATTCCATTTACACAGGTGGGTTCAGGTCCCCGTTCTGGCACATTTTAGAGGCAAATGTTGGTATTTTTCCTCCATTTTCTCCACTTATCAGACAGCCTATGCATGAAATATAATGCCCTTTGTCACATGAAATGAATCACTGCTATTACTTTTACATACATATATCACTTCAGGACTTTTAATTTAGCCTAGGTATTAAAAATATTTGTTTTCTGTTTTTGTATTTCTCCTTTTACTCTAATAATGACCTGAGCAATTCTCCCACTCCCATTTGTTCCTCTGAAATTAACCAGACAATGACTCAGCCAACAGTGTGAGTCATAGTACATGCTTGAGTATTGTTCACACACAGCCTGCGAATAGTATTTCTTACTTTGACCTTTTATTGTGTTTGTGATATTCACCTTCATGTACCTCATTGTTCAATCGGTGGTGTTAGTCACGTGCAGTGGGGTTCTGAACAGGGTCATTTTTTGGACAATCACCTTTTTTTCTGTGTGTGCAAAGGTAATAATGTTTCTAATGATTTTTTATCTATGAACAACTTGAGTTTACCAGTTATATTCCACTTTCTGGAATTCTGTCTGACAGTCTTAATTAGTTTTGTCTCCTTTACAGCCAGACCTAATCAGTGGATTTAACTTAATCTATGGGGTTTAACTCCTGCCTCAGCATGCCAATGTTTTGGTCAGGCTGGGGCATATGTTGCAGGCAGCCTTGTGACTTCCCGACTCTCTTGTGTTTGTCTTGGCAGAGAATTTCTCAGTGTATGATCTATTTTGCCACCCTACCCTTCCCTTTAACACCACGTCAGCCATACACAGCTTCCCAAAAGTTACATCCCACACATGCTGTAAATGCTAAACAAAAAAATTATGTCAGATGTCTCTGGAGATGTAGAACAGAGAAAGAGCAAACTGGCTTTTTCCATGGATGACCATAAAGCCGTTCTGCCTGTCTTTGCTTCTCTAACTACACTAACTGTGTTGAGTGTGTAATTCATTTCAATCATTATAGTCATTACGATAAACTGGTGCGACTGCATGCATAATGATATTGCTTTAGACTATAATGAATATGTTTGACCTGAGCTTTTACCTCCTTTAGTTGGTTCTCTTTTCCCTCTTTGGAGCTTTTCTCAACTTAAATGGTTGGAGTTGATTCCACTGGAGGTCAGACCGGGGGCCAAACTCAGATACTGGCTTTTAATCAAGAAATGGACAGTAATCTGATTGTTTAGGACATTATTGTCACAAAACCATTCACATCAATGAAATACAGACTATAAGGCTGCAAAGGAGAACTAAGATAACAATTTCACTCTTTCAAAAATCTATATTCATCAGATTTAAGCCAGAAAAGCTCCTTTATTTGAAGTGTTTCTCCTGGGATATTTATTTGCACGTTACTATGTAGGGGTGGGGCAAAAAGGCAGAGTATTGCCATAGATATGTTTTTAGATTATTTTTTGTCTTTATCTGACAGGAACAGGTGAAAACAGACAGGAAAGGTGTGAGGGAGAGGAGACGATGTAGCAAAGGACAGAGTCAAACCTGAGGTGTGGTACGGACACAGCCAGTCATACATGGCGCACACGCTATACCAGGTGATGGGGGGCCCTTAGGGTCGCATTACTTTGTGTGGCAATATTGTATTGATAAACAGATGCAAGTTTTTTTGTTTTTTTTCTTTTTTCCTCAGCACCGGCGATTGCACATCCGTCCCATTCTCATGAACACGATATCACAAAAAACCCTTGAGGAAATTTCTTCAAATTTGGCACAAATGTTCACTTGAACTCGAGGCTGAGCTGATTAGATTTTTGTGGTCAAAGTCAAAGTCAATGTGACTTTGCATTCGTCTCATCTTCAAGGCAAGTTTACTTAGACCACCAAACTCTGATCGGTTCATTTTTGAGTCCAAGTGCAAAGGTTATGGTCATTGTGACGTCACTAAAAACATTTTTGACTATAACTCAAGAATTTATATGCTAATTCTGACAAAATTTTACACAAATGTCTAACAGGATAAACTGATGAATTGAGGACATTTTATGCCCAAGAGGTCAAAAGTCAACTGGAATCTCATAATGTTCTGCAAAAACACTTTTCTGGCCATTACTCACTGTCATGTTCTGGACTGCTGACAGTAGATGTGTGTAAAGCATCAATGTTTTCACAGACTTACAGTTTATATAACTGTAAGTGCAACTTGACTGGTGCTGGAGGCATACAAACCCGAGGCAGTCCCTCTGGATCATTATATAAATTATTAATATTGCAAACGCAAATCATTTTTGGTAGCCTATTAGAATAATAGAATAAATTGCTTTTTCAGTCCACTGTATACATTTCGTGGCAATGAAAATTATTGAAGTGATTTAAATTGACTAAAAACTGTATCTTAATAATAAAATAGATCTTTACAAGGTTTTCTTCAGGGATATTATTTGCAGTTTAAAAAAAAAAAGTAATATGTTACAATATATGTTATCTTAATACTCAGCATATCTCAAAATCATAAATATGGTATTGTGACTCAAGTACTGTAATGTTATTGTATAGCCTTAATGTGTGTTACTAGACAGTATTTTACTTTGTCAGATGGTACAGGTGTAACATTCCTTTCCAAGGATGGGTGGGTAAAATCTTTGCAATCCAATAATACGAGGCCTGCCGTTTTTAGCTGAAAGTAGAGAAGTTCCTTCCTTCCTTTCCCTTCCAGCTGACAAAGCTTGTTCACAGAGACCACAGAGCAAAACCTTTCCTCCCTGGATACCCTTAGCATATTACTTCCCTAATTCTTCTGTGGAAACATCTCAACAAACCTGGCTCCAAAACTGCCAAGGCACATTCTGTACTACAACAAGTAATGCGTTGTGCCCTGTTTGACTTCGGAGCCGTGGAAACACAGAGTGGCTCAGTTCCCTCGACTCTGCAGGTGCTGGGAGCACATTTCATAAACACCTGCTGGGAGTTTAGAGAGTGGACTCTGAATCCTGATCGACACTGGACTGTGATTGTCTGGGTTACAGTTAGTGATAGACAGTCTGAACTATCTGTTTGTGAGTTGAGTAACCACAAGGTTAAGACTTTTATATTGTATCTCAGAGCATTTGGCGCAAAATGTGATGGAAAGCAACAAAATTCCTGACATTTTTCACAACATATTTGACATTTCCTTGTCTGTATTAGTCCAGGGGTGTCTGTAGTGTCTCTGGGTGCTCAAGTTATCTGCCAGAGCTCCTGGATTGACAACTGCAACCTGAGTTCTGGTCCTATCACCAGCCACAGTCCTCCCTTAGCCCCAACTTTAACCTCAGCATCAACCCTTCAACAGTTTAGAGAGCAGGAGGACTGAGCGAGCTGACCCAAACTTCCCAGGATGAGAAAACTTTAAATCTAAATGTTATTCTTCTGGGTCCTCAAAGGATACATTGTGTGGGGATCCAGAAGGACATACCAGGCTGTGAAAGAGGCTCTTTCTTGTTTTCTGCCCATTGGCCCCCTCCCAGTCTCTCCGGGGCGGCCTGTCTCTCTCTGACAACAGCTGCTTGCTGCCTGTGGAGGCCGGGGGTGAGCGGCGCAGCTCCAGACATCTGTAGGCCCTGAGCCTGGGCCGCCTAGCTCTCTCTTTCTTTTTCACACACACACACACACACACACACACACACACACACACACACACACACACACACACACACACACACACACACACACACACACACACACACACACACATACATTGGAGCCCACAGTCTGCCCAGCACAAAGGACTACATTCATCCCCCTCATACAGTCTCTACTGGTGAAGAGGTCGTCTGAAGCTCCCAAGCTCTCACTCTTTTCTGCCTCCTCTCTCTCCTTCTCCATCTCCTGTCATTCTCTCAGATATTTCCTCCCTTGTTAAACGCCGTCCGTCTCCGTCTCACTCTTCATCTGAATGAATGCTCCTACATTCAGGTCCATAAGACTCACATAATCATTAAACAGTATGGGCTGCGGTTTACCAGAATGACAACAAGGGCCACATGTCTCAATTAGTGGAGACATATTGTTCATTTTGGGAAGCACAGTGACCTGTCTTCAGCTTTTGGTTAAAGCCTAAATGTGTGTGTCTTTGAAAAATATGTGGGAAAGTGTACATGTTTGTGTGTCCCTCTGTGTGCGTTTTACCTCCTAACCCTGAGAACAGGCATTCCAGTGCAGAGGACTTGCCGACTAAGTTCACAAAGGGATACTGAGAGAGGCCAGAGCGAACAGAGATCCTTTGTACAGAGTGAATGTGGCCATGAGAAGTTTGAGAACGGCACGGTTTGAGAAACATCACAAAGTTGCTTTAAAAAAGCCCCATTGGTTGGAAACCATCTACTTTCAACATAGGAACCAGAGGTCGGCCATGTGTCTGTTACCTTGTCTTTGACAGGCAGAGGCAGTCACTCCACACCACAACTACATAGTGTGTGTGACCTCAACCGAAAAAAGCACTTTGAATGATGAATGTCTTTAAGTCTGCTTTGCTGTCACTTCTTTTTCATCCAAAAGATTTGTGTGATAGATGCACTGTCCATCAACTGGACCACCTTTGTTCAAACCTTCTGTCTTCAAGCAGCCATAGGTGAAGATTTTCTTGGGTGGAAACAGAAGACGAGTCACCCTAAAAATTTAACACATGCAACTGTCCTTCCCAATAATAACATGAAAGTAGCAGAGGACTATTATTTTGATTAAATTAAAGTCATTTCCTTACCTGAAATTTGACAGAATTTGCAGCTTGCTTCACTTTGTGACCATCTTCACTCACTGATTTTCCCTAACCAGTCATTAAAGGGGCGGCCGAATGGCTCTGCACCATTAGCATGCTGTTTTTTTATCAAAATATATTCCCCTTTTGAATAGTATTTTCCCCCTTTTTATGTGTAGCGCCCCCCTCAGTGGTTAAGGTTAGGTCTAAGGGTTTGGTCCAGGTCATTTTGGGGGAAACACATATTGACAGGGAAACAGTCTCCCACACAGGCGGCGTACGCTTATGGTGTGTCGAATAGAGTCTGAACACCATTTGATAGTTGGAGCAGGCATTCACTGGATTGCTGTTAAATTTCAGTGCAGAAAGCGACATATATGCCAAGACTGACAAGACGGAGAACTGATGAAGGGCACTGAGGGATAAATAAAATTGATTTTTGCCATTATGACGTGTCCTAGTGCATGATAATTAATAGTAATACACCTAAACTAGCTACTGTATAATCTTATGTTATAGGATAACACTAACATGACAGAATTTAACACGGAAAAATAAGGAAGTACTCATTTAACTGAAAACTTTTTAAAAGTTTGTATTTCATAAAATATTTTCTTAAAAATTGCTACAGACCACCTTAAAAAAAACAACAACAATGCGCTATTTTTATTTGATGAATCTAATGTGAACTCCTCTTTGAACACAGCCATATTTCTAAGGTGGCAAACTGGATTAGAGCCCACTATATATGGGTCCCCCTCACCTCAGGGGCCTCAGTG
Organism: Plectropomus leopardus; assembly: GCF_026936395.1. Classification (NCBI taxonomy): domain Eukaryota; kingdom Metazoa; phylum Chordata; class Actinopteri; order Perciformes; family Serranidae; genus Plectropomus; species Plectropomus leopardus. The sequence continues at coordinate 18,446,228 of NC_142193.1, read as the reverse complement.
TGACCATTCTGTCTGCACTGTCTGTGTTTACTTTCCTGGTTTTGCCATTACATGTTAAGCAGAGCACTGGCTCACTGAAACAGAGCAGACTTATTGAATGTAATTTTAAGTCCACACTGATGTGAAGCCATGCCAACTTACCTGTTTTGCAGGGTTGTAAGAGAAGAACAGAGCAAAGAAAAACAAACTATGATGCTTCGGTGTCTGTCTTGTCAGTGGCGCTTGCCTCAGTTGTTTTTATTCCGAATTAGTTGTGGAGCACAGCTTTACAAGAGTTCTGCTCGTGGTGCTGATTGGCTTATTGAGTCCTTCTGCGACCCTCATTGGTTGTAAACTGAGAAACTGCTGTTTCAGGTCATGATGCCAGACGAGTCAGTCAACTCTAACTTAGTGAAGTGGATGACTCAAAGATCTGGACCAGGGCAAAACACTTCCACCATGAACTGATGCATAAAAAATCACCAGAATGCAGGACATTAAGTGTTGCTCAAATTTCTTTTCCAGGATAGGACCCTAAACCCCTGATTTCATATGTGTCATATGTGCTTTGCAAGCAGCTGCCCTATTGAAGTGCCCTTGAGCAACATAGTGAATATGCACAGTGAATTGCACACTGTAGCTGATGGACTTTTAGCTAAAATGAGCCTCAAGCAGGTTGCTTGCTGGTCAATGTGTGTTGCAGCCACTTTAACTTTTGTAAATACATCCCATCGGACCTATTAATAGACCTTTTCATTGAACACCTTCCTGGACCTATTTCATTACACTTTTTCATTGGATTTTTTTTACATTCATATTGGACTTGCAGTAATATAGACCCCTTGTGTTTTCAGTTTATACTGGCTGTTACAACTTTGTCCATTTTATACAATTGTACTTTTCACACAGAGATATGTTTGATTTTATTCTTTCTCATGTGCTCAGTTTATTATTCTATTCAGTGGAGCCATTGACTTTGTGGGTGTTGCTAATGATAACAAGAGATACACGTGTTACACCGTATTGTTTGTACACCAACCAGTTACTTACACATGAGAAAATGGTTGTTCTCAGTCTGACCTATGGGTGGCACATTGCTGTATTTCTTCCACTCTGTCAGTGCTGCGGCTCAACTGTGGCTATTTGTTGTGTATGAGAACATCCCTTGGCACAAACATACTGTACACATTTAAAAGTCTAAAAAGTTTTAATTCCAATTGTTTTCATTGTGAAAAAATAATAATAGCGAATAGACATACAGAAATCGCTTCTGCATGAAGTTGTAAATTAATTTGCTGACAGTGGTCATAAAATGTGATACAGACCAGAGTGCATGTTTTACATCAGCGTGTTCTGATCTCTACATAAACCATGTTTTTAACCCCAGTCATGTTCCATAGCTCAGCGGTAAAACCCATCTAAGCTCTATACACACACATGCACACATTCATGCATGCACACAGTCAGTCACTCACACATACACACAGTTCGCGCGACTTGTCTGCTCATCTGCTTCTGATTAGTGACGACATGAGTGATGCCAAATGGGAGATATGGATCTCATTCCTCTGCAGACAAAGCCTCATTCATTGGCAGAAAGCTCAGATGTGGGAAGACGATTCCTGTGACTTGGACCTGAGCCGCTGTGCTCCTTCTGGGTCTGATGTTGTCCTGTGAACGGGGGTTGTACCACATGTGTTTGGACGGATAGAGGGATGTTGGATCAGGCAGTGGGAAGGTGCACATTCACACAGTATTCTGTATTCCTGTAGATGGTGGGTTGTTTCCATGAGATGTATGAAGCCAAAGTTCCTTTGACATTTGATGTGACAGAACATCAAATATTTTTCCATTTAAGTCTGGCAAATTTTCCTGGAGGGACGAGACGAAATAGATCCTTCAAAATGAACAATATTTGTTAAAAAGAGCAATTAGTTGCCTACATGATCTGCTCATGTAGTTACAATGAATCTTTTCTATTAGTGTGTCAAACAGATGTGTGTGTTTTGGATCGCTTACAGGATACCTGCAACCTTTTTATTCTTCCTTCTATTTGTTAATGTTGTGTTTGGCCAGGCAATGAATGTATTCTATCCTTAAGCCAGAAGTCAGTGGCCTGCAGACATATACCTGACAGCTGTAAAGGTGATGGCACACCTTGAGAGGACAGGCAACCTTTTGATCGCAGCTTTGCCCACGAGCCTTATAACCGCTCTGTGTGACTCACTCTTAAAGAAAAAAAGACCAGTGCCAACGTTTGGGTGAAACTTTACCTTTAAGCTCCAACAAATATGACTAATACTCCAAACATTTAGACAAAAACCGAACACTGTCAAAAGTGCGTGTAGATACTAGAAGTGGGACCTAGTGATTGTTTTGCAAGTCCCGAGAAAGTTTTTGCACTGAAAGGGACACTCTTTTTATTTCGTCGTCCCAAGTCCTAAACTTTAATGTTTCGAGTCCTAAACAAGCCATAATACGTTCTTCACCAAATATGCCATTTTAACAAGAGTAATAAGATATTAATTTGTGTTTATTTGTTGAGACAAGTTTGTTGTAACATACACATTTTACTGCAATTCTATTTTTGTTTATGACTGTGTTGTTTTTCCTACCTAACTAAATGATCTTTTGTATCATTTTTTCCAACTGGTGCTCAGTAATGCTATGCTAGTTTTTCATGGTTCTCTTCTGCAACTTGATTAGATGCTGTTGGATTGGTTCAAAGTGGATCTGGGGAATTAAATGTCAACTCGCTGGGGGAATTAATAGCTTTAATGTTAGTTGATTTGGGAAATGAAGGGAAAATTATTGATTTGTGGCACTTTTTAAAAAAATATAACATACTTTTCACTCTTGGGGCTTGCAGGAACGTATCAAGTATTTGCAAGTCAAAAGGCACCAGTCCAAGTAAAGTCATGAGTCATTGGTGTTCAAGTCTAAAGTCTTTTATTTTGTCAAGTTGAGTCTAAAGTCATCAAAATTTTGAGTCCACACCTCGGATAGAAGCAGACTTTGTCCTTCATGCAATGATGTCACACGTGAAGTCCACAAGGTGAGGAATGCAAATCAAAACCCCCAACACATTACAGCGCAATAAAGTCCTATAAAAATCATACTCTGCAGTTCAATGTTTATCACCCTAACAGAACAAAGGCTGTAACGCCTGAGCTCAACACTTAAGTTTAACATGATTTTACTCATGAAATTTCTCACAATTTTTCAAAACATTTCCTTTTTATTCCACATATTGTTCTAATATCTCCGTTCCCAGTTACACAATAGTATTATACTGTATGTTTGCGATTTAGTTTGCTGAGCCTGGCAGTACATTCACCAGCCTCAGAGGTTGTTGACCTGCTGTTCAACTTTGTGTTGGCAAATTACGTCATGGTTAATAACGTGCAAGATTGTTCTGCCTTTGTTCCTCGCAGGTGTGCGGTGTCATCACTCTTACAAAACTCCGAAACATTCTGATCTCAACAGTAATGCTGCATCTGGACTCTATATCTCTTCTCTTCCTCTTTCTCTCTTGACCTAAACCTTGAGAGCAGTCTGCCCGCCAAAATGTTTGAGGGCAAACCCTCCCTCGTCATTTTAAGCATGCATTTTTTTTAGGGGGTCATTGGCAGATTTGTTTCAGATCTGGAAGGCAGCTTGGGTGATTTTGGATCGTGCTGTGAACCTCAACCACATTACACACTTGCCCAGAAACTCACTCATGAGACACGGTTGTGTGGGTTTTGGTGTGTGTGCCTGTTTGTGTAAGACATAGCTTTGTGTTTTTAAGGTCTTGATAGGTCCTGATCAACAAAACCAACAAAAGCAGTCACAAGCTGCTGTTTTCCAGTGTTGAATCTTATAACGCACAATGTTACATGGTGTGTCTTGTCATCCCAAGGTGTTAATCTTATTATGTCAACACTGACATTGTTATTGCAGGTTGTGGTTAGGCATAGTGACATTATTCCTGCATGTCAAGGGATGGTTGTCAATGGTCAGAATTTTTCTGAGGCATTTACATTCAAGGTTTTAAGGATTTGAGGTTTTATTATTATCATTAGAATTCCACAATAAAAAAGGTAGTTGTAGCCTCCTCTATGCTACACACAATGTAACAAACAGATATTCAAAATATTGAAATGAAGTTATAATAATAATATATCATATAATATAAAACTATAATATATATATATATATATATATATATATATATATTTTGCATTAATGTCATTAGGTACCTTGTGCTTTTGGTACCTTGTACCCCCATGCCCATGCAGAAAAATTTGACAGTGTGAGAAATGAAGTCTTTGGCTTTATTAGGAAAAAAAGTGTATATATATATATATATATATATATATATATATATATATATATATATATATATATACAGTATATAACTTTTATATGAAACAGCTAAGTCAAAGTAATAAATAAATAAATAAATAATTCTGGAAATTCACATTAAAGTGTTAAAAATCTAGCTGGGAGTGTTTTTGAGCTTAAAAAGTTTCTGTAAAGTCAACTTGAGAGAAAAAAATAATTTGAAACAATATACTTGAAGTGGAGTAATTTTGTATTTTCAAAATACTTTCTCCCTGGTTCATAGAAATTAAACAGCACTAGGTCAAAACTACTACTAAGTCCTGGGCATGCATGGATCACTAGGGGGCTTTAATTTGAAATTAGGGCTTTTGATTTGAAACAGGAATTGGCCGTATTTTACTCATACTCATACCAATACTCCTTCACTACAGTGTTATGCCACAAAAAAAACAAATAAACATCTTAATAAAAAGAACAATACACTCACAGAGGAGGGAGCTGCTTTCTCAGGAGCTGTATCCACTGATTAAGGTCCATTTTGCTTGATTTAATACAACCTTCCCCTCTTCAGCACCGGCTTCTGATGCATGTTTCCTGCAACTGCTTGAGGCTGCGCTCGTGAAGCCAAGTTTCACTGATGATGGTAGTTTTGAAAAAGATGAGCGCTGACTAATCAGCTAAATTGGTAGATCAGTTAACCTCTCATTGGGATGTTGCTGGCTTGATATCAGATTAGTTGTACTGTAACAGAGCATCCAAACCATCTATCTCTTGTCATCATTTTATGTAGTCCTGATTTGTTATTAAAAAAAACTGGTAAATTCTTAACGGGAGTCTAGGAAAAAAAGCCTCTGTTATGCAGAGCAACTGACAGGCACCGAGTCAATCAAACAAACAAAACGACACGGTCATGGTTCTTTTTGCAAGTAGGTTAAAGTCTGGGTGAGACCGAAAATCAGGGGTTATAGACAAGATAGGAGGCTTGGTGTCATCAGGATGTCATTTTAAAATGGATACCTGTAGTGTGTGTGTGTCTGTGCATGTGTATATGGACTTGTCCTTCCTTCCTCACTTCAGTGCCAGCCATCTGAGTCTAAGCAGGAACCTATCGATGTAGCAAGTCAACTCGACAAGATCCGAGTACAGCACCACCAGGTTTTCTGTAATCTGTGAAAACAAGCAAATGTTTTGGGCTTTTCTCTCCTGGGCGCTCCCCTCCCTCTGCACCGCATGGAGCAGGGTTCATTTGAAAGGCGCTGTTTGTTAAGGCTTTAGCGGTTAGTAAGTGCTTCCTTTGTTTGGTGGGAGCGCAGAGACGGGGGGTTAATATCTCCCAGGGAGCGCATACAAAGAGGGCCTTCAGCTCCCCTGGCCGGAGAGGGGTGGCTTGATGAATGAGGCCGGGCCGTGGGGCAAAGGTGCCAGGGAGGGCACAGGAGGGTGGAGAAGTGCAGGGGACAGGAGGCAGGGGCGAGTCCATGAGGTCACGGGGGTATTAGAGCGGTGGAGGGGGTCGAAAAGGCTGCAGGGGGCAAGAGGGAGAAAGAGAGTAGTTACATTTTGGGTACTGGCCGTGATTATAGAAGTGACTTGGAGGCAAGGGGTCACTGTCAGTGTAAAGTAGGTTAAACAACCACCGCAAACTTGATTAGAAAGCATGCACAGGTATGGGAACTGGGGGATATATATTTTTTTTAACATTCCTCTTGTCTCTTTCTAGCGCAGGATGGTTTGATGCCATGTGGAGGAGGTTTATGGATATTACGTGTTAGCAGGTGGCATTACAAGTCCAGGAGGGAAAGTGGGAAGCAGCAAGACAGAAGGATTGACGGATGACAAAGCTTTTGAGAACATTAACCTTTTGAAACATACGTAAATTGGCTTGATTACTGTTAAAAACATGGGCAGAAGGCAATGAGCAACAAAAGAAGACAAGACTAAAAATTAAAAAAAAAAAGACCTGAATATTAGTATTAAACAAAGCTGAACAAATGGAAAGTGGAATTAGTTCTTAAAATTGTATTAATTAAAAAAAAAGTAATTATGATACTTAAAATAATGTTTTTTTGTCTAGCTTTTATCCATAGACATTTTGCCTTAGCCTTTACTAAATACATTTAATTAATTAACTGACTTGCAGTTTGTGGTACAGTTTCTTACCAAGTTGCTCATTGCCTTTTTGCCTTTTATCTTTTTTGAAAGAAGTCACGCCAACATGCTAAGGATTTAGGGGTTTAAATATTTGTAAACAGCAGCACAATTGAGATATCATCAATATAGCCAACAGCAAGTAGCCTACCTTGTTATTACTGATGGTCGTTTATCAGAGACGTTCAGCTCCCTGGCGATCCCTCCTGCCAGCTGACACCTTATTTAGCTTCTTGCATTAAAATAAAGACATGACTATTACCCTCTTATCTTTTATTTTGCTCCAACTGTCCATTGCCCTCCACTTCCACTATATCTGCTCGATACATCCAGAAGTGTGTGTGTATTTTGGTATTGTGTTTAACAGGAGTGCAGAGTGTCCCAATAGAGCTTGATTGTGGAGGGTCAGCATTGCATGATGAAGAACAATGGGATTTCTGTAGTACTTTTGGATCAGATTGATGCTTTTATTTCATGGGAATTGGTGTGTGTGCTGCGGATTGCAACATGTGTTGGCTCGGGTTGTGATACAGATAAAACTACGGGGGAACTTGGCTATGGGGAATGTCTTTTTTTTTTTTTTTTTTGAAGTGGAATTTGGCAGAAGGAAACTTTTCCAGGTATTGATGGAGGATCAATAGGTCACAAGTGTAATTATTTCCCTGGGTGCTTTATGCTTTTCTGTTACGTCTGTCCAGCATTACAGATAATGAACAAAACTCCATTAAAAGGGCATGTTAATAATTACAGATGATGTTTTCCAGAAGTACAGTTCCTTTTCTCTTTCGATTATATGTTCATTACTTTGTATTTGATTCCTTTTACTTCCCCTCCGGCAGCATTGTAATGGTGCGTTTCTCATGTTGGATTGCAATAATGCCTGTACTGAATTATTGAGGGGTGCTTGTGAGGGCTTTGTTGATGTCTCCATCTCCTCTTCTCTGTCACAAACTCATTGAGAAGAGGGAGAGAGAGGGAGAGAGATCTGTCTCATTGAGCCCAACTCTTCCCACGGAACTCCAACTGAATTCCCGCTGCGTCTCGGGCCAAACCAATGGTCCCTTTGTGCCCGTCTATCAGAGTTCCTCTCTCCCCTAGACACTGCCCTCTCTGTGCCCTGCAACCCAGGACCAGCTACCGTCTCTATTCCTTGCTATGGGACTCTGTGGACTTCATCACCCCCATGACCACTTCAGCCAAATCTCAACAGGGTTCAGTGCCCACCTCTGTCTACAGTAAGGATAATCTCGTGGGAAGATTTGGGGATGTAGTGTGCAGCTACTGTGAGAGCTATTGTTACTTATATAGCAGATATAATGCAGTTTGTCTTTTGTCCACACCGGCCACAATAGACACATTACTGTATCACTCTGCATCCTGCAAACAGCTGTGTATGGGGAAAAAAAATAGATAAGTTCTATGAATTGCCTCCAAAACAAATGCACGTGGTAGAAAGATTAAGATCGTTACAACACAAGGCAGGGGTGCTCATAAGAACACTACCATTGTTGTCCAAAGGGGCAACCAAAATCAAACCAAAATGAGCGTTCCTTGTAGTGGCTTTAAGCATACCACTTTCCAAAAAATAATCTGCATTACAGGACTAAATGATAATATTATCGGTTGTCCTGATCTCGCTGTCAAGAAACAAAACCTGTGTTGCCTCTCTCAGAGGACTGCACAACATCCTGCATCATCTTCACTGTCCATTAACTCTTCAGTGATGTTGAAAGCTAAAGGGTTTGGCATCATCCATCGCCGATGGCGGTCTCAGGCAGCAACTTTCCAGGCTGAAAATTGAACTGCAGTTCCTCTAATGGCCACTTAAGACTGACTCCAAAACAGAGTCAATCTCAATAGACCCCCTTCTTAAAATGCCCAACTTTACAGCAGAAAGAAACCTGTTGCAGCCCTACAGATAATTTCAACATTCATGAAAAAAAATAAAATAAGATAAAATAAAATAATCTTTATTTATGTCAGACTTTTCAAACTTTTTTTAAAGATTTTTCTTTGGCTTGTATTGCCTTTAATGGACAGGACAGTTTAAGCGTGAAAGGGGGAGAAAGAGAAAGGGCCACCTGCTGCAAAGGGTCGAGGTCGGAATCGAACCCTCAGCCGCTGCGGCGAGGATACAACCTCTGTATATGGGGCGCAGCTCTATCCACTGAGCCAGCAGACGCCCCTCACTTTTCAAACTACTCTTACTTTTCAGTGCTTTCCACATTAAGGATTTACAGAATAAAAATAAAATATCCATGTAGCCTCCCTCCTGCATGACTTACCAAAATTAACATTAACATTAGAGCACAAATATTAAATTGAGGGCAGTGAATTTTTATATAACTCACCTGTTTACGTTCAATTAAGGCTTGAACTCATGCAAATTTAAGGGTGTGGCCGTGACAGGGTGTCTGCGAGGCCTTGCTTTGGCCTGTGAGTCAGATCCACCCTTACTTATTCACTTCTGGCTCAGTAGCTGTGTCCATTATTTCATAAAGTCTATGGTCTGTCACCAACCGAGCATGATATTGTGAATTAAAGTCCCTGTCCTCCCCGTCCACACCAATACTGGAGCACGGGTTTGTGTTGGCGCTCATGGTATCGTTGCCAATTAACAGCTCTGATATATCAACTGGGTGAACTTTGGGCTGCTAGATGAGCAAATTATTACCTTTTTAGTGACCAAGTTTTTCACCGCCATTGTGAAGACTTGCCACCACCATTGATCATATCCAATCTCTGTCTCTCAAACACATACACACTTTGGAGAGCGCTGCAGTGCTGAGGCCTAATTGTCTCTGTCCTTGTCTTAGTCCTTACTTTTTGACAAATGTGCTACTATAAAGCTGGCAGATTGCAGGTCAGGGCCAGTTCAGGTGGTTGATTAATGAATTTTAATGGATATTAATCCCCCAAACAACTATGTCATTGTCCATTGGGGTGTTTCACTGTAGACATTGTCATATGCCATTCTGTTAGATATTGTCTAAACCTAAAATGAGCTGAGTGACAGCTCTGAAAACTGGCAGTTACCTGCTCTTTTTTTTAGTCACATACATGTTAAGTGTGACGCAACAGAAAGTCCAAGTGCAGATTTCCCTTTTAAAAGTTACTTTATCCAAAATTGCCTCGAGGTAGAGTGCTCAAAACAAAAGCTCAAACTCAGCAGGAAACAGTATAACATATTAGAAATGTTTTCCAGCATCCTGTATTTTAGTATTTAAGACATCTCCACTCACAGATGTGAGAATCTGACAATTAAACAGTGAATTCCTCCTCAAGGGAACAGACCTGTCAAAACTCTCAGTACCTCTCTTAACTAAAGAGCAAAGTCATTTTCTAAATATCATGTTGCCCTTTCGGTTTCCCACCATGAATCTACTTTTATTGAAGTCCATTTTCGCTCTAATCACCTACTCTCTGCTCCTGTTGACTTTCTTGTCTTTTCCTGTTACCACTGAACATTTTTCCCTTTTTTCTACGGGTCGCCATGGCAGCATTTTCCCCCGAATGATCTCATCAAATCCATACAGCTCTAAATATGCTGTTCAGTACTGATTCAAAGCAGTTCTGCTAAAGAATAATATTTATTCTCTTTAATCCACCTCTCCACCTCTACACATTCCCCCGCCTACAGAACTGCGGGAGTGTGCCAACAATAGCACCCCTCCCTTCTTCCCTCTGCCTGCCGCCCACTCTGCTCTCGACTCTGGTCATGTCAGCAGAATGGGGGGGCAGGTGTTTGGGTAAAATGGCATGTCAGAGGGACAGGAGGTATGTATAGGAATTGGCTCAAAAGGATGTAAAGACAGTTTTAAGTTGGCTGGGAAAGTTTTTGTAGACAGATGCCCTGTTGTCTTCGATTGTTATAGAAACCCAAGCACTGATTCAGAGATATCGCAGCTGTGGAGAGGTTGTATTGTGTAGTCTGCCAGATAAAACGGTGCTGAAGGGTACCGTAGGGTTTGACTGTTTTGCTTAGCTAAATTAATTTCCTCCAGGTGCACCGATGGAAATACTGAAGGGATTCAGTGAGTGATGTACCATAGATTTCTTTCTCTTTTACGTCTTGTGAAACCGCACTCCTAATGGTGGTGATGGCAGAAATAGATTAAGTTCTCTCTCCAGAGTGTTTCGACATACTGAAACGCATTCATCAAACATTAGAAATTCTGCAAACACCCAAACGACGTCTAGTGACAAATGATTTAAAAAGTCTACAGCAGTGTTAGTTATTTCTGCAATGTCCTACAGTACAGTAAAAGTGGCTATAATTACTGTTTTTATAATAAAAATATTTTTGATACCGATATATAATATATATAATATAACAAACTCCAACACAAAACTTTGTTTAAATGCTCTTAGCAAATGTTTAATCAAAACTGAAACATTCAGCATCATATACGGCAAGATCACAGGGACTGTTTTTTTTTTTTATAAAGTCAAATGAAAATTTAAATAAAAAATGAAAAAATAAAAATATCTTCCTGATGTTTTACAAAATAAGAGTACCTCCCATGCTGAGACTTTCTTTGCACTTTTTAATTGATTAATTTCATTGCCGATCATTAAAATAAAAAGCCAAGACAGATAATTGGCAAAATGCCAAATGTCGGCCACATCAATCAGCTGGCTGCTAATCTGTTGACCCCTAATAAAAATGTATCATGGCAACATGAAACCAATGTGAAAATGTGGGTCTGTTTGAGGGGTGAACCTTCAGAAACTGAATCTGGTGCTTCTCTAGGCTTTGAGCAGCATTTTAGGGAGTTTAGCTCTTTTTTGGCTTTTTTTCACTTTCCAGCTCACATTTTTTGGTTCCCTCTTACTGCTCTCATAGTGTCATTTTGGGCCATTTTTGCCACCATAGTTAGTAGCCCCTCTGCGATGAGTCAAGCAGCATTGGAAAACACTGATTTTTAACTTGAAAATCCTTTTATCCAGTATTTTTATGTTTAAACCACTGGGCTTGTTTGTTTTGGAGAGGAGGAGAGCTCTACACTGAGTCAGATGTACAGTGTAGTCAGTACAGTTTCTCTTTATGCTTAAGTGGCTAAAATACTTGGTATTAAGGTTAGAAAAAGATCTGTGTCAGTGACCATGTACCGCCACCTTCAAACTTCAGTTTACCACTTCCTGCATTGCCTCTTCCTGTTTGCATTGGTGGTTGAATGTGCTGCAGAACTGTCCAATGTGAATGTTATTCCCAGAAAGTGTGAGCTGAATACAGCCTTTAGTTTGATGTTTCAACACACTGACTTGTGAAGTCATTTTCTCTGCTCAGAGGGATGTTCTCCGGATGAAAATGGTTTTACAGAATAACTTTCCCTTCATTCTTGTGGTTAGAAATGCCTGGCACCATGAAATGGAGCATTTTACCATGCATTATGATGGAGGAATCCAGCATGTCTCCAGGATGAAGTAAACAGCTTGGAAAAGCAGACACACATGCTCTCGTCCTCTCTCTCGCTCTCAATTTAAGGAATCTTTGCTCCTGTCAGGCAAACTGTGCTCAGGATCGTTTTTCATCTGCGATACAAAGACTGAAGTTTGTTCAGGACTCCAAAAGGAGTGAGGTCATCAGCTGTGTGGTCAGGGAATGAAAGAGGAGATGAGGAGAGTGAGTTCACCATGACCTAGGTCTGCCCTGGAGCCCGGGACTTTGGTTTGAGGTTTGGACTAGGAGACAGGGAGAGAGGTCAGAGAAGTCCAGTGTCACCACACGCTCCTCAGGTCTTGGCTCATTCATCGTGTTCTAGTCGTGGTCCAGGTTACTTCTCTTTAGGAGCACTCACTTAAGATTTTCTTCATTCTCTTTGACTTATCTTTTAAAGTGAGTCATACATCTTAAGAATGAGGTTGTGGGGTTAACATGATTACATATGAAGATATTATTTATTTAATTTGTGTAATTATTTGTATTTTGTTTCATTTTTTTTTATAGAAAAAAATGCACAAATCTCATTCTTACTAACTGTAAACAAATGAAAATAAGTCCTAAAATAACACAAAACTAACATACAGCTAGTGGCTAACTTCTGGTTTAGTTCTTTGTTAACTTGAGTGGCGATAAAATAATTCAGTTGTGTGCTCCTACCAAATTGTCCCAGGTTGGACAATCGCTGGTGTTACCTCAGTGAGGCTGTGTATCCATCAAAATGTTTCCTTTCCCTGCTTGAAATGTCAGTTGTCGTAGTTTAACTTGTATTTGTCCTCTGTGATAATTGATCTTTGTAGTATTTATCCTTCTCCACTGTGATTTGACAGCTGGTGAGTGTCGAGCGCAACATTTTACCAAAAGTTAAACATTTTTCAGCGCTTATTTTTGATCGGAAAGGGGATAAAAAATCATTGTAAACATATATTGTCTGATTTATCATAACGAATTCATTTTACAAAGTCTCCAAAAAGACACTGCTGTTCAAGGCTGGATAACAAAGCTTGTGAAACGGATATAATCACACTGTGTAGCCCTTGTTGTAGCAGCAGGATGGCTGATGTTAGCATCTGAGCAGCAAATAGCAAGTCTCTCTCTGCCATGCAGCGTTGCAGAGGTATTTAACATTAGTAAGATTATGTTGTACATGACATCATCAACCGCAGAATAAACTTCTACAGTATCCAGTGTGTCAGATTTTCTCATCAGTCCTGTTGAACACTTAGTGGTGAGACGGACTCTCACATGCAGCTCAGATGAGAAAGCAATACATTGCACAGTTTATTTTTAGATAATGTTAATGTTTAGGTCTGTGACGAAGCAAAAAATGCTTCGGTGGACACACAGTACTACCATGTAGAGTGCATGCAGTGCATTTTGGCGGTTTAGTTTATCCAGAGATTAAATGCAGATTATTTTCCCCCATCGACCAATCGGATGGTTGAAAAGTAGGTAGCAATTTAGTCGACTGAGATTCTCTTTGGTTGAATACTGCTCTAGTTGTGACATTCAAAACAATATATCCAGTTTTACACCCATGACAGTATCAACAGAGTGGGTTAGAGCCCATGATTTAAGCACAAGTTTATCTAACTTGGTTGCGGGGGGCCCAGTTCAGGAGGTGAAGTTTCTTTTTTTAGGATGGTGAAGGCCTTACTCTGCCTGCCCCTGCCTCTGATTACCCTGCTGTTCTTAACCTAACCAATCGCACTCCTCATGCCTAAACCTAACCAACCCAGTAAACATAGTCAGCGAGTACTAGCAAATCAGAAGGAGAGTAGAGTAGATTTGTCATCCTGGAGCACGAACACAGCCCTCTAACATGCTCACCCCAAATGATAGGCACACAGTAAACACACTGTGGTAAAGACATGGCCAGACAGGCGGTACCAAACTTTATTGTTTTTTTGATGGTCCACCGATGTGGCAGACCACTGGGATTTGTCCCAAAATGCCACATGGCCACTACACCACGTCTTTGTAGTTTATACAAGGAATCCCGAGTATAATGCATCACATTTGGTGAGAGAAAACAATGTGCTGGATGAGGATTCTGTCTGCTCAGGTGTCATCTCAAGACAGGGGATAGGTGTAATGTCTAGACCGTAGCCAAACAAAAACTGTGTAATTAGCTATCTCTCACCCTCCCCGGGATTTGGCAGAGGTGTTGAGCATAAAGAGCTCGATCATAGGTGGAGGAGAAGGGTGAGGTTGTGTGAGTTAAGTGGCTGTCAGCGCTGTCATGTGGACATTAGTTGGATTAGTGTGAAGAAATTCAAGGAAGAATGCATCCAGTCATTGTGCCCACTCTGTTTTTACAACTATTATGAATGTTTATAAAGGCTGAATTAATCTGTTTAAGCTGTGATTGGGCTCTTTTTGATGACACAAACACTCACAGAGAGTTACACACCTTTTACTCATACCTGCTCCCACTTCAACACATCAGTTCCTCACCTTTGTTTTCTCCCCTCCCTCCCTTCTCTCCATCTTCCCTCTCCCACTCTATTCCTCTCTTTTGCTCTCTGCTGCTGTAAAGCCTTTCCGTGACTAGCTGTCATTAATCTTCCCTCTCTAGGGGCAGGATCTTGACTGCATGCCAGCAAGCGCTCATACAAAGCCAAGACAGCCATCCAAAAACAGAGCCGCTTTTCTTGTTTCCAGAGCACCACGTAGCTCACACTCACGCTGCTGCAGCCCTCGGGGCAACGCTGCTGCACACAACAATGGAATGACTCTGGATACAGCTTTGCACATCACACCTCCGCTAATATTCATACATTTAGATGCACACGCAGGCATGCAGCTTGGCACGCATGAAACCGATCTTTTTTCTCACACGGTCTTACAAGCCAAGTATTATTTGGATGCATGTTGTATAAAGTCATTTTGGTGCATTTCCTTTACTGAATCTTCTAATTTTAACTTTTGGGGGGGGGGTCTGTATTTAAGAATACTTTGTTACTGGTACAGTCATCAGTGTCTGGTTTCATTTCACTCATCAGTATCTGCAGCCTTAACAGCACCTGCAGCAGCTTCCGAATGGGGAAAAAATGATTATAGCTACTACAAGTACATGAGTCAGTCAACCGCTGTTGACATTTGAGTGTGATATTATCAAAGTGTACACACCTATGTAGCATAATAATAGTGTTTACAACAGAGAACTTGTAAAGCAAAAATATGTGGAATTCCTTCTCACGACACGAATGGTTAAGCAATCCTTATGGAATGTTTGTTTTCCTTCAAATAACAAAAAAAAGCAGCCTATTAAGTTGTAATTAGTTTGTGTTGTGTTATATTTTTATTTGCATACATATTCAAGATCAAAATTAGCGTGAACACTTGTTATTCTGCTTATATCAGTCACCTGGATGACTCTTTGACCCGGAGAAAGCACGGGTCACCTGACTATCATGCTGTCCTAGCAGTCAGACTAGTGTTCAGTAGGTGAACCAGTCCTCCGCGTCATCCTAAGTGTGTTGGCAGCAGACTCTGGACTTTGTGTCGCAGGCAGCACATCACACATCGCAGCACTAGGGAGAAGAATGGGTGGTTATTTCAACAGTTGCCCCCTAATAAAAACGTGGATCCTTTGCCATCATAAAGAGCTACTGGGAGGTTAACAGTCTATTGTTGGTGCTATAAATGTACGTAAGTGGAAAGAGATGGGAAAGAGAGTGGGAATTCAGCTGTGTAGCAACACCTTTTGTTTGAGTATGTCGTCTTTTTTTGGGGGGGGGGCAGTGTTACTTATGAATGGGCTGGATCTTTCTTTGTTATCTTATCAGCCTTTTTCCAAACCTGGTCCCCTTGATATTTTCTTTTCCTGTGAGATGAGATTCTGTGATCTGCCAAACATAAAGACAAGGGGCCACCAGCAGTGGGTGTATTGCAGAATTTCCTTTTAACAAGTGCCCCATTCAGCCCCCATCAGCCACTCCAAAACACACACATACTTTGCCCCCGTAGTGTGCACTGTGCAACCTTTACAAACCACCACCACATACTACTTAACTTGCCCACTTCCCTTTGCCCTCAGATCCTTTGCAACTCCTTCACTTCAATCTAACCGGACCACCGTGCTTTTCCTCAGAAGTTCCCCACCTCTTCACTGATCCAACCACAGGAGCTACGCACAGTTTACACCTCTGACTAAATAAACAGAAAGTGATTATAATGTTGATATGGTTTCTGAAAAGCTTTCCACTCTTTATGGGTTTGCTTTTGCTCAAACCCACATTGTCTTGCTGTACGGGTACATGGTAACGTGCTAAGGGCACAGTGCAGGTGATGTGAAATCTGTTGCAAAGTCACTGCAGTGCGGGGGGTCTGTACATAAGCAAACAAAAATAATAATGACTCCACCAAAGAAAAACATGTTATTAACCACCCAGTCAAATTTTAATAAAAAAAAAAAGTTAACATTTCTGTCACAGCGCACTGGCTCTGCTTTCAGCTTGGGGTGTAGATGTTACTGTGCTTCTGGTTAAGCTGCTAACGACAATCTGTAGCTGCGAGGGGGCTCGCTTTTTAGCTCAGTGGACTGCTTTGCTGCTTTGAGCGAGCAGCTCGCGAGAGTCTGTTGCTTCACAGCGGCTTGTTCTTCATTTTTATAGAGTTAAGGATGGCTTCACTGCATCATCGAGCAGACTTTCAAGCCTGCCCACACAATCCTGGACACAGAAATGGTGAACAACAATTTACCAGTCCAACTCCACTATGCAGTGCTACATAGTTCCCAGTCTTTCCATGTTTCAATCATTTTCGAACATTTGCAATGTGAAAGAAATCACTCATTTTACTTTACCCAGACTTGAAAGATTATAGATAGATCAAAATGTCTGTAAGTGTAACATATTTGGCACTGCTGTAGGCCTGAGATAATACTGCTCTGAAGGTGTGTTACTCCACAGTTTGACATCCATCGAAGAGATCTGAAGTGAACGGTTCCGTGACAGTGTTAAGGCTGATTTAGACAGCTGCTGTTTGCCTTAAGAATCGGGCATGTCGCACAATGTTCTGTTATTGTTTTCACAGTCAATCATCAATTATTGATAGTATCACTTGTACCCTTCAGGTTTATCTTTGAAAATCCATTTTCTGTTTGACTCTGCCTAAAGTTGTGTTTTCATGAGTAACTCCGCAGCATAAAACCAACACTACGCATGTTAAAAGCTGACATTTACACATTTGAAAGAGCTGTCATTGTTGTCAGCTGAGGAGCTGAGTACTCCTATCATGTAGAGTTAGTGATGACATAAATGTTAAACACTCACAGGGATTTTTAAGTGCACTCTGTACGCCTAGGGGCAGGACGGATTTACATTCACTTGTGTATTCAAATGGCATAGTAATGATCCTTTCCTAATGTGTGCATTGATGTGCAGACAATAAGTGTGGTGTATCACAGTAATTGCTCTGACTCCCGAAATACAAAGAAGAGTTAAGCCCCATGTAATTACTTCTTTTTAGCATAAAAGGACTCGCTAATAAAAAAAAAACCCCAAAATGTTCAAACAGAGAAGTTTCTTTTCTCTGCACTTTGTGTCCTCACCTTAAGGCAACAGTCAGTCAGTCAGTCAGTCGTATTTCATTGTGTTTGTCTGGAGGGGGAACACATTAACCTGCCTCGGCTGTCACGCTAGCTCGCAGTTGGGTGAGTCAGCGTCAGTGAGGGAAGTTGGACGTCAGCTTACTATTCTCATACATCAAAGGGAGGCTAAAGTGACTCCATACGCTGAGCCTCCATGGCGTGGTATTCACATATTCAACAGTTCCCTGACCAGTTCTGTTCAGCTGCTGCGTGTTATGAACACAATGGTGTGAAGTGAGACATCACAGTGTTTCCAAGTAAAAAGCAGGAATGACAATATAGGCTTAGAGTTAATGGTAATCATACTGGATTTGCCAGTCAGAGACTCTTTATTGTTTCTTTGAAGTGGTTGTTGGATGTGTCACCTGTGGGTGTTCCTTCATAGCAGAGAAAAAGAGAGGGCAATTCTCCAATCAGATGTCGCACAGCCATAAAGTAATAACTGGGGCTAGCATTTAATAAAAACAACAAGTAAAGAACGACTGTTGCATGTGAACAAACCACAGACCAAAGATACCAACACTGTAGTCTGGCTGGAAGAGCTCTCTTGATTTTTCATATACCAGCTCAGATGAGAGGCTAATGGCTTCTGTGGATGAACAAATTTTAATTTCTCCGTGCCAGTGATAGTCATGTCCAAAGGCGTTATGTTTTCAGGTTGTCTGTCCATCCCATTCTCTTGAACGTGATCTTCAGGGAATTTCTTCAAATTTATCATAAATGGACTAAACAATGAACTGACTGCTTTTTGATGGCCAAAGGTCATTGTCAATGTGAATTTGTGTTCATCTAATTCTTGTGAAGGCAATATTGCAAGATCACAATGTGGGAACTTCTTCAAATTTGGCACAAATGTTCACTTGGCCTCAGTGGTGAACTGATTAGATTTGGTGGCCAAAGGTCAAGGTCACTGTGAACTTTTATCAGTCTCATCCAAAGGTTATTTTAAGACCATTTTGAGAGAATTTCTTCAAATTTGGCACAAACATCCACTCTGAGTCAAGGATAAACTGATTAGTGTTTGGTTATCAAAGGTCAAGGTCATTGTGACCTTGTATCTGCCACATTCTCGTGAACGCAATATCACAAGAAGGTCTTGAGTAAGCTTCCTCAAATTTGACACAAACGTCAACTTGGACTCAAGAATGAACTGATTTAAATTTGGTGGTCAAAGGTAAAAAGTCAAGGTCACTGTGACCTCACAATATATATTATATTTTTGGCCATAACTCAAGTATTTATAGGCTTATTATGACAAAATTTTACACAAATCTCTTGTAGGATAGAATGACAAAGTGATAAGAACTTAATTGTGACAGCATAATGTTCTGCAAAAGCACTTTTCAGCCCATTACTCAATGTCAAATCTCAGAAACAACGAGGAGACATTTGGTCAGGTACTGAATTGATGTACGTATGTGAAGCATCCATGTTTTCAGACATGGGTGTAAACTCTAAGTGCAACTTGACTGGTTTGTAGAGGCATGCAACCACAAAGTGGTAATGCTAGTTGGGCAATGTTTGGTTCTGAGTCTTTCTTATTGACAATCATGATGTTTTTGTTCTTCCGGCAATGTCAGTGAGGTCTTGGGTTTTATGGCTCAGCTGCGAGAGCTACTATAAACATATTAAATGAGCCATACATGTAGAGCTATTGTAATCATTGCATGCATTGAATGCATTAAATAGAAAATTGTTTTAGTTTGCTCAAATAAAGTAAATCAATACCACACTCATGTACAAATTGCCCCAGAGGACCTCATGAGGCTTCGTGGCATGTGTGTAGGTCCACAATTTCTCCTAAATGATATGCAAAGACATAGAATACATCAAGCAAATTTAAAAACAAAAGACAATTTGTACACTTTTGTTGATGATGAGCTTCTTGTATTCATTTCAAAGCTGCTTTGTAAATGCTGCTCTTTTCTCAGCTTGAGTGTGCCAAGAAGCTGCCATTGTATTCCAGCTCAACCCTGTCATTAGCTGGCTGAGCTGTGGGGTGTACTGTTTACAAACAGCTGCCTGGCATGACCAGAGAGAAAGTGACACACACACTATGTACTTCAACACACCCTAAACTTATCTGTCTCTGCCTGCATGACTGGATGACATTTTTTGCTGATAACAAAAGCTGCTGTGTAAGAGGATTGGAGCAAACATCTGGAAAAAATAACGGTAAGAATTATTGTAATGCAACAAATTACATTTATTATTAGGATAATTTCAATAGCTCCATGATAAAAGAATGGCTACACAATTCAACATTACGTCGGCTTTCCAACTTCCAAAAGGCATCATCTGTTTAACAGTGATCAACTGCCTACACAGATCAAAACACTTGGAAGAAAATCATTGTGATAAAAATGAAATTGAAATTATTTGCACATAGCAATCAAGTTGTTCACTTATAGTTTTCATTTTGGGTCTTTTTCATACATGAAATACTGATAAAAGATTCAGATACTGAATTTTCTGTGTACATAACAGCATTTGGAAAGCAAAACTATAGTAATTCCCCCTTTTTTATTTAATTTACTCCTGTATTTGGCTTTGTATTAACCTTCCTGCTTCCAATTAGCTACCTGAAGCTGGTGCTGCTTGCACATTGAAATCATGAAGGGAAAAAGAGTAATTTTCTGCCAACAAAAACGTAGTCTCCCTGAAGCTCAAATTTAACTGCCAAACCCCCCGCCAAAAAACAAGATGCAGCCGTAAAACTTTATGTTGCTCAGGCCACCTAGTCCAATCAAAGCTAGTGATGGAGACAGAAAATGAATGCGGACAGGTATAGCACCTGTGGTTAAGGCTGCCCTGGTTTAGTACAATGATTATGACTTGGAGTGTACTCACTGTTTGATGCTGTACTGTATTTCAATAAAATTTAAATAAAATTCATGTAATTTCAAAGCTGTCCATTGGGTTCAGGCAGCGTTATCCCTGACGAAGGCTACAAAGTTATTTAGGGTTAAGGCCCAGACACCTTACCAACAACACAGAACGAGTGGTGACAACGGTCAGCTGTTGCTTCGCCTCATGTTGCTTGTGTTGCACCCAAAAAGTCGCACTTGAATACACCGCTAAGACTACAGCCAACAGCCAACAAGCACTCATCATTTATAAAGGGTAACCAGAAAACAGACAGGATAGATTCATGATGCAAGGTAGCCAGTTAGCACATTAACAATACAACCTGAAGAACAAAGAATACTTACCGTGCACCAGTGAACAATGACAAAATCAATTACAAACTGTTTCTGCTAAATAGCTCAATGGCTAAAGCGCAATCTCACCTTATACAACAAGTCTGTTTTGATCTCATGCCTTCTTGACTTCAATTGTTTGCTTGCCTCACTTCCATTTAACTTCTCTTGCACTAAGCTGAACTGCCAATCACAGTGATTTCACTCAAGGGCTCTCAGAAACAATGTTTCCTTAAGCACCCATGATGTAGAAATTTACAGAGAACTTATTCTGTTGTAACTTTGGCACGTTGTTGGTTTGTCTCTAAGAACACCTTGCAGTGTGAGGAAGGACAATGCAGCTCTTTCACAGCCCTGACCTAACTGTCACACCTTATATCCAGGACATTCATTGGCTTCATGGACAAAAGCAATTGTTCCCAATGAGGGCATAAAGCGACAGAGATTAACTGATCAGAAAACAATAGACGGAGACAGGACACAGCTAGTTTGAGTTGAAAGCTCAGAATACAAATATGGGGGGTTAGAAAAATT
Organism: Plectropomus leopardus; assembly: GCF_026936395.1. Taxonomy (NCBI): domain Eukaryota; kingdom Metazoa; phylum Chordata; class Actinopteri; order Perciformes; family Serranidae; genus Plectropomus; species Plectropomus leopardus. The sequence continues at coordinate 18,425,002 of NC_142193.1, read as the reverse complement.
GGGTGAAATTTAGAGTTTTGAGACTCTTCAGAGTATTTGTGCCCGCATTGAAGGGTCCGATGACAAACAGCGAAGACTGTAAGAATATCCCTTTATACTCCCACACCAATTGCTTCATATTCCCGATCAAACAGCCCCTTTGTCTCAGCGTTTCGTCCGCGCACGGGGAAACACTGCGCTGCAGTGACGAGACGCAGACAGATTATCTTGTTTGAATGGCTTTTCCAGAGCAGCAGAAGGCCAGCACAACAATAGGTAACTTGTTGTAGGCACAACAAATCTAATATTCATTTAACATAGCCTTACCCATGGGGGCTGCCCATGCTGGTACAGTAACTGTTTGTATTTGCATAATGCACTCCACCTCAGCAGTGCTGCTAATTGGGCTGGTTGGAGGGAGCCAAAAGCCTCTGATGAAAGAGAGCAATGGCCACAATTATCATAGGAGACACAACAATGTAGGGATTGAAATAATTTCTTTTATGCCTGCATGGGACTCTCTTCTCATCTCTGAAAGACTGACTTTTCCAAATAAAGAGAACAGGAAGGACTCAGCTGAACTCTGAGCTTAGAAAGTAATCTTCTAAATCTATGCTTGTATGTGACTGAATCTTAATGAATTGCATACGGGAACAATATGTTTGGTAACCAAGCAATCTGAGGTAGTCTGAAATCCCCACGCACTAACCCAACCCTCATGGGTTTGTCAATAGGCAGCACGTGAGTATTTGTGCAGACATGCATCCATGTGCGGCTGTGTGTTTGATATTGCTAACAAGCTAAAAAGATCCTTCTCTGCCCATACATTCATTAGAAATTGATTAAAGTCATGTGTGCTGCTGGTAACGTTGGCAGCAAGGTTCGTGTTTTTCTGTGCTTAGACATGGTGGTCGCCCATGATGTGTCAGAACCAGTAAGACCTTCCCTCAGTCTCGGCAGTTAGTGCCGGAGTGCAGCTTGAGGGATGTGCGTGACTGAGATTGGCATTGGAAACAGAGCTGGAGTTCACAGACCAGATTTGGGCTTGTTTTATTACCTTCTCCCAGTGTTCAACATCTGTTAGATCACAATCATTCACACGCACCAATAAATATTTTGGATGTTATTCACACATATTGTCTTTGTGGGAGCTGTACCCGAAACCATGTAGCAACAACATGAGCAAATTAAAGCTTACGTAAGTGATTGAAACATGTTCTTATTGTTATGTGATATAAATCAATAAAACAACATAATGAAGCCAACATATACCCCATGGCCATAAAGTAGGATTCATACTCATTATACACAGACTATGTCATGGAAGAAATTTCCATTGTCATCAAATACCAAACCTATTTTGTTCAGATTTTTTGGAGCTGATGAGGGTGTTTGACATTTGAGTTGAAATGAGAACAAAAATGAAGTGCAATGCTCGAGTTTATAAAGAGTTTCTGACAGATTTTTTTCCATCTTACATCTTTGAGAGACACAACTCATTGCATTCATTTAATTTGTTTTTTTACTCAAATCTGTCTTTTCTTTTGGCACCCTCAAAGAAGCAGTCGTTAAAATCAAAGAATTCTCCTGCTCTCTATATATTGTGAATGCATTGACTGCTATATATCTATAATGTTTTATGAAGGCTCCATTTCAGCTGTGAGAATTTTATTATGGGGACATACCTGGGCATAGGGAAAAAAAGACTTGATAAAAACAAAGAAACAATGACACTTTCTAACTATATATTTACTTGAGAAGCATTTTATCTATTTTATTTCTGATATAATTTGTTGGTCCTTTTTCCTGAGGACATCTGACATTTTTGTGGTCAGTAATGTCGGAGGTGAGGGAATCAAGTTACGTGAGTCAGACTTAAGTCATACATTTGAGGACTTGAGACTTGTTTGACTGACAGTGATAAAAGACTTAACATGAGCTTGACTTGGTACTCTTGACTTGGGACTTGACTTAGACTTGAGACAGACAACTAACATAGTACAGCGGTATGCAGCGTCTGCAGCTTAAAATTCAGTGAAATGACCACCACAATCATCAAATGTATTTGTCACTATAGAGTTCACAAATAAAGGTACATAAATATGTCTTTTATAGCTAACTCATCAACTTATTTGCAGATAATCAGAATTTCATATGACTGGTGACTTGCTTGATTTTTATCACAGTAAAGGCACAGACATACCAAACCAACATTTAAAAAAAACAACTAATGGCAATAAAGCTGACTGATGCATCGTTTTACATCGCCTGTCTCTTGTACCAAAAATCAGTTGTAGACTACAACTGATGGCTAAACGGCAAATATGTTCTGCGCCTGCATGAGAGACAATGACTCTCCATACCAGCTGTATTTGTCATTCAAACAAGGAAACCACAAGGCTGTCCTGACCTTAGTTAGCCAATTAGCACATTAACAACACACCAATGTTGAAAGAACCAAGCATATTTACTGTGCACCAGAGAACAATAACACAAAGCATCAGGAAACATTTCTGCTAAATGGCTAAAAAAAAACAAAAAATTATGGAACAAGTCTGTTTCTTGTCTTGACTTTAGCTGTTTACCTTCCGCACTTCCATTTCTGTTTTCGTGTACTGAGCTGAACCGCCAATCACAGTTATTTCATTCATCGATAGGCTCTGCTGTTGCCGAAAAAAACAAAAAGCTGTTGAGGGCCAACGGTGTGAGACGCACTGCAACAACTAAGGCAACAGACGCTCACCGACAACTGACCATCTGCTTGGTGTGTCAGGGCCTCAACTTGGGACTTGCTCTAGACTTGGAGGTTAAGACGTGAGACTTGTGACTAGCAGATGTTTGACTTACTCCCACCTTTGAGTGATGCCATAACAGAGGTCAGGTTTGGTCTATATTTGGGGTATGGTTAAATCACATAATTTTGATCCTGGTAATGTTGAGATTTTGGTCACAGGAAAACTTTCTTATATGACAGATATTAGTTTTGTAAATATCATGACAAAATAATGGCATTTATTCTCTTACAAGTACACAGAGATTGAGGCTTTTGCATGACAAACATTACAAACTATTCCAACCAAATTTGTACTCACAAATTTGTACTAATGTCAATAAGATGGGAAAAGGCACAAACAACAGAAGGTGCAAGTGAAGCTTGATGGTGGACCAGCGTTTCCGCTCAATCAAAAATTCGGTCAGTCACTCAACAACAGAGAAAACACCTTCATAACCTTCGTAGGAAACAGGTGCTGAGTCAGTGTGGAGAGGAATGTCAGAAGAATGGGGAGGGAAGGATAGCGTGTGTGTGTGTGTGTGTGTGCATATGCATATGTGAGAAAGAGAGGTGTGTGTGTGCGTGTGTGTGTGTGAGAAAGAGTGTGAGTAACGCTGAGTGGAAGCCAGGGGAGGCGAGGAAAGAACAAGGGGAGGAGACTCTCTGGGGATTGCGTGCGGACATCAAATGTTTACCTGTAACAAAAAGAAAGGGGAAGGTGTAGAAGGGAAAAAAAGGAGAAGAAAAAAAGGCCGTGGTTTACAGGAGTGGGCGGGGACCCAAAGCCTAAAGCATGAGCTTCGCACGCAACTTAACAATACTACCTTTATGAAGACTGTATTGCGTTATTCAGTGAGCACACACACACACACTTATTCACGTATGATACCGCTGGTGTTACACATACGCACACACACGCGCGCACCCACACACACACACACACACACACACACACACTGACTGATGGCACTTGCGCTGCCATGTGAAACCCAGTAAAAGAGGTGAAGAAAGCTTTCGTGACTTCCAGATAATGGGATCAAAGAGGCAAAGGACTGTTTGTCGGCCACACATTATACACCAAATGGGACCAAATAACCGACCCCATCTGTAGAACAGCTGGAGTCTCTGTTTGACAGAAGGGGTACTTGTGTCTATTCGAGCTCAGCTCAAAAAGCAAAAACTTCTGAAAGCAGATGTTCAGCATTCCCTCTTGTCCCCCTGAAACTCTCTGCGGTTGCCCTGTTCATTTTTCATCATAATTGGCCAACAAATCAAGACAAAATGAGAGTCAGCCTTTGTTGTGGAAACCACAGAGAACCCCGGTGATTTACAGACGGGCCGCCTCTCTTTTGCTTTCTCCCCGGGTCTCAGTCTGACTGTCTGTCTCCCGCTGTCTCTACATCTACAGTATCTTAGCTCTCCATCTCACGGTTGCCTTATCTGTGCCGATAACAAAAAGCCTGGAATAACCTGGGCTGGTGTAAGACTGATAATAGATTAGTAAAAGATAGTCACAACATGGGTTTATATTTAAAGCTCTCTGTTTTTTTTTTTAGACTTTTACAGTAACACATCTTCTCTCATAATGAGCCGTTAAATTAAATTGTAAAGATTTTTTTTCTGCTAAAAGGTAGTTAAGAAAATGCCCTGAAAAAAAGGAAATTCTCATTAAATAGGAAAAAAAAATATCCAGAAAACAATTTAGAATCATTATAATTATATATTTACAATTATGCTACAAAAAACCCCCTACATATAGGTTTTTAATTTACTGCACTTTGTTCGGGTCATATTCTTGTTGGCTTTTACTTTTCTTATTTTGCTTATTTTCAGGTGATTTTCTTGTAACTTTTCACTCATTTCTTGTTATTTTTGGGCCATGTTGTTGTGAAGTTGCTTATTACCTTATATTCTCAGGTTTCAAAGGGTTAATGAGGAAACATAAATGTTAAGTTTTAAATAATGATGTGCATGCAAAATGTTCTGAAGTCAATCATAACCAAACACAACCTTTGTCCTTTTGCCAGTCTCATCTCTTTGATTGGGAGTAAAATCTGTCAGTCTCAGCTCTGATTGGCAGGTTGCGTGTAAAAGGCAGAGTTTTGGGGATTTAGCCTGGGGCGCCTGCGGTCAGTGCAATATGTGTACTATAAATAATTTTGACTGTGTATGTTGTGTGATTGTGTGTGTGAGAGAGAGAGAGAGAGAGAGAGAGAGAGAGATTTACACACACACACTGGGCTCAGGGCTTCCTCTCCTGTGAGCGTCTGCAGTCAGAGTGCAGGTACAATAGGGAGCATTGTTCAGCTGGCAGGCCCCTGCGTGCCGGCTCCCCCTCCGTACCTGAGCACAGAGACAGGTGTATTTCTCCTAGTCACGCATAGCCCTGCCACACTCCCAGCTGCCTACACACAGCCTGCCTCTGAGATCACACACACACACACCTAGAGGAGCATCAGACAAAAGCTGGCATATACTACAGATACTCATTTTCACTCCTTACAGTAGATCCCTTGTGTGAACCTTTAAAATTCACATTTTCCTACTTCAAATTTAGGCCCTTTGGGGAGTTACACCCCCAAAATTAATGTCCCTCAAAAGGCAAAGTTACACACAGACAAAACATGCATGCAGCTGCACACTCACTATAGAACATTTTTCAGCAGGAAATTATTCTGTTGATAATTGGTGCTTCACATTTGATGTTTACAAGGTGTGCTCTTTGACACAGAAACCCAATAAAAGCGAGGCACCTGCAGGCTGAAGAATTCTCATGGTCACACTATAAGGCTTCAGGAAGGGTGTGTTTGTCCAACGAAATTCCCCCTTTGCCCAGCGCAAGAGTGTGCGTTATAGGGAGGAAGGAGGAATGAGTCATGCACATGTCAGTTGTAACTGCACAGCCAGTCCAGGCCAAAAGTTCATTTAATTTCTCCGTAAGTAGGAAAACATGTTTGAGTAAACATGAGAACCCCTGTTAGAGTTTTGATATCTTAATGCAGTGCAAGGGAGGGGGAAGGAGGTGAGATGACGAGCTTTCAGAATAAAGGAAGTATTTAAAAAAAAAAAAAAAAATCTTTACATTACAATCGAATGTAAAGAATAACATAGTGGGGGGGTCATTGATTACATGGTTTCCTTTGAAAGAGCCTCCCTTCCACAGAGCTGACTCCCTGAGGTGCTGGAAGGACTCCAGCCCTATCAGTCTCATAGCACAAGAGGATTAGCTCTTTATCCTGGGTGATTCTAAAGAAAAGAGGTACACGCCACATTATGTCTTATTATATAGAGTAGGCACAAGCCATTTTTTAAAACCAGATTTCACATGAGTAATCTTCACCCGCGTCACTCTGAAACCTCGCCATGACCCCTGTTTAGCTCGCCAGTTCCCACGGAGAGGCCAACAACTTGACGGAAGTCGACATATTGGCCGTAAATGAAATTGAGCTGCCAACATGGAATCCAAGCTCAGGTTTCTTGGCTGATATTTACCGAATTAATTCCCAGGTGGATGTAGAAATAACAACACCCATGAAAAGTGGGGGAGTGGGAAAATTAAGGAGGGGGGAAGGCAAGTGTGGCAGGTGAGTGAGCCTGTACCGCAGGCCATTCCAGTGAAAGGGCGTGCTGTTATTTGGAAATACTCAGTGGTGGAATATACCAAAGTACATTTACTCAAATACTGTACTTATGTATAATTTTGAGGTACTTTAGTTTTTTCTATTTCTTTTCATGCTACTTAATATTTCTATTCTACTACATTTTAAAGGGTAAATATGTTTTCATTTCACTACATTCATCTGACAGCTTTGGTTACTTTACCGAATAAGCGTAAACATAGCACTTAAATCTAATTTTTTGTTATAAACTGAACTAGCTTAGCAAACATTTTATACAAGCAATGCTGTGATGATTAGTTGATTAATCAATCAGTCAATTCACAGAAAATTAAATCTCAACTATTTTTGATTTTTATAATTTTGAGTTTTGCTCTGAGTTGTTTTGATTTTCTTTTATAATTTTGATTTTTTAAATGTTTTTTCTTCTTTTTTAATATTTTCTTTTTTTTACCATTTAGAAGTTTTTGGGATGTTTTTTCTTTTTTTCTTTTTTTTTTTTTGCTTTAAGAGTTTTCTTTATTGGGTACTTTTACTTTAAATACCTGAAGTACATTTCATTAAGTATTCTTACTTTACTTAAGTACCATTTTCAATAAAGGACTTTTACTTGTAACAGAGTATTTTCACAGGGTGGGCCTTAGTACTTAAGTAAAGGATCCGAATACTTCTTCCACCACTGGAAATACTCTTCATTTCTCATCTACCCTTTGGTTTCCACATCATTCCACCCCCTCTTATTAATGCACATCATACTAAAAGATGGGCTGAGGAGGTAGTGACGGTATTATTGTAACCTTCTCTGTCTTTCGGTCTCAAACGCTCTTGCTCTCGATCCTGTCGCTGGAGCTCGTGCACTCAGAGCCACATAAGGAAACATTTGTTCCCAGTCTGGTTGAATAGAGCCTTGTGTTGGAGGTAGTCAAAGAGATACAAGGGGATAGGACATCCAAACAGTCCAACACAAGAGCTCTGCTCTGAAGCCCCTCTCTGTCTGAGCCGGGCCAGTAATGAATGTCCTCTAGTCTTAATCACTCTCAGAGCACACACTGGAGATATGACTGACTCCATTGTCCTCCTCTCTATGTTTTGTATGTTGAAAGCAGAAGTCGTAGAGGTCATTGCTTCCAGTAAATATTAGATTTGTTTCACCAGCACCAGGTGATCACTGTGCCGCTTGTATGGCCTCTTCCACACATGCATTTTTTTTTTTATTCCTGCATCATACGTATTACAGTTGTGCTTCTTGATATGTGTGTTTGTTTGTTCAAGAAACAATTAGTGAGGATTAATGCTAAATATCATTGTATTACAGTCAAATGGGTTAGTTTATGGAACAGCTGTATTGTTTTTTTTATAGGCAACATATTGAAGCTATGTGAGCTGGCAGAACAGTTTTTGCTGTGTGTGTGTGTGTGTGTGTTATTCAGATTGATCTGTTCTTGTTTGTCTAGAATATTTAATACTTGATTTGATCGAGATGCATTTGGTGGATACTGGGGCAGCTATTGGGACTATTTATGTTTGAAATTAAGTTTTTTTTTTGATAAAATAAAAAAAGGGAGGCTAGAATTTGATAAGTATTCCCACTTCTTTTTGATTATGAAATACTTACGTTCTTTACTGTATATATTCTAATGTGTATTCTGGTATTTTTCTTACTTATATTTTGTTGTTATTCTCCCATTTTATACGTCAACTTTGAAATTAAGATCTAAAACAAAAAACAATTTGTTTAGAACTGCTTGAAAATATGTTCCCTCCACTTGCTCGGCCTTGTTTCCCCTGGATTCTCTGATGCATTCCTCCTTTTCCTCCCATCTGTGAGCAGCGTTCAGAATAGTTTTGTGCTCTCTGGATATGATTATCCATGTCACACCAATCTGGAAAACATTTGTGTGCACATTAGCACATACCTAGAGACACATACTGGCGTGAGTAGAGACATTGAGGGGGAGGATGCACTTGCACACTCACGTACAAGGCAGCAGACAGACATACACACATTGAGAAGTAATGCATTTTTTATTTGTCACTGGTTGTGATTGCTGTGCATGAAAGTATGAGGAACCACCACCGCTGTTGTTTACATTCATCACATCATTCTAGATAAGAGATCATTCCCTCTTAATTACCTCTGCAAGATAATTGCCTCCGCTAATGCTTTAATTCAGCCTTGATTAATGATTAATGAGCCAAGGGTGCAGAACAGCTTTTGTGCAAGAAGCGAGGTCAACACAGTGAACCAGATAAAAATGTGTAACCTTCCTTTCCTTTCTTTCTTTTTTCTCAAAAGGAAAAAAAAACCTTCACACAGCAGCGGTGGCTTAGGAATGCGAGACAGGAATGCTGTTGAGTTACTATAAAGGGGGTTTGATCACTGAAAACAATGTCTTTGTGTTTTCATCCCCAGCTCTAGTCACGCAATGCTGTGTGCGCAAACCTCCAGCAACTTTTCAACCCCGGCACACAAGAAAGCCATCAAGTACCTGCAATTGACAGAATCGCGTGCAATTCAGGTACTCCAGGATTGCACTGGAGCGCGGCCAAATGGGGATTAAAGGAAAAGGTGGAGTGGAGCCTCACCTGCTGAGAGTGTAACACACACTGTGGCCTGTGATTGGAGATCAGCAGCAGTGGTGGAGTGGAGGGTAAAGCCACTTTAACTTTATTTATTTGGTCATTTTTGGCAGAAATTCAAAAGATCTATATTCCTGCATACATGTAAGCTATAGGATGATACAATGTAGTTTGTTGTACATTTTATGGCGAAAAAAGAAGGTCGATTTCTTAGATGAGGATCATCTGTTTAAGTCAAAGTGTGCCCACATATATTCATAATGTGTTCTTTTTGATAACTTTTAGCCATCATCATCATCAAAGTTAATACCATAATTTACAGTCATACATAATGTTCCAGCGGAATTTAAAATGACATATGTAATCTTTTTCATTTCCCTCTACACAGTCTAACACATGACAAACCCATAAATGATGTCAAAAATCACCTTGAGGTTTTTTTTTTTTGTTCTGTTACATTTAATGACTGAAAATTAAATTCAAGTTCATTTCTGTTCTAATTTTAGTGTTCGAGGCTGCACTCCGGTCCGAGGAATCCACTTCTTGTTTTGAGCTTTAAGGGAAGCTATCATCCCAGAAATACAAGCAAGCCTGGAGGTGGTTAGGACATGAAAGTGAGGTAAGAAAGACAAGAGATTCATTCATGGGAAGGTGATTCAAGGCACCGACATCCCTGTATCTCTGCACAGCGACAGAAGATCATTATTACTCACTCACACTGCTCACACAGAGCTCACACGCAAACCTGCGATCAAACTGACAGCTGATGAGTGATAGCAGCAAGATTATAACAGCCTATTTTCATGACATAATAAGTGATTTGCCAGATGCAAATAATAATAATAATAATAATAATAATAATAATAATAATAATAATAATAATCATGCTATTTTTTTTTCTTTTGGTGTATATATTTTACCTTATTTGTGTTGTATGTTTTTTAATGGACTGTGAGTCTGGCTAAAAGATGGATTTAATAATAACAATAAATAAAATCATCAAAACTCAAATGATTAAGATTCAAAAAACAAAACAAAGAAACAAACAAAAAATGGCAACAACAAAAACAACCTCAAATGCTCAAATGATTGATAATTCCAGTAGCACTTTTTTATTAACAGGCATGGATGGACTACTGTATGGGCCTACAGGGCACAAGCCCAGGGACCCAAAGTGTCAGTGGCCCCCCTGGCCTTCACCTGCAAAATGTCTTTTTAAAGGTAAGGACCGGGAAGAGACTCGGAATGACCACAAATAGATACAAAAAGAGCAAAAGAGATGCAATGGAACTGCAAAGAGACACAAAATAACCTCAGAAACAGACAAAACAATAACAAGATTTCACAAAATGTGTACAAAGTGACAGGAAATGTCCAAAAATGCACAAAATGATCTTAAAAAGACACAAAACAACCTCAAAGAGACTCAAACAACTACAAAATGACATAGAACCACAAAGATGACTAGTAATGACTAAAACAACATTAAAAGACACCCTAATCCTAAGAGTCATAAAAGACACAAAACCACAAAACAAAAAAACAAGAAACAAACAAACAAAAATGAAACTATGCAAAAACCATGGGAAAGCTCCCATGTTGGAGAGGTGTTGGGGCCCATCTCACATCTCACATCTCACAATCGGCCCGTGTGAACAGGGTTGATTTAATCTATGTTAATGTAGTTTTTTTTTTTTTTTTTTTAAAGTGTAATAAGCAGACACATTTTGCCCTCCAGTGTAAGCAAAATTAATCACACTGCTTTCTATAACAGCCAGCATATTAAATTGTATCAATATCACCCCATATATGCTAACATTCAGTGTATATATTTTCTCTTTCGCCATTTTCAAAATTTTTGATCTCGCATTAAACTCGTGTTCGCAAATATTTGGCAGTAGCCACGATATAAACTCAACCTACCATCATGCCTTGCGCGCCTACGTTGCCTGGGAGCAGCATGTGCTGCGCTGCTCTGCTCCAACTATGGCTCATTGCGGCTCAAGCTCTCCACAGGAGCGCACCGTATCGGCTACAGAGACGCTGCTTGGAGCTCCAGCAGAGACACCATCACAGCGCTGGACCTCAAGGAAGAACCCGCTGCTTTTATCGCTTATTGGAAATAATCAACACTGATGGATTCGATTGAAAACCAAAGCGGCGATCGCTTTACGCAAGGATACTTTGGACGCATATAAAGGATTAAGCGCTGTCGTTACAATACTGACACACGTGGAGGAGTTATTATTATTATTATTATTTTATTATTATGATTATTATTGGCAAAGCTTTATGATGGCGACAGCCGATGGATTTAACTCTTTAGCAGTGACTCGTCCTGTTGGATATGAGGAAATACTGCTTCTCACACGGGATGAGTGGTGTCCATTTCTCCTGCTGCCCAAGTCCTGTTGCTGGACAAGTCGTTTGCAGGACAGACGAGTCTCTTGGGATACTTAGCGCGTGTGGCCAGTGTCATAGATGGGCAGTACCATGATTTTGGAAATCGATATTTGTCGCTGTGGATTTTGGCACAAGGAATGGAATATCCTGGATTATATTTTGAAATCGATGCTCAGCAGACGTCAAGCAGTTTGGATAATGACATCTCATCCAGCAGGTGAGAAAATATTTTTTTTACCTACTACTGATATCTTTTAGGAAGTGAAATGTTATAATTTGACTTAATGTGTGTCAGACATTCACGATGCCACTATTTATTTATTTTATTATTTTAGTTTGAGACCTGCAGCTTAGTTAGTGCATTATGTGGTTTTCCAAAGGGGTCCCAGTTAGGAATAACTCAGTATTACTGGCTATTATTTCACAAACAAAATATGGAAAAAAAAAAAAAAAGTCCGACAATGGCTGTTTTGACCAAAGGTTCTGTCATTATCTTCCTACACACCCATTTGGCCTACATCTTCAATACCAAATTACACCTGACAATCAAACTCCTCTCACATGGGGCTCCTCAGGACAACTCTTAGCAAGCTAGGGTCTGATCTGAGTCTATGGAGGGGGGCGTGTTTGATAGAAAACGCCCTGATCTGTTCCACATGTTCAAGTTCACCTGTTCAGAAATGCTCTCACACTGCTCCGTTATTCTCTGGGTTCATTGCGCGAACATCTTTCACCCTCAAAAGTGACTCAGTTGAATGATTTAGTTAAATGTCAGACTCACTGAATTTTCAAATCGAGACCTTTATATCCCGATGTGGCCTTACACCTGCAGTGCCAGGTGTCCGCAGACCATTCACAGAGCCAGGACCTGTCATAACTTGTGAAAGACCAGGTGCAGCAAAGCAAACTAACAGTGTGGGTACAGTGACCATGCAGTCCACCCACTTCTCCAACAGTGAGTCCATTCAGGTGAGAGTAAATCTGTCTCCAGAGCTGTGCCCACATGTGAAGCGGCTGTCAGGAGTGGCACATGGCATGTAGAAGAGACCAGCCTTAAGCTTTGGCGAATACACAGAATGATTTGGATGATGTGCAGATTCTTAAGTTTGAGTGCGACTTGCAGGTGCATGTGATGCGTTCAGTTGTACCTGTTGTGCATGCAACATAATGGCATCTATAGTGTGTCCATGCAAGTTATCTAATGGAGCTTCCACCTTCCTCTTCCTCTTCCTCTTCCTCCACCCCTTCAACTCTCACTCCTCAATACTTCCTTAGCAATGAAGAATTCCAGCTATTGTCGGGGCAGGGGACAGAGCCCCACTATATGTCTGTATACAGCGCAGTGCACAGACCGAGCCCCCCCCGACCCCACGCACACACGCACACACACACACACACACACACACACACACACACACACACACACACACACACACACACCCACACCCCCTCCATTAAAAATCTTCTCCAAACAAGACCCCCTTTCTCCACTGAAGAGGGACCCTCTGTCTAATGCCAAGTGACTCTCATGGCCAGCATTGACGGTGGGACACTTGCTTCACAAAAGGAGCTGAAGTGTCAAATAAACTCGGTCAGAGCCCCCGACACACAAGAATTCCTTTATCTGGCACCCTGGGAGGCAGACAAAGACAGACTTTGTGTCAGTGAGCAGGCCTTGACTAAACACTGGGGCTTTTTTTTTTTTACTCCTCTTCTCACAACTTCTGCCTCTTCTTCTTCCTCCTCCTCCTTTTGTGGTTTGAACAGCGGAGCGGGAGCATATCTTTTGACGTGACCCCGGCTTGCCCCAGCATCTGTCCTGCACACAGCTAGCATCACCCCTGTGCTGCTGTGGAAGCAGATACACCCATGTGCTCTCACACACCCGCTTCTCTCACGCACACATCAAAGCAGACAGAATATTTCAACGCAAGCACTTCTTTTTGGATACTTTTGTTTATGTCTTGGTGGAGAACTGAGGATAGCAAAGCAAGAATTTGCTTTCTCACAGGGCTGAGTGTGCTGGCTGAGCTGTCATATGATATGCTTGTGGTGAACCGCAGTAGAGAGCCATATACACACCAGGGTCAGACTCACTTAACAACCCCGTATTTATGCCGCTCAACATTTCCTAGGAACTTTCTCATCACGTGCCGCTCAGAATTGGCTACATTGTCATCTGTAAGAAATTAAAACACAATGATATACAATAATAATAATACCAGAGCTCCTCACACCTTCAGTTTGGGCATTTTTTCCACAAGTTTTAAACTGATTTACACAAGTTTCCATGACTTTAATAATACACCTGGACAAATCAGGTAATACACCTGGACAAATCAGGTAACACAGACTTTTCACACTATGCAGGAATTCTATAGACAAGGCAAATTTATTTATAGAGCACACTGCATACTTAAAGGCAACCCACAGTGCTCAGTCAAGTCAAAGGTCATTGTAGCCCAATCACAAAACCAGTCCCAAAGGGCTGTACAAATAGTAATTCAGTTCAATTTGAATTTGATTTTCAAAAATGTCAAAAATCATAAGTGGGTTAACAACATAACATATCCCTCTGTCTTTGGACCCTCACAGCATATAGGGAAAAACTCCCCTAAAAACCCCTTTGAAGGGGGAAAAAGGAACTTATATTGGCTCCTTGAAGTTAAAAACCTACTTTGAGAGTCCAAAATATTGGAAAATTACCTCATATGGCGTTGAGACACGGTGAAGCAGCACCACCAAGTTGTGGCCCAGAGCTGGACCTGGCTGGCCTCAGTGATAGACATGTGCATCAGGCCCCCAGGCGTGCTAATACAGGCCTGCCAGAGAGCGATAGTCCCCAGCACAGTGGTTAAGGTAAACAGATCGAGTTGCTGTGGTCGAGCGTGTTAATGATGTGTTTATGAGCTTAAGTTGAGTGGTGATTTATCATGTCTAAACTCCAGGCTCACCTCAGGTCCTTGGCCTTGGTAGAGCCCAGTATCTGGCATGTGTGTGTGTGTGTGTGTGTGTGTGTGTGTGTGTGTGTGTGTGTGTGTGTGTGTGTGTGTGTGTGTGTGTGTGTGAGACACTGCACACAGGTGACAACGCAGACTGAGCAGTTTGACCTAACGGTGAACCGATGTCATGACCGTTTTTGCCCACTTGAGAGAAATGGAAAGCGAAAGAAACATTTATTACGTATTATTGACGCCTTGTTTTTACAGCAAAATGTGCCCTCAGCGTTACCTCATCAGGTCTGCGGGGCACGCAGCTCAAATCGCAGGAAAATATCCTTCCATCATTAGTGTCAGATAACCTTTTAATGAGCTCCATGAGAAATATCAAGCTGTTGTGTGTCCTTTTCATATAGAGCACCATTTACACTCAGCTTGTGTGTGTGTGTGTGTGTGTGTGTTTAGAATGGGCTCTAAAGTTTGTCTGAACAGGAGAACTGTCATTTATTAGTAGTGCACGAACAATGGGGAGCTTGTCTCCGGGGTGGTGGGGGCCAGAGGGGGCCAGAGGGGGCCGGTGGAGCCAGGGGAGGGTGGCCTGAGATTGGGCAGCAGCCTCTGACCAAGAACAAGCCCCTGTCTGATGGAGAGAACTGCTGACCCTTCCTGAGTAAAATGGCACCTTTGTTTCGAGGTGTATGTGTTTGTGCCTATGTGTTTATGTGTGTGTGAGAGAGAGGGAGAAGGAGAGAGGTTTTGAAAAGCTGGAAGCACTGTGTAAAGTGTTTTTTTTTGTGTGTTTTTTTCCTCAGCGCCTTGGCGATTTTCCCTACATTTGTGATGTTCTCTTAGCTGCAAGATTTGGGATAGATTCTCAAGGAACATGTGCAAGAAATGGAGGCAAATTTATTACTGATATGGCACAAAATCAATATTCAGGGTTACTGCAGATCCTTTAAGACTTTAAAGGTATTGAATACATTGATCCAAAATGACAACCTCAATTGTTATTAAAATGTCTTAAATTAGTCTTTGAAAAGTCTTAAAATGCTAAGATATAGGAAGTATGACTTTTAAGAATTGTTTTTCTGACATTGCATTGTAAAAACTGCATTAACATCACCAAAAAGTCACGTTTTATGTCACAATAAATATTAGGCAAAATTCTCCCGTTACTTGAGTAATTAATGTCAGTTCATGATTTCTTTCCTTCAGCTGCTAATGTAAATTAGTCTTAAATTTCATTACATGTGGCATTTAAAAGGTCTTAAAAAGTATTAAATCCTATTGAGCAGCCAGCTTCTCAGAATTTGAAATTTTATACATAAATGCACAGCATGTATTCACTTTAAGACCTTTTACTTCAAAATGCAAAAAAGAGGTGTCCAATCCTTCCATCATAGAGCAAGTGCCTTCAGTAATACACAATTGTGTAGCACGCTACACAAAGCTATAGACCAGTGTGATGCTATGACACCAGACCCACTGCTTCAGACTAATTAGCTATTTTGTGTTTTCCTCTGGCCTGTTGCCACAGTCTGTGTGGTGCTTTCCTCCAACTGGCCCGCCAACAATTGTCTCCTCTCTAATGATGCTCATGAGGGGAGAGATGCTTTGTTTGAAGACATAGATGGGAGAGGGGAGGAGAGAGGAGGAGTAAATGCTGGTTGAGTAATGGCAGCAGATTGCTGATTTCCTACAGGGAAACCGCAATTCACGTCGAGGGTGGCGTGTGTGTGTTCAGTATGTGTATGTGTGTGTTATCCTGCTTTGGGAGTTATCAGGAAGTGGAGGGCTGAGAGAGACAGACAGCTTGAGTTAGAGTGTGGCAGGGTGCCCTAGAGGAAGTGGTGAACATGAGTGGGGGATTCTTCAGAAGTGATGCCTCTGGGTGCGACACTTAAAGCTTTGATAAAGCTCCCTGTGCACCTGGTGTTTAGAGCTTTTTTTTAGCTGAACTCCCTCTGGTATGGCCCACCACGCTTTTACTTAAGTCCTTCTACCCCTTCTGTCCCTGACCTCCTGTGTAAGCACTGAACTGAACAGGGATACAGAAGAATGAGGGCATTGGGGAGATGGAGAGTGCAGAAAGGTGAAAGGAAGATGGGCGGAGGACAGGCTCTTTTCCCCGCCAACACGCCCCTCGACACACACAGAGCAAACAGACGCACAGTGCAGCACAGGGGCATCTCTGTCGGCCCGGCAACAGACAGACAGCACACCATTCAAACTGCTCTCAGCCACAGGAAGGCTGCGCGCACCACCCACCTCACTACTGTGGATCTGCACAGGAGTAGTTAATAAGAGATGCTAAGAACAGGCTGAAATTGTAGCACAGGGTTTACTGCACACGCACAATGTGGTGAAAGTGAATTAATTTTGTTTTTCATAATATTTAAACACAGTGCAGAAATATATAGACATAATATAGTTTATTTTTGATGATTTTTTTTAAATTATTATGACAACATTTTAGTTTAAATAATAAAAAACACAAGAAGAAAAAAAAATCATAAGAAAATATATTTTTTTTTTTTTTTCCAGGGGATGTAAAAGTTCACCTTTAATATAAACTTGGAATGCGTGTTTGGGTGGTGAAATAAGGGCATACGTGACATTGTTTACAGTTTCCCTTATGTCCTCATTAAGGTTGTCAATTAGCACCACAGATGTTTTTTTGCATGTGTGTTCCAATGGAGGCTCCAGGTGTATGGTGGTGGATCTTTAGGTGTCCCCTCGACCTGCCCTGGTGCGAAAAAGAAAGTCAGTGATTTTGCAATCTTTAAATAGCAAACATTCCTCCTCCTGTTTCCTCTCAAAGCGACCTCACTTGTTCTTTTCACGCTCTGGTTTTGGAGGGAAAATTCCTTCCTTTGTGTTCCTCTCTTACAAATGTCACATTCCACCAAACCTGTGACCATATTCGGCCTTTACTTTGCCGGGGTGTGGGTCGCCACAGCAACGCCACTGCGTTTCAACGAGTCACACCTATACAAGTAAGCCATCCTCATTGAGGGCTTTTTTTTTTTTCATTCGATCCACTCTTTCACTCCTCCTCCTCCCTTTTCTTTCGTCCTCAGTTGGGGAGGATAAAGGAGACATTTTCAGTGTGAAGAGGAGCGTGAAATTTCCTGTGTGACCTCCCCGGGACACGGCGGACCACCAGGCTCCTCAGATGACTGTGTATGTGTGCGTTAAATCCTGCGCTTGTGTGGGAGATCCGTGTGACGCACGCTGACAGCCTTTAGTGCGTGTCTGTTTTTCTTTGCTTTGTGTTAAAGGAGATTGAATGAGGTGGCGTTAACACTCCTCTCCACAAAAAAAGTGCAATTAAGTTGGATTAAGTGTCCTGACATTTAAGAGGAGCACACGGATAATCATGTCACATAAAGCTGTAAGCTGGGTGACTGGGAGGCAGATGCTCTTCCAGTAGGCCTGTGTTTGGCCAAGTTTTCACAGTAGGCCTCTGACAGACATGCTGTGGAAGTGGCTGTCAGTGTCCCTGACCAGAGGCGCAGATAAGCATACAGAGCCAAAGTGCTGTAATGACAGCTACATCAACTGGAGGCAGTCCAGACGTCAGGCTGTCATCACAGGGCATCACTCATTTAACGGGCGGGGCGAAAAAAGGACATTCATGCTCCTCTGTGGGCTGTGGCTCATTGGATTTGTGTCACCTTTGATGGGATTAAAATGTTATGACTAGCCGATGGGTTTTATGACATCTTATCTTATGAAATCTTTACTTTGTAGAAGAAATGTCATTTAGAGACAGGGGCTGTGTTGTAGTGCAGTCTGCGGTTGAGTTTTGGGCTGTGCATTTGTTAGACTCTGCTGCACCCCTGTGGATTAGAGCGATAACAGAACAGTAGTTTTCTGGGCTGTATTTCCTCTTCTGGCCACTGAAGCTCTGTGGTGCTAACTGGCAACCTTAGTCAGGACATGAGGATTTTTTTTTTCCCAAGCAGGCTGTTTTAGTTGACAAAAACAATAAACACAATAATAAGTGCATTAAAAAGCTGTAAACATTGTCACTTATGCCCTAATGTCATTATACAAAGTAATATAGAAAATAAACATTCCATATTTATATTAAATGTACAACACTGTGAACTTTTACATCCCCTGGACAGTAATTTGGATAATACTTATTTAAGATTTTTATTTTATTATTTTTCAGTTATTTTTTTAATTATATTTATATAAAAAAGTAATAATTATTTTTAAAGAAATTGTATATCATGTCTATATTGCACTGTTTAAATGTTATGCACCAAATCATCACCAAGTCAAATTTCGAATAAATACAAAGTTACTTGGCTATTAAACAATTCTGATTCTGAATCTAAATCTAAATAACAGATCATGGCTACTCGGAATATAATAGAAATTCCTCCCTTTTTAAGCTAAATTTACATTGTTGTCTTCTAGTGATCCATCTATTATCTGTAACTGCTGTTACTATTCAGGGTAGCGGTGAGTTGTAGTCGATCCCATCTGACAAGATGCGGGTTACATGCTGGGCAGGTTGGCAGTTCATCACAGTTTCAAAAGTGAAAGTAGAAGCCAACCCCAGATTCAGTCTCGTTTGCTGTGTCACGTCGCGACATTTGCTTTCTGCTCGTGGCCCCAGGTCGCTGCCTTTTTCAAAAAACTCTCACCTCACCTAAGAACTTTGCGAGTACATGCCCAGATGTTCCTAACACACACACAAAAAATAATAAATAAAAAAATCCATGTAGGCAGTAGAGTATCTGCAGAAAATACCCTCTTTTTTTTAAGGAAAAATCTGCTTTTAGTCTGAGTTTTTGCAAAGCTGATGTATGAAATATCAGACAACTTTGGCCTCATGTTTTCTTTTAATGTTCAAACCTATCTGTATTTTTAAAAGAATTAAACACATTATATAAACAGGATGTGTAGTCAAGTAGACTTGTTTTTTCTTCAACGAAGAAAAGAACAAGTCTACAGAACAAGTCGGGGGAAAGAATTAACAGGCTAAAAGATGTATTTTATGCATTTCCAGTTATACTAAAAATAGAAAGTAATCAGCTCAAGTTAAACATAAACAGAAGATTAAAACAGGTCCAGAAATAAAAATAACATCTATACCACTGTTATATTTGTATTTTGGGTAGAGTTATGTGTTTCTTTGCAAGATGGGTCAGTTTATGAAATACCTAAAAATTGTTTTGATGTTAAGAATGATGAATACTAATTAAATTAACACAAAAACAGCAATCCAAAGTGAATGTCCATAAACAACACAGCTGACCTTTAAGCTACAAAAGCATGTCACTTTCTTCAAACACCACTAGAGGTCAGACTTTGATCCCTCCACAAACAGACTGGAGGAGTCCACTCTTTACTTACTACTGTATAGTTCGATACAAGTTGGGTGCCTGGTTGTCAAATACAATGCTAATTCCTCAGTGTCACTGAAAGGTTTTCTTCTGTTTCAAATTGTAGTGGGTACAAACTTAGACAATTACAACCATGTTCTGGTACTTTACCCGCCTGCCTTTTTTCTGCCCTTGGCTCCTGAATGCATAAAACACAGCTTCATTCTTGTCTTGGTCTGTGTAAAATTAGTGCAGTACAGTTGACTATATTACCCACAAGGTGTCGCTCTTGCATAAGAATGTGAACAGGCAGTCTTCTACAGTGAAGTGTTCTACTGCTGTTTCCTCAGATATCCACAGTGATGTTAAATCTGCTGCAGGAGAAATCCATGTTGCTTTGCTAAAAGTTGCGTCACACATTCATTTTTGGACTTGTTTTTCAATATGTTTGCTTTTAAAATCAGTAAGCAAAGTGAAGCTGCCAGTGTCTTAGCACAGTAAGCACGTCTAAAAGTTTTCCGAGTGGACAAAAGCTCAGTTTCATGTGTGATCACTAGATGGCAATGTGGTAACATGAAATACAGTTCCCCTTTTGAAAGTAAAAGCTGCTTTGCATGTCGGGGTAACCCTGTGATCTATAGAGTAATGGATGTAGATTGGCATTATTATCTTCTTATTGCCCCTCATTCCAGCTCATCTCCCTTTGAAGATCAAAGTGGCCATGTGCCTCTGTGTGTACCGACACTGATAAACCCCGAGTGAACTTCAATAAAACCAACTGTTCACTCTGTACATCTGTCGCTCCCAACCCTTTCCCGGTCTTACAAGTTGAAATGCTGTTGAACCAGCAGAGCCAGCCATTGTGGAGCACTTCATGTTGATTGTTCAAAGTAATAAAAAAACAAAAATAAAGAATGTTTTCGGCAAAGTTGGAGATGTAATTTTAAATGTAGGGTAGTGCAGCTGAATAGCAATGTAAAACATCAGTGACAACCATCAGCAACCAGTCTGACTGTTTGAATAATGATACGGAAACTTGGCAAGGCCTCTGGCTTCCGACCTTACCAAATGAGACTGAATGAGAGAAAGATACAGGTGACAAGGTGAAGAACAGGTGGGGCAGCTTATGTTTGGGTGACAGTAATAGTGCAAGTATAATGCGGCTTACAGTTTAGTTCCCACAGATGTTCTGTATGTGTGTCTTAGTTGAGCACATAATGTGCAAGCCTAAGTGATATTTCGTAATTATTGTTGTTCATTGTTTTATGCATGTGGTAGAACTTGTAAAACTTGCAAAAACTTTTTTTATGTGTCTAGCTCTTTACTGCAAATTCAACTCCTCATATCTTCTGTGGAAATATGACAGTTTCAATTCATCTGCTCCTGATTCCACTCTTCTGAATGAATCTCCTTTTTTTTTAAGAGCTCTGTTTTTTGGAGGGCCTAGTCTTCTGTTTCCTGTCAGTGTGTGCCCTGCATTGTTGAACGGCGATCAATTTGTGTTCAGCAAATCAGATTTCAGAGTATGTAGTCTTTCAGGTTCCTGTCAGATGGAGATCATGGGAAACAGTCATGGGAAAAAGTTGCAATCGTAGCTGAATCGTTCAGCTGTAACCGTGTGCACATTCATGTTTAATACAAATTGTTTCACCTCACACAGTTGTGCATCCACGCTGCACTTCATGTGTGCACACGTGCAGTCGGGAATATTAACATTTTGAAACCTGATCATATTTACTGGATTTCTTTCAAAATTGGTGGAAGAAGCAAATGAGCAACATTAAAAAAATAAAAAAGCAACATGAAATATAAATAAAATGTTACATGAAATTTACCTAAGAATAAGCAAAAAAAGAAACAGAAGAAGCGGACAAAAATGACCCTAAGAAAGTGGTCAAAATAAAGATTTTTTTTCTGTAACATAATTTCAAATATATAATAATAAGATTATAGTTTCCCAGAGGTTTTTCCCTACTTTTTAATCATGTAATAAACTCCCAAACCCAAGAACGCTAAACCTCAAATTTATGATGTCATCAAATATAAAGTGTGGAGCTGCTCCTTTAATAATGAATTCAGAAAGATATCCTAGGTGACACTCAGAGCACCCAGGGGAATGTCCTGACTATATGGGTGGATTTTCTGTTTCGGGACTGAGAACACAACAGAATTAAACTCATTTGGAGATTAAAAAAAGAAAACAAACATTCTGTTGGTCCACAAAATCTCCCATTAATTCGTTGTCCATGGAGCAACTCCCATAAGTTTGAGACTTCTCTGGTTTGTGGCTTTTAGAGAAAGTAGCTCATTTCCACACATGTTGATTGAACTTTTCGAGGCCATGGGAACAACATTTTGGAATTCTTCATTTAGGTGGTGTTTCCCTTTAAGGTATAGGTTTAGTGTATTTGTGTGTCAGTAAATTATGTGTGTACTTTACGCACATAGCCACACCTCTTTCAGTGGTACTAGTGTATGTCAACTTGTCCGTAATCTACAGCTAATCAGTTTGCTCCTTTTGGGTTTGTCACTAAGGGGACTTTAGCCACCTTGAAGAGCTGGCTGTGTGCACACACACAGAAAGGCATGCACACACAGCCTTCTGCATAACCTTTGTAATATTTCATACTCTGTGTGCAATTCCTCCGGATCCCTCTTATCTACCTTCCTTTCTGACCAAAACCAAAATCAAATCCAAACTGTGGTCTTATCAGAGGTGCTGGCTGCTATTTGCCTCTGCGTCTGTTCTCTTTCTTTTTTTTTTCTCTTTTTTTTTTGTATTTATTCTCAGTGAAAGTGCAAGCTTGTCTTTGTGGAGAGCTTGTTGACATTAGCACCTGCGTCAGATCTCATTCATATTCGGAATGACAATTGCTAACCCACAACAGAAGTCAATGGTTGCAACACTGCTCCCAGCTGCTTTATCATCTCCATCTCTTCTAAGTTTTCTAAAATTCCTCATCTCTTCATAATAATCGATCATCTAAATCCTTCAGCAGCTTTTGATAACAGCTACCGCGAGCTAGCCGAGGCTGAGAACCTGACCAGACGTGTCCAAGGCAGGCAGGTACTGTGGGAGCTCTTGCCTTGAGGGAAGACTTCCATGTTTTTCCCAAGCTGTTGTTTATAGCCGACAGTATGTCGAGGCATGGCAGGGCGGGCAGAGTGAGCAAGTCAAGGTGGCGCTTCAGTGGAGATACAAAGGAGGAAGTGTTTATCTGTCTAGTCGATGTCTGCCGGTCAAGTTAATCATCTACACCAGCTTTCTGTACTTTGCAAGACTTTAGGAAAACATTTGTTCATTAGCTGCATTTTTCACATTTCAAAACCTCAGAATGCATTTGCTGGCTGTTGCATTAACCACTTTTTTTGCAGCAGCACTTTGAAGCATTACATGGTGAGCCTTTTTATGTAACTATTTCTTATGGCCCTGCGTCTTTGCTCCCTGTGGTTGACATTAATTGGGTTTTTTTAGCGGCAGCAGCAGCAGCAGCAGCAGCAGCTCCTTCTTAATGTATGTAGCACTCCCACCCTTTGACACTCAACACACTGGGTAACCTCCAATGTAACACTGGGTAACATTGGCATCACCTCAATTAGAAACAGGGGAAATCCTAGCACAATGAAATTGAATAACTACATCTTCCCCTCTGTTGCTAACCCCCAGTTGGGTCTGCAGCTTTCAATTGGTTGCGGCCTAACTGGGGTGCATGTGCATTGGGGCGTGGGCAGCTGCAGAGTCTGGAGCAAGACTTGTAGCGAAGCTGGTGTACACGCATGTGCATGCATTCACATACACCAACTTATACACCCATGGAGGACATTAGAAGTGGTGAGCGGTTGTTGTAAGCTCTGGTTTCATTGCAGTGTTAGGAGGGGAGTTTGTGTGAGGTGGGTACGTATGTTTGTGTGTGTTCCTCCATTCCGTTTACAAAGCCTGCACTCCTCCACTGTAAACTTTGCCAACCTCGCCTCTTCCAGACATCTGTCTCTCCCTCTCACACACTCTTACATATGCCTGTGCCACCTTCTCGATTAATCCCCAAGTCCATACAAGCTGCAACTTGAAATCCAAACCCAATCTGTGCATATTAAAATGGTTAATCCACCTCCTAATATAATTACTTGTACAACTGTGACATTTCTAAAATCTGGATAAACTGTGCGTTATGTGCACTGTGCGGCCTGTAAAGGCAGGGAGGTATGTGGAAGTAGCTGGTTTCACATGTTTACTGCTACTCGGAGGCTTGGTGTAACGCCTGGTGGCCTTGAGGACAGGGCAAAGGCTGCTAGGGTGAGGTCGGACTTTTCCAAACCCTTTCCATAAGTGTGGCGCCATGCATCAGACCGACTGGCCTGCGCTCTGGAGGACGAAATCTGGTGGAACCGGGGGAGAAGAGGCGGAGAGCCGATTGAGAAAAGGTTTTGGAAAATGTGAGTGAAGTGGTCAGGGACCTGGTGGATGGCAAGTTTCCCTCCTGCCAGCTGCCAGCTTATCGACTTTAACGACGTGAGCTAGCGATGGCCAGTCCCTCTGCCCCCTGGGTCTCTGTGTCCTTCATGCCCGCCAAGGCAGCAAGAATGGCAGCAGCACACCAATAAAGCCCCACATGGTTCTGATTGAGAGGTATTAAAGTTCCCGTTCGCTCACTCGCGTTCACAAAATTACGAAGATCAAAGAAATGGGAACAGTGCGGCACATTTGATAATCTTTATGCCTCAAATGTCTTGCTTACTCATATTGTCCCGGTGCAGATTTCTTTAATCATCTTAAGAGAAGGTTTGATTTTAAAAGTTTGGTTTAAAATATATGGATATCACCCTGCAGTTAAACTGCTTTTCCAATCAACAATGAACTGTTTTAACCTTTGGTTTTTGTGTGCCGTGGGGCATTGCAGGGCAAAATGATTTGCCAGTCCCCTTCCTACTGTAATTTTCATCCCACCTTCCCTATCACCTCCTTTCCTCCGTTTTGCGACTGAGCTGTTTTGGAAGGAGCTCCGGGGGCAGCATTCATTTAAGAGTCAGATATAAACAGGCATTAAAAGGCAGCATGGTCTTAATTAGCTGAAGCTGCTCGTATGTTTGGTGTGATTGTGTAATGTTTATACTTCAGTGTGTGTGTAAGTGAGTGTGTGCACGCTGTGTCAGGCCACCGTGCTAATCACCCGCCAGAGTTTTATTGCCCTGTGTGATGTTGTAACGATGCTGGAGTGAGACAGACGCCTGTCACAGTGACATTGATGACTGATAACTGTTAATATAACTGAGAAAAAAGTGTTCACGTAGCTTATATAGCACCTTTATAAGTATCCTTTACCCCGCCATATCCTAAATCTGGCCTTGGGGCCAATCGTGGTCTTCGAACCAATTTTAAATGACCTTTCGCTTGACTTTCAAGTATATGTGACCGCACAATATTGATTAATTAAGCAGTATCACTTTGGCAGGACTGTCATACAGTTTTGCATCAAGTAGGAACTATGCAGTTAAAACTGATGTTTTTCAAAACGGCATGATTACCTAACAGCAGATATTTGCTGCTAGTTAGCAGACATGGCCACGGCAAAGAGGTAAAAAGTCGTCAGTGAGGACCGCCGCTTTCAGGGAAGGTCAAAAGTGAAAAACTTTTCTCGAAAGAATGAAACAGTTGCGTTTGTCTCATTTTCACTTTGTACAAAAAAAGCATCTTGCTTCAGGGTAAAATTCACATCTGGCCCCCATTCAAAAAAGTTTGGACACCCCTGCTCAAACCCTTATCCTAATCCTACCCCCCTGTGCACCATTTACCCTAACCTTACAAAAAATGTTCAAAGTGAAAAATTGGTGACACTGATTTGTCCTCCCTCACAAACATTTTGCAGATTTGCAGAAGTTGCCTCCATGTGTGCCTCAGTTGTCATATTGCAGGGTTGTTTTGCAAAAGGCAACAGAAAACACATGAGCTGGCAGAGTTTGTGAAGCAAAGTAGTGCAGTTTAAGCTGCAGTCTTTGAGTGCAAACTATGTGCGTATGTGTGTGCCAGGGCCAGCAGTGTACTCGTCAAGGCTTCCTCATTCTGACCACAATTTCTCAGGTCCACTTCAGGGATCCTACAGTGATTATGAAAATAAAATATGCTCTTCTTCTGTAGAATTACCTGCCACTCAACTGTACAGTACAGCAATGACATTTGGCCCGGTCATAAAGGAGCTACAAGAGTCATAAAAACACCTTACGATGTCTGGATTTCTCTAGCCAGGCCATTAAGCTGTAAAGCCCTATTGTAAAAATCTAGATTGAACCGATATAGTTGAGGAGAGTGCAGCAAAGATGAAAAGGGCCTCGCTCTGCCATACTTTCATAAACCTACAGTGGGCTTGGCTTTTACCGGGAAGCACAAGGGAGAATTCTTTGAATTCCCCGGCCTCACACCCACACTCTACTTTTGCCGCCCTGCAGCCAATGCGTCTGGCTACATGGGCTTATTTGTGGCACGTTTGACGTCACGGAGAGATCAATTAGTTGCTCAAATGAGCGAGTTGTTGCTTCCCCGGCGTAGTTTAAAAATCTATTTTACTTTATAGTTTGTACATTGGACTGAATCTGTAGATAAGAAAAGTGTATGTGGACATTTAACCTGGCACTCACTATTAGCTACTACAGTGTAGGTGGGCCAGATCACACAACTGTCTGACCATACTGGAAGCCATCCACATGTGCAAGTTTGGACGCACCAACCTCCTGCTTTCTTCCTTTGTCCCTCACCTCCTCTATCTATCTTTCTAGAATTGTTTCCCAGACCCAGACATGTCCATAAATAAACGGGGTCTCCCTCTCCTCAACCAGACCCAAGCCATGTTTATGTTCAGGCCTGTGTTGGGGGGAGCCATCTGGACCACTGGGCCCACCTCACCGCTTCACTCAGGGCTCAGGTGGATTCAAGATGTGCCACCAAACACCAGCATCTGCTTAATGGACTAACACAGGCTTAAAACATAACCACTGGATCACTGGAGATATGTTTTTTAAACTTTTATTGAAGATTAAACAATCCTCGACTCGTGCCCTGCAAATTTTAACACTTTGCAGTCTTAGCGCAGAATATAAAAACAAAACAGCTCAGAAGAATTTTAGAGTTGCAGCACTTTTACAGATATTTATTCTGCACCCGGACTGCATTAATTAAGTTTGTAAATGCACTATTATTGCAAACATCTTTTCATTCATAATTACTCCAGAATACAAACTGTACCTCTCGATGTGGATGGCATAATCTCCCAGTTCCTGCTTTACTCTTACGCAATCTGTAACGAAAATGAGAGAAAATCTGTCATGACAGACAGTGGAGGAGATTTGAGGTTTATTTACATTAGCTGGATGTGGTCTCCTGGTCTTCATTTCATTTGGTCCGCAGGAGCCAGGCTATTAAAACTAATGAACACTTATTACCCCGAGTTGGATCCTGAGCTCCTTGCTAAACATCCCTTCTGTAGCTGTTTGTTTTACTTGTACCTGATTATTCAAACAGAGCAGTAAAACATGTGGCAGAGCCTTTGCCTCTGGTCTTTACAGGTAGTCTCATAAACAGTCTGATCTATGATACGTGATTGGACATGAGAGCCACAGTTTTTATACGAGCAAACACGGGTGGTCTTTGGTTTTCTCCACTAATCATCTTGGACTGAATCCAGTTTTTATTTAAGGTGCAATCTGATGTCCCGTGTGTTGACTAGTCAGGATGCTAAGTCATCATTTTAAAAGAAAACTGTTTAGTGTTGAACACATTGGAGTTTTGACAAACCTCAACGTCTGTGTGCATTTTCATGTTCCTCGTATTGTTGGGGGGAATGCCAGATTTTCTTGGAATGCGCAGAAGAAGACAGCTGCTTTGCAAATGTGAGGACACATGGAGACTCCTCAGAAGTCAGCTGACACACTGTTTTATGTATTGTAATGGTTAATAGCGTTGACAAATACGACAGTGTGTTTTTTGTTTTTGAGAATTTCTTTGCTGATGTGAAAAGAATCGATTTAAATGTGCAGAGTGTAGGATTTTGGGGGATATGTTGGTAATGGAATGTGTTAGAATAAGGACGTTTTCTTTAGTGTATGTTCATCTGAAAATAAGAATCATTGTATTTTCGTTATTTTAGAATCAACTGTTTTATGTACATAGGAAGCTAGTCCTGGTCTGCGGAGAGTGCCGTGTTACACTGCCATGTTTCTACTGTAGCCCAGAGCAGACAAACCAAACACTTGTTTTGGAGAGGAAGAGACCTTTGCAGATAATTTGGCTCCCCATAAACATCTCCTGAACTTCAGGATCTTAAGGTTTTAGAGAAAAAAGGTGAGCACACATTAGCAGGTGCTGACACGTCTAACAGTGTCAGAGACACACTGATTTGTAATGTTAAGCTGCTTTTTTAAGTGTTTTTACTGCTTTAAATCACCTGGTCCATTTAGCTTCAGGTAAAATAGTATTCTAACTGGGAGAAGGATCAGCTGGTTGCAATCTGCACTATGCTCGGCGAGATGCCACCAAGTCCCCCTAAATCTGACACGCTTTTCCTGTAAATGTGCAACATTTTCTCTAACCAGGAGAAAAATACATGCCTCTGCGAAGTGAGCGGACATTCAGATAAGTTTATGTTTTAAAATGATGCATTATGTACTGTATGTAGTTTACAATGTAAAATCTGCCACCAGTTTGACCTAGTGGCCCTTTTATCATGGTTTCAACACCACCAGGATTTGCTTGCTTGATGGCTTTATAATTGTTTGCTGATCGCCAGGTGTCAGATTGAAGATTATAGCCACAACTGACAGATGCACAAGGTACTGTAAGTGTGTGTGTGCATACATCCACGTGTGTTTACATGACAGCTTTGATGTGTCACTGCGGATCATTGTTAGCATTAGAGAGCGTTACTGAGTGACACAGGGAAGTGTGTATTTTTCTCCCCTTCGCTGGGACCTTTGTGCTGCATAAATCAACCCTGAACAGCTCGGGTATTGTCGAGGGAAGGAAAGAGCCCTTTCTTCTGACTCCTCTCCCGACACTTGTGGTTTTTAATATGATACTAGCATACGGAAAGCATGGTCAAATAAACAGCGTGTAAAGTTTCCCCGTGTCTGTACCAATCCATCAAAAAAGAGATGGTGCTCGACTTTCATTGTCCCGAACTACTTCACCCCCATCAAAACCCCTCCCACTACCTTGTCATCCCCAGCTGGAATTTCCCTGGAGTCTGAGTTGGCCATTTGTTTCAACCTAATAAAATATTGTAGAAGGTATGCCACTTAATGGCACCTTTGTTTGTCAAATTCAAGATAAAAGAAATGTGCAGCTTTGAGAGAAAGGGGAAGAGAGAGTGATAAGCTTGAAAATGAGAGGCGCATTGAGAGACTGAAAGAAAAAAAAAACCTTTCCTGTCTGCATTTCTGCCAGTGACATTACCTCTGCAGCCCTGAAGAGGAAGCATATCAGCCCTTTTTGCTGAAACCCTGTATGGTGAAATTAAAAGGTAGGGCTTCATGGGCTGCTATGTCTAGGTCAAAGCGCTGCTTCTAACACTCTTGTATTGCATTTCACTTAACATGCTATCATTGTAAAAAATCTGTAATTAGATATAGAACACAAGGCACCACACCTATAAATCTAGCACGATTATAAAGGCCTGTGTTGGCTTGATACTCGGACTCCACCTACGTCAGTGGCACAGCTGGCACTCTGTGACTGTGTGTGACTTGTGTGTGTGTGTGTGTGTGTGTGTGTGTACTCACAGGTTATAGACTATACCAGTCCCTGTTGTACTTAGTCATTCTGCAGCTTTGCACTAAATAGTTTGGAGATCTCACAACAGCACGGAGCCCTCTTTTACAACCCAGCTTTCCTTGTTTTTACTGAAAATCATAGAATGTGCTGGCAACTCTGCAAACAATGGAAAAACAGATTAGAACATGCATGACGTGACGACAGAATATTTAGTGCAGGAGAGGGCCCTGGGCAGCTGTGTAAAGTAACATAAAGAAACGGAGAGCAGGAAAGATATGGGCCAAACACTGTGAGAGAACATCGAAGGCATGCCTTTGGAAAGAGTTTCAAGTCCTTGGAGTGTCTTAACCTAGCTACTGGTGGAGGAAATACTGAATCCTCTCTGCAGGGGCCTTCCTCTGTTCTCTCCCGGAGAGAGGGTGCCTCTGAGAGTGCCTGATAGCACACGTTTTTCTTGGATGCCGCACAAAGTCTTTCCTCCATCTCCTCACAGATCTGAAGACATATTTTTATCACAGGACAGATGACAGGGGTAATCCTTTGGTGTCCTGCCCCAACTGACCGTTCACTTCCTTGTTTTGTTTTGGTTTCCCTGTCTTTCTTTACCCCCTCTTATCAGCTAATCCCTCCCTGTATAGAACGGTCAATTAAGAAGCTTAGTTTGATAGAAAACGAGACCATTTTGGATGCTTGAATGAGTGAAAGTGCAGTGAAAAGCGGGGTTGTGACTGGCCCTCCAGATGAAGAAAAGAGAGAAATGGAGCCTTTTTTTTTGGTGGGATTCATTTACCAAAGGAGAGTCTGTGTTGCCTCCCAGAGGTTAGAAACTGAGCATTGAAAAGTGGCACCAAAAAAAGAGTCGAGAAATCTCTGATTTTGTTACACAAGTGGTTCAAATCAGGGATTTCGGACGTCACAATCGCACACTTTTGTAACTGCAGCATTGCTGACCTTATCATTCCTGACCTTTGTCTTGATGCAGAAAAAATGGCACAGCAGCATCTTGCACACCAAACACACACACACACACAGTTTCTGATCTGCTTACTAAGATTAGACACAAATGATCCTGCTTATGACGCAGCAAAAATGTGTGGTTAAGATCCATAGAATTATGGTTTTAAAGCGTTTAGCCATCTACTTTTGTCTGATTAAGGAAAACACATTTCCCAAGAGTAGTTTAACTAGTTGAAGCTGTAAATTTATTTGAATCAATAGTAAATTATTTCAAGTAATATGTCCAGTGAGTAAGATTTAGGGGGATTTAGTGGCATCTAGTGGTGAAAATTGCAAATTGCAACCAGCTGAAAC
Organism: Plectropomus leopardus; assembly: GCF_026936395.1. NCBI lineage: Eukaryota > Metazoa > Chordata > Actinopteri > Perciformes > Serranidae > Plectropomus > Plectropomus leopardus. The sequence continues at coordinate 18,394,301 of NC_142193.1, read as the reverse complement.
TCTTCCATGTTAGAATTCCTTCAGTGTTCATTGTTCAGGAGGTTTTCACCGTAAGCCAAATTATCCACAGACGTCTCTTCCCCTCCAAAACAAACTGACGCATGATTTAAACCAGTAAAAACACTCAGTGTTTCTCTGATGCTCACAGGCATATTGGAGACGGGTCACTAGCCCAGCACCTACTGATGTGTGCTCACCTATTTCTCTGACAACCTAATGTGTGCTCATTTTTTCCTGATCCAGATGTTCAGGTTTTTAGTGAGAGCCGAATTATGTTTAAACAAATGGACCCAACAATTTAAAGGGGAACATCTCCTAAATTAAGAACTCCAAAATATTATTTCCATTGCCTATAGTTCAATCATTTTTTGTGAACATGAGCTTTCAAGCCATAAATTAATGGCTTAAAAACCCTGTTTTAATATTAGATTCCAATTTTCAGCAAATATACAAAGGGGACCTTTAAAGAAATAAATTACCTGTATAAACGTCATAATGAAAGGTGATTTGCTTTAAAGTAAAAAACAAAACAAAAAAAACCCAATTAGCAACAAACAAATATTTCAATAAATTTCATTTAGAATTATAGTAAAAATGCATTTTTGTGACACTTTAAGACATCTTGAAGCCAAAGTCAGTAGTTCTGTGTTTTATGTAACGTATCTAAGTGATAACTAGTTATACTTTGGGTTGGATCTTTTGTTATCCTTCTCAAACTAAAGAATTCACTCACAGCACACACTTTTTTTAACAGTACAGGTATATCTAATCCACCTTAAGTTGAATGACTGGCAGGCCATTTTTTGTTGTGAAGTTTGGAGATTCGGCTCAGGGGGGTGAAAGAAATGCTTTCTGTGTACAAAACATAAACGAGATGTGCCTTGGAACAGACTCCGTGCTGTGCTGCTGGGAGAGGAGAGAAGAGGTGAAGGAGAGGGGAGGGAAGGGGGGGTAATTGCCACATTAAGGGGAAGGAATTCAAAATAAATTTAATCTCCCAATCCCTTTCACCCCCCAAGAGGTTTACAGTGAGCATGCTCCGTCTTGTTGTGAGACACAAGGAGAGTACAGAGAAGGTGAAATGGAGACGAGAAGAAAGAGGGCGAGGTTCTGATCGAGGTAACCAGCTGGCTTCTAACCAGCATGAACTTGTGTGGGAAAGGTTCACATAAACTTTGTATGCAAAAGCCGTGCCGCTGTAGCTGAGTTTCTTGTGTTTGTATATGTGCGAAGTAGCAGTGATGACCTTTGCTGCCAAAGCCGCATTTGCATTTACTCTTCTCTGCCGGCACCTTTCCCACAGTGCCTCAGTCTGTATCTGAATAGTGTCATCAAGACCAAAGAGCATGTTTTCACCCTAACCAAACACACCACGTCGGCTAATTGCGCTGACTGGCACATCTTCAAGAAAAGGAAGGAGAAGTGGAGGGAGTGTGGACATCATTAAAATCCGCTGCTAATGTGTTTGGTTGGTTTTAGCCAACTCTGGGGTCAGAGGATGATTGAAAACCAGACGTTAAGCTTAAACCGAAGGCTTTCTTAAGCACACATTCTCCCTTGTGATGTCTTTCGGTCCCATTTTTCCATCAACTAGGGACTTGCTGAATAAGCATTCCTTGTCTTGGAAGTCACTCCATCCTTTTCTTTTTCCTGAAAATAGCTTCAGGTGAGCAGATCGCTCCAAAGCCGCGGCGAAGCTGTGTCAGCTCATGAGGTGCAGAGGCAGGGTTAAAGGCCCGCCAGATTCTACTGTATGTCATCATGTGGTTTGGGCTCTCACTAGGACATATGGTGTGGTGTATTTTTATAATGTAATCATTCCTCCTCCTGCAACAACACTGTTAAAACTTTCTGCATGCTGGGGCAAGAATTCAGTCAAGAGCCCTGCTGACCCAGACACAGCAGAGCATAAACAATGGAGCTCAGGCCTTGGGAACACACACCGCACACATGGACACACTTCTTGCAACTTTTGTCACTGCCCAGAAGCTCCACTTCCTGTACGATTGTCCGGTCTGACCACCTTTCTCATCTATTTATTTGTTGGTTATTAGTTCAATCACAGGTCATTGGTGCATACATGTGGGCCTTTTTGAGTGGTTTTATTAGCGTGGTGTGTTTACCTGACCAAATGTAACCTGTGGTATTCTGAGTTGAGTCATCTTCCGCTGTCAAGGAGGGACGGCGAGGTCAGCTGGAGTTCTTTCCTGTAGGAGCAGTTTAAGTGACACTGATTTGGCTTTCAGGTAGTAAAGATAATTAAGACAGGTTGCACAAGCCTATAATTATAGCCTCTCCCCATGCGTCACCCACGTCTTCTTTATGTCCTCATTATCGTCTGTAAATATCTATCTACTGTATACTGTGAAATGCAGTTTAGTGCTAAGATGTTTATTTCCGCTGTTGCTGCTGACAAACATCTTCTCAAACTGTCTACTCAACAAAGATGGATTTAATTATCAGCTCCCTTTTTTGTAAATGCTTCCTGTAGAAAGAAATGTCACCTAACCTGCCGGTGTGTCTCATTAGGGGAAACAACAGCCTGGGTTTCAGGGTGCTGACAGGCTGATTCGCTGTGATGTGGTGCCCTTGTGGATGAACATGCCATCCCTTGGCTGCCGGGTGAACACTGCGCTCTGTGTTGACGGGGACGACGGGCACACAGATCACGTTTCCAGCAGAAGCAGGAAGTAAGAATTGGAGGGTTCCTCTTACCAGGCCCCTTTCTTTCCTCCCGGTCCTACACAGAGCCAAACTCAAACCATGTGTGTTCTCACCCTGTGGACCTCCGCATACAGCCGGCCTGGCTGGCTGGCCGGTTGGCAAGTGCTGTGGTCTTCTTAACAACATGTGATCTCAGGAAACATTCAGCCCCTCCCTCGTGCCATTGTTATTTGAATCCCTCCTCTGTGTAACTCTGTTGGGCTCTCTTGGGGGAAGTGGTAAGCGATTCCTCTCTGTGTCCGGTCTCCAAAGACACACCTCTCCTTCCCGCTTGGAGCTTTCATTTAAGGTTAAGCACACGATGGATGTGATTGGGAAAGTACAGTAGTCTGTCCCCAGGGCCAAAGGTCATTTCCTGATACTCAAGCTGCTACAGGTTAACTAGGAGCAGATTAAGAAAAATGGCTTAAACACACAGTGACAATGGAGGAATTAAGCCACTGATGGTTATGTAGTTACACAGTAATTACATAAACTGATCAGTATTTGTAGTTTAAGCCGGTGGGAAACATGATCAGAATTGATCATTATAAAATGTTTTTTTTTTTTTTTTTTTTTAAATGAGAGAAAGGCTACATTTCTCTTCCATGCTAGAAAAAAGACCATAAGTTCTTAATGCATTTAATGGAAGTAAATAGTGAATGTTTGTCAGTGTTCATTCATTCATGTGGTCGTCTTCAGATGAGCCCTCCATTAGCATCTCTCATCATGCATGTGGCTAGCTTACCAGTGCTTTCTGCTCCTGCATCTGTCTTTAGGACATCCATGTATGTTGATGTAAGACGTCCTTGTAGATGAACCGGGACAGACTTCTCAATGTTAATTTTGTACATTTGTGGTTGCAATAAAGAACTGTAAAGACTACAGTATGACAATACCTCATAAACTTGAAACTCTGTATCTTTGTCTATAGTGACATTTGTGCACTGAAGCCAAAGCACTGCGATGTAAAGGACATATAAACCTATCTGTGAACAGTGTCATCAAAGTCAGAATATTGTAGTCATTGTTGGCATGTTCTGGCATGTGAATACCCCTAAGATGAGGTATTTATGGTGATGGAAAGTGCGGCTGTATGAGGCTGATTAGGTGAAATACCTGTCTCTGCTCTCAATCCTTCTACTTCAAAACTGCTGTTTACAGAAAACACCGACTGATGAGGGGATAATCTGTCGAAAATATATGTGCCACTTCTTTCTTTCCCTCAGTCTCTCTCTCTTACTCTCTTTTCTTACATTTTCAATAAAGTAAAGCTAATTTAACCCCAGAATGGGAGAGTGTACATGCAAAATTTTAAAAAGATCAAGATCATAAAGGGATTTTTTTATGGGATGGTGGCATTCCTGCATTCGCTGTCAGGCATTTTGTGAGGGATTTTTCAGGCCCTACTCCTGCCTCGTTCTTCGCCTCCGTCTCATGTGAAAGTCACCCACGACCCACCTCCCGCCACCCATTTTTTTCTAATGAGACACATTGTATGGACACCTGTGGCCTGCCATTTCCACTGGGGGGGGGGGTTGAGGGTTGGGGGCGTGGCAGCATCGCCAGCTTTTAATCGAGACGCGTTGACTAATCGCCCAGGGATTAGCCTCTTAGACAAGGCCTCTTTCATTCTGACACTGCATATACCGCAAAGACTCTGCATGGAGATGGAAAAGGTGGGGGAGAGTACATTTTTGGGGGGCTGGGGGTAAGTACAGATGGCATACTGTACCTGGATGTGCTTTGTTTGATCATGCCTGAGCCCTCTGCATGTACATACACACAGCACACCCACCCACACACACACACACACACACACACACACACACACACACACACAAACACATATATCCTGAGGCTGGATCTTTCCTCAAGTTCTCTCACTAGAGACAGCTCTGCATATTTCTCACAGCAATCACATAATGTGCCCCTGACAGCCTCTGCCCTTGTGCTGCGCATTACAGTCTGCTGAGACTGGGACAAATGAAATCGAACAGTGCTTAATTGATTTTGAGCAACAAAACCATTGTACCATCTCACTTTATGCCTCTAAAGCACTCTGCTCACCATACTGAATGAAGATGACATGTTTTTCGGGAACTTTGCCCTTTCTTCAGCCCATTTACAAACAAACACACATGAACACACGCACGCTCGTGCACAGACGTGCTCTGAGTAAGATTGAGTTTAGCATGCCGTGAATGGTTTGTGTATGTGTGTTTGGGAGTGGGCTGTGGACCTGTATATTGTTGTATGTAAATGAAGCGGGGAGACACCGTCGGGGCTCTGTGGCGTAGCTTGAACCTGATGTTTCCCAGAACCCTCTGCTGTATATTGTAGGGTCTGATGAGGTCATTCATAACACACAGCACATACTTGCACATAGGCAAAACACGCACATACGATTGTAGGCACAGAAAGAAGGTAGACAAAAAGAAGTAAGCCTTGCTTTGCACATATAGGGCTTGGTGTCAGTACTCTATAACTTTAAGGTATCGATGATAACCCAGTGCTAAGTGGTACTGAAACTCCTTCAGTCAAACAATACCCCATTTGATTTTTTGTTACCAGCTCTCAGTTTGTATGGTTTTGCTCTTAGCTGATCACTTGAAGGGTTCTTCGATTTAATGCAGGTCAGTCAGATGTGGTGATGATGTTGTAGCATATTGTATTAAAGCTGGCAGTTCTGTGTGCCGAGATGTCACCAAATGAGTGCTGGTGGCATTTTATGCAACTTAATGCGTCCATTGACATAATGATTATTAAATAAAGTAGACAAAAAAGCTATCAAATGATGTACTCAGTTGGTATCAGCATCACTTTAAGGGATCTTGTATTGGTATTGGTACTAGTGGTATTGTATTTTTTATAAAGATATATATATATTTTTTACAATATCCAGCCCAATTTGCACATGTAAATTCAATGGCCAGTGTGAGTAACTGTTTCAATGGGCATATGACTTTTTTTTTTGTCCGTCCATCTCATTCTCGTGAATACAAAATCTCAAGAATGCCTTGAAGAATTTTTTTCATATTCGGCACAAATTCTTACTTGGCCTCAAGGATGAACTGATCAGAGTTTGGTGTTTAAAAGTCAAAGCTCAAGGTCGCTGTCCCATACTCGTGAAGCCAATATCTTGAAAAAACCTTTTTTTGCCATAGCCCAAGAATTCATTATATAACAGAATTTCACATAAATGTCTAATAGGATAAAATGATGAAGTGATGACTTCTTATATTCATAAGATCAACGTTTTGTTAATTTGACATCAGAAGGTTCTTTAAAATCTCTTCAATGTTCAATCCCACATCTCAGAAATAGAAGGGGAGACATTTGGTCAGATAATGAATTGGTGACACTAATTTTGGGAGTCCACCTTGACACTGTGTGACAGTATAGATCGTCCATGCTGCTGGGGGGGAAATGGATGTTAAGCATCCATGTTTTATAATATAAGCTTCAATGCAGAAACATCCATATTTAAAGATTAGTTTATCGTCATGGCTACATGACGTCTAGTCTAGAAAACATGGATGTAAACTGTGACTGGTTTGCATAGGCGTACAACTTCAAAGCAGTAATTGTAGTTTATATGCAGTACTCCTGAAGACCTTTAAACTGATTTTGATGTGTAACATTGGTGAAGTTCCCCTTTAAGTCAAACTTGACAAATTGTGAAACTGCCATTTAAGAGACAAAGAGATGATGCCCCAAATCCATTAGAAAAGCAGAATTGTGTTTCCACTGAAGAGGGTCTCAGTTCTCTTTTTCATCTTTTCCTCTACATGCTCTACAAAGTACTGCTTCCAACTTGATATTTTATACATAAATTACACAGCATGCTGTAGTTACTAATTTCCAAGAAAAAAAATCCATCATGGTCAAGGTTCTTGTAAGAAAATTCACAGATATTCTAGATAATGTGCTTTTAGTTTCTGAGAACTGAAGCCTGTAAGGTGTGACTTGCTGTTTGTCAGGATTCTCCATTTGCACAGTTTGCCTCTAAAGCCTTTGCATTTCAAATTTCACACACCTATCAGAGGAACCTGCTACACACTAAGCCCTCTCTGAATGGAACATGGTGCAGAGCAAGCAGAGGCCCAAGACAACTTTGTAACATGACAAAGGTGGGCAAACACCACAGTGATGCTTGTCTTTTTCAAAGGCTTCTGTTGGGGTAGCACGTTCCAGTGGTCCCCCATTGTTCTCTCGATTGACTCTGACTGAAGTGTCTGTTTGCACTGAGCAGCCCTAAACCGGCAGGCTGGGATCATCCAAAGTTTTTCTTGTGTGTGATTTGTCACGGAGACAGCTTTTTGTAAAGGTCACCCATGTGTGGCAGGCTGGCTGCTCAGGTGTGCAACGGCAGCTACATGTTTGCTCAGTGGTCTTATGTGTTCTTTCAACCATGTACACTCTCAAGTTGCCCTGGCTCGAGCAAACATCGATGAAGAAACATGCAAAGAGGAAGACATTGTGGTTGAATATCAGGCTCGTTGTATTATAATTTGCAGTGTCTGAAACTGCATTGGAAAGTTTGTTCTGTTTTTGTTGAATTGCACCGTTCGACTTTTCACAAATCCATTTCTCCATACTGTGTTTGCTCTCAAATACATACTGTGGCCTGTTGTTTGTCTAGTCACAAGAGCAGCCTGGAAGCAGCTGCCAGCCTGGCCCTGCAGTTTGTGTGCTGTTTCACTTAGCCAGTGTAGAAACTGATAACAAAGGAAATAAATTAAATAGCACTAAGGCATTTGCGGTTGAGGAGATAGAAAAGTGAGACATACTTAACAGTGAATGGGAGGGGCAAGGTAGAAGCTGAGGCTGCAGGATATCAATAGGTGTGTGTGTGTGTTTATATATACTGTATATGTATGTGTGTGTCTGTGTGTGTTAAAAGGCTGTGTTTACGAAGCTGGGAACTAAGTGTTTGGCCCTCCAGGTGTGTGTGCCGGTGGTTGTCGGGGCTTGTGAGGCCTGCTGCGGAGGTGGCTACGTGACAGCGGTAATGATAGGTTGTGGCGGGTGAAGACATGAGTGTGTGTGTTGCTGCAGGCAAGTGTTAGCTTGGCTCCTGATGACATACACACACACACACACACACACACACACACCCGCGCACAACAATGTACCTTATATCAGACTTCACATCCCACGCAGCGTGAGCAATTAGACGCATGACATCAGGACAAGTGAGCACTTGCCAAGTGAGGAAGGCCAAGTTCTGCAAGTCTGGGGTCAGATGATCCTCAACCAACCAGCTCCGTCTAAAGAGCAGGCTCTTAAATCAGGTGACAGAGGGGTCAAGTTCAGGTTGAGCTGTAATCTAGCAGAGCAGGTCAAGTGCCTCTGCATGTCTGATTACCTTTGACCTGTTTACTTAGAAGATGATCTGTGTTTTTAGCTCTTCGGGGTGTATTTACACCAAGTATGAAGGATTCAGTCAGTCTCTGGAGTATTTACCATGTTTGTTTTATTGTGCAGAAGAGAACGATTTTATTTTGTGCGCCAAGGCTTTCTAAGAAAGCGCGCCTCTGTCTTCTTCTCTGTGGTGCATACAGACAGATTGACAAAAACAACTGCAGAAAACAAAACAGTAAGTTGAAGTTTAAAGGTATACAAATCCTCCGTGAAATGACTTTCAATTTCTCACAACATTATCGTACATTTTTGAAGAAATTTTGTTTTTCTTGCATGCCTCCACGGTGAATAGAGAATCCAAGAAAGGTGAACATTCTTCGTGAATTCAGTTAAAAAGGTTCACATTAAACAACATCAAAAGTATATTAAAACATTTGTTTCTGAACTTTCACACAAGTTGTGCATTATTATCCAAGTCTCTGTTTTGCAGTGGTTTGTTAACACATGCATTTTTGGTAAAATCTTATGATATAAAGTGCTTCCGCATAGGAGTAGCGCCCTTAACGTGCCTGGGCACGCACATGCCTTTGAGCTCTGCTACAAATGCTCGTCCGTGAGTGTGACTGTTTGTACGTAAGTTTTAGTGAAAATGTGTGCATGTGAGAAAAAGTTTTCTTCACAAATGAAAGTTAACACGTGCAGGGGAAGTATTCCTTAAACCTTATTTCACAACCACAAGGAACCCAGAAAAGTCGTTAGTTAAAGTTTCTGAACTATGCTGCCAAAATTCTGCTCAATAAACAAGTAACTTTTGTGTCCATATAACATTTGGTTTCGAACCTTGTTTCACTTGGAAAAAAAAAAAAAAGAAAAAAAGACGATGCTACAAAGTAAATATTTCCCTTATGGTTTTGGCCAATGAAGATTAGCATGATTGCACCGTGAGATAAACAGTTTGGAATTTACATTTGTCTCTGAAGGATTGTATTCTGATAGATGATATTTAAATTAACTAATCAGATTTTGTGGACTTTGTTTCCTCAGAGCTAGAAAATGTTAAATGACTTTCTGTAGGAGCATCTCGCAGATCAGCACTAACATGGAGTTAGACACCGCAGGCGCATGATCTCAGCTCTGCAGATGTTAAAATTAGTTTCTCGTTTTATGACAAGCACATACCTGGAGCTCATTAAACAGGCTCTTCGACACACTACCCTCTCCTGTCATTTACAGTAATGCGCAAAGATAATAGTGTTGCTCGACAAAGATGCTCATTGTTGTGGCTCGCAGCGAGGCCTTGCATCTTGGGGAAATAGAACTTGCTGCGGCTAGCCGACCCACACAATAAAGCTCTCAGGAAGACCTTGTCAGTGCTGGGGCATTTCAAAATGGTCTCACCACTCCGGCCGCATCCGTTCGCCCGGTTTCTGCGCTTCTCTGTTCTGTGATACCGCAACATTTAAAAAACACACACACAGAGAAGAAGAGACAACAGATGAGCTATTGTCTTACATAGGATGGACTCAGAACTAGTCATGTCTGCATGTCTGATCTTAAAGTATGAACTGTGGTTTGGTGTAGGACGGTTGAGTTGCTGCTGCTTTATGTCAAGATGACTCTTAAACGTGTCAGCCTCTGTTCGACATCTTAAAAGGGCGACGTAAAAGAGTAAGTAAGTAAGAGTAATGACACAGAAGAGAAATGATTTTTAGAGAGTTCCCCAGTCATTTTAAACATGGCAACTTGCCACATACCATGCTCAGGAGCAACGTAATAAAATTGACTCAGTGACAGATGAACAGTAGGCAACCTGTGGTTCTTTTTGGTCGCTTTTGTCCACAAAGATCAGACGCTATTGTGAGGTGCGTCTGTATAAATCCTTGTGAGATTATTTTTCTATTACTTTTTATGTTTTGAATTGAACTCTAATGGGGCTGAGTTCAAAGAAGTGAGGAGGATATTTCCTGCTGTCTCGGGGCTTAGTGTGAGTTCAAAGCCTTCCAACTGTTGACAGCAGCTGGTCTTCTCAGGAGCTCCGACTTTGTCCTACTGTATAAAAAAAAAAGCGACCACTCAGCTTTAGTCAATCCCCAGCAGTACAACACTATACATCCCCCCCATGCACTGTAGTAGAAAGCTTTATGATTTAGACAGTATTAAGCTGTCTGGAGAGGTATCAAAGGTTCGTGCTTCCATCTCTGACTCTTGTTGTTTCTCTTCAGCTCATTTCTTTTCCAGTCTCAGAGACGGCAGTGCCCAGAGGCAGTGTCAGTGCTTATATTTGTGATTTTGTTGGCAGAGGAACAATGGGTTAGTTTAGGCAGTGCATTCCTGATTATTGACACATTTTGGTATGGAGGAGGATTAGTGAGCGCCATGGCTTTTTTGATTCTTCTGCTTTGGCTCGTGAGCAACACCTGGGTGTATCTATGACAACAGGCATCACAATGAACAGTGATTTCGCCACCAACCGGTTTGACAGAGAGTCTGTGGCGATGCTTGTGCAAGGAGGGTCACTTAAGAGAGGAGAAATGGGGAATATTTGCTTGACACAAAGTGCAAAGTGACGCTTTGCAAGAGTTCCCAGTTACCTTAAGAATTAAATTCTTCCCTCTCATAAAAAAAAACCCATAAAATATGTTTATGCACAAGTTTCTATCCTGTATGTTCAGTAGAAATAGTTTCATAGGGTGGAGATGAAGGTTTACGGTTTCTTCAATAGGAGCTGTACCCATTCTGACAGCCCTGATTACCTGAGTCCGGCTCGCCCACATGTGGTCTGTGTTGAGATGGCCCGATAGCTGGGACTGAGGCAGCATTGTTAGCCAACAAGCAGTTTGCTGAGGGTCTCTTAATGACCTGCTCTTCAATCTTATCAGCAGGAGCCCACAGGACCCATATCAAGCATCCTGGTAAAGACTTCCACTGACATCATGGCTTTTATAGGCTCTATCCAGTTATATTTTCACCTTCAAGAGCCTGCAACTTGTTTTTGCATGGGAACAAGCGATATGAAACCACAAAGTGTCTTATGATTTGAATTCACTCCAATTTAAATGTGTCCTCTCAAGGAGCATGTTTTGTTAAAATGTCTCTGTTAAATCTGACAGCTGTGTTGCTGCTTAAAGATGTTTGATCTTGAGACTGGTCTCCAGACCACTTTTTAAAGGTCCTGGTCTCATCTTGAGCTGTGGGTATTTTATTGGGCATTTGGATCTTTCAGATCAATTTGAAGAGTGCTTATTGATTGAATGTTCCACATTTTAATGTAAGTGTATCATGCAGTTTGGGATTCTCCCGAGTTTGGTGTTCATCTGAACTCAGTCTCACCCTGCCTTGGTCTTGGTCCTGACTTGGTCTCAACCTCGTAACATCTTGGTCTTGTCTTTAGCTCCATATGCACTGGTTTTGATGATGACTCGGTCTCGTTTTAGGTGGTCTGGATTACAACACTGGCCATAGGTAATGTTGGAATTCAAATCCCAGAGGCGTTTCCCATTGTTGGAATGACAGACACAGGTTTCAGTGTTATTTTTGACGTGTTTGTTCAGTCCTGGCAGTTTTCCAGGAATATATTGGTGAGGAATGCATGAGTTTGATTGACTACTGCAATTTGTCGAGTGTGTATGCATTCCAGGAGAAAAAAATCTCATCACATTATTCTCATGTACATAGATTTTTTTTTTTCATGGGTAGTTGATTGGGATGTCCATTTTATTATCTTGTACACACCATGCACAGTATGTTGGAAACAGAAGCAGTTACTGTGGTGTCTTGTTAAAAAATTCTCCTCGCTTGCAGGATTCAGTGTTGGTTAATTACCTGAAGTGGAACTGAAAAGTTGGTTCACTCTGTGTCCATTCCTGAGTGGAAGACAAGCTGTACTGTAGCAATGATTGCCTGTGGAGAAGAAAACAGTGTGTCCACATTAAGTTACTGTCCATCCGTCCCAGAGGTGACTGTAAACTACAGCAGAAACTTATCTCAAACTTGTCAAACAGTGTTACTAACGAGCACTGATAAGTGAGGTATTTAGGGCATTTGACTACCCTGTCATGTGCACTCAGAGGTGATACTGCTTGGCAGGCCAGACAGCCGACAAATAACGCCAAGAGGGGGAAAACCCATCAGTTTGGAGTCCATTTGAGTCACTCCGGCCTACTCACTGTTAGCTCACCTGTTGTGTAAAAGTAATGATTTCCAAAGATGTTTTTACAGATAAAAAGTTTCCGGTACAATACTGCCGATCATTGGTACAGGAGGCCCTGTTCAAGAAATGTTTCCCATGCAATAAACATGATTGCTTTTTTCAGGCCCTGTAATGAGAGCATGTAAAAATCTCAAGTAATTACAGGCCTAATTACATGTCAATAATCAAACCCACTAATACAAATCATTCAGTCATACCTTTTATCCACCTGCTTATTATTCCTAAAGTATATGATCATCTTGTCAGCCTCTCACAGGGCAGCGGTGAATTCTAAACTAAATAAACATAAACAACTACATCCTCCCAAGAATTCAAAAACTGAACAGGTTGACTGAGAGTAAGCGTGGGTGGCTGCCAAAAATAGCGCCTTCGTTTGCGAAAGAAAAACAAAACACAAAATGTTCTTCCTGATGGCTGACATGTCAAGGAGACATAACTGGAAATGAAGGCTGAGTGGAACCGGACCTAGCCTGTCCAGGAGCCCTCTCATTCACATCAAGTGGTTTTGTTTGGCACTGGCCCTTTTGTTGACACTGTGAGGTTCTCATGCCTATTAGGTTGCTGTCGGCGAGCGGGCACCATGATGACATGCCTCGCACAATGCTGTTGGCTGGTGCAGTGTCATTGTCACATTATCACCTGCTTGCTTGACTGGAATAGTTCTAGACAGCTAAAGAGGGTGCACAGGCTTTGTCCTTTTGCACTATAGTGTTACAATATCAGCAGATTACATACCTGTTCTGTTTAGTCACTGTATCGCTGTGACATCACAAACATGCCAGATTTTCTAATGAAATTGGATGTGAAAACCATTTTCTCACATCCTCGGTATGTAATCAGTGTGTTAGCCTTGTCATACTGATGAGGAAGTCCTGCATTTTTTTTTCGTCTTTTTTTCTGATGGCTCATCCCTGTGTAGGCACTTGGGTGCTGGCCCTTTTTGAAACAAAATTCCCCCTGCCAATAATGAAGAGTGTTACAGGCTTTAACCGTGATTTTCTGGTGTGAGGCAGCGTGGGAAGTTTGCTGAACTTCCTGACCCCACGCACCACCGCAGCACATTGACCCTCGTCACGTGACAAAGGAATGTTCCGCATCTTTTGTTTTAACACCCGCCGCACTCATGGAGTTGAGAGCAATTTTGCATACTATAGAATGATCACTAGCTTGGCATTTTGCCTCCCCATTCTCCTCCGGTGTTATTCCCAAACAGGATTTGCAGGCAGCTCTCTCCTGCATCTTTTAAATCACTTCAAGCGCTACTGAAGCCTTTTTCACCCAAAGCGGGCACCAATCTAATGGCATCATTTGGGCCTGCACACATCGAGAGAATCAACCCCTTTTTTTTTCTATGCTTAAGGTTTTTTGTGAACAGGGGAAAACAAAAGACCAGCCCAATGAAGCGCATCTTTGCTGGCGAGTTGAATAGAGGGGCCCCTTTCATGGCTGTTTATGAGCACCCCTCTTCAAAAACACACATACAAATCACATCCAGTTCTCGCAATGGCTCCTCTGATACGAGGATGATGGCAGGGAGGGGGCTGGAATCTCCTGGTGCCTCTCTCCCTTTTCATATGTTCCAGTTGATGGATTTCCACCAAGTGACGACCCCAGCTTTACTATCAGATCCATCGGTTTGTTTTCATGCGCTTAATCACATGTTACATAAGAGCAAGTCAGGCATCTCTGCTGAAAACATCATTAAAATGTTTCATATAACAGATGCTGGACAGAAGGCAGAAAAAAAGCCAGCGTTATTAAACTGTCTGTTGCCTTTGGTGTTTTAAAATGTAACATGCAATTTATGGGGAAAACAACATGCAGCATTGTGAATCATGAGTATAAATTAGGGCTGCAATGGGTATTTTCTGGATGAAGTCTTTGCAAGCTTTGTCAGCTATTTTAATAATCGATTGATGGCAGATATTCAGTGGTTCAAGCTTCTCAAATGTGTTTTTCTCCTTATCTTGCATCATAGAAAATTAACCAGTTTTTGGAGTTTAGACTGTTGGTCTGGCATTAAAATGTAGATATATATATATATATATATTTTTTTTTTTTTTTAAAAAGAAGAAGTCTCCTTAGGGCTGTGCAATATATTGATATTATATCCATAGTGTGTTGTAAGACTAGATATCATCTTAGATTTTGGATATGGTAATATTGTAACTGTGTCCTCTTCAAGTTTTAAAGGCTGCATAACAGCAAAGTTATATAATTTTCTTACCAGACTGTAGCTGCTCTATTGTTTGCCTTTATCCACTAAGTCATCATATCCATTATATTTGATATTGAGGTACTCAGTAAAAAATATTTTTATTTTTATTATTATTATTTTTTAATCCCTAACCCTAATCCAGCACTAAGGTACTATGTACTCTAGGAAATAATGATGGATAATTTTACAGTTTTTTTTTTTTTACAGTTTTTTCATGTTTTAAAATCAAAGGAATAATCAATTAAAAGAGAAAATCAGAAAATTTAACAATTATAAAAATACTGTAACCTCTAGTTACTGTTCTGAGGTCTGATTATTTATTTTTTTCAGTTCAGTGTAGAACATAGTGAAAAGCCAATCTCAATTTCCCTGAGCTAAAAGTGACCAAATCTGATTAACAGAGCAAAGTCCAAAGCTCTAAATTTTACAATATAAAACTCAGATAAGCACTATATTTTAGAAGCTGTAATCAGCAAATATTGTGCTTTTTATGGTAAAATAACAATGAATTCATTATCAAAATTAATCCAGTATTATTCGATATTTTTATTATACTGCGAAACGTTTTAAATGTTTTTTCATAACATTTTGTCCTGTCTTGCCTGTAGGCCTGTTGATCTGTTGTGATAGAAAGTTAGGATCACATTCAGACAGCCTCCTCAGCATGAACGAAGTAAAGTTTAAATGCAGCTTTCAACCAACAGCAGCACATAAGGAATTAGTTTTTTTTCCAGAGTGCCAGCTCTGTGCTATCAGTATAGTTCTATAACACTGTCCTGGATGCCAGTTTTGGGGCATCAAAGCTTTAGTGAAAAATAATAGTAGCTGGGTAAGAAAGAAATGAGGACATCAGTCTCTGCGCCTAAAATAATGTGACAATTAGCCACCTGTTAGCCCACAAGTAACACATAGCCATAATAGCTAGGGAAAATAATACTTGTCAAGATGGCTAAGCTGTTACAGTTTTCGTGTGATTTGCCAAGCTTGTTTCGGATTTGTGATGTACCAGTTTTCAGTCGGTGTCACAAAACTATATGTCCATGCCTGAAAATTAAAAAGATAAAAAAACAGTTTTATATATATATATATGTACATATACAACATTATGAATTATATTAATAATCTTTACATTTATTTTATTTTATTAATTTTATTATTATTATTTATTATTATTATTTATATTAAGACTGTATCTATATATATATATACTGGTATTGATTATAATGGTAATGATCAAAGCTTGGAAGCATTCGTATCAGCCATAAGTTATACTGATGACCAAAGTAACCTGCATTTCTTAGCTATGCTGTTTTCGAGCTGTTGCATTGTGTCACTGACAAAATGATTTACAGTGCTGTCAACATGTGATTTACAGTGTTGCAAAGTCTTTTGCTCAGAGGTGTAATTAAGTCCCACCTTAATGCTGTGGTTTTTTTTGGGTGTAGTTAAATAATACTATCTTAAAAGGGTCATGATGCAACAGCCAATCAAAAAATTCAATTGTCTTCATCAACTCATTCTATAATTTTATCCAAAAATATACATATACATAATTAAATGTTTGAAATAAAATGCAAACATTGATGATTATGCGAGAGTGTTTCTAGCAGTGTGCACATGTTCATACTCAGAGGAGAGAGCGAGAGAAAGAGCACACAAACTTGTGTATGCGTGCCTCTTTCCTTGGGTCAGATATGAAGGTCACAGAGCTGACAACTTTTGAACAAATTGCAAGTCATCTCACCATAAAGTAGATCTTCATGTAACTACCTTTTCCGCTTTGTGTCATACCTTGTTCAACAGGTAGAGGTGTGATGGACAGGAGGAATGCAGGTGGAGGGATTTGTTTTGTAATGGCAGTCTATTCTTTGGGTGTTCTTAAGCAAACAGAGCGGCGCTATGTCCTGTTTTTACGGGTTTCACACGTCACTGTTCAAACTCTCAAACAGGCAGGTCCCCAAGTGTACATGGAAGAGAGCAAACAGTGCTCTAATACTTCACCACTCTGACCTTCTGCTAACTTGATACACGCATAGACAAACACACACACACACACACACACCTTTAACTAATGCAGTCAAACCGCGCCGTGCAAAAGGATCTGGGACATGTTCGTTTTAATCTCGGGTTTTTGTGGCTTATTTGTTGCACAACTGAATGAAAAAAAGTAACGATGTGGGTAATGTTGATGTAAATTATATCCAGCTTTTGCTTTCCGATCAGAGTGCTTTAGCCTCCGAGGGTAAATAATACAGAAGTGTGGATCTGCCTGCTGTTAATGACAGTTCAGTTCAGTTTTGGCCTCAACTTGCAACTTGTTTTTCCAAAATATTCGAAACACTCTTTTTTTTTTAAACTTTAAAAAACTCTTTAAAAAACTTTTGTTGTTTGTTGTTTTGTAAAGAAAAATACATACAGAATCACCTTCTGAACAAATATATATTTACATTATTAGGTGACATATTTACACATATAGTGAAAGAACTAACAAACAGGCAAACATCTTATTGAAATAGTCTATAAAAGGCTGCCATGTCAAGTTTAACACGTTTTACCTTCCCTTTTAATGAACATTTAATTTGTTCTAAATGTACATTTTCATCACATCATTCAATAATGTTTGGTGGGTTGATGGATTTTTCTGTTTCAAAACTCTCATTCAGTTATATTAATGAATGACTTTCCATATCAGGAAATAGCTTTGTTATTAATGCATCCAGGGTCTCATAAACATTTGTGGTGGGTGCTTATATGTCTTGTTTAAGTAGCAAACGAGTGGCACATTTCAGGCTCCGTGAGCCGGCCTAATTGAGTGCTACTTTATGTGTTTGGGTCAAAAGCACGGAGAGTAAAAAAACAAAAAAAAACAGTGGGAATTCTGTGGGAAAGTTTAAAAGCTCATAAAATGATGGATTTCCAAGTGCTCCCTTAATCCCAACAAAATGTAGTGAAACAGTACAATGTCTATTTTTATTAATGGCACGGAAAAATAGAGAGGAAACGTGTAGTGCTCCCTGGTTGGTGCACACAACTGTGTGTCTCGGGTTGATTTAGTTTATGTAAGCATGTGTGAAGCGCTGAGGTGCGTCTGGACTTGTGTGTCACTGCAGTGCGTCTTTACAGTTCTGCAAAGCTCCCTGCCATGTTGTCCTTTTATACAAACAGACCAAACAACACCTACTGCTTCTATAGATCCCTCTGCGATCCTCTCTTTACTGTTCTCTTCCTTTCCGCTTGTTTTAAATCTGTCTCCGATATACGAGGCATTCCTTTGTGGTTGTGTAACATGATTTGAGGCGAACAGAGAGAGACAAAAAGGGAGAGAAAGAAAAAGAGAGAGAGAGAGAGGGAGTTTTGTCTTGCTGGGTTTTCATGTCCTACTGTGCGCTCATATTTCTCAGCCCGCTTCAGAGTTGTGGGTAGCTGGCTTATCGTCGGCCTCCCCAGCTCTTTCCGTCATGCGTTGCCTACGTTAATCTCTCCTGTGTACTGTAAACCGCCCCTAATAACCCTGCACACGATTAAAGCAAACATCTTAATATCGGCCTGCCTCATTATCAACTCACACTGGGAGAATGAGTGGTTCGACCTCTCCTCTGTAATCATGAGGCTCAGAATTAAGCCTGAGAGCAAAACAAGATACTTGGTATCTGTTACAGGAAAAAAAAAAAAACAATAATGCTATGAGTTTGTCTGATTTTCTCATTTTAAAAATTCACAGGATTAAATACAGTATTTTTTACTGATAAATCTGCCATACGAGCAGAATTTTCTGCTGTTTGTGAAGAGACAGGCAGCAAGAATGAGAGTGAGATGCAGGACTGAATGTTGGGTGTTGCTCTAGAGGGTGCTGTTCACTGAGGAAATGTGCTTTCCTCCCTCTGAAGCCTGGCTGCGCTCACTAAATCTTATTTGTTTCACTCTCTTGAAAACATGCTTTAAAATCAAATCACTTACAGAAATCAGCGTAAAAAAAATTCTGTGCCATTAGTTCAAATTGATGCATCAGGAGGGAAAGTGGAAAGTGAGACAAATAATATGAAATGTGATTAAAAAAAAAAAACAGTTCCTCGAAGGAAAGAGTGTGTGGTATTGTGCTGCGAGGCTTCTCCACCGTGACATTAGGACATTGTAATCCCTCTGTGTGTCCTCACCTGTGGCTCCCACTCCACACACAGACACACAAACGCCTGCAGATGTTTACACAAGTTTCACACAGCCAACAAGAGCAGATGATGAGCTGTCAGTCAGACCTCCAGTGGCAGAAAGGAGACGGGTGAAGAATGTGTCCGTGGCGATGGTTACACCTGTGCTGTCTGTGGTTTCCTGCGGCGGTATCGCAGGGTGTAATCCCTAACATCGCCCGTGTTTATGCTTGTGTTTTAGTTACAGGCCTGATACTCGCATGCTTTAGAGCTTAGATGGGACTTCTGCTTCACTTACTCCTCAGCCTGGCCCCAGGGGCATCCTCCCCAGCCTGCCACACACAGGCTCGTCCCCGGCATGTATGGATACAGTAAACAAACACGGAAGCTTTCTGCATGTGTCATACATCTTGTATTGCCTTCATGGACTCACAGTCAAGTACACATTCATACAAGGGCGTAGATTTCAACATTTGGGGGGGGACACATACGAAACGGGGGGTTTGGGGTCCTCCTGCAGGACATTTTTAGTGTCAAAAACAGTGTTGGAATGTGCTTTTACCTAAGTACTGTATTTAAGTATGAATTTGAGGTACTTGTACTTTACTTGACTGTTTTCTTTTCATGCCACTTATACTTTTACTTCACTACATTTCAGAGGGAAATATTTCAAGTTCTTACTTCAGTTAATTTATCCAACAGCTTGAGTTACTTTACAAATGAAGATTTTTGCATAAAAACTTACGATTTGATCAAATGTGAGGTTTTGTTATAAAATTAGCAAACAGTTTGTAAAAGTACTGCTGAAATGAGTCAAAGAGAAGTCAGAAAATGAATTGGCAACTATTTTGATAAACATTGAAGTCATTTTCTTTTTTTAAAATATATATTATTTTGAGATTTTAGGTGGGCTGCTTTTCTATATATTTTAAAATAATTATTTTTTTTTTGTCAGTTCAGTGTAGGAGTTTTACTTGTAATAGGGTATTTTCATAGTGTGGTACAAGTACTTCTACTTAAGTAAAGAGACTCAATACCCCTTCCACCACTGTCAAATGCTGAATTTACTGCATTCTGGTGATTTTTTTATTCAATAATCAATCAAAATTGCCTTTTTAAGCATCAATTTATGGTGAAAATGTCATAAAAACAAAGTCCTCTGCTACTTTCATGTTTTTATGTTCAAACTATTAAGAGGGATGTGTCCCCTCTGCCACTCCCAAAATCTACACCTATGCATTCATAGAAACTTAAGTAAAAGGCTTTTTTGGTATCAAACTAAACACTGTGTTCTGTTTAAAGTTGTTATGTAAAATGTAATTTATCCTCAAACTCTGTTCTAAATTTAGAAAACCATATTTTTCTGTTGATCTGGACTTGGATTGCCATA
The DNA here is from genome assembly GCF_026936395.1 of Plectropomus leopardus. Taxonomy (NCBI): domain Eukaryota; kingdom Metazoa; phylum Chordata; class Actinopteri; order Perciformes; family Serranidae; genus Plectropomus; species Plectropomus leopardus. The sequence continues at coordinate 18,374,268 of NC_142193.1, read as the reverse complement.
ATAGGATCATTTACAGGGAACATTAAGCTGTGGTTGTTTCCTTATGTACTCAGAGTATTTGAGGAGGTCTTTTTTTGTTGTTTTATATGGTTTGTATTTCGTCATGAGTGACGCCGGCTGCACCACTGAGGTCATAAACGGGGAGGAGAAAGTTTCAGTGCCAGCGACTGAACTCACTTTTTATTTTAGTAAATATGCTAAATTTAGAGCTCGGTCGTGGCCAAAAGTTCGTCCCAAACTCCCTGAATGACACACCTTTCGAGAAGTGACTCTCAACATCTGCTATTTTTATCATAATCTCACTTTTCTCCCCTTGTTTTTCTTCTTTTTCTCTCCTCTCTCTTTCTCTCTTTTTCTGACAGCCACACTAAAAATGATGCAGTCCTGTTTTTCATTTATAAGATTTGTTGGGTGGATTATTACAGAGAGGATCCTAATTCCCACTAAAGGAAGGACATGCTTCAGCAGTGTTTATGAAAACACAGTGCTCTGACGTGAGTAGCAGTGGAGAACCAGTAACAGGTCCTCTTTGCTAACACACCCTCCTTACATGGCTGCCCAGTGAAAAGTCTGTTGTAATGGTGGCATTTCAGCCCTTCAAAGTAAAATGGCCAATTAGATAATGGGATTCGGTTTCTGGGGAGCAAACCAAGCCGTGACACTGCATAAAGTAACATGTGACGTCTTCTGCTGACTAAGACAAAACCTTACACTACATAAAATCTGGCCTATTATAAGCACAGTATTGAAGGCTTGTGGTTCTTCTTCTGTGCGATGTGACATTGATGAGATCCACCCGTCCGCCGTCTGTTATTTCTGTCCCTGACCCATTATTGTCAAGCGGTGCTCTGCTCTACTGTAAAGTGGTCAGTGTTTTGGAACCTGGTGCTGTGGGTTGAGGCTTTGAACCGTTTTCCATTCGTACCTCACATTACATGCGCAAACATCGTTTTACCTAAATGAACCCAGCTGAACAAATGGAGAGTGAAGAGTTAAGCAGATCTAGCACTGTAATACTATATGCTGTAGCTGGTGTGTGAAGTGACGTTTGTCCTCTTTTGATTTTTCTTTTTCACAGTGAAGGAATCCAAATTCTTGGAATGAGATGCCAACCTTTAATTGCTTCCCAGGGATCTTCTGGTGAGTATATATGTTTCTAAAGGCTGCAAATAGCCTCAGTGTGCTTGTGGTGCTTCAGTGTTAAAGTTCTCCCCTGTACATTTCTGCCATGTCTGTATCCTTGACACAAGCCGCAACCTCCGAGGCTGAGAAATGAAGCCAATGCGGAAGTGCCAGATGTCCCATAAGATCACAGAAATGTCCAAAAACCTAGAAAAGTCCTACAAACATCCCCAAATCCTAGGAACGTGCTATAATTCTGGAAATGTCCTAAAGTCTGAGAGATGTCCTAAAATCCAACAACCGTCCTTAAAAAAAAAAAGGCCTAAAATATGCGAAATGTCTGAAAACCCCAGAACAATCCGAGGCACGTTCGGAAATACTAGAAATATCCTGCAATCTTCAAAACGTCCTAAAACTCTAAAAACATTGACGTAAAATTCTAAAAAAAAAAACACACACTGGCCCCTGGCCTCCTGGCATTTTGCAAAAGTGGCCCCAAAGCAAAGCAAGTGGAGTACCCCTGCATTACACCCTTAATGTGAATGTAGCTTTAATTGTCGTAGGAAGATGTTATGCTTTTTTTGTCCAGTAGTGTTTTACTTTGCAGCTCTTGCGGCTCACCCAGATGTGCTGAATGTTTTTACTATCTGTAACAAAACGGCTGTGTGCCAGAGACTTTTAGTGTTGCTGTGGTTAGCCTTATAAAACTGACGCAACTCCAGCTTTAACTGTTGGCACAACTGGCAGCCAAATGTTAATTATTTAGCTTAACATGGAGAATTTAGACAGAATTTACTGCCTGATATTTGTTGTGGTTTACTTAAGAGATTGTTCTCGTCCTCAACATGGCATTTTAACACAAATCATTTAATCATACTGCGTTTTAAAGCCACAGCCATCAATACTGTAGCCTACGGTACTCAATGTACTTAGCCCCTCTCCCCCATCCCATCAGCTCCACTCCCTCCCCACTGGTGCCCCCTATCCCTTACTCCCTCATTCAGCTGGTCCACCCTCTACCAACCAGTGTGTGCCTGTCAGCGTGTCACCCCAGGGTGATGCCCCTCTCTCAGCCCCTTGGGGCCCTTTTGACTCCGCAGCACTCAGTGTTTGCCCAATCATTTGGGAGCCGGATACGGGGATGAATTGTTAACTACAGCAGGTCAGCCTGTGCCCCACAACCCCCGGCCCTCTCTGCTCCCCCCCCGACCTGCTGTTGACTCATCTCCATGGCAATGGGGCAGGAATTTGTTTTCCCTCATGTGTCTGCTGCCAGCCAGCTCCCCGCCACCACCCCTTCTTCTCTTCATCCTCGCCGCCTTTGAGCGTCCAATCAAAAGACAGCTGTAGGGAGTCACATGGTCAGGAAGTGTTGAGGGTGCATCCCACTGAGTGAAGCAGCGTTGTCACTGGAGCTCTGCTCGGCCTCAGGGGAAAATGTGTGTGATTTGTTTGGTTGGAAAGTACAGTCATCAATGATTTCCTGACACACAAGCATTTTTAAACACAGGCGATCAGAAATGCACGTGCACACACGCAGACATGTGGTTTATAATGTGCAACTTATTATAAAATACATTATGTTTAAGCCGCCTAAATCCTCCTCCTGCAGCCATCGCGATGGCCTTAGTTAAAATAATTCAATTTCTGTTTATTTTTGCTGTGCGATGATTAAGAGAAACCCTAAACAGAGGGGGCCTGTCATATACATTATAGATGTGCACCAGCCTACTTCCACGTTTCACATGACACGGTAATACAGTACAAAGAGACACAGGTCTCCTGCATTACTTTTTGGTATGATTTTGTTATTAAAAATGCTACATGTGGCTCTCTGAGCAGCACATGGTCCTAGCTCTCTGCAGTTTTGAGCAGTTAAATTCCCACCATTGTCTCAACGAATCGACAAGCTCAAGTGTGCACATGTGCGAGTGTGTTTGTGTGTTTGCCCCCACACGCATTATTAGCTTAGGGCAGGTGAGTGTTTGCCTACCCGTCTCCCTTTATGATGTGAGTGTTTGCCCAAGGAATGCACCACGTCCGATTTGTCATTGACTCTTATTGTTCCGCTCATCCAACTGGTGCCTTAAGGTTGAGTTGTGCTGTGCCCTGGCAAGTGAGAAATATGTGCTTTTTTTTTTTTCCTTTTTTGCTCAGTGTATTTGTACGCGTTCTTGGATGAAATTGCGACTCAGTGGAAAAGTATTAAGGATGGTAAATGTATTCGGAATGAAAATGAGAGGAGTCCAAAGCTGCGTCGAGCAAAAGTGGAAAGTGAATTATTAAACATCACGATCAAGTTGAATGTCACCTATTTTAGAGAATTTTCAAAAGTTTTGATGAAAGCCAGAGTTTGAGGCTGGCTTCTGCTCCCCATCTGTAACTACATGGAACGTTCTTGTTCTGGAGCCGGGTCAGTTGAGATAGAAAATTACACAAGTCGTCACTCTTCAATTATGCATTATGCAAACCGAAGTGAAAAAAAAAGTGTGACGTTATTGAGAGGAATTACTTCTAACCAGGCACATCCTGTAGATACATATGAGCCCTGATGAGCAAAGTTGGCTCCCTCGCTTTGTGGTAATGAGGAAGCCTCAACAAACTAATCCCTCCCACTGCACTTGAGTGGTTAACAGAGTCATAACAAATGGCGTGTGCAGATTTTTATGCTTATTTCCAGAAAGTTTCAATATTTAACACCGCGAATAGCACATTTTTTGTTTGCACATAAGTCATGAAGTGTGTGGATATCTGTGCATGTATAAGTATATTTTAGTTTGCGTGCATGTGTGCCTGCGTGTGTTTGCACGGCTGTCGTCCTGTGCCACCATCTGGGTGGTCCTCACGGCTGGTTTGATGGTAATCCCCCTGTCCCATAAATCAGTGTCCGGGCTCGGGCCGGGAGCTGATGCTGTGTGACCAGTGGAGCGAGGGGGCTTGAGGCACTAAGCCGAGACCCCAGCCGCTGCCCCGGCCTGGCCTGGCCACACGTCAGCTCTCCACACCACCTTTAAAATAACTCGTCATGCATGGCTGACTTCGGGAAGCGGCCTCGGCTCCAAGAACATACAAGCCCCCAGCAATATAAGCTGCAGAAATGGAGGGCACGCTCATAAAACGTAGCACCAGAAGATAAAGTTTCATGGCCTGTAACCTGCGCTTTTCCCTCAATATCCAAAACTTTTTCATTATTTTCATTGTGCAGTTTTCAAATATTATAGAACTTTATTTACTTATAATACATTTGTTTGCTCTGACTGGTCTCTAACAACCCAAAGTGACTTCTGATAGCCTTCTAGAGAGCTGTTCAGATGTTTCCGTCTGACTGAAAGTGCTAAGATTAAAGCCATATCTTAGTCTTTGTAGGGCCTGTGCCTCTCTCTGAGAACGAGGAGGGAGGATGAAGGCTTGTCCGAGCTGTCTGGCTTGCATACAGCTCTCCGCTGAGCTTTTATCTAGGGAGATTGGTTGCAGCTCTGTCCAGACCTGGCTCCCAGGGAGTGCACAGTCCTGAGACCTGTGGCATTAATAAAGATAATGCTGTTTGGAATAATAACAGCCAATTCTGCCCAATAGAGGGGGAGAGACAACAGAGTGTAGTGGAATACAAAAGAAGCCAAGATGAAAGGCTGAAAGGTAGTCGTGTGCACCTCTCAGGCTCTCTTGTGGGAACCGTTATCAACATGCTCGCACACAAACAGCACTGAGAGGGACCCTACGCCGATTTTGACCCTCGGGTGCCATGACGCAGAAATGCAATTTGTTCTTTTGTCTGCCAAGATCACAGAGGGAGAGCAGTGACTTGTCTTTTTATTCTTACGTTTTTTTTTTCCTCTTGCTCCGCTCCTTTTCATTCTCTCTGTTCCCCATTGCCTTCAGTGAGTGCAATTTAGTTTGATGAGCAGGTGGTCTTTTTTGAATCTCACAGTGCTTTTGGCTCCCACCTCTGGCGTGTGGGGCTTTCAGTTGGAGTCAGTCATGTAGGCCAGGATTAGAAGGGTGGAGGAGAAGGAGGAGGAGGTCCAGTAAGAGACTTGGTATTGGCGACCTCAGCGCCCTGCAGTCAGAACCACGCAGAGTGCAGATTGAAAGAGTTATTTTGTTGCTAAAGCTCTCAGCCGCACCCCAGATGGCTTTTGTGCGGGCCAGGGACATGTTTGGGGACAGGGTTAAAGCAACAGAGTCCTTCAGGCTTGGTGAGTCTCTGGGCTCAGCAGGTAAAGCGCTGTGGGCCAGACAGACTGAGAAGGCAAAACGTTGCGGTCTCGGCACTTTTCCACCTTGAATCTGAACAGTGGACCGAAACAAAATAAGTGGATTAGAGGAAAGGGAAGACATACTTCTAAGCACACACACATACACAGAGTGAGATTAAGACCTCCGAACATCCACCCAAGTTAAGACTTATTGGAGCATCTCATCTGATGTCACATAAGACAAAAGAGCTGGTAGAAAACGTGCTGCGTCTGCATTTCCAGTGGAAGCCCTTTCTCCTCTTGCACACTATTTCCTGGTTGCAAAAAACTGCATTACAGCCTGCTTTCACTGCTTTACCTTTGATCTCACTTTCATCACACGCTGCTAATTAACCAGCCCTGTTACTACTTAAAGGGATTTATTGCCCATTACTTTATCTGTCCAACATTCCTCTCCAATAATCTCCATGGTGACACCTAGAAAAGCAATCAATATTCTGTCAATAATGCTAAATGGGTGTGCGGCTCTGCTTTCTTTCTCGTGTTGACTTCTGTGTCGTAAAAGCCTTTTGCCCTTGAGCATAAGGAGTTGGTAGCATGATTCCAGAAGCCTCACTAATAAAATTGTATCAAGCGTAATCTGGCTCACAGGATGTGGAATCTGGGTAAAGATTGGTGCAGGGACATTTTTTTTGAAGTTGAATGCAAGAGTCAGCCTCACCCTGATTATTTAATTTTTTCAGCAAGATTATTAATTAATCCAGTCGAACAATAGTTTCAGCAATTGTTTCATCACTGTTCTAAATTATTGTTTGTATTATATTCATCTGCATGTAATCATATATATATATAATACTAAGTAAACATTTATTTTTTAAAGAATGAGATGTCTACTATTATTTTCCCAAAACACCACAATTATTCAACCAGCACATTTGCTCTGCATAGACAAAGCGTGATCTACAGCTTATCTGACATAATGGCTTTATACGAGCTTAACTGTATGTTGGCTGACTCAGCGTCAGTGCTGACTCAAAATTTCATTAAAAGCAGCGGCGTTTATGTCAGTCACTGAAGAGTGGTTATGGCAAAATCAGATAGTCACCCGACTACATAGTGTCAAGATGAAAAATGTTTTGGTCTAAATGTCAAGCTAAGGACTTTGAGGTCTGAACCGTAAATGAAAGCCTGAGGAGTGATCATTTGGACTCTTCTGTTCGCCTTTCTGGGTTTGTCCCCCAAGTGTTTGTCATGGAGGTTTCGCAAGTGGCCGCTTCTATTTGCACTGATAAACAGCAGGGATTGGATCCAGACCCTGCTGGGATCTAGCTGGAGCCCCGGGGCTTGTAACCACACAGACCGGGAATGTTAGTCATTTGTTTATTATTGGTGATATTTGCCCGCTCTTAATCCCTGGATGGATTAGCCTTGATGTGTTCCTCATCCCACCTTTTTCCACCGTTGCACTCCCTGGCATTTACATAAGGAGTTTTACATGTTTTGTTCATGTGTGCATTGACAATATGCACACACATGTGCATGCAATGATCCATGAATGTGTGTTTGAGTGTGTGTGCCATATCGCATGTGTCGCAGAAGGATGTTTGTAATCAAGAGAGTTTGACAGATATCCCCTGTAACTCTGACCCGTGTCACGTTATGATCAGTGTCAATAGGAAAATTCAAAACTGTTTTTGTGGCTGATTTTTTTCATCCCGTGCCAGGGCATCTTGCTCTGTGGCCGTGCTTGCGGCTGGAGTGCGTGTTTGGATCGACCAATTCAGGGCTCTAGAAAGTGTTTTCTGACATTTATTTTCAAACGGAAACACACAAAGAGCCCTATAGGAACCAATTAATCAAAGATGCTGAATGTCAGAGTGGCGTCATTGGAAATCGGAAATTACTGATGTCATAAAGGAGGAGAAAGTGGTCAGAGTGGTGCTTACGTGTCTGTCCCGTGTGTTGTGAAAGTATTGGCGGAGAGTCACCTGGATCAGGGAGGGAACAAGCTTTACCGAGCAGACCTAACTTGTTCAGTGTGACCTTTAAAGAGCTGATCCCTAACACGACATAAATCTGTTTCCAGTTTCAAAACACGACCACGCACATGCACATTAACATGCCGTACTCTCTCACCCACAATGTTTTTGTGGGTGAGAAAGTCTTGCAAATCTGCACAAACACTTAGGCGACTGCACAAAATCCCCGCTCCCTAGTTCCTCCCACAAACATACACAGAAGAAGATACGCCAAGACTGACAGACTTATTCATGACATAGACATTTCATTATCGAAGTTTATGTGTGTGGGCTTTGAGGCCAAGAGGTGAAGAATGACGTTTTATCAATTTTTACAATACTTGACTTTAACTTGTTGGGGTGAGAGTCGCATCTTAATTGTTGGGGAAAAGAGTTCTTAACGTGGGTTTTTTAAATTTTTTTTGGACTCAAGTTTCAAATAATTTACGGCACAATCAAGTCAAGTAACAAGTCTCCATAGCAGTGGTCAAGATAAAATGGAATGGCACAGCTTTTGAGCATTTTCAATGCCAACAAGGGATGATAACAATTATATATTATTATTATCGATGATCAGTTAATCAGCTAAGAATTTAATGGAATGTGTGAAATTGAATCCATCAATTGATGGGCTCTGCATTACTGTCAAAGTATCTGCACTATGTTGCAGTGAGCTTTGATTGAGGAAAAAAATGCATTTTGCATTGTTTGAAATGACCAAAGTTTATATTTAGTTTTTTTTTCAAGCAATGATTAATTGATTTATCAATTGTTATTTTTACCAATAATTGATTAAGGAAAATTCTTGTTATTCGCAACACTAATTACAACCTATAGTGATTTAATGTAGATAAGTACAAGTCATTTCCATAGGCTCAGTAACAGGATATTCTTCTTATTATTTATTTTTTGTTTAATTTTTGTCAGAAAAAAACTTAAAACTTAAGGCCTTTGTACACCAAATCTGCATATTCCTATGCATTTTTTTTTTTTAAATTAACCTCCATTTGATAAAGAAATTTATGTGCAGAAACCTTGCGTCCAATTCCTTTGATTGCTCTTTTTGTCACAATGTCTGCAATGGCCACTAATTTTTTGGATTTAAATTCTCAAAGTAAGTCTTTAGGCAACTAATTTTTTGGAACCGTCAATTCTCAAGTACTAATTTTTATAACTTAGGTCTGATTTTTAAGAACCAACTTGAATGAATCAAGCTCAGTATACCCTCAAACAGTGTCTGACCCTCCCTCTGTATCCTTTCTTCACCCTACACACAAAGTGTTTTTACTCGCTGCACATGGAAGTTGTCCAGCTGAAGCGGTCACAGCTGAGCTTCATGGGGTGTTGGTTAATTGGCAGTTTTTGGTAAGTGCAGTTATGCTTCACTATGCATATCTTCCTCAATGTCCCTTGCACTATTTGCCTTTTTAAAGTGTCCTTTAATTGGCTGCACAGTCACAGTCTCCTGCTTTAACTGTCCCCTGTGGTACCTGAATGTGGCCTATTTGACCCTGAGGCCCTGGGGTGAAAACCTCATATTTGGCAGCCAAAACCAATGAACCAGTTTTTTTTCTGCATTTGTTTTCAGTCTAAATCTCTTTTTTTCTCTTCCTGGGTATCTGCACTGTAAAATCCAACAAGTTTATTTCACTTAGAAACATCTAGGAACAGATTACCTTGAGAAATGTAAGTAAATGTAATTAATAAATCAATAAGTTATAATTAATTTGTGGTTACTTTATATCTTATTGTTAAGTTTACTTAAAATTTAGCTATATTCACTATTTTTTTTATATTTAATAAAATAAGTCTTTCTAAGTGTTAGAAACTTCAGCGACACTTCTTGCTGGTTGCAAACGAGTCAATCATATTTGCAATTTCTTAAACATGTTAACAAAACAAAACTTTCAGATCTCCTAACTTTATAATTTTAGTTAGACTAATTTGGCTCATTGAATTTTTTGACACTTTTGACACAACAAGGTAATTGCAATTGCTGTATTTAAGTTGCAAAAATAAGCAAATACAGCTAAATTTTAAGTAAACTCAACAATTAAATATAATATAAATATAAAATTAAGTTTTAACTTTTTATGAATAACTTTTTCAAGGCAATAGTTTTCCAAGATTATTTTTTATTAAGATCAACTTGTCAGATTTTACAGTGTGTCTTTTGTATGAGTTTTGAAGGTGATCTCTTTTTCACAGGGACAGTTTTTGGGCGTCCGAAAAGCAAAATCCGCTCAGTTTCAACACCTCTTCATAATCCCTACCTAGCTTGTGTTTGTGTGAGTGTCTGCCAGCCTCAGTCAGGCAGTTCTGTCAACATGGTAACATGCCTGCCTCCTCAGCGCCCAAAGAAAGGCCTCATATTCGGGCTCTAGAGGACCCTGACTTGTCCATCCGATAGATCTGGCCGTGGCTTCTCCCTGCACACCAGCCACTTCCAACTGGGCTGCATCAGCAGTACTGAAAGACCTGAGAGTACTGCGATCCCACTACGGGGTGTATGACTGTGGCTCCGGCTGCACTACACTTTAATCCCCTTCCCTTTTAACCACAATGGGAAACATGTGCTTACTCTGTGTAGGGTACAGGCCCACCATGGGAGAGGCTGTTTACTTTCACTCCAAGACTAACATTTCACAGCTCCTGTGACCACTTCTGGTTACTACCTTGACTGGGTTAAAAAGGTGATAGAAGATCATTTGGTGACATTTTTGTTTGAACAGAACTGTCTGCCCAAGTCTCACCTTGTAAAATTTGACAGAGAATTTTTTTTTTTTTTTCTCCCACAGTATGGTCAAAAAGAGAGAAGCTGTCTAATTTGTCTTAATAAAGAACTGCTTGATGCAACTTTATTACCCTGTTAAATTTCTATTCCAAATGTAGAGTATGCAACTGATGATTGCACCTCTCTGCTTCTTGGTGAGAGAATTAAGCAAAACTAGGAACTGTGCTTGTCAAAACTATACCCTAAACCGACATAATCCGCCGTGTAGGATTTTTCCATATGTGGAGAGTGCATCTCATCACTTTACATTTTCAAATCCCAGAACAGAAGCCTAAAGTTGTAGTGCTCGTCCGTGAAGTTGTGCTGTGTTTCCAGTGGTTAGACAGTTGTTTCTGTGCAGGCAGGGAACTGCAACAGAGAGGTGGTGTAAAACAGCAACTAGCAGACATATGCCAACCCGGAGGACAGGAAATGCAGTCCAGATGAAGATGCTACACTGTGGTTTATTTTACCGGTGTGTGTGTGTTTTCAGGAATGTGTTCTGTAGGACTGACCATATGTCTTTCGAGTGACATCACACCATTTCCATATCCTTGTTACTTTCTAGGCCGGCTTTTTCTTTTTTAATCAATGCATTGATCAATTGTATAGCTTACAAAAATCAAATTCAATCATTGCCAGAGCAATGATTGAGCCCACATTGCTCCTCTTAACTAACAGACCATAAGGTATTTAATTTGCAATGATTTAAAACAGAGAACAACTGTAAATCCTGTAACCAGGAAATGCTACTGCTTTCACTTTTTTAGGTATAAAATATTGACCTGCAGAGACTTGAAACCTGCCTGTCCCATGTCTCATGGTTTTGCAGCAGCACAGTATACAGACCAAGCGGCAACCTCTTACGGTGCGTACCCACCAAACGCGATTAAAAATGATCGCGCCTCAAGATTACATACAAAGTCAATGCAAAGACGCGATTTGACGCCTCATTTTGCCGGGCGACGCGATGGACGCGATTGCGCGGCGCGTTGGATGCGTTGGACGCGAAATTCGCGGCGCGTTGGACGCGTTGGACGCGAAATTCGCGTCGCGTCCAACGCTCGAGTTGAAATAATTGAACTTTTGCGGCGTCGTCGCGTGAAGACGCGCCGCGACAACCTATCAGCGTTGAGATCGTCATCGACGTGCTGACGTATGGACGTCCTGGTGTTCCCTCGCAAAATCTAATCAAACCGCCAGAAACAATGGAGGAGCAGCTTATCGTCGCCGTCACCGCTCACCCAGAGCTGTACGACAGTTCCTGTCCCTTGTTGCAGGAGACGGTGGAACTCGCCGAGCTCACGCCACCTCCGTAGGGTAGCATGCACCCAGAACCGACGTCGGCGCCTAGCCCGCAGACGACGCTGGGAACTTCTCCAGAGCAGGTGCGGTGCAGCGATCGTCAACGAGAGAATGAAATGGCGGAAGAAATGTTGTTGTTTGGGCGGGCTCAACGCGCGGCGCGATTTCAACGCGCGGCGCGATTTCGTCGCGCGTCGAGTCCCATTTTGGGGTTTTTGTACGAGCGTCAAAACTGGAGCGTCCGGCGCGACGCGATTTCATTTGAGGCGCGATGAAATAATTTTTATCGCGTTTGGTGGGTACGCACGGTTAGGCTGAAAGATGATGCCAATGCAGAAGTGCAAAAAACTTCAAGTCATAGAATAGTCACTTGAGGCTGGCTCCAAAACAGAGGAATTTCCCATAGACCCATATGTTAAATGACCAACTTTCCAAGCGGAAATATAATTGTTTACAGCCTGGTTCAAAAAATGTAACTGTCACCGTTTGTGACAACTCTACGGGAGGTGATTTCTTTTAATAACTCACCTGTTTACATTTTATCAAGGCCCGAAGTTACACACATTTAAGGGCCTCACTTCTCCACAGCAGCTCCTCTCATGCAAATATGGTCACTTCTGGTGCCAAAAAAATATATATAAGATGATGACAACTGGAATGACGTACATGAGGCTTCAGAACGGCAGTTCGCAAACCAATGGGTTATGTGACGGTTGCTAATTCCATTCGTGTAGCGGCTGCCAGTCTTGCATTTATCTCTTTAAATAGATATCTAACAATGAATGCAGATTTTGCAGGCAATGTTTCAACATTTTGGTATTTGAAGTGTTCTGGTTTGCATTTGTAGTCCATTTGTAGGCTGTGTAGTATTGACCAATCACGTTTGAATGGCAGGTTAACAGTCCGTGTGGCAAGGCTAAATGCATTGGCCAAAAGACAATCTCTAAACTCATCAGCTTTTCAAAATGTATCTGCATTCAGATACAGATAGCTGTTAAAAAAGAGATTAGCCAATGGATGGATGCAAAGAAGAGGATGTCTGGTGGGTTTTAGGGCTAAAATATTGGCCCCCAGAGGCTTCATTGTTGTCAAACAATAGCTGATGGGTTTCAAGATTGGTGTTGATTTTCATTGCTATGCTGTCACAAAATCTGACCCACGACATTCAAACAAGGATGTGCAAAAAAATGATAATACACATCTGGTATTTTTTAGCATTGAAACGTTGCTCTGAAACTGCTTTTCAAACCTCAGTTTCCAGGGTGGGACCTCGAAGGCACCAAAAAGAACGTTGCACATAACAATGCAACTGTGTCAAAAAATGTTGAAATGATTACTTTGATGAATTACTCTGTCAAGCATATTTCAAGTCACTCTGCAAGTTATTTTTTTCTGCACTGAAATTAATGGAAAACCAATGGCTGCCTGGAGTGTCTAAAGACTTGTGCTTTGGAAAATGTCTGCCAGCAGTTTTAAATAGACACGTATTTGTATTTCTTTGGCCAAAACACGTAAAACCACTTGTACAATAATTAATTGTACACAGTTGCTGTGGAAGTAACCATACATCAGTTTGCATTGAGAGTCCAATCTGAGGCTCTGTCGACCAACTCATGGCTGGTAGCACTGCGTGAACCAGGTAGCACTGAATCAGGTCCTGGCCTCCACAGGTGTGGCAGGTGATCTGAGGGATGAGTGAGCTCTTCCTGGGGTAACAGTAGCCCCAGCCAGCTCCTCCTGTTGCCCTGCCCCAATCTGCTCTTTCCTGTCGTCTTATCTGAGCGCCCAGTGCAATCTAACCCAGGGTGCGGTCCCTCTGCTCCTGCGTTCCCCTCACTGCTGGCCTCCGTCGCTGGTCTTCTCAGATGTCACTGTGAAGAAAGAATCAACCCGCTTGAGTTGAACTTGAGTTAGGCTGACTGACAGAGTTCTGACACCCCATTGTAGGCACAAGTGTCTCAGCTTCCTGCCACCCACAACTTCCCGCCATCTGACCTCCATGTCACCAAGGGCAAAAAGGAGCACAGACACTGAGCTCCACGGCTGATCTGTTTAGGATTTCGTTCTTTATGATGAACGCCGGGACAGCCGTGATTGATTTTCCAGACTCAATGGAGAAGTAATTCAAGTTTCCTTAAAAAGTTACAAAGACAAATGAGATTTGGTTGTCGGTTGGGCCAGGGGGACATGCTGATGTAGTTGAAGGGCTTTCTGATTAGCAGAGTGGAGACTTAATGTAGATCCTGTAGGGACAGAGACTTGTACTTCCTCCAACTGTCTGGGTTTAATTAAGCCCACTATTCCACCAGCAGCCAGCGGACCAGCTTCTTTTACATTGTGACTTAAAGATTCAGAAAAACTTGGATAACTGCACATCTGATCGCTGAAGCTAAGCTTCGCCGAGACGTCAAACGTGTTCAGCACCATAGAAGCAAATAAGCATGAAAATATTTGCATGCTCATCATTTTTTATCACTCTTACTGTGCTTATTCAACTATCCCTGAGCTTATTTATCTGCTAACTCAATCAGTAAATGGAATAATTACAAATCATACAGTAAAATCATCGACCCGGGGAAATTTGACATTAATTTAAGCAGAACAAACCAGTGTGATTTTTCCTGTTTTAACACATCAGTGCTTGGTAACCTGAATAGGACTTGAATCATTTGCGAATCATCTATCAGTTGCATTCCTGCCAAACACACGATAAACATGTTTCCACATGTGCTCATTCCACAGTAGAGCTGCCAAACAGCAGTCAAGCGCTGCTGAAAGAAGGCTTATCACAGCCCTCTATGATTTTCCTTGACAAAGAAATTGTTTTGTTTTGTTCTTATTAAAGGGAAACGGTGGCCTTAGTTACACTCACTATCGTCCATACATGCTATACAGTATATTTACAGTATCCTGTAAATTGAAGTGTGCATTTTGAGCCTGTATTTGCGGGCCTGGTTGATACTTGCAGTTAGCGTACATTCATAAAGACGAGAGGGTTTGTGGGACAAAATCTGATTAGGGCATGTGTGTGTGTGTGTCTGTGTGTGTTGCATGGACCTGAGCCCCGAGCTTTAACTGTGTGTGTGTGTGTGTGTGTGTGTGTGTGTGTGTGGTGTGTGTGCGTGTGGACTTGCAGACCTCAGCTCGGAGATGTAATCTGATTTGCAGAAATGAACGGGTCGTTTCACATGACTGGTTTAAAGGACCACTGGCGCAAGGTTGTGCCAGTGTCCCTAACTGGTGTGTGTGTGGGGATGCATGCAAGCTTGTGTGTATACACCTACAAGTATTTTATTTTTTTCCTTTTGAAAAGTGCACTGCAGAAATACGAGCTTTTGTTAGTGCAGGCTCCTAAACAGTAGAATGAGAAAGGTGTTGAAGTTTGCTGTGTGGTTGAACAAACCAGAATGCTGCATTTATTCCGTTGTTCTTGGTTTTAAATAAGATTTATTTGGGAAAAGGTTACATGAAAGTAAGGCCACTGCTAATTAACAGTCGATTACACATCTGGAAAAAAGTACAGCTCTGCTTTAGACGCTGATGCAGGTTTTGTTTGCAACTTTCTGTTTACACATCACTTATAATCAGAGCTTTATTTTGAACTAATGGACCATCAGAAATTATATCAAATAATTGAAATCATCCTATAGCCTCAGCCCTCTTTAGAGGACTGCTGGGATCAAATCCCCTGAAAGCTTTGCCTCTGAATCCTCTCTGTTTTTTAACATTGTTTGTTGATGTTTTTTCGGGGTGGAGATTCTCTGCTGGATGCGGTCCATCATGTGATTTTCATTGGAGAGTGGCCGGAGGAGACGACCACAGTAAAAGCAAGTGAGCGTGTGTTTGTGTGTCATCTGGCCTCGTTAATAAATGCAGGTTGTTTTCCATCTGGGGGTCATCAGTTGTGGTCATCACATACACAAGTGGAAGAGAGGGGGGGCCCTAGGAGGTGACGTTTGCAGCCATGTGCGTGCTTGTTGGTGTGTCCGTGTGCCCGCTTATTTACACGGAAGCCTGCACAGAACTTGTGAGTTGTGTATGTGATCTCCTGGTGTTCATGCCTGTCTTTTCTTAGAGGTTCAAGTGTGTGTACTTGGTGTTTGATAGTGTGTTTTCTCTCCTGTGTGTGCAGAGAGCTCATAAGCAGGACGATGCAGCGGGCAGGAAGCTCTGATCCCATCAGGCGTGTCAGCAGGGGCACTTTTTCATAAGGTTGTAATCTCACCACACAAAGGGGTGTCCAATATAAGAGAGAGCCCCTACCCCTGAGCTAATCAAGACCTGACCAACCCTTCTCCTGGCTCGCCAACACTCTAAACATTACCTCATCTGGAGGCTTAGCCTAGCCACATGCTGCTCCGGCCTGCTGGTGTACATGATAACTCACTTAGCTCAGTACGATCGCTAGAAAAAAAAACGGAAATATAAGAAGGCATATAAAAGAAATGGGACCAGCACACAACTACCTATGGTGCGTGGTGCCAGGGAAAGGTATTTTAAAAGGGAGAGGAAAGAAAGAATCATTTTACCATGTCCTCCAGAAACTCTGGGAAGCAATTTGCCGGTATTCAGTTTCTCTCCCCGCCGTCCTGTTACTGCTGTTTTCCCCTCAACACTTGGAGCCTTCAACCTGAAAGGAGGTTCTTTAGTTCAGTCTTTGTGTCACTCGGAAACAGTGCATTTGTTGCCAAGGTAACAGGTCTGGGACAGTGAAACTCAGAAGCAGAGAGCACCTTTGTCCATGAATGGATGAAGAGGGACTGGAGCTGTCATTGGTCCAGAGAGCACAGCTTCAGTCTTAAACACGCCTGCATGAAGAAACCTGTGATTAAGAAAACTTTCTTGATCCAATATCTACCTGAACCTGTTAACCTTATAAAATAAAACCAGCGCACTGCGCAATTTAAAATGGTACAATGGAAAAGCCACTTTGACTGCCTCCCTTCTCCTAACCTGCCAGCAACTGCAGAGCTCCCCTGAAACCTCAGATTTACATAAAACAGAGTGGGTTGATCTGTCGCTACTCCAGTTTTGGCTTTTTAAATGTTCTTTGAAGATACTGGAGAAGGTCTTGAGTCATGTGGTCATTGCAAAACCAGGTTTGGTTGGCCAGGAGACTAAAAAATAACGCAACAAGAAGGTCGTCAGGGTATTGGAGTGATAACTTTAGCCTGAATAAGGAGGGTTTTCTTAGATTTTGATAGTGGAGCAACATTTTTTGTCTGTTTGTCTGCTTTGGTTAGTCAGAGAAAGGTCTGGAAGCATTAAAAAATGCTCCAGCACGTTTGAACTTCTTTAAACCAATAACAATCATCTTGGGCGGTGCAAAACCCAGGATGAAGTGACGTGTCCTTGCAATATAGTATCAGGGGGTAAATAAGTGTCATTAAAACACCTCCACAAAAGAACATGCAGCAAAATGTTTACTGTGCCACTAACTGGAGGTTGTAGCATCACTTGTTCCTCCTCTTATGTTGCACTGCTGACTGGACAGTAGAGTCACTCCTTATCACCTCCTGAGGTACAGATGGTACTGCAAGACTGCACAGGTGGGGGTTAGTTGGTTAGCATGCTTATTATAGTAGATATGTCTGCAACATACAACACATACAAAAATTTTGCCAATACTGTCACTTCTTCACTATTGATAATGTTAGTTCATTACTTCATTTTAGTTTTAAATTAAAATTGTAGCCATATCGTACATGTTGTACCTTTAAGACGTATGGTATATCTACATGTGCTCCCAGCAGCTGTTACTCTATACAAGTGGTTCCCAGCTCTCTTGACTTATATCCTGTTAACCTGAAGCACTTTGTATATGTTGCCCATTCTCACTGGTTGCATTTGCATTGCATGTGTATGATTTTTGCCCTGTTTTATTTGACTGATGTTTATAGGCATTGAGAGGTGAAATTATCCAGTACGATCGGAGTGAAATCTATGCAATTTTGTGAAGTCCATGTTTTTTTTTTTGTGTTTTTTTTCCTTTATTTTCCCTTTTTGTTAATCATCCCATGATTCCTCAAACTTATTTTGAGACTCAAAGTTTGGAAACCACTGCACTCTGTCCTCATCTTAACTATGCAAACAGAGGAAGGAACTGATTGCGCTCTTACTTTAAAGTAGGAAAATGAATATTTGTCAGAGTGTTAATGCAAGTTTGGGCAGAGCTGAACTAAGTTATACCAGATTCCTGTTTTTTTGTCGACTTTTATGTCAACTTTCGAGTGAGCTCCTCTCTGAATCATTTTATTCCCCCATCCTTTATCTTTTTCAGATCTCAGGTGAGAAACCCAGAAGAGGCTGAGTCATTGAAACGCGATCACAAGAGATTCAACAGGTAGGGATGACACTGTCTTTTGTTTTGTTTGATCTTCATTCAGTGGAATATGTGATCACACACGGCGCAGCTTTATTTTGAAGTGACAGTTGCTATAAACAACCAGAGTTTGGTACATCCTCTGATCAAACTGAGGTAGCAGTAGTTCACATGTATGTGAGACATGATCAGGGTGGTGGCACTGGCTTTATGCCCGTGTTCTTGCTTTTTTTTTTTTTTATTGTGTAACTGAAGTCATGACAGCACGGTAAAGAATGCAGTGGCACAGAGATATCACTTCAAACACGGCGTCTCTCAGGAGCCTCAGATCCTTTCAGTGGGACTGAATGAAGATATGCTTTGATGGCCCACCACAGAGTCGGTGGCCTTCAAAGAAACCTGTTGATGGGCTTGTGCGGGGCAGCCAGCAGAATGAATGAGTGGCACTGTATACGTGCGTCTCTCAGGGTATCCGTGGGTGTTCTCAATGGAGGTCAAACATGCTTGACCCCAACATGAGTAGTCTTTTTCTAAAGATTTTAGACCTGCATTATCTTTTTCTCCTTCTACCAGGTTCTCTGGGTAAATGAAGGGGAACTGTGTGTGTGTGGATGGCAGGGTGCCAGCAGACAGGTACAGTAGATGTGCTGATGAGGGAGGGCGATAGGGGCCGGCCTCAGTCGCAGCCCCAGGCACAGTCAGGCGTACACGGGCAGGCTGAGACTCAGAGGCAGGTTGGGACCTGGTTCTGTGTGCTGATGCTGCTCTACTGGCTCTGCTCCAAGGTGAGGCATAGGAGAGAAACGTGGGAAGGGAACAACCAGAATCAAGGGCAGAAGGAGCGATAGAGAAAATCAGGTGAAAGGATGATTGTTGAGCGGTGGAGCTGAAAAAGCACACAACCAAAAAATGAGGGTAGATAATAACAGAGAGCGTTAACAAAAAGGAATAGAGTGGTTGTGGCTTAGGTCAGGGGAGGCAGGATGGAGAGAGATGAGGATGTGTGGGGCCCAGGGGAAGGAGAGAGAAGTGAGGGAGGAGGGAGATGAAGAAAGAGTGCGCGAGTGAGGCCACATCCTGTACGCTGGTGGAACGTGACTCCTCACAGGTAAAGCAGCTCAGAGGTGCAGACAGGCAGAAAGAAGATGAGAAACACTGATTGATGACTACTTATCCTCTGACATGTTCCTTCCCTGGGCGAAGAGTGGGTGGAACAGGCTAGTCCTGCCATTTTGGCTGAGCGGGTGGTGCGTGGGTGCAGACGACGTAATGTTTTGTGGGAGGTTAAAAGCATAAGCACAGGTAAAGCAGAGCACAGGCTCTCAAGAGGCCACCTACCTGCATTACCTCACCTTGGGGTGTTTCTACGTTGTGAAAAAAAAGCAGATGTTGTTCTCATAATACAACGACATCCAATTGTTTTTGCAACAATTGTCTCATTTTTTTCTTTAATTGTTTTCACACTTATATCAGTTTCACACACATTTGTGGCAACCTGCAATGATTAAAACAACTGCCGCCACATTCTGATTTTCAATTTTTGGAGCTAGACTGTTAAGAGTGACATTGGAGTATGTAGTGTATACCATTCTGGTATTATGCAACATACTCTCGCAGCACAGAGCATTCTCTGGGTGCAGGGGGAGCAGCAGAACGTCAGCCGCAGTGTTGTGAAACTTAACCATTTGAAACCTGGCTTGATTTCTTGGCTGGCTGGCTGGCTTGAACTCCCCTACCCCCACCCCCATGTCATCAATAATCGACATACATAGATTCTAATTTTGTAGTAAACACTGTATTATGCATAATAAAAGTTGTATTTTTTCTCTATAATCATTGAAATGAGTCATCCTTCAAACAAGGACTTTCTGTGGGCCTAAAGCGATACTTTGACACATTCATTCTAATATTGGACTGAAAAGTAGCCAGTTCCAGCTGCATCTTGAGAAAACTGTGTGATATGTTTCAACACTGCTGGAGGTAAAACACTCTAGATTTTGCTGCCATTCATAACGTGATAATTCCAGCCGTAGATGTGTCTCTGAGTGGTTCATCTTAAACGTTCTTTCTTTGTGTGGAAAGTTTCTAAAAGCAGCCAAATCTGCTCAAGGCATCAGCGGATTGTTGTGTTAGTGTTGATTAATTCAGGGTGTTTTATGAATCTCTGGTTGCTTCAAGTAACTTTGCCGAACGGTTAGTTTTAACATTCTCTTAATAAGAGGCCAGAAAATATCGCAGTCTAATTTTCTTTAGTGTGGGTATGAGAAACATGTGTCAAAGCTTCAAGTGTTTGGCCTCAGTCAATCATTAGTTTCTGTATTATGTTTCTAGGATCAGACTAAATCCTGGTTTGGACTGTGGACCAGCATCCCCTGCAGCAGATGTTTGCTCCTGGCATGGCTGCGAACAGTGTGAGCTCCATTTCTGACAATCTCACTCTCTGGGATCCAGCGCCAGCAGCTTGGACTTTGGAGAAGCTATGACATAAACTCAGCGGGACAGCGGAGTGTATTCTGCTGCTCAGACATTATGGAACAGATCAGTCAACCCTGTCTGGTGAGGCACTCGATAGGAAAGTGAACTTGATGAATGCACGTTTAGCGTAGTTGCCACAATGGATCTACACATTGTTTGACTTTTTCTAAATTGAACCTGGATTAATATTTTCCCATATATACATCTGCTTTTCATATTCAGTGTTTATTCACGCTGTTGCTCATACACAGCAGTTGTGACATGTACTGTGTTATTCTGGATACAGTATCAACAAGCGCTGGAACTGTGAATGGAAAATAATCAGATGTTATTTTCATTTTTAGGTCTATTTTTACAGACTGAAGGCAGCACTTACACTAGTGCAGTCATATCCACAGTTTAAAGACACGCTCCTATTATGTGAAATTAGTTAATGCTACTTAAATCGCAATAACTGTTGGATTTCAATAGTTAATCACGATGGATCGCATTTTTAATTGCATGTTTAAAATTCCATTATTTTGAAAATTATATTAGCAAAGGGAAGCAGTTCTTACCAGAGTGTTTTGATTGGAAATCAAATGAATACAAAGAAATATGATCTTGACTTTTAGATTTATTTATTACAAATCAATGCTGCAGTGCTACAACTGTGTGGTCTTGAAACCATGAATTGGAGGTATGAGACAACTTCAAAATGCTTATTCTATGAAACACAGTGTTTATCAAACTGAGGACATCCTTTAGACTTGAGTCTTCCACGATGTTGACTGGTCTGCAGTCAGTTTCCACCAATTTAGCAAGCACTGCAATTATTTTCTTTCGATTTAGTTTCATCCACAGGTCTGCTGCACACTCCAAAATAGTGCTTTGCTGGCTTTGCCGATGTGGTGGCCCGCTGCGCTGACATCAGTCTGATTAGCTGAGTTTGCTCAGGTCACATGTGGGAGCTAAAACTTGTAGTACTTTTGTGATATTTTAATTTAGTTTCACACAAGATACATATAACTTTTTAATGGTCAGCGGAGCCCTCTGGGAGTTTTTTAAAGTGAACTGAGCCATTCAAAAGCGCAGTAGTCTTGTTATTTTCCATCACTGTGGCTGCAAGAAACTGGAAGCAGCTGCAGCGGCTTGACCAGGGTGCGTCAAAGGGACAAAATAGCAGCACACAATTACCGTGATTAAAAAAAAAACTTTACAATCACTGTATTAATGTGTGACAGCCAAACATACTGTGTGTGATCTTGAATGTGGAGGCTCATGCACACTTCAAAAACTGGACAGGTGTGTAGGAGGAAATTGTTCAATAGATGAAAAAAAGAGATTTAATATTCAACTTTAACCAAAACCAAAAATTTGTTTACTCAATAATAAAGTTTATGCAAGTAAAAGGACAGTGTGCAGTAATTTTCTTTTTCTCCTTAATACACATGATTAGAATTTTTCAGGAACGGTACCGGAAATGTGACTTTCTGACTTGACGTCTTCGAATTGAGATCACAAAGAAGCCATTGTAATCAAGGTGCTCATGAATGCAAACCAAAACCCTGTCTATTGACAACGCATTTCATTGTAAGACATTGGCAGTCTTTGCTGTTATTGGTTAATAATCCTGTCAAGCTGTTTATTCTCATGATGATTTATAGCTGCAAAACTTTTGTTGTGTCTGTGAAACCCTATTAAGAGAAATAAAAAGTGTATCCAAGCTGCTGTCTGTCTGTTTTGTCGTTGCAGCTGCAGAATCTCCGCGATTAATAAGTGATAAGATGCTTTCACGGTGTTTGTTATGTTTGTTCTGTAGTTATTAGTCATGCTGGCCTCAGTGCTAGTTGAGCCAGTTTGTGCCAATCTGCTTCTCAGAGGACTATCAGGAGTTGTATTTTTTCTCTCCTGCTTAGGCAATGAGAAGCAAAGTGAAAATGAAGCTAAAAGTGAAAATGGAAAAATGTGACATTTAAATGTTGATCCACTGAATTGTTATTGGAAATCACAGGGTTTTACTTCACTAATGCCTGTGGGAATAACAGCTCAATTTAAAGTGGTATTAAAAAAAAAAGATCATTTACTTTTATCACAAGGTCTTTTTTAGAAGTAGGAGGTTTCCTGACAAAGATGACATCATGGAAAATGTGTTTGCCTGCTGAGTTTAGTTTCTGTAAACCTTCTGTGTATGTTGTTGACAGAGAAGTGCTTAATGCCACAGTGTAGGTCAACGTGAGTCAAACTGCAGGGAGTTTTGACCGTTCTGTGCATAAAAATCCCCACAGCCTCTGCAGAAAGATATTCCTGCACAACAAATGCATTTATTGTTTTCAATTGATTTAAGTGAGTTCAACAATTCAGCAGTGACTTCCCATTCAACTGTCTTTCACTGTCAATTTCAGCTGTGATTCAATAATGTTTGGCTGTGGATAGGGGGGAGCTATGGGTTCTGCGGGGGATGGGACATGGGTGCAGGGAGTGCGGGGAGGTGGATTTGCTAAAGGGGGTAATTATTCCTCACGGGGTTGCTTATTGTTGGCTTTCTCTCTCAGATAAAACAAAGCAGAGTGGGTTAGGCTCCGTTGCAGTGTGCTCAGGCTTTTATTTTGGCGATTGACAATGTTCTGACAAGTTGTTCAAAGCATCTTAGGGATCATATTAAGAATCGAATTTGTGTGGGGGGACGAGGTCATCTCCATCTGCAGCAGAAAAAAGGAGTGTGAAGGCCCCGGCGCTGATGTTTTGGAAGTTGAGCTTCATGACATCTTTATGGCCCTGCTTATGGTCAACAACATTAGCATGTCCACAATGGACTTCCCTACTTTGCCTGCCTCCCCCTCCCCTTTTTTTTTTGCTCCCCCGCTTTTTCTCACACACATACACAGCTCAGGGGAAAAATGACCTCTCTGCAACTCTCAATTCACTGCACTTCTATAGCCCTGAATGGACCGGCTCAACAAAAGGTGACATAATTTTCTCAGGGTTTGATTGGCCCCCTCCATGCCACAGGATGACATCATGCAACCCCCCACCCCTTACCCCAACGCATCACAACCAGCACCCAACCAACCCTCCCCTCCATGTTCTTGGATGCTGGGTTGCCAAGACGACAGTGTTAGGCCCAGGCTGTGGGGCAGGACTTGGCAGTATATTGCAGCTTGGCTGTCCATAATGAGCTCAGGCGGCGTTGCTCTTGTGTTTGCGGTAAACAATCTTGGGAAATGATAGAAGGAGACGGAAAGGAGGGGAGGGATGTGGAACACTATCGTGGATATAATGGCGGCCTCCCTCTCTGTTCCACCTCTCCTCTATAGGGAGCGTTGATGTAACTTTCTGCAATAAGAGAAGTCTTCCAGCAAGAGGTGTCAAGCCACAAACCTTTACTGTCAAGAACAAGCTTTCGAGCACTCACTTGAAGCTCCGCCAAGTTTTGGTGCAAGTTTCATTGTGTCTCACTTTCTCTCTCATAAGGTTCAAGGAGGGAATGTGTGTGTGTGTGTGTGTGTGTGTGTGTGTGTGTGTGTGTGTGTGTGTGTGTGTGTGTTTGTCGAATGGAAGAGGGGGCATGTGAAGAGGGATGTGGGCCCATGAACAGCCCACAAGCCATGATTGCTTATCTTAAAGTAATTAAGAGGATTCACGCCTGTTTAATCTGCCCAAAGTTGAGTTTTATTTTCATCCTTATCACTCTTTTTTTTTTTTTTAGTAAAGCCTCTTTCCCACTGCACAAAAGAAAAACAACAACAAAAAAATAACACTAGCTAATGCTAACATCTGACTTTTTTATTTAATAGCAAACGTTACAATCAGCATTCACTTCTGCGTCAAATGACTCTTTATTAAGATCTACGCAAGCACTGTATTTTATCTCTGTACTATCTATTGCTGTTTCTTGTTTCTGTTGCTACATGCTTAGCTGTGTGTCATTGCTTCATGCTGCTTGCATGGATATTTGTGCTTAAAAGCTGTCATTGCTGTGTTATTGTTTGATGTTCTGCTATTTCTTGTTGCCTTGCGTGGCTTGTGTTCTGTCTTGATGATTCCTGTTTGTTATTGCTAGTGCTGTCTTCAAGATTCCCTGCTGTCTTTGTTCTGTGAATTTTATCATTTTATCATCTTGCCTAAGGACTACATTTGAAAATGAACTAGCTGGCTAACACTGGGACATTTATAGAGATCTTGGTTAATAAGTGGGTCCTTGTCCTTTAAAATAAAATAAATGAAATAAAATAAAATAAAATAAATACTGTACCTCCATCCAAGCTGCACCCAAACATCATTCCAAATTTAGTTTTCGCTAAGTTCGAGAGAGAGAGTGAAATATAAAAGAAGTAACTACCTTAACATCTTCACTGGCCCCTATGCTGCTTTCTCCTGTTTCATAACCTGTTTTACGACCTGTCTGTGCTGTCAGACATGACACACTAGATAAAACACACACACACACAAACACACACAGAGAGAAAAGCATACTTAACTGCTGCAGAGCTGTGTACACAGCTGTGATCTACTGACAATAAGAAAGCAGTCTATCTACTATTTTCAGCTGGGTTTTCTCTTGTTTATAAAACCCATGTTAATTTTGGTGAAAAAAAATAGGTATTAGTATGTCTACACTGTTTTTTTTTTTTGTTGGATTTTAATTTTAACTCTCCAAGTTTGAAAATAAGAAATCAAATCAAAATCCATGACGTTTTAGCAGAAAAACTCTTTTTTCCCCCTCATGTACCCACAAATTTCAAAAGCTCAGTAATTGGGGTGTTCCTCCATTTGTCGATCTATGACGTCAAGTAACAAATCCTGTGTTCTCCCACAGTATCAGAGCCAAAAGAGCTGCTGTTGGCTGCCCTGGCTCAGCTCGGTACAACCTGTGACCCTGACTTATAAATGCCACTTTTCATGCTGGTTTTGCATCCAGCGCTATTACAGGCCCTGTACACCAGAGTATCACACACGTACAAATGGCCGTTTCCCCTTGGAATTGTCGTTAATGAGGATAATTTGAAGTGAGGTTGACACGCAGCCCGGAGCCAAACCTTGTTGGTTCCAAACACTCCTGCAGCATAGACGCCTTGAATCACACTCCAAACCATTTCCTCAAATTGGAGCTGCATCCGAAGAAAAAAAATGACACAATTACTACTCGGTCTTGGAAGACGTCCATCTTTCATGTTACATTTTGCATTCAAGAGTCATGTATGACGCATGGTAGTGCTGGTGCATACTGGACTTGATGGAAAATTGCTCTTCCATGCAGCTTTCTGTCTTTATCATGTCCATCATGCCAAGTCTCTTACCCACTTTAAAGTTACCTCTTTATAGTTTTCATGCTTTTCCTTTCTTGCTGTTCCTTGTGGTGTGATGTGATTAACTGTGGTGTGCCGGGTTGGCCCCTCCTTGGACTTTGTTGGAAGAGAGCATTGCTTTAGTCGGCTTTTGAGCTTGGATGAGCGCTGACTGGGTATCGGTTACCTCTGGCATGCTGAGGGTGCGTGGGCTCCTAGCAGCTATGACGTCGATGCACTCAGCTCTGCTTGCACAGAAGAAATGGTGGGAATCCATTTCTTTCCCTTTTCTCTGTATTTTCCACAATTGTTCTTTATAGATGTAACCTACTTTCCAACAGGTTTTCACTTTCTAAATGTGTCATGGGATTTACCTTGAGTTTATTACGGCCACATTTTCCCAAGTAAGAACTTTATCAAAACATTAACAGCAAATTGATAGTGACATTAAGGTTATGTACTTCCCAAAAATCATAAAACATGCATCAGTGTTTCTGGTTTATTCATGGTGACAGCCTTGATTGGCAAGTTGACATAGATGAGGCAGTTGCATGGGAAAGCATCTCTCAGTCTGGGCAAGCACCCTCTCTCACCCTCTCCATCCCATACCTCTCTCCCTCGCTCTTAATCCCCATTGAGAAGGGGAAGGGGAGACTCGGGAAGCAGGAGAGGATGAAGAGGAGGAGGGGAGCAACAGAACAGGCCAAAGGCTCCACTGACATCCATGGGAATCTGCAGATCCATTCACTCGTAATTATTAGCATCAATGCAGAGAGGCAGTGGCAAGGCGAGGGGCGGGGGCAAGGGGTGTGGGAGAGTTTTGGGGTGGGGTTCGGCGGGTTGGGGAGGGGGACCAGTCAGAGATGGAAATCAATCACGAGAAGAGGTTGTAATGAGAGGGGGAGAGGTAGAGAGGTGGACTTTTAAAGCAAAGATGATGTGAGCTTGACCTTATGAGTGAGCACATTTTGATTCAGCACACAGTTTCTCTTTCCCTGTTCTCTGGAGAAGTGATTACAAGAAAATGAACATTTATAGACAGAGGAACTAGCCTATACAGTTCATCATCAAAAGTGAATGCAGTGGTCATGAACATTTGATCTCTGATTAAGTCATTTGCCATTTTATGTTTAAGGTCACATATGACTGTGTGAGTGTGTTTCAAAGCAAAAAAAATATGTGCAGGTTTCAACATTGTGAAAAACTGAGAGGTGTTTTCCTGAAGTCGTCAAATACTGCTGCTTTTGCAGAGATTTTGGTGTTAGCAAAAGCAGCCTTTTATGGCTGCATGATATACCAATAACCATACTCCAACCCCAGACTTTCATGTTCAAGTCTGGTGTTCACGTCGCCTCTGAATGTTATGTGTCTTTCTTCACTTACCATGTGT
This sequence comes from Plectropomus leopardus, assembly GCF_026936395.1. NCBI lineage: Eukaryota > Metazoa > Chordata > Actinopteri > Perciformes > Serranidae > Plectropomus > Plectropomus leopardus. The sequence continues at coordinate 18,347,400 of NC_142193.1, read as the reverse complement.
GTGTTCTGCGCCAGAATGTGCTCTTGTTGACGTACCTGCACTGGCATGTGCTTTTGTTGTCTAAACCACATGGAGCGTAATCCCACCATCTGTTTTTGTTGACATCACGATAGTGGCATCCCGAACCCTCAACATCAGATACAGAAGGATATCTAGAGCATAATATACAAAGCGGCAATAGGCTATGAGAAAACCTTTGATGAGAACGTGTTGGTATTCTCTGTAATGAGATGCTAGGGGCATGTCAGCTAAAGAGCTGAAACTACCTTAGTTACTAATAACGTTAGGGTCAGGATTTGTATTATGTCTTAATGTCATTCCATCCACCCACTGTGTGTGAGCAGCGAGTTCAGTATGTTCTACAAGCTGTCTTCGCTCTTATATAAAGTATAATAAATACAATAAATTCATGTATAATAAATACATGAATAAACAAGTCTGTTAAATTCCATAATCATAAAGACGAGCAGAACAGCTGTCACTAGAGTACCTTTCAGACGTTTTAGTCTGAATCGGCAGCCCTTTCAGATAGAAGTTACTGGAGTCCATAGTTGTGCAGCAGCTCTCTTGTTCTTGGGCACAGGGTCTGTATTTCACTGTTATGTGTTGTGTTACTGTTGTGTGTCTGTTAAGCTGCTAATGAGAGTCTGTAGCTTCACAGCAGCTTGTTCTTCGGCTTGGAGAACATGTGTGCTTTGTGCTGCTGAGTTAGCTGCTAACGAAAGTCTGTTGCTTCATACTGGCACATTCTTTGTTTTATATAGAGAGGGGGAAGGGATTAGATGAAGGATGGCTCCAGTGTGTTATCAAGCAGGCATTTAGGCCCGCCCAAAAAGTCCTGGACACAAAAATGGTGAAATACTGTTGAAAAGTGTAACTACACAATGCAGTACTACACAGTTTCTATTGTTTTTATGTGTTTTCAACAAGTATTTATTCACACAATGTAGTAAGAAAGCAAACCCTGATTTTGCTCTACCCAAACTTGAATGAACTGCAGTCAATGCTGATTAGCAGCAAGTCCTCACACTTTACAACTTAGCTTAAAATTGTTTTGTATTGTTTGCCTACTGTGACACATTCGTCATGCAAATACATCATCATTTTTAACGTGGATGTGTGAGACAATAAAATAATTCATGTGTGCACATGTGCTTCCTGCCTGTCTGTGCGAATAGAAGGGGCATGGTGGATATTCTCAGATGCCAGCCCTCTGTCCCCTCTACATCATACATCACCCTGACAGGCCATTTCACTCCTGGATTCAGAATTCCGGCGGAGAGACCACCTCAAACACTTTGGGTTGTCCCTGCTTGGTGAGAACGTCACTCCCAACCCGCTGAACACCCCGTTTGAACTTTTGCCGACTGGCTGCGGAGCCAAGTCTGTCCGACGGGGGAAATTATGACAAATGATTTTTACTTTCTCCTTTTTTTCATTTGAAAATCTGAGAATTTTCCAGTGGAGGGTGATTCAGCACAGCAGCATTAGTGGCCTGACCTTTCACTGATTGGTAAAGAGGAAGGATAAGATTTAAGTGGAAGACAAAAATTTTTTTTTATAGAGGTGCATTTTTGGTGTTGCTCATCTTCACTCTGTGAAAGAAAAGCCAAGTCAGAGGTCAGGTCAGCACTTGTCCTCTTCGTTAAGAAGGTCTGCTCATATTCTGGAGTTTACCTTGGGAAACACAGTCAGATGGAGACGTCTCATTATGCCGCTGGTGAATTTAGACAGAGGGTGTCAAGCTGTCAGCTGCAGGGATAAATGATGTCTTCATGTGAAGCTGTCAGAAAGAAATGTCACAATAAGTTGGCCACATTGTTTAGTATGCGTCAAGCATTACAGGCTCTGTAAAAAAAAAAAGTTGTACACGAACATCTACAACATACTGAAACCTCAAACTGTGCCTTATGTGTTTGGGCAAAAGGCTATATGTTTTAAGATTATCATCAGGACAATGGCCCCTAAAAAGTAGTGATGCCCCCAAAAGGTTTTTCATAATAATAATGGGACCACTGAAAATCTCTGTGTGACACGCTAAATCCATAGCTGAATTTCAGGAATTATCAATAAAATAAAAATAAACAATTGGAAAGAGGAAATTCTTAGATCTCTAGTAACATCAGTTTTGTGTTTGTACTTCAAATATCAAGCTAAATATGTCACATTACTCAAAGGGATACATCGTCGTTTTTTAACCAGCTTTATCGAAACAATGTGTGTAGTATGTGTAGCGCGACTGTGGTAGACGTTTCTTCATCTAACAGTACCCCAATATCCCTCCTCCCCCCATGGCAAAACTCTGCTAAATGATGTAATTTACATATTTTGGAGTTTTACTGGCTCTTCGGGCTGTACTTCCACATTTTGTGTAGCCTGCCACCAGCCGCCACCTCAAAGAGTATACGGCTGATCAAGAGACACACCTACCCCTCTCTCTATCTGTCAAACCTAACCAAAATCATATCAAATGATAAAACTAGGCAGTGCTGAACACATATAAACCAAACCTATGTTATTGCACTGCCAATTTCTCACCTAAAATGTTTTCAGAAATGCATTTTAATTGCCTGTTTCGGCATAATGGCAAGGGCCACACTGCTTCCTGTACTGTGAAAATGGAGGCTGAAAAATAGACTAAGCAGGACTGATCAAATATACACCAAGATTCTATGAAAGATTGTCTTTTTCTTGCCTCAGAAACATGTTTAGCTAACTTTTTAACTGCAATACAATATCTGGCTGGTGGTCATTGTTTCACACAGACAAATCCACATTAAGTCACCCACCAGTGGGCGTGGAGCATTCTTATAGGTTTTTTTTTTACCTCTTGAGCAAAAGCACCTGTTTTCTCTGTTTTCTCTGGTCATTTAGCTCTGAGTTCAAAAGTAATTGCTTCTTTCCACTGCAGAGATGGCCTATGTGAGGGCCTTCTTTATATCGGTGAAATACTGCTTTAATGACTGTCACTGAGCCAACAATTTTGGAAAAAAGGCTGTCAAAGTTTGCAGTTCATCACAGTGCCCAATGGCCTTCCAAACCAGGAGCACAGGCTGTAGTCCAGAGGCTGTCCTGAGATGAAAATTGCACAGAAAAGCTGTGGACACTTTTATTTCATAGTCATTAAGGTAACAAAAACCAGAATACCCCACAATACAGTGCAGGGAGATGAAAATAATATTTTGTACTATAATATCTAGGTTTTGACTCTGATAAAGGCACAATACACGTTGAAACGTTAAACCTAATTTAGCATTTAAGTGAATCGTGTGCTCCAGTATTTTCTTTGGGTGCAGTCCTTGTGAAGTGACCGATTGAACTGTTGAAAGAAAATTTCATGTTGAAAGTACTGCGGTTAGCATACAGTTAGCAATGGACAAAATATTCACAAATCTAATTATTTTTGATTGATGGACCCTTACAGAGTAAAGGGATATAAATAATCAAGGTTTGGACACAAATTTGAATTTTCAGACCGCTTCAATGGTGTTGCCACCCCTTTGCAGCACCACTGCTAAAGAGCAGATGTGTAAATCATATGCTTACATTTGAAATGCCCAAATACAGCATACTGATATGTACATTAATGGCATCTGAAGCACTGCCTTTTTCACATGTGATAAATCCCTCAAATGTCTTTCACACTTTCAAATTGTACTTGCTCTGCTGTATTTCTTTGTGGGGTAGTCTTCTCTGTTTTATTTCTTTTGAAATCAATGTTTTAAAAATAATAGCTCCTTTTTTAAAAGCAGATAAAGCACCTTGTCTGTTTTTGGAGACACCCATAGCCCTGATTTATTATAAATATCCAGAGAAAACCCATAAACAATACTGTACATTGACCGAAACAATAAGGCAGTATATTATTGCTGCCTACGGAAGCAGTGCATCTCATCACTATATGCTAAGCTAAAATTCCCAACTGAAGTAGGTAACAGTTATGATTTTAAGCCACTCCCAATTTTATTTTCCTTTTGCATTGTATTGAGAGTTATAAGGTGTGATTTCACTGAATGTCAGGATCTTATTATTTAGTCTTGACAGATCTGGCAGGTTGCTGCCTCCCACACTCTGGTCAGAGAAAGGAGTGACCCCTTGGCCTGCACACACAAAGTTCCTTTTTACATGCGGCACTTGAATTTCGTTTCCTGATGCTTAGAGCTGGCAGAGGGGTGAGGAACAACGAGAACTCACTCAGCCATCTATCACAACGTTAGCAGGGACAAGATGGTGCTGGTGTGTTACTCATGCAGTGGCATTGTGTGCAGCGTGGATATTTCTTCCATGTCTTCCTGCACAAAGTCAGAACCGGTCGCTCCAGAGATTCGAGCAGAGTTTATGTGAAACACGCTTTATTGCACGCACACTCACACATATCTTGTATCTCACATAGCCAATCGCAGTTCCAGATAAGACCTGTCATTCCTGGTCCAGGATGGTCGATAGCCATCAGCTCTCAGGGTATTCAGGCCCTGTTTACACAGTCAGTGAGGCCCTCAGTGCCAACACACACTTCTGACTCTGTTGCTTCACCCCTGTCACACATGCACCAGGATAACTGTTGGACACCCATATTTGCACACAGTCAAGGACATAACAAAGATATGGACAAAATCGACACCATCTACTCCTTTCCCACCTTCTATATTCATACTGAAAAAGTGAGTGAGCTACAGGCCAAATTAAATATTCCGACTGCCACACAAACTGCTGCTCTGACTCTAGATATTAATGAGTTTATATTTAGGCTGCTAATGGTTGTTAACGATACCAAAGAGGGTAAAGGTTAAACCCAGCATGCATCCTGTGGGCAGAAATTGGAGAAATCCAAGACAAAATTAGGGCTTGCTTTTTATCTTGAAACAGAGGATGATCAAAATACTGCAGACTCAGGGTTTTTCTTCACTCGTGTTTGTATTTCAAAGGCAGCTTTGTCTTCCTGTTCATCCTGCTTGACATGTAGCCCAGAAAGTTGACGTTGTGCGATCTTATCAGCGAAGCCCCAGAATGTTCTTGTCCTCGCCAGAAATTTAAAACGCTTCCTACTTCATCAAAAGCTCTGGGGTCAACACCATTCAAAATTCTTTGGAGTATATCATGTTTAATCCATTTCAGGAGCACTGACTTGAGAAGGACGAGTAATGTGTTACATAATTATCACATTCACAAGTTATTTAATTTTTTTCAATAAACCCAAAGTCTTCCTATATAATGCTTTTAATATTTTCTTATTTTCCATTTTGTAGTTTAAAATAATTTGATATGACAATATGTCAAATATAAAATCAGATCAGACTCATTAAAAGCAACCAAAAATTTGTAGGGATTAATTCAGATCTAAGTCATCCATGGCTGTCTGTTTAGATAATAGGCCTCAGGGCACAGATGTGCAAAAGACAACACCCCGTTTCCTAAATAAGCAAGACACAGACTTTCTGGTGGTTTTGCCTCTTTTATTTTTGCTGTTTGCATCATTTTGTAGTCCTTGTGCATCTTTTTGTGGTTTTGTGTCTCTTTACAGTAGTTTTATACCTTTTTTTTTCATTGATTTGTGTCTCTTTATAGTCATTTGGTGCCTCTCTATGCTGGTTTTGCTTATTTTTGTAGTTATTTTGTGTCTGTTTGCAGTGTATTTGCATTTCTTTGTGGTGTTTTGCATATCTTTATGTTTTTGTTTGAGTTTCCTTCTGGTTAGTATCTGTTAATTTGAGTGACATTTTGACGGTGAAGGCAAGGGGGGGACCCTGACACTTTGGGCCCCTGTACAAAGTAGGCCCAGTAATCCATCCATGAGTTCAGCATTTTGGCTCAGTGTAGTATATAAACATGAGGTGAGTAGCACATATTACTTCTGTGATGTCCACCTTTTTATCAGGTGGCCGTGTGGGGTTTTCTTGCGTATAAAATCAATTTTTACAGTGTAAGGTTTTTGGGTTTTTTTTTTTTAAAAAAACTTTTTGTAGCAAATGTGTGCCCTTGAAAACAAACAGAAAAAAAAACGTGATGAATGCATCTGTTTTCTGACAAAACTCACAATGCTGATTTTCTAAAAAAAAATATGCGGCCTGAATTGTTTACATCCATGTTTACTTGATAGTTGTCTTTTTCTTCCCCGTCTCTGTGGTTCCATTTACTGGTGCATTTTCTCCACCTGCAGAAAAGTGGAAGAGTGTGGAGGCACTCGCAAGAATGTGTCCTGTGTATCCCAGTCTTTGACCGTGCATGTTACACATTCATGGGAACAAACAAAATGTGGAGCCACTTGTAAAAACCTTGCTCTCTAGCGCTACTAATGGCCAAAAACTCCACTGGGTGCCTTAACTCAGGAAAAAAAAAGGTTTCAGGAGGTTTAAGGTTTTTAAATCAGTGTGAAGTAGAATTGAGCTTATTTATGGTGCAAAAGGTGAAGAAAGGTCAACTAAGAGGAGGATTTTATATTGGTCATTCCTTCAGTGGTGACACTTTAATGTCTTCCAAATAGCTTTATTCAAAGCCAATAAATCCGTGAATCATTTCATGGACGTTTTCAAAACATCTGTCGAGTATTGCTAGAATTTAGGCACTGTACATTTTAGCAGTTCAAAAGTGTCTGGACACGACTCAGCAAGTCCATTTACTAAAACAACCCAGTAATTGAGCTGAGCTATTCCCCAGAGGTTACTTTCACTGTGCTCAGAAACAAACATGAATTCACTCATTTAAGGAGATTTTATTTGGATAGAAAAATGCGTTGCACTGGCTGCTGTCCAGTCAGTAAGAGTTCTGGAGTAAAGTGAAGCAGTAGCGTCTGTCAGTGGCAATATACAACATAAAATACAAGCTGATCAGGCAAAGTGGAGCACTAAAAAAACCCTTTTAAGTCCAAAAGGCCAGACCCTCTGAATATGAACGCTCATAAGCAGAGGCACGTTTTGATTTTCTGCGGCCACATCAATTGCTGACAGTGAGTGGTATTTTAGTGTGGGTGCCTGATCTGACTGAGTCAAGAAGACTGTGCAAAATTTTCCAGCAGTTGGCTCCATGTGTCTTCTCTCTGGGGACATGTTTGCGTGGGAGAGCAGGACCAGGGGCTTTGCAGTCTTCCAGCCTCTTCTGAAATCTGGTTGCAACAGTCTTGTGCCAAAATGCTGCCTAAACAGACTGTTGATTCTGTATATTGTTCGGCTTGAGAAAATGCAGGAGCTTCTAATTGTGAATTTGTTGCTTTGTTTGTGTGCTTCTGTCAGGTGTGTTTGAATATAACTTCTTAACAAATGCCTGCATGTGTGATTCAGCTCTTTCCGTGACTGCACATGTGAGAAGTTTCATTGTTCTCTCTGGTGTGTAGAAGGCATTTCCACGTTGAACCCTCATGAGAACGGCCACTAGCAAATCGTCCCATCTACACATGACGCAGCTTAAATTATATTGTCATGTTCGCAGGTGAGTGTAATTTGGCACCTGTTAGGATCAGGCTCAGTTTCTCATGGACGACTATGCAAATATCTTCTGGTCTAATTACATATCCCAATCAGTGTATGAACGTTCTTTAACTGAAGTCCTTTCTTTTTCTGCTTTTCTGTACTGTGAGAAAGTAGCACACCTGTCATCAAAAAAACCCATTCTCACCTAGTTAAACAACCTTTGTTCACCTTTTAAAGACTGCAGCTAAAGGCCCAGACACATAAAACCGACCTCAACGAATTAGTGGCGACGAAGGCTGACTGTTGTTGGTTTCTTGGACAGAAAGTTGTACTTGAATACGCTGCAAAGATACAGCCAACAGCCAACTAGCATGTACATTCTGCATTTTCTTGAGATGAAGTAACTATGCACACCAGCAGGCAGCAATTGGTTTTTGATATTCAAAAAAAGGAAACTGGAAGACCAAAAGGGCAGATTCAAAATCCTGGTTAGCCATTTAGCTTATTAACAAAACAACCTGATGTTAAAAGAACAAAAGATGTTTACAATTCACTAGTGGGCAACAAAACACAATAGTGTCCCAGGGATGATGTTATTCTGTAAACTGATGCGGAAGTTAGCATCGCCCCGGTTCCATCGTAAAAAAGTCTATGGGATTTTTCTATTGGACTCTGGATCATTGCAGAAAATAAGGTCTGTGGCAAACAAATGTTTATGATGATATACTCTTCTCAAATGAGCATTACTTTTAAGACTTATAGCATTTAAGCATAAACACAATCACAAAAAGTAAAAAGCGGTAGGCCATAAATGATCTACACATGTTTGGCTTGGTGTGTGGACATTCTCACACTGGTCTCATAAGCCATTTATTAACAACTGCTTTTTTTAAGACATAAAAGCTTAAAAGTTTACTAGTGAGATGATGTATGTTATATTGTAGAAAAGAAATCATTGTAGGCTTGTGTCAACCACAGACCTTATTTCAGGCTTCTAACCAAAAACCCATTCAAAAAACCCACTGACTTTGAGACAAGGGAACTGGAGATGCTGAAAGGATATCTAATATATGGGTGTTGGGACTCATTCTTGGGGTTATCTATTATGAACTGTTTCTGCTTAACAGCTCAAAAAACCTTACCTAATACAACACAATGTGACCTAGGCCATCAGCGCATGCTCTTCAGTGCCCGTGCCGGGTTTTGACCTGGAAATCAAACAGCATAAATTCATAGAGGAAAGCCAGGAAAAACAAAAGAAGATGGAAAATAAACAAAGAGAAAAAAAAACAAGATGAAGGTGCATAAAGTAAAGTGTAGAGGGCGTAAGAAATGTGCAGCATGGAAAAGTTATCCATGTTGTCACCGTTCGACTTGCAGCTGGTTTACTTCTTGCTGACTTGGTGTGTGACATAATAAATCAACCAGAAGAAGGTCCAATAGAAACTTGCTGAAAGGGGCATATTGCCACTGACCATGGTGGAGTTGGACAAACTTCTGTAATTAAACTGATTCTCTCCCGGTGCTTCTTTACTGGGACAAGGACAGTAGTCTAATCAAATGGCCTAATCGTGCTATAACAGTAGCTTGACTTAACTGTGCATGTAATCGTACTGATTGACAGATGGCTGACTATTGGCTTAGTGAGTCAGGGTCGTAACAGACCTAACAAAATCAAATCTGATACCACCATACTCATATTTGACATATACTGATAAACAGACCAGTAAATGCCCCTTACTCAAGTCAAGCTGCCCTTCCCCTTGATATTTCTGCTCATATTTAATCTTCTGCATTCATTTGAAGGACCTAGGAACTCCCCTGAGAGAGGGAAAGCAAGAGAGGGACTTCTCTAGCAAAACAAACAGAGGGAAGTGACGGTGACTTTGTGGTGCAGAAAAGGGGAAATATTCAGCTCAGCTATCTAAAGAATTCCTTCAGCATAGAGATGTGCTGGCCACTTGTTTATGTGTTTACAACCAGGGCATGTTGGAGTCACTCAGCAAGCCGATGGACATGGGTGTGAAGCTGTGGCTTCACAGCTGGAGCCAAGCTTCGCATATCACATGATTAGAGCACTTGTGATAGCCATAATGACAGCGGCGGTGGAGAGGTTACCGAGAGGTTACAAGAGGCTGAGGAAGAGCCACATTTTATTGCCACTGGGGGGACCAATTAACTGTGACACCACAATGTTTTTTTCAGGTTTCACATCCAGAAATCGGTGTCACTTATAGCCATTTAAAAGCGTAATTTATTGCTGTTTTATAAGTATACATAAAAATGTTAAAACAGGGAAAATAGTTTTAAATGATTGTAGAAAGTGCTTAGTATGATTGATAACAAACACAGTGTGGGATGAATGGATGGGAGTGAAAGAGTGTCTTGGGGCTGGTTCACATCCTGTCAGCTGAGCTCCCTCTTTACCTCTCCCTCCCTTCTTCCCTCCGTTGCTCCTCTTAACAGCTGGTGCTCCCAACTGCATGCAGGGTGATGTGTGGGTTGAAGGGGTCTCTCCTCAGGGTGTCCAGCTGAATCTGGGCTCGGCCTGGAGTAGTGCTCTGGGGGTTCCCTGACCTTTTGACCCCTGGGTTAACCTCTCAACTTCATCTCTCCCCAGGGCCAAACACATAGCCATACTGAACGCATTAACCCACTGACCCCCCTCTGTCCTGCATATTGATACACAGGACACTTCATCCTCACTCAGTAGTAACAATAGCAATTATTATATGCCTCAAGACGCTCATTTACAAATACTGTAAAACTTAAAATGTGAGGTATGACTAAGTGAAGCTGTGAATGAATGCAAACATTCAAAACATTGTAATGCTGAGTGGACAGGGGCAGTTTAGGACACAATCAGGCCAACGGCAGGCTCAAAGTCTCTTCAGCCAGACTTAGCCGTAACTCTTTAGCAGCTCCTGATCGAAGTTGAAGGCTGAGTCTGTGGGCCTGCAGGCTGCAGGGCTGCCAGGCTGGTCAGGTGGAAGGCTCGGGGCTGGGTGACTGCCACGGGGTAGCACCACCCCCCCCCCCTCAGTCCCTGATCTGCCCAGCGTGCACAGGACTTAGGGCAAAAGCTGGGGATTATCTCCACTGCACTTCCACCCCTACCACCCACTGCCTCCTCGCGACGCAATGCCATGCACTGTTTTGCCTCCTCCCTCCTTACTTCCTGCTTTGCACCTGCATGACATGGGACAGGACATATGCAGACACGTACACATTTATCTATAGGACTGACAAGTTTTTCTTGAAACTCTGTGTGGATGTTCATTTGATCACTTTACGTACAAATTTAAAACACTCATGCTCTCCTGCTCCCTCTCTGTTACACACACATAGATCACCTGATTGACAGGCAGCCTCCATGGCCAAACACTTGGATGTTAGCCAAAGGTGCATGAACGGAAATGCTCATTGTTCTTTCCTTAAAATGCAAAACTCACCAGTGACAGGTGGCAATACTTGTTTTACATGTTCTCCCTCCTCAGTTGCTCACCCACACAGTCAGTCATCACTCACTAATATTTCAAGCAGCATTTGCAACCACACACATAATGTGAGATTGACATGTCAAGAGCATGCTTTTTTTAAAAAAAACTTTTAAATAAACATTTCTTTAATGTTAATGTTGCCTAAAATAACTTTAATGAAGATATGAAGTCTGCTTGATTAGACAGATCTTTGTATTTGTTAAGGTTGGATCCTTTTTGTGAAAGAGATGACAAAGAGCACCAAATACCTCTACCTTGTACTCTGTAGGGGCTCCTCTCCACAGGACATGTCTTTAAAGGGGATCTAGTGTTTCATTTCCCCATAACTCATGGCCTACTGTGAGCTCTGCCTCCTCCTCTCTGCATCTCTGCTCTTCTTTCTGTCTTGCGCATAAATAACACACCTAACTTGCGCCCTAATGAGCTGCCTCTCACTCATGATGTCATGTATGAGTGTTGACAAGAATCTTTGTGTGGGTCGGAAAGCAAACAGTAGCTGAATAAGATGACTACTGATAGAGACACTACAAAAAAGAACGATCAGCCTTCACAATCAGATGACATCAGCTAGCCTGTGGCTGACCCTGTAATGCAGCAACAAAAGGCATGGAGAGATAAAAACCCAGAGGATTCATCAAACGTTTAAGATGAAGTGATGCTGCTCCGGTTAGAGAGTAAGACATAAAAGATGAAGCGAATTACCTCATTATGTTGGGAGAAAGATGTGGCTTTGCCATGATTCAGTTATATTGTTTTTTTGGGGGGAGGTGGGGGGATTCCTGTCACTGTTTTTGAGGGTTTGCACCGTGGATATGCCTCCAATACAAGCCAAAAGCATTGCAGCTGTGGGGTGGGATCTGCTTGGCACTGTGACATAATTTTTGTGTAAAAGCTGAAGCAGATAGATGTATATTCCCTGTGCATTTCATTGCATGGTGTTGCTGATGTCGAGTGACATCAACAAGTCGTACTGGAAGACAAATGTATTACAGCTTCATACCGTCTCCCCTGCCGCTCAGGCTTAGACAAACTAAACACGCTAAAATGGCCTCCAAGAAGGTGGATGTGTGGGGACATGTTCTCACGGCGCTGCCTGCTGCAGGTTTTGGCTCAGACTCCAGGGTAGAGGTGGCAAAGTGTGTGTATGTGTGTGTGTACTCATGCACGCTTGTGTGTTTTAGTGGGGCAACGAGTGGAGGTGGGGAGTGGCATGGAGCACACAGGCAACAAAATCACGGGCCCGATGCCAGATGAGATAATGACACTGGCGAACAGGATTTTGGGTAATGGGGGCGATAGTAGCTATGGAAAAAATGATGTCATCAAGTCGAGATCTAGAAGCACTGGTTTCATGGAAGGTAGCAGCTTTAACTTGAGGAGACAGAAGGGGGTGGAGGGAGAGATAAGGGTTGGATGGGGCTCAAGGAGGATGTAGGTGAGGTGGAGGGGAGTTTATACGAGCGCACAGGGACGGCTGTGATGGATATGATATGGAAGGGATTACGTGTTATATTGCTTGTTCTTCATAGCATTTGCGCATAATGCATATGGCATATCTATATGCAGAGCATGGTGGCTTTTATGTATAGGAGATTTATTGTAGTGCATCCTCTTCTCCCTCATCTGTCCCCTTAGCCCAGCCCCAACAATTTTGCAGGCACGTAGCCATTGCACCCTTTCTTTCACCTGTGTGTGTCTGCAACATCACCCCCACACACTGCTCGAAAAAGGCCATGGAGGCAATGTGCAGACCATATTTGCTTGCATGGTCAAAGACCCCCACATGACAGACTGTTAAGGCACAATGGCGGTAGAGAATGCATGCTCCATTTTTAAAGTTTAAAATGTAGACAGCTTCCAGACTGCATTGTAAAACCTGAGAAGCTGATTTTACTAAAAAATAATTCTGGAAACTGCTTGCCTTGAAACAGGAAAGTAAATCTAAGTGTTAATCTTAATTTATGTTTTGCTTTATATTTAATTGTTAAGTGTTCTCAAAATGTAGCTGTATTTACTCATTTTTGTGAAGTTGCTGCAATTTCTAAATGACAAGTCGAATTACCTTGTTCTTTTGTAAGTGTTAGCAAATTTATAGTTTTATAATTATAAATGATCAGTTTTGCCAATGATGTTTTGTGAACATGTTCAGGAAAATACAAATATTATAGACTAGTTTTCAACCACTACAGATATATAGCACAGTTTGCCTGGTTTACTAAAGTTGCTCAAACTTAGAAAGAGTTATTTAAGTAAACTTGTCATTTCTGAGTTGCAACAACTTCACGTTCAAGTAATTATAACTCAATCTTGAATAACTTTACAATTAGATACAGAGTAAACATAAATTAAGACAAATAGTTATATTTATTTACTTTTTTTAAGGTAATCAGTTTCCTAGATTTTTAAAATGTAAAATCAGTTTATTAGATTCAACAATGTAGCAACTCAGAAAAAGAAGGGGAAAAAAGAGAAAGTTACTTCTGCCTCTTACTTTTTATCAACCAGACACATACAGTACAACTTAAACAGAAACAGGAAGTATTGTGGGTAATACAGGAAGTTCAAACTAAGACCTTAACTCTGTGCTGGTTCAGCAAGATCAGGATTAACAAAAGACAACAAATATATCTAGGTCTGAATGAGTCTGCTTGGTTTCAGGTTTGGCATCTCTTAATCTTTTATTTACTGCCCTGCTGGTTGGCAGGGAGCATTGAGCAATCCCTTTTGTTCAAAGCTTACAGAAGGCTTAACAAGAGCAAACAACCTAAGTCCATGTAACTTAGTAATGTGATTCAGATTCATAGTACATGATGGAAATGGAGATAGATTTATGATGCAACGTGGGACGTGCTTGCACAAGGGCTAGCCCGATTTAGCTGCAGCACTTTTTATGGTACAATTTGAGTCTTTGAATGAGGGCTGCCTGCGGTTTGAGGTGAAACCCAAGGCCTCACAGTCTAGGTGGGCCTACTGTGTTAGCCTAGCTCTGACAGCACCTGGGACTGGTTAGCATTCTGGCTAGAGCTAGATAGAGCTGCTGGACAAAGTTCAGCTCTGTGGGAGAGGAATAAAAGTTACAAAGAGAGAAAGAGCTTGCTAATGTAAGCATGACGTGAATGCTGCCACACGTCCCATGCACAATCTCAAACTTACAAATCAATTCACACATGCGCAGCCTAATCTCTCTCTGCTTCTTTTCATCACATACAGTAGGCGCCCTCAAGCTGCATCACACATCTCAAAACCATATGTATGTGCACATCGGCAGGTCCACTGCAGGAAGCACAAATAATACAAAACAAATGGGCTGTAAAAAAAGAGATGTAGCCGTTATGAAATGAATGAGCTAAATGAAGCTAAATGAATTGACATTAACCAGACAATGAGATTCTGGAACTTCTCTGTAAGGGCAAACGACGTAATCATCAGACAAATTCAAGGAATGGCAGGAGACCGAATTACAAACCAGCTAAGGGGCCACGGTGTAATTCGTGTCATGTCCTACCTCCTGCACGCTCTACCCAGGTGCCATCCCTCAACTTAACCAAATGGACTGTTCAGAAGGTGACCATGCTTCTGACATGGACAAACCAGCCTGTTCTCATTCCAAACTTGTCAAATAGCTCTGCTCTGCCAGTGCTTTTGGCGCAAGTGTGCAACACCAAAAGGCACCTTTCACACACGCATGGAACGCGGCCGGTCAGAACCAGCTGTGGTGTTATTATGCACCAGTGGATGGCCGGTATTTGCTTCCCATCTGAATTTTTGTACACTTTACCATGTACATGCTTGCCTTAAACCTAACCATCCCTGACTTTGTCGCCTACATCAACCCATCTGTGTTGTTGTTACATGTGCTGTTGTTGCCTAAACACAAACACATGCCATGTCATCCCATCATGTCAATTTGTTTACGACACAGTACCGGCATAAACTACAGACCCAGAAGGATACCTAAGTCATAAAATGTGGAGGTCTACTGACAAAGCTGCAATTTGTTACATGTTGGGATAAGAACTTGTTGGACAACCAACAATAGGGTTGGCACCCAAGCTTCATCATCTGTGAAATTAGCAGTTGGAGCACCTTCACTGTGGGAACAGGATTTAAAATTAAATCACCGTTTTCCTCCCAAGTGCATATCCTACTCATTTCTCAGACATTCATCCCTCATCATTTTTCTTTTTTGCCATTTGCATCTCAGTAGGATGTTTTCTATCACCACTTCAATTTATCCACTATGGGTACTGTGCCCTAATCCCAAAATGGTCCTTCCCCTTGCTCTCACATACAGCCTTACTTTTCACATTAGTGCAGGGTTAGAGCAGTGGTTCCACCTCCACTGCCAGTTGGCTGTGATCCTTGTTCCGGCTCCAGCATCTGCACCAGTACAGCAGCATGGCAGTCTGTCCAAAGGGGTTGCACAGACTAAGGTCCTCGGTCAGAGAGAGGGGCTTCTCTCTCTTGTGACACAGTCATTACAGGCAGCCAGGGTAAGCCTTCTTTGCTGGATAGATGGGGCGACGTTCTACCCTGGCCGGGGTTGACCTGACTAGACGACCACAAGCACTTGGCTGGCTCCGGCTCATTTTTGGGCCGCAGGCCCACCTCCATGTTCTGTGCTCCATTTGGGCTTTCTTGATCCGTCCCAAACAAAACCACAAAAGTGGAGAGGCTAATGCAGTGGGGTTGCTATGCAGCTCTACCCAGCCGCAGAGCAGTGAGGTCATAGACTGTATGCCCCAGCCTAACGCTTGGCATGATGCATGGGAACTGTCTTTGAATCTCTCTCAGCACCCGTACCTCCTATCCACTATTCGTTTTCTTCTCCCTCTCTTTCGTCTCCACCCCTCTATCACCCAGCTTTCTGAGTGTCAAGGATCTGACGTCCTAGCACCTCATCACCGTCCAACCTACGAACATATGGTATCCATATCATGGCCATATATTACTCATCTTTGAATCTTTCAAGATCCCATCCGTGAATACTACACCAGCTTTCCCACAGCACAAATCATTAGTGTCTCTGCATCTTGGCATTACAAAATGATCCTATGACGTGATATGTTAGGATAACAGCAGTGCTGCCAAAACAGGGCTGTATGGTAAGGCAGACAGGATTTCATATTCAGATACTGTTACATGTCACAGAAGGGTATCAACTCTGGAGCCAAACCTATAGCTTTCTCAGAAGGCAATGTATCCCTTACGTTTCTTAATTGCCGTCTTGTTAAGATGGACATAAAGTATTTTTTTACGAGACAGGCATAAAGACACAGAGATTTACTGTGGATGGGCAGGGTGTTGGTTTACATGTTCACAGACACAAGGACTTCTCTCAGGGGACAAGCTTATAAGTGGCAATGGGATACAATAGAATAGCTGAATCCTGAAAATTAGATATCATGCATGCCGGATCCTGCTTTCTAGTATTTGGTCCGACAACGTTGGCCAGTGCAATAACATAACCCCAAGCAATTGTAAATAGGGAAGAGGAGAACTTTAGATTTCCTCCAATTTCTGATCTGCAGTTACTTGCACACAGAAGACTGTAACACTTCCACAGCTCGATTACTGCCTGGGCAAGCTCCAGGGGCAATTTTGTAGTACCATGCAGTGCTGAATGGTAATATCCCTCTGTTGTACAAACTGTGCTGCACTGTTTGTACATGATGAGACATGCACGGCTTGGGAACATATTGCTTGTCAGTCATACATTACCTTGTTCTAACACCTTCACAGACACAAAGGTGCCAGTATTGTTTCTATAATGCTCCCTCTTCCCAGGGTTTAATTCTTTATTTTACAGTGGTAGAAAAAAAAAAGCTCACTTCCTGCATCAGAACGTGTCATGTTTCTGTCTCACACAAACAGCCCCTTGTCTCGCAGTGCAATTTACCTGTCCCATAGCCATGAGGGCTGTTGTTCCCCTTCGCTTCGTCAGGGCACAGAGCACAGTTCACTGGGAGGACAGGCTTATATAGATGTTGTCTTGGTGATACACAAACCACTTGAGACAGGATTCTAATTATGGGATGTCATGTATGGCCGTTGTTAGAATGAGGAAAGGGTGCAATTCTGCTGTTTATGTTTCTGACATATGCTGTCTTGAGTTTTGAGTAGTTTTTCAAGGATTTGTGATTCAGGTATTTTTGGAGCATGAATTGAACTTTTACATTTATCCTTTTGAAAACTGGAGTGAAATCAATTTTCCTGTGCTGCTTTCAGGTGCCTTTCTCAAGTATTTAAACTTTTGAACCCTGAGCAAAGGTATGATTTCTTAAAAAAAAAACATGGGAAAAAGGCACTGATCAAGTTGGTAAGAAATGTTCCACTAATTAAAATGAATGCATTTACCAAATTATCTTTAAAAAAATAGGGATAAAAGAAATATATATATATGATGCTGATAATTACATATAGAAAATATGCTTATTAAAATTATTACGGTTTTCAAGCACTTTTTTCCAGTTCATTTGCTTTTTTAAAAAATGTTCTTTTCTTATCTAAATCCCTCATGATTCGCACTTAATTTTCTTGTAGTTGTCACGATTTTTTTTGACAATTTTTGGGTCATTTCTTCTTTTGTTGCTTATTGCCTTCTTCCCATATCGTTTTTTTTTTTAAGAAATCAAGCCACTCTTCTCAGGTTTGAGTTAATGCACAAAATAGCACGACTGAGCTGTTAAAATAATCAAGACTGGCTGAGACAAAGAACTCAAATGTGTTGAAAACACTCCACTATTTACCGCCCAGCAGTGTGAGTATTGTGCTGCCTTGCCAGGTCTGGTGCCACAGTAAAAGGTACATGAGCCCCACCCTGCTGTGACTGCCTACTGTGTCGAAGGCCTCAGGCCAAGGCTAATGAAAAGTGTATGAATATACACTGCTCAGACTTGTTTGGCGTGTCACTGTAGCTGGAGAGTATCAGTCCAAAGTAACTGTCAGCAGCTCTGTATCTGATGGTTCTATGCATGCTGTGTGTCTGTGGGCGTGTGTGTGTGTGTGTGTGTGTGCACGTGCGTGTGTGCGTGTGTGCATGCGTGCACATTGCATGTATTGGCATGCACGTGTGTGAGGCAGGTGAGAGAGAGCAAAGGTGAGCAAAGGCCCTACATTTATATGTTGGCACAGCACAACATTGACTGCTCCTCGTTCGGTCTTTAGACAGTCACTGCTTGTTAACAGATTGGATCCAGCAAGGTTTCCAAACTCCATTCATGCCTTGAAATGTAACAATTTCACTGTGCGTCACTTGAAAGGCTCTTCCTAAATTTACCATGAATCTGTCATCAGATTGCAGCCGTTCCAATTCTTTCTTGCTACTTTATTACCATGCGCCTTAAAAATTAAGAGGAAAATTAAGGGGGGGAGGAGAGAGTGAGATGAAAGAACTTGGGTGGGGGTGCCAAAGTTTTATGATATTATCCTGCTTGTAAAAGCACACTGGTGATGATTTCACATCGGTGGAAAATTATTCATAAATCACGTAGCTGCACTATGGCAAATCTCTCAGAGGCTCCCTTTTGCATGACCATTACTTGCAAATAGACCAGGATGTCAAAGCATATTTAAAAAAAAGAACACTGCAAAGTTTGAGAGGTTAGAAGATTGGTAGATGTTTTAACCCTTTGAAACCTGGATCAACATCACTTTTGTTTGTGCTGCTTTCAGATGCCCATTTAAACATTTGACCTTGAGCTATGTGGTGTGACTTCTTTTAAAAACATGGGGAAAAAACACAAAAAAAACAATGAGCAACTTGGTAAGAAATGTTCCACAAAATGCAAGAAATTAGTAGACATTTCAAATAATGTTACATAACTATTACAATTTTTAAGCACTCTTTCCATGCCGTGTTTGCCTTGTATGGTCTTTTTTCTTCTTTTTTTTTTTTTTTTTTTTTTACTAATTATTGGTGAATTTCCTTGTACTTCTTTGTAATTTCTTGCTAAAACAAACAAACAAACACATTGAGCAGAGTGCAACTTTGATGCCTGAAAAATTCAAACGTATTGCAAAATTGTCATCCTGCCTACAAGCAAACACATCCAACTTCCTCTGGTGTTATGTCAAAAATCAGTCACAACTCGTTAGATATGGATAAGCAGCTTATGGACATGTATTGTTTGCATTTGTTTGGATTTGTTTACAGTGAGGTACAACTCTGCTCTTAATCTCCACATATGCATCAGTCCCATATAAATATAATGCTGTCTGATTGAAAGGAAAGATGGCTATATGCATGTTGCAAGCATCATATGTTTTGAGGAATATAATCCAGACTCAGACCACGGAGCTTTTCTCCCACCTTAATTTAGACTGAGCAGTCTGACAAGCTTACCCACCGAGAGGGTGTGGAGACCTGTCATCTTTCAGTGAGGCGACCCATCAACACATGTACAGATGCAATACATCAACAGTGTTTTCCTTTGCATTGTCGTAACTACAACAAACTTCAAATGAAGCGAAACAACAAACTTTCGCTGGTATTCTTAACCTCCTACTTTTCCACTTTTATGTTTTGTTATGATGAGATACACACAGTATGTTTCTGTGCTGCATCAAAAATATCATGCAAGGGAGAACACCAGGCAAACAATGTGATGGTAGATTAAACATTATACCACAACATACATACATGCTTCGTTTTCCTGTTGTATTGTACTGGCAATTGCAGCCTAACCAAGCATGCAGCGAAAGCACTGCGTAGTTTGCCAAAATATGACAGGGCTCATATGTAGACTGACATGCATTAGGCCAATCCTGCTGTGAGGTGAGTCTCGTAATGTTTCAAGTGCTATTCCCATTCAGTGATCATTCATCTGAATTACAAAATGAGCAACTGTTAAAGGGATGGTTCACTCTAAACTCATAAATACATATTTTTTCCTCTTACCTATGGTGCTGTTTATTAGTGGTGTAACCATCCACTGATCTGCAACATCGATCCATATCATCCTCTTTCTGGCGCGCCCTTATTTTGAAAGTCTGTTTCACACAGTATCTGGCAGATGATGGTAGAAATTGCAAATTCGGAACTTTAAAACATTTGAACACTTTCAAACCATTGTTTTGAAACATTTTGAAACATTTCAAAACCTGTTCACTCAACACTGGCATCCACAGGCAGAAGCCGACATTGCAGTTATCAATCAGTGTTTGTACTGAAAGCTCTCTTTTCCCCAGCCCAAAAGGCTACATGCACATACAGTCAAACTGTCAATCATTTATTTAGTTCTTATATGTGGTGATTGTTTCTCAACATTATTATGTGACCTAATGATGGTGGTCCTATGCTATAGTTAGTTGATAGTGCAGACACATAATACAGTGCATGTTTTTATGCTTTGATGGATATGGGATAAAAAAAAAAAATTACAGTTTGAATGGGTTTCCGTGGCGGATCTTTTCTACTGAACAGCATGAATGTAACAATCTTGTTTACACAGTGTATTTTAGACTTATTATAGGAGCTGAGCTGGAAATTCACAGATTAAATAGAAATTCATGCCATATGCATTAACACAACCAAAATTATCAAAAACGATGAAAAGCAAGGGTCCCCAAGGGTTAAATTATTATTGTTATTATTATTATTATTATTATTAATATCTATCTATCTATCTATCTATCTATCTATCTATCTAAACGCCAGCATTTCCCGTGGTCTTTTCGTTTAAAACCATTTGGGTTTGACATGATCACGTGATGTTTTGAACCCCATCGCGTGGTCTCGAACTCCCTGTCGAAACCGGAAGTGACGAAGTGTTTGGAAACAGTTGGATCTGGAGCAGCCAAAAGAAAGATGGAGAGGAGGACGTTGTTTCCTCAGGAATAAATCATCAGGGTGGAAATGTTTTCGGCGAAACTGCGAGTCAACAGGCGGCGCACGTCATACGTAAACAAAACCGGTACTTAGGAAACATGAGGTACCTGCTGGCCACTTCACTGACTTCTGGCTAACACGTTAGCGGCTCTTTTTCAGCAATGTTGACTGAAAAAAACGTGCATATAGACTGACAATAATCCGTACTGTTCTGTCGGGAGGTGCGGGGACTTAAACCAGCGGTGAGTAAGACAACGCATAAATAATAGTAAATATGAGTAGTATAAAAGTCCACTAGCCGCTAAGCTAATTTTTGCAATGTAAAATACCATAGGCTAATGCTAATATTGTTAGCATGTTGTATATGTAGGGGAAACGTGAACTACAAAAGACAGTTGTTTTGTCTGTGATCCTTGACATTTATTATTATGTTTTATACTTATGCACGTTTTGAGGATGGCAAAACAGATGAGGATGTCAGGAGAAGTTTGTCTACAAGTCAGACAGCCCTGAAGTTTTAGGAAATAAATCATGGTTTGAATAAATATTTAAACATTTTTTCCAGAAAGCGTTTTCAAACAGAATGAACCAGTTTTAATTATTTTCAATTATGTATTTGTTGTTTTTATCTTTTCTGGCCAAAAACAAAGAAAGTGGTGGCAGCTTCTCCTGTAACTGACTGTGTTAAATTAGCAGATAATATTGGCCCGTATTGACCGCAGGCCCCTAAATTAAATCAAAATCGTATAGTGGTAGACTTAATAATATTGGCAAATATTGGACTGTTGTCCAAAGTATCAACATATTATCGTATTATGATGAAACCAGGGATTTACACCTCTGCTATTTATCATCTGAGATTGTTCTGGTGTTTTTTTATTTGCCCCTTTAAGAGCTTTCCCCCTATTCCCCCACTTTTTTCCTTTAAGAAACAGACAAACAAACATGTGATTCACATAGAAATTGCAGTCTGTTTTGATGTCAGAAGTTAAAGGTACTTGCTACTGACTGTAGTCTGAACCTTCAATTTTATTAAATCATTCCTTTCATTGGTTACTTTTCAGCCCCATTTGTTTCTTGTTGCGCTGTATCTATGCAAACAGGCCACTAATCAGAAAATCTGAGTCATGCAGAACACATAAGCTGACAGCTTGTGCCCAGTAAACTGTGCTGGGTGGGTGAGACCACATAAACCGGTATGTGCTACTTTAATGCCACACTCACACAAGTATCTTTAACCTCCAATTTCTCACCTATTTAAAAAACACTACAGTGACTGACAGCGTGTATACCAGGCTGTACCTGCCCACTTAATTTAGAGAATGCAAATATACACTCTTTACCGTGTTATTGTTTGTTTAACTCTTCAAGCCTCTTTTATCAATTTTTAGATCATCATTCAATTAGTGTGCTTAAATTGCTGCTTCCTCTGCAGTATCATTCGTATGAGCGCAGTCATACATCTGTGTTACTTTCAGGCACAAACTTGTTTCCTTGTTTCGGATCTGTGGAGACGGATGGAGATGACAGCTCTGTTTAGTGTGAAATAATGGGACTGTATGGTAAATATGAAGACACGGTAGTTGCCCCGGGTAGAGTGTGAAAACCGAGGCAGCTCTACCTGCCGCTGCCTGTCTCTCAAGAACTAATTGAGGTGTGTGTGATCGAGACTAGGGAGCTGCCAAGGAGAGCCTATATGGACAGACCGGAGCGCAGTGAAAAATTACAATATGTGTAGGGGTAGGAAGGAGATGAGAGCAAAGAAAAGTAGCATTAGAGACAGCTTCAGTGTTTTGACAAAAGAAATGTCAAGAGGGGTGGAGAGATGGAGTGATCCTTAATGGCGGGGTGGAAATTCTGCTCTGACACAAGCCTGTCAGCACTCCCAGCAGCCATCTCAGAGCACTGCCATCGCTATGGTGACTGTGGAGTGTTTTCTTTAATAATAGGCAACTGTGAGCCCGTGAGCGTCCCCGTGCACAGATACACTTACTCATACTTTAACGACACCTGTCAGAGGAGCCGTCTCCCCCCGAACCTGATGAGCTCAACAGCTACTGCAAGGAAATGTGCATGCTTATATATGGTCATACATACACACACACACACACACACACACACACACACACACACAGATCCCTTACAGATGAGTGGAGTCATCAGTGCAGTCAACAGATTGGAAGTCAAACTCATTGTGAAAGAGGCCTGAAGGAAAAGAGTTTTGACAAGGACTCTGTCTCGCTGTCTCCGCTTGACAAAACAAAAGCTTACATACACTCAGTGGAACTCTGGAGAAGTGAGAGAGGAACAAATTAGTGATATTGTTTGCGGAGGGATGTTTGGGGGCCTGCATCTGATGCTATCACTACCGCCTGATGGTATCTCACCTTGAAGTGATCCTGGGAGATGTGCGCCAAGGAGGGAGGCTTGGTCACGTCTCATTGCCATAAGCTTGATAACATGCAGCTGTTTACAGCCCAGAATCCCAGGGTTGGATCCTCTGTTGCGTCTGCTCGCTATTTTGTAGGTTTTTTTATTGCGTCGTAGTTCCCTCACTTCCGATGTATGTCGGTTCACAATCATGTTTTGTACTGTGTTGAGCTAAATATGATAGCTCACTTTCATATAAACTGTGCTGTCATTATCAAAGTATAAATCTGCCACTGGCTGACTTCATGTTGGTCTTAGAATAACAAACCGCAATCATAAAATGCATTTTTTTTAAGTCCCTGTGAAGCAGACAGTGAGATGATAGCTGGTGATTCCACATATTAACCTTGAGTACAGAAGGTGCTCATTTAGAATGAAATTGATATGGCTCTCTATCTCCAGTTGCTTGACGCTTTTGTTCAGTTTGGGAATGGCACTATATCCCAGAGTGCTTGGCTGCACAGCAGCGGGTCGTTTTGGCTCTGTGGTCCGTTGTGTCTTTGTCAATCACCTGGGCCTGGGAGGAAATGGCTGTCTGTTGCATGGGCCAGCAACATCCTGGCAGGCACCTAAGACAGCTGAAACCATGGGAATGTCTATCGAGGAGAAACTCAAAGCACCTCTATTATTGCATTGTACAGTATTATTGTGTGTGCATTGTTGAAGAGGTTTTCTTATAAGAAAGGAGAACTTGTTGAAGCTGTGCTCATTTAATGAGTTGATTACTTGCAGGATTTGTGGGTTATTGCGGTCTTTATTTGTTCTTCCTGTTCAACTCTTCATCAGGTCCTGCACTGGCTGAATCATTTGATAGTCACATGCCAGCAGATTTGTTGTTGGACAGTGAAGTCGATGATCCAAAGTGGAAGCCCCATTGTTCCTGAAATGACATGCATTGATAAAGCCAAAAACTTCATGCTGCATTTACTGCTGTGCCTCAGTAACCATTCAGTGTTGTGCCAAAACTATGAGGGAAAGAAAGACAGAAAGAAAGAAAACAAGAAAGAAAGGAAGAAAGAAAGAAATGTTATTATATAATATTCAGGATACTATGATTTTACTTCTTCTGCAGTATCGTATTTGGACATGTATCAGGCTTGGCTTCAAGAAAATATTATTCTTCAGTAAAGTAAGATATTATAGAATAGACCATCTTCATCAAAAAGCCCCTCTAAAGTTCTCTGATGACAGTAAGTAATAGAAAATCTTTCTGAGATGATGTTCCAGCCGTAAAAAAAAAGTCCTGGTTTTCACCCAGTACTCTTGCAGGCTATTTTTACTTTGCATGAATATACTCACCTTCAGGCAGAGTGCATGTGGGCATGTGCATGAGTGTTAAAGCTACAGTTGGTAGCTTTTATAAATATAACCTTGTGTCAGATTTGCGGAAACAGGTCCTTAAACTTCGTATGATATCCTATGAATTAGCACCCCACAAATGACGTCATTTCTTTAATGAGCATAATTAATGTAAAGCTACTGCCATTAGGTTTAGGAAGAGAAAAAATGATGATGGCGACTGATTCCTTCTTTACTCCCATCAGCCGACAGGTCACACGATTGCATATATATATTTATATAATAATAAAAGTTACCAAACTAAAGCTGAAATGCGCAAGTGTGTTTTGAATTTGAGTAACTCTAGAGTTCACATGGAGGTTGATACGAATTTGGCAAATAATCTACATAAAGGCATCTTTTTTAGGAAAGATACAGTAACCTGGTAGTAACTAGCAACGAGTGGCCCATAATAACTTAACATTTGGCTGAAAAATACTTTCCAAATAATTTTGTAATGAAAAGCATTTGTTCTCAATTCAAGTACAGCTTCTTGGAGCCAGTAGGACATCGAAAGGTCATTCTCTCAAACATTTGTCCTAAGTGGGTTAATGCTTTTATCAGTACATTTTCTTAAAGCAAAACAAGCTTGTCTTCCCTTTACGGCCTGAACTAGTCGGCATGGCTTTACATACAGCAGCAAGCCAGCAATATAGCAACATAAGGCTGGCCAAGGGAGAACACATTATGAGGAGAATCCATGTAGTTTGTCATCATTTGAGGCAAAGCTCAGTCATGATCCTGTAATCACTCTGAACCCATATAACAAAGAACAGACCGTGCAAGCAAATCTGATTCAAAGCAATTTGTTCAATTATAGGGAGCTGGAAAGTGGAAACTGATACCCCGTATGAGACTTAAGTTCCACTGCATTCAGGAAAGGGTGCTGGAAAAATCCTTGTACTATGGCCATAACTGCTGCATTTCTCTCATAGCATTGTGGACTGTTTCTTGAGGACATTGACACATTTGTGGATCAGTTAGTCATATGGAGTCGGTGGCACTGGTGGAGGTGTTCGGGGTGAGTCTGGGACAGAAGCAGTGGTGCCAGGGTTGCTGTTACTGTCAGCAGCCAAGACAGGCTGAAGGATGTATAATGTTCACACCTACAGTAACTTAAAACAGCATCCAAATATTCCCATTATAGTCCATTTTGAGAGTCTGGCTGAGGAAAGCACTTTTCCATCTGTGTCTGTTTCTTAAACATCTCTTCATACCCCTTTTCCACCAATATGGAGCAGATTCTGTTTTGGTTCCTGCACCTAATTGCACTATTTTGAGCATTTTAACTAAAAATAAACTGGTTCAGAACCTGAAGGGTTAGCTCTAAGCTAGTACCAAAAAATAGCATGTTCCCCTTGAGCTGAAGTATGAACCGTGATGACATTAGTGGGTGTGTGATACTCTACAAGTGGGGAACACAGAATTGAGAAGGAAACAATAGAGACGCTAAGTGAGAAATCATCAGACTAAAAAGAGTGTGAAGTGTTCTTATTAATGACTGGTTCATGCTTGTTTGTTTGCGTGAAAACACATCTGTATTAACAGAACAAAGGTTTGTAGGTAATCCAGTATAATCTGCAATTTTGCTGCTATTGTTTATTTGTGTTGTGCATTGCTCAATGCTCGCCAATGATGGCATATCCTTGATTATAATTGTTCTGTGCAAAAGTGTTGGAAACAGGTGCTAGTCTGCCAGATAGCACCAAGGCTCCAAGAAATCTGAACAGAATCGATTCCGAATAAGGGCTGATTTGGTGAACAAGGGATGTTTGCAGTGGTGGATGAAGTACCTGAAAGCCATACTGGAGTAAAAGTACAGGTTACCAGAAAATGACTCTGGAGGGGACATGTTTTCCTACGTATTTAGAACATGTGCATTTGTCTGCCTTCCCCCCAGTACAAACATAAAAGTAGCAGAGGACTTTCATTTTGACAAAATTAAAGACATTTACACCATAAAGTGATGCAGAAAATGCCCAAATTGTGCATTAAAATTCACAAGAATGTATGAAATTGAGTCTATGACGCTCATAATTTTCTAGCAAAGGACCACCAAACCACCTGTTTCATATGTGTAACCCCTCAATGTTGCAACAAAACCTATGCCCTTGGTTTTGTACATAACTATGAATAAAATGTTTAAATAATTGTGATTACTAAAGAGAAAAGAGTAACACAGCTGAGTTAATACTGTGTTAGACGACATATTAACAAGCACATAATGACTCATTATATGTCAGAAACACATACCTCACTGCCACACTTTAAATCAGAATATGATGATTTCTCTATTTTTTTATTTAAAGAGTTACTCCTAATTATACAATCAAGGAAAACCTGATCTCATTCATTAGTTAAGTCAGATGTTAGTGAGATAATTTAATTACCCTATTATATCCACGCTCATGTCTTTTCCAACTCACATGGTTAGAGACGTTCCCAGCATGATCAGATATCGACATGAAACGCTTTGACATCATCACTGTGGGCTGAAAACAGACATTATGCACTTTCACTTCTCTCTGTTTTGTCACGTCTGTCTGACACTGGTGATATCATGCAGACACATTTTAATTTTTCACTAGCCTCTAAAGGGGAAGTTCTGCCATGTGTGTCTAAGTACACCGTCCTGTCAGTCATTCCCACTGTGATGTGACGTGATGATTGTGACTGATTATTCCTGAGTACTACTCAGTTAAAGCTTCTGCGGTTTGTGCTTCTCTTTTCTCCAGAGATGGCTGGGGGTGTCCTGACCTGTGGCTATCAGTGGTGCATTCCCTCTGCCAAAGGGAGTTAAAAAACATCACACGTTCCCTGCGGTAGCCTTTCTGGAAATGGGGATTCACAGTTTCTGTCTCAGCATGCTTACCCCCTTTTTTCATGTCAAACCTGCTGCTGTGTTTTCCAAACCAGAGCATGGGTTAAAAAAATCCCAGTTGCCTCTCAAAGTTGCTGTGAATGTGCTTCTCAAAGCTCCAGTAAACGTTTGTGTCTTCATAAAGGTCAGGGATTTGACAAGAACAGAACTGAAAGACAGTTCCAAATGCTTTCCCGTAAACTACAAAAACAATTAAACATCAAAAGGTCACAAGTTAGTAAGGAAATTCCAGAGTCCCTTCTTAGCTTGCAAGTTTTTTTGGCCAATATGTATCAATATGTTACTCAAATGCATGTAAATGGATACAACCTCATGCATGTGTATTCGATATGTGCACAGGCACACATGCAGACTTTCACATGCACGCAGTCACAAAACAAGAAGTATTTAAACCATTGTAGGTTGCTGTTCCGGGAGCCAAATTTATGGTGAGAACACAGCAGAGAGCAAACAAGCAGGGAAGTGTAGGATGCTTCATGAATACTAATTTTGGTACTATTAGCCAAAGGGTTACCACATGAGACAGCTGGAAAATGCCGATAGCCGAATCTGTTAACCAAGGGGGGAAATTGTTGTTTGAAAAACATCACAAACGTTTAGTCAACTTTTATCTAAAACTACTTGCCTCTACCACTAAAATTAGCATATTCTGGACAATACGGCATTGTGAGACTGTTGTGTGAGATGGTGACCCGGCTGGCAAAGCACTGCTGCTGTGAGTGGAAAGTGGGAAGGATGGAAGGAATAGGAGGAAGGGGCAATAACAGCCTGAATCAGTGGAGCCAGGAGCCTGACATCTCAGGTACCCACGCTATTGCTGTGCCAAGCATTGACTTCACTCCTGCTCCCTACCGTGTATATAAGTGTGTGTGTGTGCGTCACAAGAGTGGCAAGAGGTCATCTGTGACAAAAACATTCACTGGTCTCCCCATTAATAATCCGGTCCTTATTTTCCTAGGTTTTTTTGGTAATCCCATGCCCCAGGGGATGTAACGAGTTGGGATTAAAGCATACTTAATGGATATGTTGGATATGCCCACAGCTTCCATGTTGCAAAGCCACAGCCTATAAGAACTGGGTCAACTGCCAAGAGGAGGTGATTAAGGTTTGTCTGTTTGACAGGCGCCCAAAGCTTGACAAAGAGAGGTAAACTTAACTCAGGCGCCTTATTTCTCATTGAGGTGAAAGATGAAGGCAGCCACCCAAAACCCACAGGGGCGGAGCGCCCCAAACTCTGATCGTTTACACGCATCTGACCTCTACTTCTGCAGTGATCCAAGCTGTAACTTTCATCTTGGATCTGTCCTTCTTATTTTATTATTACTACTTCTTGATTATATGGCATTTTATTGCAAAAGGTGGGGAAAAACATGACTTGTATGTAGAGTCCAGCTCTGGAGCCAAAGGTGCAAGGTGAGCTAGGCACTCTATAGTGTTGCCCATAGTTTAAAGATACAGGAGTTTGCACTCAGTGGGGAATGATTGCAGACGTCACTGGTGCTCCCCTCCATTGGATGTGTTGGATCACTGGTGGCTTAGATGATCACCGGGTCTCACAATGTCTCCCAGACGCAAAAGCATGACTTAATCTGTCCAGTAAAAGCCAGCAGGCCCTCTGCTGCCGCAGGCCTGGCTAGGCTTGGCTGGGATTGCTGTGCGCTGGGTTAGCGGCAGCTGCCAGATAGCTACGTCAGAAACAAGCAACAGACTGAGTGATGAGGATAAACAAAATCAGCCTGATGTGTTTGGAATCTGCAATATGTTGATTTTATCCAAAATTACCATCAATGTGTTGATGAAAGTAAACAATATATTGTTATTTGTGATGTTAAATTCTGCAGATTAGCCATCCAGACAGATGGCTTTCAGTGACCTGTCATGGTGTTGGCAGGAGATTGTGAGTGGATCATTATTCAGTGTAGGTTTTGTGTGTCCTCCCTTGTGGTCTATACAGATTTTGTATGTTCCTGTTCAGCAATATGTGCGTCAAGTACGTGACTTCAGAGCAGATATGCTGTAGACGGCAATTATTTTGCAACGCTTAATGGTTAAACTTCATGGTTCATGGTTTACTGTTGCTTTTGCTCTGCCTGTAATGCAAAACAGGTGAGGGAGGCAGTGCCACTGAGGCACGGCCTGAGCGCCTCGCCAGTTCGGAGTGGGCAGCTCTTGCCCATATATCCTTCTCTATTTTATCAGCCCTCCCTGTGCCTGCGATGCCCCTACCCTCACCCCTTTTCAGCAAGACCTGGTCCATTAATGACATCCATTTTGGGAGGCGGTAAGAGCGGTCCTTTTATGTGGCAGCGATTAAATAGCTTTTTGCCTATGCTTAGCAATGGTGCTGCTCTGGGCAGTAGACCATTACGTGAAAATAAACCTAATTATTTTCTGTGCCGCTGCAACTGTGGCCCCCAGACTCCAGCTGCAAACTCAGACTATTGCTCTGGCCTCAGCTTCTGGGCCTCATGAAGCTCAGCCGTCCCTATATCTTTAAAGCTAACCCGAAGATTGATTCACTTAACCAATAAGTGGAACAATGGTCTTAACTCTAAAATCATAACCATCATCAGATTCTGTCTACTATTATAATCTGTGAAGTGTCCTCTTTCAGAGCATTAACTCCAACCTGATGTAAGCGGGTTTAAAAAAAAAAGCGCACCCAGGGAATATATCTGGTAAATCTTAATCTAATAATTCCCATTTGGGCATGAATACATATGTAAATGAGGCTGGAGGGTTGTGTAAAAGGGGCAAGTGGTGTAAGTCTGACATGCTACAAACATGAACCATATGTGTCTCCCTCTTTGTCTATAAATGCAGTCAGATGGCTTTGTTCTTGCAGTACCCCCTAAGAGAAGGTTCTGTTCAATTCAGATCTCCACTGTTTCCCCCCTGTCCCCTTCACAGTTCATCCTAGGTCCCTTCAGGCAGCCACAGACCTCTGCAGCCTGCTGCAGCCTCGTTTCCTGGAAGATCCTCCTCCGAGTGTCCCACTGCCAGATAAGAATGGTGAGTGTGTGGGTAGCGGTGGTGTGGCTAGAATAACTCTAAATATCTGTGACCAAGCCCAGAATAACTACATTATGGAGGGGAGGTGGACCGGAGGAGCCGGAAGGCAGGAGAAACCGCAGTTACTGAAGAAAACGCATAGGAAATAGATGTAAATCCACTGCAAGATATTTAGCGTCTAGTCTCAGAAGCTTGGCCAGGTGGAGGCATGACTATCGAGGAAGTGTCCCTCACAGTGGGAAATAGGGCTCATTGCTCGGCAGCTCATGTGTGCCGCTGGGAATGTGACAAGGAGAAAAAGAGCACTGCATATAAGTCTTAATAATGCCAATAATAATCGCTTTGCACTCTGTCTAGACGAGGAACGGTTAAATTGGGTGTGCGAGGGTGTTTGGGCGCAGGGGGCGGCCACTGCTGGAATGGGTGAGTAAAGTGAGCATTCTATTGAGGTCTTAGTTTGGCTAATCTCCCCCATGTGACAGCACAGCCAGATTTGCTGCCATGGAATGCCACAGGCTGTTGTGCTGGGGACAAAAAGAGACAGAGGCTTAAACTGCAGGGGGGCAACACTCCGTGGTCCTGGAGAGCAGCGCAGCTACGCCAAGATGAAGAAAAAAAAAAAGTTCTCAGGGTTTCCACACACACCCCTTCCTCTCCCAGCCCCCACCCCCCCCCAACATCCCTCCACTTCTAACAGTCATCACCAGCAGTGTGCGCGCGCTCACCGCCAACCATGACATACGTGCACACACATAGTTCTCACCTGCTACTGGAGGTGTTTTGGGAAGTGTCTTGCACACATTTGACCATTCATGCTCCCTTCGTCTCTCTTTCTCTCCCTCTGTCTCCAGTGCCAACAGTGGTATCTGTCCTGCTCCACAGTGCACCCAGGACCACATCTGGTCCACAGCCGTACAGGGTACACAGTCTTCCCATGAATACCAGAACCGTGGCGAGGACAAACAATACAGATCCTGAGGGTGGATCGCTCATCTACCCCAACAGTCAGTGTTTTTCTGCCTTTCCTCTTTTGTGGCGCACATCATCTCAAGGGAAAAGCACAGAAAACCAGCAGCCTTAATTGTCAGCCTGCAGTAACAGACGGTCATCACAACTATCAATCGTGAGCTAGTTTGTTGTGAACAGTTCCAGTTCAGCTCCCACAATCCGTCTTCTCTGAGGTTTGGGGAGTTTTCAGGAATTAACGTTGCAATGATAAACATGATAAGATTACAACAGGGGTGAGGAACATTTTGAGAAATGTGACCTCACCCTTTAACCCTTTCAAACCTATGCAAATTGGTTGGATTTCTCTCAATAACAAGGCGATGAAAAATTTAACACATGGCTAAAAAAAAAAGCAAGAAATTATTTTAAAAGTTACAAGAAAATTACCTGGAAAAATTAATAAAAAAACAAGAAAATGACCCTAAATAAGTTCAGAAAATTACATTTTCCTTTGTTTTTAATATTTTTCTTATATTCCATTCCATGTCCCCCTTTTTTGTTTTTAAAGATTACATTTTACTTCATTCAGAAAGGACAGTTTCCATGAGAAAGGGGGAGAGAGAGGAAAAGAAATGCAGCAAAGAGCTACAAGTTGAAGGTGAACCCATGTCCACTACAGCAAGGACACTGCCTCTGTACATGGGGCAATCGCTCTACCTGGTAAGCTACTGGGCACCCTGTCTCCCTACTTTAAAAAAACACATTTCACCAATTTCTTGCAATTTGTGGGACATTTCTTGACAAGCTGAAAGAAATCAAACCAATTTACTCAGGTTTCACTGGGTGAAATAGCTTGAGAGACGCGTGTGAACACAGCACAAGAAAAATGATATCGAACCAGAAAGTGCGATAAAAAGTACGATAAAAAGAGCACTAATGTGAGATCCTCAGATGGGCACTGATCATTACAGAGTGCCAGTTTACTTCACACTGTATATGGCACTTCAGTTGGAGATGCTTTCAGCCAGTGATTTTTACATCAACTGTAAGAAAGATCATGTAACTTGTTTGGGGCTCAGATCAAATTATGGCCCCTCAAGCAATATAGGCGACCTGTGTCACAGATTCAAAGGCTCAGCCTCAATCCCCTAACCCAACCAGCCTTTCACAAACCAGCCAAATCCCCCAGAGCCCCAGATCTCAAGTCTGGGACGGACGTGAGAATCCTTGTCTAGTAGCGGTAAGGACATGCAGTTCTGTCAGTGTCAACTCCACCCCTTCTCCCCTCTTGCCCCCCCCTCTGATGCTTTAATTAAAGAAATAATCAGGATTTGCATCACAATGGCGCCCAGGGCTCTTACCATTAGTGGCCCGTTTGCCATCAGAAGTCTAATGAAAATGTAACATCACCTAAGCCCTCCTTCACAGATTCTCAGATTAGCCATAGCGGACTAGAAGAGAAAGCTCGGACCTTGAGTTGGTTTAATTCTTTTGTATGATAAGCATCGGCCCCCTAAATCCGGCCTGGCCAAATCCTCTTGAGAGGGGCTAAGTGGCGGAGCTGAGTGAAGAGAGAAGAGGAAAGACAAGAAGAGGAGAGAGGACAGGAGAGGAGAGGAGAGGAGAGGAAAGGAGGGGAGGTAGCCAAGGCAGCTATAGCAGGCTCAGGCTAGGCCAGACCCCTCCTCCCTTGCCTGCCTCCGCCCCATTGCCCTCCCCCCTCAGCTGTCCCGCGCCACAATAGGCTGAGCATCTTTTGTGGCATTAACGGTTTGTAGGAGCAGGAGAACAATGTATGAGAAGTGAGGAGCGCGGGGTTCCCACACACAGGGCCGACATGTCCTCAAACCCCCACCCAGCCACCCCTCAAAGACGGCAACCTGCACACAGCTGATCGCGGTGCCCCTCTTTGCCCCCCTTTTTCACACAAAACACACTTTCCTCCACATGCATGTACACACACTCTTACAAAGCAAACACTAAATATGCATTGCTGGTTTTGACACAGATATTTGCTCATGTTTAATGCATGAGTAAGAATTTATTACATGGGATGCAGTTGTTGATATAGCGGCCTATAAGCATGTGCACATACACTTGCACATGTAGTTTAATTGCCTGGCGAGGCCATAGAGGGCCAGGGAAAATCCTTTTGTTGCATGAAGGGTGAGGGTTTGTCTGGGATCTTGATTAATTTGTACTGTCATATGTGGGAGGAGTCTTTCAGCAGGGGGTGCAGGGTGGGAAGGTTCCTTCCCTGTCAAATAGACTGACAGGGAACTGGGGTCTCCATGAGTTGGTTCCAACTCTCTGATGAAGAAACTTTTGGCTTAAGCTTCAGTTAATCAACATTGATTCAAATTTGCACAAACGTCTTATCTACAGCCAGAAAATACAGTCTCTAAATTTGTGTAAAATGGTATATTTAGTCATGGTGAACAAACATCAGAGTTTGAGCACAGGCCAAAATCCACTTTAAGGCAGTTTTTTCCTGTAAAACTTTGATTAAACCCCTTTCCGCTTCTCACTTATCTTCTACTTTTTGTAAGAATGTTCCTGTTTGTTCCCTTTACTAAACTGTGACATCACTGACATTGATATGATAGGTTTGTCTATCTCCTGGAGGAAATTATTCCACACACAAGTGTGTTGATGAGTTATTGTTGAGTAAGTAAACAATGGAAAACTCAGAAACACGTTTTCTGCTTTATGGTGTTGAAACAATTTCATCTATCGTCTGTTTGCACTTGCCAAGGAATTTCTTCCAAGACATGACAGAGGTGATGACAACCTTGCAAAAGCATTGATTATCATATTTTAGAAAGAGTTTCTTCTTGTTCCTTTTCTTGATTTATTTATGTATTTGCTCACTGACTTATTTGTCGTATTTCCTCTTATTTCACTGCACCTCTGTGGGCCTGCAGGAAAAGTTGGTCACATGTTTAGGCCAGGAAGCCTCAAAATGACCACCGCACTTTTCACGTGCACTCAGCCCGGGGTGTAATTGACTGCAAGCTCAGCAAGTGTGTATTTCTGTATGGCAAAAAGCAAGCCTGCAAGTGAGTGTGTGCATGTGTGAGTCGTTGTTTTTTGCACTAAACCAGAGCATTTAGTCCCCTAATAGCTCAACATGCCACTGTCAGCAGCTGCATTGTTAACCCCGAGCAGTGTAATTCCCTCGAGAATGTACGATAATTAAACAAGCTACAGAAACATGCAAAATATGAGTCAAGCGTAAGCTGCCATCTGTTTAAGTGTCTTTCTCATTTATCCTGTCTTATGTGTGCATGCGCTCGGAGCGTGTCCTTGTCACCCTGTCAAAATGTCACTGTGATAATGTGGAATAACGTGTCCTCGCCCCTCCCTCTCCCCTCTGCTCTTCCTCTGCTCTCTTACCCTCCATCATCCAATTTAGCTGTGTGTGGCACTCAGTGGATTCCCACACTCCACTGCTCTTGTGCTGTCAGGCCCAATCAGAGGCCGGATCTGTATTGATTTTCAGCCACCTGTGCCAGGCGCCTTGCTGCTGCAAGGACTCCCCGCTCCCTTCCTCCGCTCTGCTCTCCTTCCCTGCCCCGAGTCCGCCACCGTCTCCCGGGGCAACTGACGCACAGTGTGCAGTGCAGTCCATTTGTCACCAATTGTCAGCGTTTAGCAGGGCAATGATGTGTGGCAAGATGGGGGAGGGAGGGGAGAAAGGGGATTTGAGGGCAGGTGGAGGGGGTGGAAGAGCTCCCTCCAATGGGATGAGAACAACATCCAACCACGAAAACCCCTTGCAATGAGGACACATCATTTCAGACTGCAAATGTGTGCATTTTTTTCTTTGCTCCTCCCAGTATAGTAGCTGGAAAATTTGAGTCTCTAAGCCAGGTACGCACACTCCCTTCCTGCACACCCTCTGCGTGCTATCAAATCTACGTCTGTCTCCTCCATTCACTTCACAGGATAAATGCTGGTCTTGCTGTGCATTCCAAGTCACCATAACCTGATTCGATTTTCAGCATGGGACTATAGAGTTGCACCAGCAATCTACAGCATTGCCTGGGGACGGTATTTGTTAGCACACAGAGTGAGTGAGTCTGATGTCCTTGTTTGTTTTCCTTAATAACCAGAGACTTTTTAAGAATGTCAGAGGCTGGATGTCATTAGCGGGGTGCGGCTGGTCCCTAGTGAGACAAGGCCTGAGTTCAGCTTACTCACTTCCAGCTCTGAGTCAACAGAGAAGGGGCAGCTTTCCGCCATCGCAGCGCCCATCGCTAAGCCCAGACCCTGAACTCAGTCAGGATTGAGAGAGGTGCCCCAGTAGGAGAGGAGATACCAGTGTCCTATAATGGATCTGTTTTCATTCCAGGGGAAGTGGTTATTTAAGTAGACTATGGGGAGAGCCCCCTTCTCCAAACATCCACAGAGGGGTTTATACTCTGAGGGTGAATTGGTGTTTTGAATAGAGGAGAGGCTATCAGGGAGACATCTTTTTATGCTGATGAACCTATAGATGGTGCACAAGAGAAATGATTTGATTTCTCTGACGCCGTGGGATTGTTTCATATCACTATTGTCAATCACCAAGACTGCTTCAAGGAATAGTTCAGAGTTACTGAAGTCGGGTTGTATGGAATACCTATCCATAGAGGGTGGGTTACATACAGCAGATGTCAGTCGGTACTCCCCCACTTTGGAGAAGAAAGCTGGAGTCTGACATGAAAGCTAAGCAATCTACTGCTGTAGAGGGGTCAGTTACAAATATATTTTAGCCACCTAAAATAACCAGTTTAATGCACGCTATATTGAGAGTATTTTTACTGCTTTTGTTCGTCAGACAGTGATTTCTATGGGAAAATGTAGTCGTTATATCGCTCTATTGAAAGCCAGACTGTATTGACAAAAACAGTCATTTAGCATCGCTAAACACAGGAGCTGCTTGTCTACCGCTGTCTCAAACAGTTGGTTTGTATGTGTTATTGTGTGACTTTGGTGAAATCAAGGGTTATACCAAAGTCTCACATCAACACAAAACAACTAATTTAAGCATTGGTAGACAAGCAGCTCCCATGTGCAGTGAGCTTAGTGAAACACTTGTGTTTCTGTCAATGGAGTCTGGTTGCTTTGATGGGAGCATAGATGGGGAAGTGAGGCCGTTAATAGCTTCCCTGTCAGAAATCGCTGTCCAACAGTAAGGTAAAGCAGTAAAAATATTCTCAAAATACCATACATTTTAACCGTTAAAGATTTTTTTAGGTAATGAAAAATATATTTTGTTGCTGCCCCCCATCCACAGCAGTATATTGCCTAACTTCCATGGTGGACTTCTGCCTGCTTTTCCAAACTGGTAGCGTACCCGCTGACTATATGTAGTACACTCACTATGGATAAGTATCCAATACAACCCCACTTAAAAAAATTGTGAACTATACCTTTAATGCAAAAGTATACTGGCTGCAAAGGACCAAACTGTCCAAAACTGTTCCACATTTCACAATTTATTTCAGCGCGTGAGGTTGTAAGTACTGTTGCAATGACCAGTACCAGTCTTAATTTCAGCTGCCAGGATTTAGTTTGGCAGTGAAACTTAAGAGACTTGAGACTTCCACCTTGTTAAAATCATTCGACACCTTCTTCAGTCCAAGGTTGACAAAGAAGCTCAGATCCTTTAAGGATGCCATCTAAATGCGACACCGTAATATTTTCTTCAATTTTCTGAAGCAAACACAGATGAAATGCTTTTGATATGCATTCCACATAAATGGCCCTTTTCATAAGCTGCCAGGCGAAATGTGTTGACTTGGCCTTGACTTCAGGTGCCTCCAACAATTATGAAAATATGATGGGTGTAATCTTTAACAGTGCTTGGTGTGTGTTTAAGTATATATGTATGAGTGCATGTGGAGCTGGGCGGTGTTTTTGGCAGGTTGCTGCTCTGCTTGGTGCCACTGTGCAGTCTGCGTTAATGGACCTTCGGTAGGGGGTGTCTTGATTGCCCAAGCGTCTTTCGTCTGCTCTCCTCCCGGGCTGCAGTGCCAGAGAATGAGTCTCGGGACACGTTTTGGGGATCAACTCGTGTAAACACAGACTGACCATTCCTGGGTCCATATGGAAGAGATCATTACGTGGAGGGTGGCGTGACGCCTGTCATAGTGGGGCCATGGGATCACATATATCCCCACCCATTCCCCTAAATATCTCCCTGGTCCTCTTCTCCCGAATAGCTCTTCCTAGAAAATACATTCAAATCTGTCAGCGGGGCTTGCAACCTGGCAAGCACTCCTGGTCGTCCAAATCACTGACTGAACTTCTGGCCTCCCTGGGTTGGCTGGTGGATGCTATGAGGACTGTTGCTTAATCCCAAGCCCAGTGCAAACAAATGCTCAACCTGTTATCAAACCTTTTCTAAAGATGATCAAAAGTCTAACACAAAGTACTCTCCCGTGTCCTAAAGCTTAGAGGTTAATGAGCAGCAGTGTAATTACTGTGCTGAGGACTTGCTTCTCCTCATCATGGATGACTGGTTTGGGATTAACTCATTACCCCCTGTCCTGACCATGCAATTAGGCCTTGCACCACAATTAAGTCTCCATGTTACGCCTCACTAGACACTAGACACAGCGATCGCTGCCAGCGCACCATCACTGCAACCCCTTATCTCCACTCCACAGATGATCACTGAGCAATGGTTAGTGATTGTAATGACAGCTATTGTTTCTGTAAGTCCTATCTGGTGTGTGCTATCGATTAGGTTGGGTGACTGCCACGTCTTCCGAAGCGTGTAGACACACAGGCACAGATGCAGAGGTTTTTTTGGGCTGACTGTGGCTGCTGTCAGTACTATTTTGGGTCTTGCAAAGTCTTCCAGACGTCCGCCATGGTGGCCCAGGAACAATGCTGCCCATCTGGAAGCAGCTCCTCCTGGGTCTGGGTGATCTGATGGATGGGGAGATCTTTCTAGGATGTCCAGCTGAGCCTGCTGACAGGGACCCAATCAATCACCCCCCCCCTCCTGTCCCCACTGACAGGCACCCACCCCAACTAAGACCCACAGGTCAAGGGTTCTGTCAAGGCATCTTCAGCTCCTTACACTCGCCCCTTGACCAGAGGCAAATTAATTTGATCATTTTAAGTGTGTCTTTATGCAAGGAGTGTTCGTTGTGCATCTACTTGTTGCTGCCACATTCAGATTATCATTTTCTCTCTGCCATGATTGTAATGTTTGTCCTTCGCATTCTTTGTTGCCCCCTAGGACTGCTGATCTGGCCTTGACTTTCTGCTTTGCTTTCTTTAGGTAGCTCCTGAGACAAGAGAGGCAGCTGATTCAAAGTGGTGTAAAGCTGGGGATGTCACAGAAGACCAGGTTTTCTGTTAAGATAAAATGCACAATGACCCACTTTCAAAGCAATAAAAGGCACTTTTTCTTTTAATAGCAACAGTAGTGATACCAATATATCACTTACAGTAGCAGCGCTGTCTGGAAACGCTTTGATTTATGATAGATACATCTCCTTAATCAAACCATTTTGACAGCTTCACAACCTATTATCTTGTCAGGATCTCCGACCAGACTGTTAGTGTAAAGCACATCTTTCAACCAATCTCCTGTGCCATGATTGATGGCATTTCTGACTGATTTTCCATTGCTCTGGAGACTCCACTTGTCAAGAGACTTCTCAGGTTTCTGGCAACAGTCCTTGGTTGCATTTTGAGACATATGTAGACCCGCTTACAATATGGACATAGAGAGTGACTGATAATAGCAATACTTTTTATGTATTTATATTTGAAAGCATTCACAGTGACAGTGGCTTTTTATCATTTCTAAAGCTACGTTGCTTTATGCGCCAAGGCATTGTTTAGTAGAAAAGCGAGAGAAAGGTAGGATGATAGATAAAACTAGTTACAGGGCCAATGGGAGGCCGTACTTCCTGTCACTCAGTTGGCCCACCTCGGCACTTGTCAGTCATAATGACAAATGGCAACGCTTGATGAAAC
The DNA here is from genome assembly GCF_026936395.1 of Plectropomus leopardus. Taxonomy (NCBI): domain Eukaryota; kingdom Metazoa; phylum Chordata; class Actinopteri; order Perciformes; family Serranidae; genus Plectropomus; species Plectropomus leopardus. The sequence goes on along the minus strand of NC_142193.1, from coordinate 18,308,076 downwards.
AGAGGGGTTATATTATCACTTCCCTAATGAGGCAGCTCACAGCAGGAGGGGGAAAGAGGGAGCATGACAGGCAGTATGGAGGGAGAGATGGATAAAAAGGACGAGAGGGAAGACCACTTGTCTGCTGCCAAATACCCATAGCTGCCCAGAAATTGTCTGTGTTTATCAATGGACAGATTTTCGGATTACTGCGGAATACTGAAACTGCAATCAGTTGTATAACAGAAGTGTATCTCAAATGATTACTTTTGTACTCCATTCCAACCACGTGTCACATTAAAGTGTCCCTTTGTACTGATCATATAAGCCTACCTAGGACGGATATTTGAACTAAGCCATCTGCACTGTTATTTGGAACCCACTTATGGAAAGCCATGTGGTAAAAAATCAACAGTCAGGCAATGTGCATTTAAACAGTAGCATTTCACAACTTTTAGACATGACGCCAGCAGGGACAGAGATAAAGAGGTTTGTTGGAATATCCCCTTTTCATTCACAATATATTGATTTGTAGGGGCGTTTGTTGAGAACGTAGCGTGGTAGCATCAGCAGCCAGGCTAGAGGACATTCCCTGTGGGCCTGTGTCTCTCCGTGTCTTTATGGCTGGCTCTGGACTTGGCGCTGGAGTCCGAGGGGGAGATTATCTGGCCTGTCTGCCTTCAGGAGCTCTCAGGGTTTGTGTCTTTGTGCAGCATTAGAGCTGGCTGGGAGTGCGCCCACCGAGAGAGGGGAAATGTGTTTGACATACGCTCAGCGCACACGGTCGGGGAGGCTGGAACAGCAGGATACGATTAATGACCACAGAATAAGATTGTTACAATATGGCTTCCCTCACCCCCACCTTCTTCACCGTGGGGCTGTCATATTTCACGGACTTGCCTGCCTCTGTGTGTTTGTAGTGTGTTTGTGTGTGTGTGTGTGACTGTGTTAGGAAGGGGCCCTTTTATCCTCTCTTTTTGTTGTCTCTCTCTCTGTCTTTCTCTGTTGATGTGGGTCATTGATATGCAACAGTGCATTCCTGGATCTTACAGGAGAGTCTGTTCTCATGGTTATTGTGGAGTACTTTGGCAGATTAGACACAGGGACACAGGTCCTTTGGACTTTTGTCAAGGTCTAGGTAGGACATAAAACCTGTAATGTCGAGGTTAATAGACCCCTGAATTATCAGATGTATAACCAATGGAGACTTAAAAATGATTTGCAACTATAAAGCAGTGTTTTGCTCATTTCTGAAAAAGTGCAATTACTGATTACTCGTTACCCTTTTCAAAAGTAATATTATTATCAACTTAAAACTCCCAGCTACTTCCAGACTTTTGGAACAACAATGTTCGTGTAACGGGAATATATCCAGCTCCTGCAGATTCCATCTTCCAAGCTAGCTTGCTGCTTTGTGATGTCCATGTGCAATGATTACAAAAATGAATACGGGCATGTGATTGATTGTTGGATTTTATATCAGTAGTTGGATTGTAACAAGTTATATGGTTTGGGGGTAAGTTAAATATTATCACTGAAATTGTATTAGTAATTTGTTACAAAACTTGTTACTGGGAAAAGTAATATTATTGTGTGTAAGCTCAACACTGCTGTACAGATATTAGTTTTGTTTTCCAGTTCTTGCCTAGTCATAGAAGTTTGTTATTCTGTGGTGATGAAGTTGCATCTATTATCTATCATTAGAGCCACTAATAGCGGTAAAGCCAGAGTGCAGCTGAAACACTGGTAACGTATCAGTCGGCTGTACAACAGTAAAGATAAGCTTTAAACTGAGGTTCACGGGGAAACCTTTAGGAAATAAAAACAATCTGGAGGCCTAATGTTGTCAGATTGTTGTGGTGGTTAGGAGGCTCCTTTGGGTGATCCTCACAGTTTTGGGGTCAGTGCCCAAAGCTCAAAGGGCCACAAAGGCATGGATGTGCAAGGGTAGAGAGGGCAGGAGGAAGGAGAGGAAAACCTTAACAAGGTGTCAAACAGGCCCGTTGGATCTTTGCACATGAGCACACACATAGCTGAGCCTGCGCTGTGATGTTTGTTGACACGTCTGGGAGAGAATTTTGAAGTTTTCACAGCTATCATAAATCAGGAGAGGGCATGATTTTTCCCAGGGCTTGGAGCTTCATCTGACTTGCAATTGGCCAATGAGCCATTGAGGCCCAAGAGCGCCAGCAGGCTTTATTACCATGGCAACCAATATGTGATCTTCTGCAGTTTGATATACCAAGGCTCTCCCTGTCATCTGCATAGGGTTAAACCTAACACTGATAACATTTGTCTTTTTACTGGAGGGTAAAAATACAACAGACACAAGAAGAAGAAATCAAATTTCTAAATTTCTCCTGTGTGAAAAATAATCGTTAAAACATGCAGTCTCACATTTGAGAAGTTGGCTTTGGTGCGTGTAAAAACCAAATGTCTGCCTCCCGATTCTTCTCTTCCTGACGTCTCCTTGGAATTTCACAGCAAGTTACAGAAAGTGACTTGAGAAAAAGGCAGAGAGAGGGAGAGACAGAGAAAGAGAGGGAGGCCTGGATGTACCGTCTGGCAGCTTTGGCTCTGTGCTTGGGCACAGCACTCACTCATTTATTGAAATCCCACTGTGTTATCCTGCCCTAAAGTGAGAGATTCAAATTTCTCCTTCATCTAGTCCACGTCAAAAAGACACTTAACTGGCATCTATTTTTTTTGTCTTTTTCCACTCTCTTCCTCCAGATGTATTGGCCAATTTCCTCCACTCTTATAATGTAACGGAGACACAAAAACATAGGTCCAGTAGGGGTAAGCATCTCTTTCTGTCTCTCTCTGCACTAGTTGGGCTCTGATCTTGTGTTTTATGTATTTAACATGTGGCAGACCTCATCACCCTCACCATGTGCTCACCACACACACCTGTTCTCCACAGCTGCTGCTGCAAGGCACTCTGGGACATGATGCTAATTCCATGTTTTCTAAGCCGCTGGTAGAAAGAAGGGCACTGAAAAAGATTTAATTTTTGTGAGAAATCCAGCGGCCAAATTTGAGTCTGTGAGCTGGAACTGCAATAAATGTTGCCGGACAAAAGAGGCATGCTCAAACAGATAAAACTGTCTGAGAGGAATGGGCATCCGTAAAAACAACTGTTCTCTAAAATTAGAGTTGCATAAAAGCTTCCTGCAGAGAGTCTCCCTGCACCTCATTTCAAAGTGTTCCCTTCTGCACATGATGAGGCCAAAACTGCTGATGCTTCAGAGGTAGTTGGAAAGCACTAAACTGCCTGTGGAGAAAATAATAGGGGCACACAGCAGAACAAACCCGAGCCCTGCCCAACCCCCATCCCAGAACTGCTACCAATTAATGCACTAAAGAGGCTGCGCGCATAACTTTGGGAAAGTTGTAGAATGGGAGCACATGATTATGTTCTCTTTCTGGCAAATTCAATTTCGAATTATTGCGAATATTCCCCAGATATTAGCTTTTGTTTCAAAGCCAGTGCACATTCAACTCGCAGCTTATTTTGTCACCCAGTTGTGTGAGCAGCCAGCTGTCTTGCCGCAGTAATCCACACAGCAAACCTGAAGCGATGAATCACAAGACACTCTTGTCTTATTAGCCTTTTAACTCAAATTGAGTTACAGCTTCTGTTTATTACACCGAGTTGATATTTGCTTTAATTTTAAGGGAACTCTATACTGTGTGCTTCCTCCTGTGCTGTCAACATCAGGCCTGGGGGGTCTGCTTAGCGCTCTCTGACAGAGCTCTGCATGGAGGAAATGAGACCAGTGAAGACCCCATTGACCGTAAGGCATTCTGCCCATATTTCACTAAGCTCCTCTCCCAAAGGAAAAAGGCAGCAGAGACGAACCATATCAGAACACATGCTGGGGCGGGGGTTCAGCAAAGGAAAGAGAGTGAGAAGCAGAGAGCAGAGGAAACACACACACATATAAACTAACAGATTAACACAAAGAGCAAAGTGGAGGGTGGCAGAATTTTGAAATAGAGACATTTTACTTTGAAAGCTAAACAAAAACAAGTCTTCATTTCCTCTAGTGTGTGTGAGTCTGTGAGAGAGAAAGCCTGCCTGTGTGAGTGTGTGTGTGTGTGTGTGTGTGTGTGTGTCACTTTATGTCTCCATGACAAACTGAGTCACTCTGTGTGTGTAATTAATTGGTTTACTGCCAGGTTAGGCACCGTCTGTCTCTCAGGAATCTGCATCTGGCCCTGAACTTTACTTTTACATGTTAGTTGAGGTATTAACTTATTTGGACAAGGGCTTAAGTCTCACTGGTTGTCCAGTAGATGGAATGGACAAACATAGGGGAGGTATGTTTGAGAAACTGGGTCCTGTTAGTAAAGAAATGGCTGCTGACAATTATGCGGCTTGACTCACTTTAGTCACCGCGAGAAAATAGCATCTACCTCTGCTCTCCTGAAAAGACACACACACATATGCATTGTTTGCAGTTCAGTAGCTTCACAAATCTTAAAATAACTAAGACTACAAAGAAGTGTGACAAAGTCATTTTTGCAAGTCCCAAGACTTTGCACCCAAGTCCCAAATCAAGACTGGCAAGTTCCTTGTCAAGTCCTAAGTCCTAAACTTGTGAGAGATTGGAGTCCTTTACAAGTCATAATATGCGCTTCACCAAATATAATGCCATTTTAACAGAGTAATAATATATTAAGTTACCAAAATCATTAATGCCTTTTAAAAATTTTATGTATTTGTTAAAAAAAATGTTTAAAAGTTTGCCCAAATAGCTGTTAAGCTAACATTAACTAAATACTACCTCGATAACTATGTTTGTATTAGCCTCACATTATTTTTCTTTGTGCAACTTAAAATGCCAAACGAGAATGAAAGTTTCTCCATCTGTAATTTTTGACTGAAGGTTTTTTTTGGGGGGGACAACCTTACAGCTGTAGCAGCCTGTTCTCATTGGGAACTTGTCAAATACTGTAGGTACATTTCCTGTGAAAACAGAAGCACCCTGTATTTGAAAGGATACAATGCATTTAACAAATGTAAATTGACACAGTCTTGGGATGTCAGCAACAGACGTGGGAGGATGCCTAACGCATCACATATAGCCCTGAAAGATACTGACCAAGTGGCGATTTTTGACGAGCTGGGACAAGAATGTGTTGTTTATACAAAAACAAAATTATCTTTGGTTTAATTTTTCCTTCTGGCACTCAATAACATAACGTTAGTTCTCCATGGTTCTCTTCTGACACTTGATTAGATGCTGATGATTGTTTCTGACAAAGTGAATTTGGGGAATTAAGTGTCGACTTGCTGGGAATGAATAGGTAATGTTAGTTGTTTCTGTAAAAGAAGGGATATTATTTGATTCATGGCACACTTTTAAAATAACATACTAAAACAACGAATGAACAGAAACTAGGCTACATTCCTGCGTTACACATCAGATAATCTCTCTATATATTTTACAGCTATGGTTATGCCTCAAGGATCAACTGCCAAAGCATGGCTTACATTCAGCTCCCATGCCCCTGACAATAGTATCGCTTTTGCTCATGTCGATTTGCATCCCCTCAAACAATCTGTGCCCAGTGGGCATTTTGTGCCGTAAAACGATATGTGCTGTAGACAAGGGAATTAGCAAAGACAAACTACTGTATCCGTGGTTGGTTGGACGGCCCAAACGTTTCTGCCAGTGTCTTAATTGGAAACAAATGTGTAGATGGATGGAAAATCTCATTATTATTGGAGTGAATCCTTTTCTGAAGGATGAGGGATAATAAAGATAAGGATGAGAAACCTTGATTATGTAAAGCTTATAGACAAACCCACTTGATCCATCATCTTGTTCAGCTCCTGGCTTCAATTATGGAGTTGTCTTACTTTTTGGCACATTTATTCGCTTCTTTTTTTTTTAACAGTCAATTTGTGCCACAGAAAATAGGTTGCACATGATAAAACACAGGCTTCAACTGAGGCGTGCACTAATACATGAGTTTATGCTATTGTTTGCCAAAAATATAGGCTAAAATATACACATTTAAAGTGCTACCATCTCGTAACATTCACTGACTGAGTCCTCCAGCCACCCACTGCCAGCCCTCACCTACCTTCCTCCCAGTCTGAGCTGGAGCTCATGAGGCCTCAGACACACTTAATGGGATTATGGTAATATAATTTTGTGACGCTGACCTCGGGCCGGTGCCAGGTTTCTTCCACATCCTCAGACAAAGGCAGGGAGCTCACCAAGGGTTCCAGTAGGCTGGCCCAGCTCGGCCTCTTGGCACAGGCCGATGTCCTCATGGGCCCAGCGCAAGATGGATGGCTGCGGGGCAAAGTCTCACTTCCTAAGTCTACTCAAACAGGGAGCGAAATCAAACGGTGGCAAGAGGGGATTGTAAACTTAAATAAATATCATTCCCCAGGAGTGAGTTGACTCTGATGGCTGTTGTTCAGGTAACTTTTCTGATTTAATGTATACAATAATCAATACGCTTCAGGATGGAGGAAATGTGCCCTGCCTTTGCTCCCGACTTGAATCAGCACATAGTAGTTTTTCAGCTGAGGGTGTAGCTTCCATGGAGACCGCCTTGTGGTCAGCTTGTCTTGCTCGGTGATTTAGCAAAGGTTGCCTCCACTCAATGTTTGTTATTGGTTTAAGAAAGGATTTTATGGACTGGACAATTTAAAAGCAACTCTGTGTGGGTTAATTCAGACTGTCCCTGTGGGTAATCTAAACAGAGGAAAGGTCAAAAGTGGCAAAGATAATGCAGTAAACTGGTTATAAGTCATATGACATTATGTTTAAAATACAAACACATATCTGGATATGATTTCATGTTCATATTTGCCTTGATTAGACCATATTACAAACAGTTTTTCTTGAAATACAGTAACAGCAACACAAACACACCATGCAGTCAATGTTTGCCTTTTCATCTTCTTTCGTCCTATTTTACTTTGTTGTGCATTTTATTGTTGTCCAGTCTCTGCGGGTGTATCACCAGATTTTTTTTCTTCCCCTTTTCCTTTTCTTTTCCTCTTCCTTTTGCCTTCAGAAAGACCACCCATAGGGTTCGGAGGGGGCAGACGTCTCTGTGGAATAATAATGGGGTCGTCCTGGGAAAATTGCCCATGGAAAGGCCTGTCTGAAAAAAAAAAGAAAGAAAAATTTGGTCTTGTTTCCGATCCTTCTCGGAAACATTCATCAGGGCACTCCTGCTGTTCAGAGGGGAACAAGGCCCCGATCCACTCCCTATAGCTGGGTCACTCTGCAACTGCCAAGATGTTCTGAGCTGAGGTCAGGAGGCTGGAGCACACGCTTTAGAGATGATGCTTTATTTTTTTTTAGAATTAGAATATACAGTAATGGCTCGCAGTGTGTATTTCCTAGACTCTGAATATCTGATATAGAGTGCCACAGGTATGATGTTTTTCTGTAGGCCAAGCCAGAAGCTAACAGCGCTCTGTTTCCCTCATCAAAAAGCCTATGGAATTTGGATTTTAGATCTTGACAGAAAATAAACTCTGTGGCAGACAAACGTTTATGAAACTTACATGTTTTGTTCAGCAAGATAATCTTCATAAATGTAAGAACACAAGAGTCAGGAGTTTTGAAACCTAAATGCAGTCACCAGAAGTAAAAAGCTTTTGCGAGGATAAAACTACACTATGACTGCGTCGCCACCACTACGAGACTGCAAAGCCAAGTTTGGCTGTATGACATTCTGTAGTCTCATTTAGTCTCCTGTTAGCAACTGTCGTTTAAGACATAAAATCTTCAAAGTTTGCAAGCTGGGTATTTGCTCACATACTTTATGTCACAGAACAAAACGTGAAAGTCTTTTAAGCTAGTGTTAACTAGTATAAGCCTCTAACAGAAAAACTATTAAAAAGAAAAAACTGAATTTGAGACGAGGGAACCGGAGGTGCTAAAATATGGATTTCCAGGTTTTAGGACTAATTTTTGGGGTTCTCTATTACACAGTTGCTTTGAAATTTCTAGTAAATTTCAAGTTAAAATTCATACTATGATAATTATTATGTCTCTTGACAGGTTGCTGTGTGGAACATATTAAGTTTATCATTATGTTTGGGCTGCTACTGGGCAAGGCAGTCTGTGTCCACCGAAAAGCCCAACAAATGAGTCACCGTGGTCTCACACAGGGAAAGCCTCAATCCTGATGTCATTTCCTGATTGGGTGACGCATATGACACACTATTCTGATGAAACACGATGAAAGCACCTATCACTGCTCTATGTTTTTTATTGACCACAGCAGTTGCTTCAAGTAATTTAACCGTATTTCACACACAGCAAACGTCTCTTCTCTGACTTTATTTTGGTACTTTTTCCCCTTTCTGTCATTCCTATAAGGGGAAGCAAATGTGTAAACACTTATTTTCTGTTTAAAAAACACAAGTAAAACAGACAAGCTAATTTAGGCTCCTTGTGGAAGGGGTCATGTACAAATACTGTTAGGCTAAAGCAGCTCTTATTATTCATTAGACTAATTATTTCCCGAAAGTGATAATATGATCACCCAATTTGAGTTTATCTGAGCTCATGATTGGTTTTCGAAGAGCTGGACTCAGAAATGTAAACTTTTCCCATTTTCCCACACATGTAGCCTATGCTGCCAACAACCTGAGAATGAAACAATTGAGCACAAATGTTCTGGTCATTGTCTGGAGCTGGAGGAACATGGACCTGTGTTTACCAAAGTTGACTTTTTTCCATGTTTTGCTGAACTGAAATTTTGGCTCCAGAGTAACTCAAAGGCAACATCTTCCATCAGGAGCCAATCATGTCCTGAGTACTAAGTTACTATGCATCTGCTGGAGCCAGCTCAGACAGCATCAGGACATTGTGATGATGACTGTTGCCAGTGGTTTGAGTCAGGCACGATTTCATTTACATTAAGAACTCCTCCTAACAACTGTAACGTCAATGTTTGTGTTAAAAGTGCTTCATAATTCCCTTCAAATCAATTTTCTGACAGGCTGTGCTGTTTTTCCTATTTTCCGTTACTCTGAAAAGATGTAGAGATCCAGCATCTTAATATCATGTTATTCATTAACACAAGACAATAAAAGTTTCTGCTCTCCCCTGAGCCACCACTAACTGGCCTCCCTTTGCCCTGTTGGGCCCTGAGGCCCTGCTGCCTCACTCCAGGTCTGAGCCGCTGGAGATCCAGTGATGGATGAGCCTCAGGGGGGCTCTCTGTGGGAGCTGGGCTTCACACACTCGTTCTGCTCCTCACTGTCACAGGGGAAGATGTCAGCCCTCATATTTAACCAGACACGGCAGAGTCAATCCTGCAGTAGGACGCTGTCTTGCATATTCATATGTTTTGATTTCCTTTCTTTCTTTTTTTTGCTAGTTTATATAACCCAATACTGTTTTAATCAGCGGTGGGTTCCTAGCAGCAGCAGTTTGAAGCAAAGTTACCAAAGAAGATTTCGAAGAAGAGAAAACAAAAGACAAAGTGGAGCGTAGTAAACATCAGACATTTTATTGTTTTATCTGCACCACATCATTGATAGTACCAGGATTTTAAGTAATAAAGTACACTGTGGATACCATGTTTAAATCTGAATTTGCACTATATATAGTAATAGTGACGCATGTCATTATTCAGTGAATTCCATGTGGTATTATGTATCATAATGGTGTCATTTCCAATTGCTACGCCTTAGCAACTGTTTTCCGACCCCATAGCAGGTTGATAAATACATATAATGCAATAATTTGAGCCACAATGCATTTTAAACCAGCAGCTGCCATTTATTTATTGATATTTAAGACACACTATAATTTATCAGTATTATTTTTTATGCTTAGAGTTATTGGTCATTGTTTTATCTTGTGATTATCTGTAGTTTTACCTTCAATCTTGTCTTACTGTTTTGAATTTAGCTTTAATTTAATGTTTTATTTTGTTTATGTATAGCTGTTACCAAGTAACCAAGCATAATTTCATTGTACATCTACAGTGACAATGAAGTGTCTTATGTCTTATCTAGGGATTTTGTCATTATACCGATACAATGGCATACAAAAGAAATGTTACACGGCATCACTTTTATCATTTTGAAACCCTAGAAATGCACTGAAAATGTATTTTAGACTTTAACCTACAAAAACATTCATTTTAAACAGTATTTTTTAAATATAACTTTGCAATCAATGTCTGTATTCTATGTTAACCAGGCAATTAACATGTATAAATAAATTAGTATGATAGGAGTCTTTCCTTTATTCTGCTTTACACATTGGTGAAACATTTGCCATGAAAAATAGAAGTCTGCTTCTCTATTTCAGGGGAACTCATCAAGAAATGCTGAGAGGAAGTGACACAGACTCGAGCCGGTGAAAATATGACAATGAGGTAGAGTGTGCTTCTCTTTGGTTCTTCAAAACTGTATTTAAATGCAATTTATCTCCTTTTTATACCAATTTCGCTTTAATAAGTAAATCTTGACTTGACTTTTTGGATACAATGCTATAATCATATTTCCATTTTTATGAAGTTGCAAATAGTGTGATCTGTTGTACGATGAGTTGAGGGAACTTAAAAAAATTAAAAAATAAATATAAATGAAAAAAACTGTCCAGTCATCACAGTGAGGTGAGATGCGGTGGTGGGTGGCAGAGAAAGGTTCAGTTGAGTTGATGCGAGGAAAGAGACGTCATCTGTGAATGCGCCTCAAATTTCAACACAAAGCTATACTACCTGATTGTGTTTACACTGTCACTGATTTATTAAGGTCAGCTCTATTCCTATATTACTTGGCCAGTAATGAATAAACAATATTCAGTGTCTAGTTTGTTTCTTTAGGCAGTTGTGTAGACAGGCAGGGGAGAGGGGTGTGGACATACGTGTTCTCAATAGGCTGTGGTAATAACGGACTTGTGACCTCATGGTCTGAGAAGCCAGAAAGCAAAACCACTGCTCCCAGTACCACAACTGTAACATAACGATTTTTTGTCCACTTCACACTGGTCTAATGTTAACCTAAGGTAACTGCCGACAAACTGCCTCTGATCTGTGTCACTTTTTTTTTTTTAAAAAGTGATTTATGTTGTTTTCTAAATATATGATTCAGATGAAGACTGCTCCAAAGGGATTCAGATTCAGTAATAGTGCCTCAGATTTGCTGGTTTTCTGCCAGTAAAGGGTATCCTGGCATAGCTGGTACAAATAAACCTACTATAGTTTGTCTAACAAATACTACAAGAAACATGCTTATAATTAAAGGCACAAGATGATCACATATTTCTCAGTGTTTTGTTTTTATTGCAAACAATATAATACAAAAGATAAGCTTTTAAGACAATGCCATGTTTACCTACGGAAACTGCATTAAGGAGATGACGAGATGAGAACTAATGATACAGAATATAAAATGAGGAACACAACTGTTTTCTCCAAAAACAAAAAGCATCCTGTTGATTCCAGCAAATTCTTTACAAAAACAGCCGCAGCTTCCATATCCATTAATTCGTTAGAAAGGAAAAAAAAGAGAAAACTTCCAGTTTTTCTTTTTTGTTTTTTCTTAAGAGAAAGATTCATTATGTAATTATAAGTAATCTGTACATAACTAGATCATGAATAAAAGAAACTTTTATACGGAAACATTTACAAATGATAAATAAACAAATTTGTACCACATGACAGCAAACTAGTCCACTGAAAACTTTTCATCTCAGTTAGCTGCTGCTGAATTAAAAAGATAAATTGCAAATAGTTATTTTCAAATAAAATTAATGCTAAAGAATAAATTAAGAAAAAAAAGGTTAGGATTAAGGATTGGGGCTGTAGAAATGACAGAAGCAGACCAGACTCAGACATGCTGGCTGCTGAGGAGAATCAGGTCAAAGGTCACTTCCTGCATCTCCTCAAGCAGGAAGTCGGAGCTATGCTGTGGTTTCGACACTGCAGTGCCAGTGGATGGAGCCTCCCGACTGTGGCTCCAGAGGCACCAATGGTATCAAGGCAGTACCCAGATAAAAGCAAGCATTGCTTTTTTTTTTACATCTAGCAACACAGTAAGGCCCCTAGAATTGCATGACACCTGCTATAGCGTTTCCAACATGATAATTTGAGCTAAAGCGAAGAACAAGAAGCAGAAGATTTGACTAATTCACTGATGACACGGTCATATCATGGCCAAAAATTCAAATCTATTTCCAACCTGCATTGCTCAATTCTTGCATCTCATGGGAATTACAATAAAATATGTACAGTACAAAACGAATCAAAGCAGAGTGTAGGCTGTATAAGACGACAGTGTCAGTAAACAGTTTCTTACTTCTGTACAAAAAATACATTAGTGAGAAGAAAGGCCACTGAGGGTGTTTTTACCCGCTCCTTTAGATGTGTTAAACCTTTAAATGGTGACAATGAGGATGCTGATGACACTGATAATGATGATGATGATGACAAGAGAAGAACACATACACAGTACATACTAAGATATTTATAGCCAGTATGTCCTCACAGAGGATTTAGCTTTTTTTTTAAAACATTATATCTAAAAAAATATAATCACAATTCCAAACAATACAAAAGGCACTGTTGTGAGCCAATCCAGAGATATATTTTCAGTACTATAAAAAAAGTCCTTGTCATGTTTTTCTGTTGGCAATGAAGGGTGTGTGTCATGGTGGCACAAAGGCCAACGGACAAGAAGTCTGTGCATGAGATGGGTGTTGTACAGTCAGTGCTGAGGGCTGCCTCCTCAGGGCCTGGAGAGCTGTGTGTAAATGGGCTGCTGCTCCCAGTGCTGCGGACTGTGGGTCTGGGGCACAGAGGGCACCCCAGTGGTGTCGGCGATCGGGGTGTACATCGGCCTCTGGCTGGGACTCATGTAGCTGAAGGTGGAGTACAGGCCGGAGCCTTGGCCCGCCGCGTGGCTGTAGTAGGAGTTGGCACCACTTTGGTGGTCTGAATAGTCATACTGTGCTCTTGTGATGGAGGGGTAAGACGAGGCGCTGTAGTGCTGCAGGTTGAAGGACCCATAGGTGGCATGCTGTGGCGAGCCCTGCTGCTCACTGTAGTGGCTTGGGCTCAGCTGCTCTGTCTTGATCTGGGTGGCTCTCTGTTGACCCTGCTGGCCTTGCTCTCCTCCTCCACCCAGGGTCGTCAGAGAGTGCTGCTGCGGTTTGGACATCCAGGCGTGGGCCCCGACGTTGGCTGCCTGGCTCACTGAGGAGCTGCTGATGCCGTAGCTGCTGGTGTAGCCAGCCTGAGCCGCTCCGGTCACCCCAGCGTGGCTGTGAGGTGGCAGGTACTGATCAAACTCATCGACGTCAAAGCTCCCAATGTTGGAGATGACCTCGCTGCTCAGCTCGTTTATGTCCACAGCTCCAAAGTCGATATTGAGCTGGCGGCTGGTGCCCTCCTGCATGGGGCGGCCCTCACGCTTCAGGTCGGCTTTGCTGGAGGGGAGGTCTGTCTTGGGGGTGGTTGGGGGTGTTGGTGGGCCCTGGGACTGACCTGGTAAGAGGAAAGACAGAGTTAGCTTCACTGTTAAAATCACATTTACCTACATAGGTGTTAAAGTGAAATACCAGTATAAATGTAAATGATTTAGGAAGAGTTGGCACTATACTGACAGGTGTATCTACATGACGGCTTGTAAAACCCACTAATCATTAATCATCAATCATTAACATGTGTCTGTTCAAGGCCCCTAAAGGCTTCTTCTTCTTAGTCTTTCGTTTTTAATCAAACAGTGCCACAAAAAGTCACTAATAAATTTGGTAAATTGTTTTTTTTTATGTATCTTAATTTTCTAATATTATTTCTTTATTTATTTTCTTACCTGAGTTCTCTCCTGGTGAATGCACCTCGCCCATACTGGACGCTGGAGAATCGGCCTGCTGCAGCGCCTTGAAGATCGCATTAGGAGAGATGTGGGTTTGCTCGCCGTCCTCGGGGTCGTTTTGCCCGTTCTTGACAGACTTTCTCCGCCGTGGCTGATATTTGTAGTCGGGGTGGTCCTTCTTGTGCTGCACTCGCAAACGCTCGGCCTCTTCCACAAACGGGCGCTTCTCTACCTCGTTGAGCAATCTGAAAATATCACACAGAATTGGTCATTTACATGAAAACTCATTCAAATTGACAACACGCACATGGGGCAGTTGATTAATTAGTGCATTTGACTGAATTATTGCATTTATTGATTTAATATTAACAATCAAAAAATTAAGCAGCTGAAAAAATCCACACCATCCCAATTCTTTATGCATGCACTTGAGAAGTGTATCCAAAATCACAATATAAAAAAAAAATAAAAATAAAAATAGAATAAGAATTGCATTTGTCTAATAAATTCACAGACTGTAAAACGCGACGTGAAACAGCAGGCAGGTTGTGCATTTCAACGAGGAAATATTGCGCTGCGCACAGCGGCGCGTAAAAACGCACTGGAAAAGGGATAGAGGGTGCAAAGCGAACCTACCTCCAAAGTTTGCCCAGGGTTTTGCTGAGTTCCGCGTTGTGCAGATGCGGGTACTGATCGGCCAGCTTCCTCCGTGCAGCTTGAGCCCACACCATGAACGCGTTCATGGGTCTTTTGACATGAGGTTTGCTTTTACTGGAGCCGTTAACGCGCACCGGCATTGGCACCAGCGTCCAGTCGTAACCCTTCAGCACCTGGGACACGGCATCTCTGATACACACGGGGAACTTTTCTTCCTCGCCCTCCTTCTTGTAGTCTTGACCCAGGAGGAGGTGGTTGTCGGACGGCCGGGTGTTCTCAGTGTCCGAACCGGAGCCGGACGGGCACGGCGAGCCTGCAGAGTCCTCGGACATGCTGGGACTGGGAGCGTCAGAGTGACACTTCTCCTGTTCTTCTGTCATCTTCAGGTAAGGGTCGAGGAGATTCATGCGAAAATATTAAAGAACAGCTTCTCGCAGGAAAAAAGGGGAGAAATCCTTCTTTCTAAATCCAAGTGGCCGTGCCCAAAGACTGCACTGACAGCCTGTGGGTGCGCACAGCGTGACTGGAAAAGTTGAATCCTTTGAAGTAAAAAAAAAAAAAAGAAGTCAAAAATAAAAGTTTTTCACTCTCATTCGCCTTTTTAAAATTTCGCGGATTGCAAGTGATCGCTTTCTATTGCCTAGCTTTGTAACTGTGCCTTTACAGAGACATGTGACTGAGAGGTCTGCTCTTGGAGGATTGCTGAAGAGTCTACAGGCGCAGGAGGCGATGCCTGGATTTATGTTTGACGGCAAGGAAATGATTGGGGGAAACTTTTTGGAGGCGGAGACGTAATCTGACTCTGCTCTGAAGAACTCTTGCAGTCAACAACAGCGAAAAGCCATGCAGCTCGAGTAGAAAAAGGTGTTTTCCCCCTTCAGTATCTTTGGTTTCATTTAACGTTTAAAATTTAATGCATTAAAGTTAAATACTACTTACTGTGAGAGAAGTATCAGTTGATTGGCTTTAATTACAAATATTTAAGTACAAATTGTTATGTGGATCATTTTAATATTTAAGTGTTATCAAGGGAGACTAAAAAATACACATGTGAATCTTCTTTGATTAAACACACAAAATCAGTATGAGCAACATTGCAATTGGTCTTTTTCTATAAGAACTTTTAGAAGTATATAAATAAATGTCAGTTTTTATAGTTCTATAGACTTTATTCCTTTTCTTAAAATTTTACATAAATTATAGGCACGTTTGTGTATTCATACAATTTTCCACCAAACTGACAATCCCTTGCTTTGCAGTTTGAAGTCTGAAGAATGTAAGTTTCTTGTCTGAGTGCAATAGTCAGCTATTCATGTGATACACTGTTTGGTTGATTTTGAAATAAAAACTAGTTCTAACTTGGGAAAATATATTTATTCCTAGCGTTGATAACTTTGATTTCGTATGACAGATCCGCATTTTTACATGCGGGCAGTTGTCTAAAATGTTTGTTGCAGTTTAGTCTGAGATGAGAGGCGTCTCTCTCTCTCTGCTCTGCACAGGGACCTCAGGGGCCAACAGGGGGAGACAGCAGTCCAGAAACTTGGGAGAAAGCCTCGCAACTGTGTAGGAGTTGCAGTGAGTAAAACACAGTAAAGAGGGTGTTCCAAAATCATATTTAAAAATGTAAGTTCCCGCTCAACATTTATATTTTGAGCCTGCCTCTTTCCGGCAGACGAATAACTGGCGATGGAGCTGATTTACAAAATAAAACATAAATACTTTAATGATGTTTGTTATCGAAAAGAATCAGCAAAGGACATGACTGCATCTCCAGCTTTATCCATAATATCTTTACACAAACTGCTCATTTACAAAAAAAGATGTTGCTTTAAATTCATGACTTAATTAACTGGTGACGTTATAATTGTTGATTTCTAATTTGCAACAACGTTAGGCTATACATGACAGGACTACAATTTTTAAATCACTTGTTATGAATATATAGGTCTATTAGAATAATAAACAAATATATGATATATTTTATTATAATATATTATATTTTTAATATATATAACAATATAATAATCATAGTAACAATAATAGTGATTATAATAATCTTAATAATAACGATGATAATAATAGCCTGGTAATAATGACAATCATAATGCTATTACCTTAACAATACAGCCTATAAATACATTAACATAATATTATATGTAATACAGATTGAGTTTTCCTCAGTGAACGCAAACACGTTTGTAGAACAAAGTTTGTAGAACGAGCGGAACAAAACAAACGTGTTGCAACACTAAAATCTACTTTGCTGGATTTGCTCCAACACTTGTTTTCGGTGGACAAAGGACACTTTGTTGAGAGTTCAGTCACTATAATCCATGTATTTAATTTTAGAAACCAAAACCGACTGTAAATTATAGGGCTGTAACGATCCATCGATCTGCATAGATACATCGATTAAGTTAAAAGCACATCCCCTCTGGATTGTCTTTATGCAGCAAAACGTTTTTCTTTTTTTTCGTAATTGTTTAAATGTGCTTTCTTTAAAAACTTAATTTCCTGTTTTTTTCATGTTGTTTTCATATTGTGGGTCTTAAAAAGTGCATCATAAATTCTGAGTATTAAAATCATTATCATAACCTGTTATTAATTAAAATATTATTGTTATCGTTATAATCTTAATCAGACCTACTTCGCCCCTTGCCCATTCACCACGTTGTTTCAGGCACATTATAAAGGCTTAATGAGGACAGCCCAGTGAAAAATATTACATCAATACCATGGTGAGAATTAGGTTAAAATAAAGAGGCTCCCAGTGACAGAAGTGAAATGTAATGTTGTCACACAAGATGTTTGCTCACACTCACCCTCCTTTTTCCCCTCATATTTATCGCCATGAATCCTTATATGATTTCATGAAATATGAAAATATGTACAATGTGTTAGACCCACCACTGTGCATATGATAATTCTTACATTTCAAACATGATGAATTGAAAACATCAGCTGTCTTAAAACATCCCCTCATGTTTTGGTTAACGTGCAGATTATGATCTTAGGCTACAGGCTACAGATGGTTATTGTCACTCCTATTAGAGAAGTATAATGATATGAAACGGGCTATTTTCACTCTATTATCCTACAGAAAACAGTCAGTAGTAAATATTAGCCCAAATACACATAAAACACGATCAAATACAATCACAAAATCCTCATATAAGAAACAATAACAAATATGTTCTCTGAAAAATATATAGTCTAAATTCAGGGCAAAGATGTGATTATAAGCCTGTGTATATAACAACAACCAGCACACAGCTCAGTGAATGGCTTCATGTTCACATGATCGTGTTTTGAGGTTGTTTCACCTCATACAGACTGTGGATGTGTGATGTAATAAAACAGCTGATTCCCCAAATAGCGCCGATGTCGCGCGTCACTTTAGAAATAACCGCTGCAAAAAATTGTGGGACGGATTCTCTTCCTTAATTTGGTAAGGGACGGTCCAGTGTATCCTATGTTAAAGGAGATTATAAAGGAAGCATTGGTTCACCTTTCCTTAATATCAGGAGAATTTGAACAGCACTTAACCTATCATGGCAGCGGCTCAACAACTTCCGGTTCATCTCGGTCAGTTCCTAAACTAAAAGAGGTGTTGGACCGCAGCAGATGATGGCGAGCAGCCAAGACAAAGATGATGATGATAGCGCTGTTTACTGGGGAATAAATCATCGGTGTAGAAATGTTTTGTTTTCGGAGAAACTGCGAGTCAACAGATAGAGCACGTCATACGTAAACAAAAGCTGGAGTGAGGAAACATGACGTACCTGCCGGCCACTTCACTGACATCTTGCTAACACGTTAGCTGCTCTGTTGCAATGCTACAATGTTGACTGAAAAAAAAAACGTGCATGTAGACTGAAAACCATCCGTGCTGTTCTGTCGGGAGATGCGGGGACTTAAAACCAGCGGTGAGTAAGACAAAGCATAAATTATAGGAAACTGTTTAAGTTATGAATAGAGGAAAAGTCCGTTAGCCGCTAAGCTAATTTCTGCAATGTTAAATGCTTCATGCTTATGCTAATAACATTAGCATGTTGAGGGTGGAATATGACTTAAAAAAGACAGTTGTTTGTCTGTTATCCTTGATAGTTATTATTGAGTTTTATACTTTAGTGAAAAGATGTTGTCATGAAGTTCACAGACTCATGCTCTTTAACTTTAGGGGTTATTTTATTCAGGAAGCAGACAAATGAACAGGCTGCATATAAACACTCATAAGTATGTGTGTGTGTCTGGACTAACTTAACCTGGTTGTGATGTTACCCAGAAGCCTTTGCTTCACCGTGATTCACCAAATATGTTCGCAGTGGTGTAACACACATACATGAATGTCTTATAGTGAAATCACATATATACATATCTATAACAGGATCACATTACAGTTGTTAATCCATGTTTTGAGGTTTTTCAGAGAAGTTTGTCTTCAAGTCAGACAGCCCTGAAGCTTTTGGAAAAAAGATCATATTTTGAATTAAAATGAAAACATTTTTTCCAGAAAACATTTTCAAATAGTGAACCAGTTTAAATTATTTCCATTTATGTGTATGATGTTTTTTATTTTTTCTGGCCCAACACAAAGAGAGTGGTGGCAGCTTCTAACCGACTGTGTTAAATGAGCATATAATATCGGCCCAAATCCAATTGAAATCGTATCATGGTAGACTTTGCAAAATAATTGCAAATTGCAAATATCGTATTGTTTAAAATTTCATATAATATTGTATCGTGATGGAACCAGCGATTTACACCCCTAGTAAGTTATGAGATGACGTATAGTCGTAAAAGTTTTCTATTTTTATCACAATTCTAACATTTTGGTTTGGAATTAAATTGTCAAAAAAAGAATAGCAATTTTATTAGTTAGTCTAAGTAAATATGTGTAATCATTAAAGAAAAGGACACAAACTGAATGTTTCTTAGACAGAAAATATTTGTCACACTGTCTAATAAATTTGTCTGCTGATTAAAAAATCTTACCAAATCTTTTCCCTTATAAAAGAGGTAATAAAAACACCGAGTAACTGTGGGATTTTAAACATGTAAGGCAACTTAAATAGAAACTTATCTTTATATGTTACAGATCTGACAATACATGTGTATTCTTTTTAAATATTTTTGAAATAATGTCTAAATACTATAAAATTAGTTGCATGAAATGTATCTTTCTGTGGTGGTATGGATTTATATCTAAAAATAAATATTTTTCCAGTAATGCCACCTTTCTCTATAAAAGGGCAGTGGTTCAAGGTTTCCTGTTACAGTCTTTCAGTCTTTCTTGACCCTGACATTTTCATTAAAAACAGCCTAATATGTTGGATGTCAGATGTGCCTGCTATTTCTGCTCTGTGTCTTACTGTGGCAGACTTCCCTGTCAGCTACCCTGCATTTAGAAGACATACAATTTAGAAATGTTGTTCTTCCAAAGTTCATGTGGGTGAGGGGATTGGAAAAACTGAGGTTGTGTTTGTTTCATGGGTAGCTAGATATAATTATGCTGATTTTGTAACACTTCAAAGTAACCTGATTCTCTATACTTGAAGTGAAATCCTTGATCCATTTCCCTCAATAAAGCGAAACCTTAGAGGTGCCTCTCAGGGTCGCAGCTTACGTCAAGTAGCAGTCAAATGATACTCTTATTTTTGTAAGTACAAAACAACATACTAGGTCTCATCAGTGGGTTAATATTTGATGTAATTTTCAGTTTTTATGCTGAGCTCGAGAGGTGACTGGCCTCAACATGCAGAGGAGGAAACCCAGTGATGGCTATAACACAGAGGCATCAGAGGTGTGGTTGGGCATGTTCGCACCCCCGCAGTGCTGACTGCAGAGGGTTTGAGGTGCCCTGCAGATTGCTTTACGGTGGAGAGGAGGGGGACACAGAACCTCAGGGGCCAGGCTCGCAGCTTACATGGAAAACCCGCCTGCAGGCTGAGCAGGTCTTGGGAAACTTCTCAGCTTGACTTCGAGCCATGGCGTCAAAGTTTTGAGGCAAACACTGGGGGTAAACTGCCAAATCATGTCTTCCACCTCTCCTCGCTCTCTCAGATTCCTCTGCAAATGTTTGAGCAGACCGCCTTGCTTTTTAAAAAAAACCCTTGTGTTGTATGTGTGTGCATGTGTTTGTACAATATGAATTTTTGCTCTTTTGCTTTTTAAGAGTTTTAATTTTTTTTCTTTTGTATTATTTTTTTAGAGGAAAGGTTGGATTAAGTGCTCTTTGTAAAGAATTTGTAGAATCTCAACCATGATTAAGCATTCATTAGGCTATGCAAAGACCTAAAATGCTAGAAGAAGTGCATGAACACCTTTTCTGTGTTTAAAAAATCTGCCTTGAGATGCATGAGGAATTAGAAAACATCACAAGGTGACAAATAGTGTGGCAGAGGTGGCTTCAGCCACTCACAATCGACATAACACCTGTCTGAGACTTTCTGCAACTAGTGCCAACTGCCCTAGACATGGCAGAAGACTGCAAGAGGGAGAACTGAGAAAATCCCATGAGCGAACCATTTGAACTTTCCTTCCGGCTGCTCCTGTTGTCGGTTCCTTCTCGAAATGACAGTTTGCTTGTTAAATATTGAAAAAGTATATGCCAGTTTGGTTGCAGAACCGTACCCTCGCCCATCGCTAGCCAAAGTCTCGTGAGGATGAACGAGCTGTCCCTAGTGTTTGCCCAACCAGATCAGAGCGCTTCGGCCACGGGCAACTGTTGACAAATGGCATTTTGCAGAGGGTAAAGTTTAAACAGGACTTATCAAGGCCCTGACACCCTCAGAAGGATGGGCTGCTCTTCCCTGCTCTGACTCTCTCACACCTCCCTGATACCCCATGCAGAACCACAACAGCTCCGAGTGGCTTCACCAGTAAGACTGAGGGGCGAAGGCATGCAGACACTTGGAAATTGCAGCTTTCCTTTACACTGTAAAATGTTGATTTAACGTTAAAAAAATCCAGGAAACCAGTTGCTTTGAAAGATGTTGGTAAATATAACTGTTAATCTTGATTCATATTTACTTTATATCTAATTATTAACTTTACTTAAAATTAAGTTGTACATACTTAATTCTGTGAAGCTGTTGCAACTTAAAAATGACAAATTTAATTAAACCAATCTAAGTTTTAGCAACTTAAGTAAACCAAGTACACTACATAAATTAAGATTTATAATTATATTATTTTTCTCTCTTAAGACAATTGCTTTCCAAGACTATTTTATGTAAGATCAACTTGTTACATTTTACAGTGAAAATTAAGAGAGAAACGTTTTTTAAGTTTGCATATTTTGAGATATCCAGAAAACACTGATACATATTGAAAAAGTATAACGATGCAACACTGCAATGAAGTTTTAATTTCAAATCGTACTCTGCCTGTACAAGCCGTGTTAAAAATGATAACCACCGGTTTCCGCCTCCATCATCAGGTCAGATAACACAATAGATAGTTCAGCAATGCAACAAAGGACATCCAGCTGGGAAACAAATGTATTCTGGCCTTCACCTCTGTGCGCAGCAGTGTGTGGTAATTGCTGCCGCACGCTTTCTTGTATATCTTCTCCTTTCTCTGGCCTCCTCTGGAGATAGTGCCACTGTAATCTCAGCCTTATCTGCTCCTGGCTTTTAGTAAACTGAAACAACGTGGGCTCTCATTGATAGTGTATCTGCGGGGAAGGAAACGCACGATGGTCTGGGAGAGCAGTGGAACCTATAGTTCTTGATAAATATCATAGTTTTATGTTAAAAACACAATTAAGCAGCAACACAGCATAGTTTCACTTATATTTCAATTTCTTCAAATTAAATCTGTGTCTTGTTCAGACTTTGAGAAGCTTCAAAATTCACTTTCCAACCTTTCTGACATTATACCTGAGAGGCACGCCCAATATTGAACTCTGCTGAGTGACTACAAGGTCCCCACCGTGCCTTCAGGTGAGGTGACCTCTGAGTTGGCTCAAATGACAACAAAATGCTAGAAATGCAGAGTGTGATCTCTGCGGGTCACTCTGCTGCATTTCCTATAATAGCGTCTGACCTGTAATTATGTCCGTATGACAATGGCTCATTCTCAAAGTGCTGACAAAATGACATCACCCGGGTCTTTGCAGAAGCTTTGGGGGCTCGAATCCTTAGCAGGGGTCCTCTAAACAGAGAACAAACAGTGTTAAATGTAATGATTTAAATGATATAAAACATATCTTGTGGGGTCACCATTATTTGCAAAGCTACAAGACTAAAGAGAAACTATGTAACCTTTGAAAAAAGACCAAATAACAAAAACTTCATGTTGCAAATGGAAAAGATTAATTATTAAATAAACTCACCCTTTCCCATGTACACAGAGAGATTTTGCTGCTTGGTCTGGTATGACCAGAAGGACATGGTGCATAATGTTAGTGAACTTTAGATATTTCTTGGTAGCGCGTACAACTTTTTTTTCCTCATGCTTTTTTCTACTTTTATTATCCTTTCACAGAGATTTCAACCACATTTCTTTATGGAGAAGAGAGTAAAACCAGGTTCAAGCAAACTCCATCCACATCAAAGACAACGGCATGCAGCTGAAACCTTCAGGAAATGTTGGTAAGTGGACCTTAAAAGAATACTGCAACATCTAAATGACCACTAGTATATCAGTTACTTACCCTGTGTTGCATTGAATTCATAAAGTTAGCTTTGTATTTCTTGCTTTTTTTCCGGTAAATGAAAAACGCAAACAACGTGGAAAAAATGAATTGAAGTTAGTCAGTTCAGTTCCCCATCACAATGGGCTGACGTCACTTCAAAAAATGTTTGAGAATTAAATAAGATTCAATATGGCATTGTGCTGTAATTGCCACTTGTGGTTATAGTGGCCTCAGTTCTGAAAAGGTTAGTCTCACTTTAAGTTGTCCAATTTTTGGTATGAACAACCTGCTTACCGCACAAGGGAATTAATAGAATACTTCAGATTTAATCAAATCATTTTTAGCTGCTTTTTTATTGTGTTTCTTCTGGATTTCATTCATGACCCACAAACATTATCATAGTTGGGATTTCTGGCACAACTTCACATATTTCCAAAGTGCATGGATAAGCATCATCACCAACTCTCAGCACCCCGAAACAAACCAATCTTTCTTGCTTTTGTTATGGCTGGTATCACCAATGTTTGTCTGATTAACCTAATAATTCTATATTTTTAAAATACTCTGTGTTACATTAAACCTAGTGTTGCTGAAATGTACTAATCCCTTAGTACCTAGGCGTCATGTTTAGGAAGTTGTGAGCAGACATGCGGTATAAGTTGTGAAGCTCTCTTCCGTCATGGATTCTCACACGGTTGTGTCTGCAGCGTGGTGCTGACTCAGGCTGGCTAACAGTACTATAGCAGCTCCCTGGCACCACTACACATGAGAAGTCCCATCCACAGCTCTGGATGATGTCAGTTTGGCACCTCTGCCTGCACACAGAGACACCTTTTACAAAGAACCTGTATGTGCTCAGGTCTGGTCTACGTAATGGAATATTCAGCCCCTATCCCCTCCTACCTGTTTCTATGATCAGGTGAAAATGAGACCTTTGTTGTCGCCTGCAGTGTCATAACCTAAAAATAAACTCTAATGTGTTTCTCAACTTCCCCTTTTCAGTACTGTCACTTGTTCTTGTTTACATCCTTTTTAAATGCCTCCCTAGAAAGTTATTAACTCAGTCGGCCTGGCCCATTTTCAATGATCATACTGAAGCAGTACCAATTTTAATACATATATTTAACCACTTACAAAACAACCACATAGCACTATTTGCCAAATCCCCGGTGTCATGTTTTTGCCCCCTCCCTTTTTCTCTTGTTTCATTATCCTCCCACCTTAACCTGGCCCTTTCAGCAGGCCTCATTAGTTGAGATGACCAATGAAAAGGCCCATTCTTTCTACACAGTCACTGTGATACGAGAAATACTGAGTTAATGAAAGAGTGATGATATCTAATCACCTTCCAGAGGATAGCACCTGCACCAGAGCCAGTCCCCAAACCTTTGCTGAATGCTCACAAATGCATGGCCTACAGATGTACTTCCTCTTAGCTGCTCAGCAGTGACCACGGTTATACCTTTGATATCACTTGTTGCAAGGAAAACGGGAATATCTTGTGTGGTCGAGCAGATCCAGTCCTCGTAGGTGTTTCCACTGGGGATTTTAGCATGAGACCGCGGCAATGGGATTAATACGTTTAGAAAGGGCAGGGGTGAAATGAACAATGGCATACTTCAAGGGCTTTAAAACAGTGTCTTATTACAATGGGGAAAGCCAAGTCTATTCTTGATAAATCCTATTTCAAGGCAAAGGAAAAAGAGAAGGTCAACAAACTGCATTTAGTGATTTTATACAAATTTAAAATTAGCATGGTCATTTTTATATGGATTTTCTACACTCATATGTTAAGTTGAATTCAATTTTCAGACGTGCAAACATGGCAGTCTGCAGTACAGTATATTATTATTAGGGCTGTTAGCATTAACATGTTAATCTAAATGCGATTAAGGGCCATACATAACTGATTCCTGAATAACGCTCCAAAGTAACGTTAAATATAATAGAACCTTCAACGTGTAACGCTAAACAGTTAGGCTAAATTTTGGCGATGGGAAAATTGCATTGTCATTTTACAGGGGTTCCTTGACCTCTGACCTCAAGATATCTTTATGAAAATGGGTTCTGTGACTGCCAGTGAGTCTCTCTTTTACAGACGTGCCCACGATATGCCAATCCCATGCAGTATTTTCCTTTCATTTGATTCCTAATCAAAACAATCTGGTAAGAATTACTTTACCTTGTCAAAGTACTTGGTACTTTGGTACTTGGTACTTGGAAGTACAAACTTCAAAACTGTTGAACTGCAAAATATTAGAACTGTAAAAGTGTTTTTAAAAAAAATCCTTTGACAGCCCTAATAAATATTTATGTTCAGAGACATAAAAAAGGTCATAGTATAGTTTTTTTTTTGTATATGTATTTATGTTCAGAGACAAAAATGCCATATTCTTTCTGCTTCTTGTGTAGAGCAGCTTTGGTTCAATCACTGGCCCCTGCACTCTACATGTCAAAGTGTCCTTGGGCAAGATACTGAACCCCAAATTGCTCACAGTGGCTGTGCCATCAATATGCATGAATGATTATCTTATGAGCAGGTAACACCTCGTAGCCTCAGCCACCAGTCTATGAAGTATGTGTGAATGGGGCGAATGTGTAGTCCTTTATGTGGTCGCTTAGATTAGAAAAGTGCTAAATACATGTAGTCAATTTACCATTTACCTCTACTCCACTACATTTCCTGGATGGCTCTACTCTGCAGAGTTAGAGTTTTATTACAAAATCTAAAATCTGATGTAACATTATGGGTCAATCTACCCAGTAGAATATGAAATAGTTAAAATTGCTCCTAACTTCAGCAGCTGCAATATTAAAGTAATGAAGACATTGATGCATCACTAATCATAATCTACCAAAATAATGTTATTCTGAAATAGGTCACTCAGAAAATTGAGTGCTTTTACTCTTGGTAATTGAGTATATTTTGATGTTAGTACTTTTGTAGTTTTACTTAAGTAAAATTTGTTGTATCACAAGAAAAGTTGGTATGTGATATGAATGTTCTGTGTAGAGTTGGGATCGCAATAAGCAGAAATTTCAGTGTGTAGACCTCTTCGTTTGTCTTTCTGAAATTGAGAAGACACCTTTCTTTTTAACTTTGTCAAGTTTTATTCAATTATTCAAACGATTTTAACTAACATTTAAAAGTTATGGGAGAAAACAAAACAAGTTCCTTTGGCCTCCATGTGGTTTCTACAGAAACACTGGAGCCCTGAAGTTGCTATTTACTGACTTCACTTTTTCAAAAGGGAGTGAATTGTGAGTCAACATAATTTGGAATCTAACTTTCCAACAATTTTCCAATAGAGTTGATTCCTCAGTGTATTCTGTCACTTTTCCTTTTTGTCCAAGAGCAATATGAAAAACTAAAACTAGTATAATTCAGGAAAATGCAGAGATCCTTTTGAATATTCACATTTACAAAAAATCGGAGGTAGCAGTCTGCCATAGCAGTAGGAGCGTTGTCTTTACTCTCCTCGTCTCTGCATGTTTTCATCTCTTTATTTCCTCTTTTATTTCTGTGTGCTGTGTAATGATCACTTTGGGCCAGAAGTGTAGACAGGGAGAAACGTTAGGTGAGATATGTGCCAAGTATAACACAGCGCTCTGGCCTTTGTGTCTCCCCTCGCTCCTTCCTCTATTTCTTCCTCCAGCTCCTTTTCGGGTGCTCCTGTGTTCAGGCCGGCTCAGCCACAGCAGGGAAGCTCCATCTAATTGGAGCAGCTCAGCGGTGGTGGCCCCAAACCTCCGGGAGTCAGGCTCATGCATTCTAATGTTTCCCTCAAAGGAAATTGTCCTCCACTATTTCCTGAGATCCAATATGTGAGCAGCTTGGTTACCATTCTTAGTGGGAGTAGAAAACTGTAACTGGTTTATGAGATTTGCTGCAGAGTTCAGTGTTGTCCTGTCTGCGATACTTTGCTGTGTCCCAGCATTGGAGTGGTGAGTTCACCACAGGTTAGCCAACTGGCATACCACCTGGTTATTAGCTTTGTGTCATGATAAGTGAAGGGATGCTCAGGAGGAGAGTCAATATGCATAAATAACATACATTATTGAGATAATGACAAAATGAGCCTTTTGAATTGAATTATAGTATGTTTAAAGGCCCTGACACACCTGATTGATGGTCGGCCGTTGGTCAATGGCTGTCAGTGAGCAGCTGTCACACTTCTATTGTGGTGTGTCCCACTGCAGTTTTTTCCCCCGGACGATTCAGCATGTTGAATCAGCGTCAGAGACTGCTGTGAATGAAATCACACACAATTTAATCTTTTCGATGATACATGTAGCAACACCCCCTCACTTAATGCACTGCTATTTTTGCTCTGCGTGCCCTCAAATAATGGGCCTAAATACTCTCAGTACACATTGGCAACAGAAGAAATTGTCCAAACCACTATAAATCTCTTGAGAATTGACTACCTTCTCATTGTTTCCTCTGGATTTGTCTCTGCATTCTGGTGAGGCGAGACTTTGTGTAGTGACTCAGGTGTACGGTATCAACTGTCAGAGGCGAAAGCAGATGGCGGCTCTTACTTTGAGTCTGTAGGAAGTTCAGAGAGATGTATTTACACAGAGATGAGGTTTTGTCCCGTTCTCACAGCTTAGGCTCAGTCTGCGCCACATACAGCCTCTGACTCACCAAACAGGTTATCAGGAAGCGGTGACCCTCTTATCGCACCGCTATGCACACTCTGTAATTAAAAATCTAGAATTACCCAGCACCTACACCTCAGCGCACTCCTGTGGCTTGAAACTGTGGCTTCAGCGTGCTTCACTTCGGTTGAAGTTGCTCACTGAGGCCTAACTCTTTAATAATGGGTGTCTATACAGAGGGACATGCAGATGGCAGACCTCGAGAAGGAGCAGATGAAGTCCAATTGATAAACCCAGGGTGGTGAGCATGGGGGGGTGTGGAAAGTTTTGTCAGTAAGCCCAGTCTAAGTCTCTTGGGTCACCACTTTAAGTTGTGCATGGAACTGGAAGGAAAAGGAAAACCTTTGCATGTTTCTCACCAGCCTAAAGATCACAAGCGCAGGAAGGGAGAGGGTGTGACACAAGGCGCGTGCAGTCCCACCGGGGGCTAGAATTTGCAGTTGGAAGGTGAAGGCTAATGGTGAGGAAAAACAACAAGAGTGGAAAAATGACAGAAATTACATGAAAGGGGAGGAAAAACACCATTTTTATTTAAGCTCAGGAAAGACAATTTAAGTATCATATCAGAATCATGTTAATGAGTGCTGCCATTTGGCCTTGACAGTGGTGGTAGAAGTCTTCAGATCCTTCACTTAAGTAAAAGTACTAATACCAACCTGTGACAATGCTCTGTTACAAGTAAAAGTCCTACATTGAAATTTTAATTAAGTTAAAGTAAGCAAGTGCAATCAGAAAAATGTACACAATGCAGAAAAATCTTCAAAAAACAGCAGCAAAAAAAGAAAAAAGAACACAACACAACTCAAAATTATAAAAAAAAACCCACCCCAACCCTGAAATTATTGAAAAAAAAAATAAAAAAATGACTCAAAATTATGGAAAGGAAGTAAAGCAACACCAAACTAATCAAAATGACAATAAAATAAGAAAATAAACAAACACCTCAAACCTCAAAGCAGATGGTGTAAGTAAAGTAGGAAAAAAAACTCCTTAAAATTACCTTAAAAAAATTAGGGACAAAATTGAAAATAATACCTCCCAAAACTGAAAAGTATTTGAAAAAGAAAAAAATACTATATGTTAAATGTTTATCAAAATAGTTCAATTTTCTGTGAATGGACTAATTAATCAACTCATTGTTGCTCTGTACTAATATAAACGCTTTGGTAATTTAATTTATAACAAAGGTCATAGTTATAGGCCCTTTTCATGTTTTTTTTTGGCCAACATCTTGATTAGTAAAGCTTTTAGATTAATGTAGTGAAATAAAAAAGTACAAGATTTCCCTTTAAAATGTAGTGAAGTAAAAGTATAAAGTAGCATGAAAATAAAATACCCAAGTACTCATGTAAAGTACAAGAACCTCAAATTCATAATTAAGGACAGTGCTTGAATAAATGTACTTAGTTACATTCTGCCACTGAGGGTTGGGGTGGCATTTGGTTTTGTTTGAGCCAGGCTGGATCTGCAAAATAAAAGTTATGAGTGTGTATTGTACGGAACACATACGCCCACGTTGATACAGTCAGGAGCTTAAGTTTTAAGTGAGAATTAAGGTGTAAATCCCTGTTTTTGGCATGACTAGGGAGAGTCTTTGTCATTGGCGGTGACAGGACATACACAGACACCTCCTCAACAGGCGCCAGCTGATTTTTATCACTTCTGAAAACTGACTCCACTTCCCCAACCTCTTAACTCTCTGGGCTTCTGCATGAATTTCTTATTGACACGAATGATAACAGATCATTCTGTACTGACTCGGTCCAACTATGCCATCAACAGTCTCATTTATAAAGTTAGTATCTCTCCTTTAATATCACTAATATGTTGTTATTATGAAAATAATGCAAGCCTTTTAAAACTTTAGTCTGTTTGGCTTTTATGAACTGATAATTCAATAGCACTTAAGACTTGTCTTGACAAAAGACTCAACTTGGACTTTAATACCAGTGACTTGTGACTTTGCTTGAATGTGCGCCTTTTGACTTTTGAAAACTTGATCACTTTACCCATGCAAAGTTGGGAAGAGAAAAACACAGACATGGGATGTATAGACATTTTTTAAATACAACAAGACTAGACCGAAACATACAAAATGTATTCTGTTGTGGCACTGGTTAAGAGTGCTAGATACTGAGAAAGTGCAATGTAGGCATTTTTTGAGATTATAATAAGTTACACTTGTTTAAACAAACTTGATACAATTCTTAAAAAGCCTGAATGTTTTTGTAAATTTACTCCCTCATTAAAGTGGCATTGCATTTGGCAGAGAGTGCATTGTGACTTGTTTAGGACTCAAAACTCATAGTTAAGACTTGAGACCTACTTGTTATGACTTGCAATTGGTCTTGTGTCTGCTGATCTTACCTGCAGACACTGATCTAATTAATTAAAGATTAATTTAAGGTTTGCACTGTTTGTTATTAATATTCATTATTTGAATAATGAGTCCAATATAAGTAACCTGAGGAAAATTCAATTTTATGCCCTCCGGGGTTGATTCAAGGCAACATAAACAACATTAATCCATAATACATTGATTGAATAAAGGATGTTTTGTTATGGAAACTGTTTTGTTTTCTTAATATGGACTGCTGATGAATATTTATCAGCTGACGGTTACTGTACTTGCCTGGCATCCTGTAGTGTGCTGAGTGAAATCTGGATTCCATCAAGTCCTGTGTAGTGCATTACAGAAAATCCACTCTACTCCACCACTGTGTGCTTTTAGACCTCCATTACATTCAACAGGCTCATATCCTTTTTGGAGGACTCCACAGTGTTAATCGGCCAGTAAGCTGCGATTTTATCGTAGGCCGGCAGTCTCATGCCAGTTATTGCCCGGCAGGCTGTAACAGATATGGTGGATCTCTGGGCCTTTCTCCAAACACTGAGGTTTGGCTGATCTGCAGGGTGCCAATGCGGGTGATGCCTGCTTTCACGCATTGGGAAAGACTGCAAACCAGTGCCAATTACATAATAATGATCTCATCTGTGTATAGCCATCCCATATGACAGCAAGTCTGTTCCTCTGTTATTATCACCTTGGGAGTCATGGAATGGGTTGGCATTATTATACTGTAAATTGCTTAAATGTGGGCACAAGTGTCTCATATGAAGCTGCACAAGGACTCTTTCAGGACAGCAGTTAGCACGTCTAGTTTTATTCTGAACAGCTGAAGTAGTATTGCTTTTACAGTGAAATAACAATCTAAAACTTCTAACTTTCTGTAAAGTTGCATGAATTTTCATTGTAGAGAGCACAGGCACATTATGAGCCAAAGGGCCCCTGGGCACAGATATGCAGAAGAACCCACCACCTCTCCTAAATAGGAGCAAGACACGCAGATGTTACAGTGGTTTTGCCTTTTGCTTTATAATCATTATGCATCATTTTTTGCAGTTACTCTGTGTCTCTTTATAGTTCATTTGCATCTGTTTGTGGTCTTTTTGTGGTAGTTTTGAGTCTAACAGTCAGGGCCTCTGGGCCTGTGCCTGGCAGACCCTTTCATTAATCCATCCATGGTAGGGAGGCTTGATATGTGGCACAATTCTTGTGTTGAAGTGAGCACCTTGGTTCTTGTTTCACTTTGGCTTTATAATATAACTGATGGCAATTTGTGAGGCGTACTCCTTTTTATGTGACATAAATTAAATATGGCTTGCAACTCATGGCATATATAAAATAAAGGTGAAAATAACCCCAAAAGAACTTTGTCAATATTAAGGAGAGTGGTCATGTTTACCTTATAATACAGTATTGCTAAAGCTGGTTTGTTCATATACAGGGGAAGAACAGGGGAAATAAAGCAGGGCATAGAACAACCATGAAGTGCACGAGGCTGAAGCAGACAGCAGCCGGATGAAGTTTACTTAACTGATCCCACCATAAAATCCAGAGTTTGATTAGCGAGGCAGCCTGAAGCAGTCACATTAGCCAAAGGAAGCCTAATCATCATCATCATTGCTGGACTCTTCATTTTTTCACCTCCCTGTTGCGCTGGACTCAGTGCCTCGGCCCCATTTCAGTCCTGTTTTTTCATTCAGCCAGCATCACCATACAAGTGATGTAGTGTCCTTCCCAAATCAAAGTCATAAAAAATGGCCTTGCCTCCAATGCTCTGCACCACCTCTTTCCTGTTCTCCCCCCACCGCCCTAAAGCTGTCAGCCTCGACTGCTGCTCCCCTGAGGGAAAATCCTGCCTATGAAACCTCACAGTCAGTCACTCAGCCAGACAACTGCAGGCTGGACAGCCCTCGCGGTCTATCATGCTGTCATACGGTTCCTATAACACTCAGCAACTGATCGCCATTTTACAGTTGTCTTGGCAATTACTGCTTATCCTTTGCAAAATGTGAGGGATTGCATATGAAAGAGTACAATACTCTGAAACCAGCAACAGATGTGTGTGTGAACAGGCTGCCTGGCTGAGATGGGTCAGTGAAGTTGCCACTGCAGTTGTAGTGTGATGCTTGAGAAGAGACCTTTGAGACCTTGATATAAACAGTTTTGCTGCCATAAATTTTGAGAGTAATGTTTCAGTGAGCTGATATAGCATTTAAACTAACCTTGGCATTTGTTTTTATCCTGCATAGTCATGCTTGTTGCCACATTGCACATACTTTTAGAAATGTTGCCAATGGTCATCATAACCCAAACAACAGCTCGAGCAATAAGGATAAAACTGAAATTCGAAGAAAAAGGTATTGGTAGAGGAATACTTCAGCCTTCAATTAATCATTTATATGTCCACCACTCTACCCTTTTTACATTAAATTTGTCAAGAAAACTTTTTTTCTCGCATGCCTCAACATTGAATGAAGAATCATAGTCGTCAGTATTTCACAGCAGCAAAAATATATCAAAACATCCATTTACAAACTCTCACACAACAAGGCTCATTCATCCAATTGTATGCTCAGTCCAAACACATGCATTTTTGCAAAAAAAAACCCAAAACAATATTTCAGGTCATAGGGGACCACATTTAACAACAGTAAAACTGCATTTTTGCTGAAACTTTGATATTTAAAACACTTCTGCATAAACAGCCTCGCGACTAGGGTTCTACCTAACTCAGTATTTTGCAAATCAAATCAGATTTGACTGTTCAATATGAATCAGAGAGTATCACTTAAGTCAAGAGTGCTCACTCTGCAGCAAATTCTAGGGACCAAAACATCCCCTAGTCTATAACACACTTGGTGACTGATTTATACAAGTGAATTTTTGGGGGGTAAAGTGATTTTTTAAGGTTTGGCAGCTAAAAAGCTTGGTTGTAAGTTAGGTTTAGGGCTGTGGTTACATTTTTATAGGTCTGTTAGGGGGATGCTAATTCCTGTCTTTGATATGGCGGCCCTTACCATTCACATTGTTACTTAAAGCGTTCACTGCTTCCTACAATGACACTGAACACTGGTCATCAGGAGGTGCAGATTGGTCCAGTTTCTCAGTAGTTCCCAGGGATAACCTGACATCTCCACTATCATCACTACAGCATTAGGACAGGTTGTTGTTCCTCATATGCATGATGCATACTTAAAAACATTCTGCATATTTCAATATTCATTGATGGTGATACAATTTCTTTTTCAGAACTTAAGGAAAGGAAATGCTAACCATTGTTGTTTTTTTTTACATAACTTGACTCAATTGCACTCCCTCACAGCCAATCAGATTCACTTAAAGCCAACAGAGAGCAGGCCTCAGTAGCTAATTTCTTCATCTAACCCCCTCCACCATCCTCCCGTTCCTTGCCGCAGTAGGCACTTAAATTCAATTTGTCAGCCGCTCTCATTAAACATGCAGAATAGAGGCCCTCCTCTCTACATTTCAGTGGTACGGCTAACCAGGTCAGAGTTCATCTGAGGACGGCTTTCAGTATTCCTCCTTGTTGTCAGATGGTATGGTGCAGACTGGAAAACATAAGGAATTTCTGCTCTGCCAGATGTGTGTCAAAGATGAAAACTACAAGCGTGAATTTCAACCTGAGAGAGAGAATAGGTGCTGCACACATTTTCCAAGCTCGGAAATCTGATCCAAAAGAGACTTTAATGATGCTTTATTTCTCCACTCGCTGAATATCTCAGTCTTTAATTAGGTTTAACATCATCAGCCTTGGATTTAAAAGCGCGCCTAGACACTTTTACTTAGGTACTGTTGTTAAGTTTGACATTTAAACACAAGAGCACCCTTGAAATCATTTCACTCGGAGCAGATTCGTTTGACGTTTCGCAGTCATTAGAATGCTCACTTTTATTTATTTCATCTCTGTTTTTGCAGTGATGTGTCCCTCTCCTGTTTTAACCTTTTCACAGTTGTTAATTACATTTTATTATGACCACAAATGACCTCAACTTGCATGCTTGAATGCTTGAAAGCACAGAGAAGGGCCAATACATAAGACTTGTGTATGGATGTGGTCATAGCAGCCACTTGTGAAGTTAATATGTCCTGTAAAAACACTGAAAGGGATATTTATTACATCTTTCTGCATTAGAGGACTTTATTTTATGAGGATTTTATGCTTCCTTGGGGTGACTATACAGTAACCTTTAGCTTTATTTTTAGGGTAGTTTTTATTTGTATTTGCACAGATTTTACAACCGACTATCTCTTTTCTTCCCTCAAGCACCATGCACCATTATTTGTGTAGCTGCTTTCTTAATTTGTATTATTGAGCTGTATTTTATGGAATCAGTCTACAGCGGCAGACAAAGAGACGCTCCCGCTCTGCAGCTTTTACACTAGTTTCTCAGCTAATTTTCAGCCTCGCAGGCATCCTCATGCAGAGAGGTTTGAGCTTTAATGCATGTGCTTGGCAGTCATTTCTCCATTTGCGTCCAGATGTTGCTTGGCTGATGCACAGCACACTTGTCAAATGAAACCTGGTGACGTTTCAGTGGCAATTATTCTCTTTGTGCTCAAGTGGAACTACACACATGTGAATGCGCACAGACACACACACTCAGGAAGAGATCTGCCAACAGATCTGCATTTGCCAGGAAGTAATTGTTTCCATGTAGCTCTATAAGATGCAAAACTCAACAGCTTTTTCTTTGCTAAACAGTTTTAAAATCAAACACAGAATGAGTGCATTTGTTACACTGTATACGACCTGTAAGATGACTGTTGTTTGAATGCTTGAATGTTCTGTGTTGTTATATAATATTTTATTGGACGGCCCTTCTGAGTTGATTCTGCACCTGGCTCACGAAATGATCTGCCTTATAATAATCATGTCCATGACTTCATGGTTCATTAGGAAAGTTTGATCTTGTCAGTCTTTTTCTATTTCTTAAAATACGAAGGAAAGCCGGGATTTTCATCTTACTTTTCTCCACCCCTTTCGAGAGGAGTTTGAGCTAGTGACAGAGGAAAAGGGTGGAGTAAGAACACAGAGGAGAAAGGGTGGTGTGATGATCAGGAGAGGCGTTTCGGTCTGACATCCAACTCCTCAGCACGCTTACTCAGGCTGGTGATGTTTTCCTCGTGTCGGCCTGGAAGCTGGTCATAAAAATTTCCAGTCACTCTCTGTTTGCTTCATTACTGGGACACAGTGCATGCTTAGTTCAGGTCACAACGTGACTGTCCCATTTTGTCTCTGATATATTGATATCACTGGGGTGTAAACAATCACCGCCTCCACAGTTTGCATTGGAAATAATGTATATTTGGCCCAAGAATCTACTTTGCAGTGTCTGACCTCTGATCAGCAAATAAATGGCCCAACATTAATCACTAATTGAAGATAAGGTTCAAAATATTATCTTGACATCTTTATGTGTAAATTGTCCATTTTTCTCCACACAGAGGACACATAGAGAGTAAAAATGAGCCCAGTGGTGGTTTTATGGCTCCCAGTTTTATAAGACAAGGGCGGGTTGGTGGAGGGGGAGTCAGTGAGCTTTAACAGGCACTTGGGGTTTGATGGCTGCTGAGGAGCTACTTGAGGAGTTGTGTCATTTTACAGCTGGAGGTTATAGAGGCGAACGGCTAAGTTACAACCAGGACCTCAGCTGTGTTTCAGGCTGTCGGATAGAGATGTGAGTCACACAGATGATGCCGTCCTCCTGTTGTAGAAGACAGAGCGGGAGTTGGGTGGTGGATGTAGTCTGCGTGTGAAAACCTAAATAAACCTACTGTGGCTTTCAGGAAGGGAAATACAAACACCTGTCACCTGGGTGTCAAACACCAGCAATCAATTAGACGCTCTCGGAAATAAGAATATAGAAATTTTTACAACTCCTGGATTTTTTTTTTACCCAGTGTGGGAATTTAGTTTCTTCACAATGTGAAATTCAAATTTATTGCATATTTAAATTTTTTTTTTTTAGACTTTCAGAATTTAGGTGACCTTAAATCGCAAGTGAAAAAATGGGAACTAAAACGGCACTGCGACTTGCTCATTACATCAAAGGTTTAGGCTAAACAAACACTTAACACCTAATATCAGAGAAGCTCAAAGGCCTGATGATAGTCGCACTGGAACCCAACGAGAAGCAACACTCTCACTTAGCGCTCGGTTTTCTGAGTAGTAAATCTGTTTGTTTGTTCTGAGTAAACATACTGGGCCTAAAAACAGGGGCTCCTGCACTTTTTTCTCTATTTAGCTCCTTTTCTGTTGGAAAAAAACCCACTAACAACCACAAACATCTGGCTTTTATATTCAATGGGAAAGGTTACCATTGGCCCGTACTCCTGGTACAAATGACTCTATAGTCATGGGTATTAATCAGCTCCAGCTCTGATCGGCTTTGATTGGCAGTGATGGAAATATGACACTCAGGTGGATGTGCTAGTTTTAGCCCCTTTCCCTGTGCAATATCATGATGAGCCAACCCAAATACTGTCAGTCTCTGTCCAAGCAGCACACAGACATCGCTAAAAATTTAGCACAGGCACCGAGATTTAGAAAGAGACTGAAAAAGTATGAGATTAAAAAAAAAAAGAAGAAGATATAACCACCATAACATTTTCACAGTCCTCCATGCTGCTTTCTACTGTTTACTGGCCTATCTGTGGTTTCGAATGTGATCATGACACACCAGAAAGGCCTACTTGTCTACTTGCAAATTTAAAATCATTATTCTTAACATTTTTTCCATATTTAAAAAAACCCACATACATGCACTAATTTGGGTGGAAAAGGGGTATTTGATGGAAGAGCTGTTGGAATACACTCATTAACCTTCTGAAAGTATTCAATAAGTAGACACTACTTGAAAAATGAAAGGTCTTTCTGTCAACTTTAATATTTTCACCTGCATTTAGAGTATCTCTTTCCTGAGTCATGTTTATGTGCATGTTTAGGACTGTCCAACAGATAAATTATCACCAGTCTCAGTGCAGAGTAGTTGTCCCAGCTGTAAACCACCAGGAGCTTAGTGCCTAGTTAGAGGTCAGAGGTTAATGTGGTGCTAGAGGCAATACAAGACACTGTCCTAAATATAGCCCTTTATATGTAGTCAAAGACTGTCATTTGACTCCAGAGACTCTGGAATAGACATTTAAGAGGTGATTTGTCTCAGTTTGTTGACAAAGGACACTGGTAATTTTGTAATGTCAGTGGGACCTGTAATTTTCTTCTGATCTTACAATAGAGTGAGATGTCCGACTTATTGACAGTTGAATGCATAAATACTGTATATGAAAACCTTTTCTAGTGGAGTGTTTATTCATAAAAAATGTTCTGTTATTAAGGTCAACAGTGGACTGATTTTGCTAATGAGAAATAAAGACAGAGGCAGCATCTGTTGGTAATTATTGACCTTGTAGCACACAACCCAGCAGTGGCTTTTTGAGAGGAGCAACACTTTTTTTGCTGGCTCTCCAGAAAAACTGGCCTACAGCAGAGAAAATGATCAGAGGCCATGTCCCGTGAGTTCAGCGGCTATACATGCAGACCACCGTAACTGCTGTGAAATGCTGGCATGATCAGGCCTTCCTGTTTCCCTCTGTGTGAGCATGCATGGCTCAGTGCAAAGCAAGCAAGAGAGATGCTACATGTTAGGATTGCTTTGGATCCCGCTGTCAACCAACTGCGTTGAGACAGATTGCGCTTTTGCTTGGCCCTGACATCTTGGGGGTGTCTGCGTCTTGCCAAAGAGCCTTTAGAGACGAGGAGGGAAAGGAACTGCCCGGTGAGCCTGTCTCAGCTCAGCGTCCACCCGCTCAGGCCTGCTTTCCGGCCAGGGGCTCTTAATTGTGTCTCTGGGTGAAGTGGTAGCAGCCCAGCGGTGGGGAGGGGGCATGTAAGTGTGATGTGAATAAGACCACACACACAATCACATGCATTCACACATATGCACATTCACACAAACAGCCTGAATGAATGACCATCACAGTTGTAATTAGACATGACTATATTTGGAATCCCTGATACACACTGGGGCCAGCAGCAGGAAGACCATAGGATTAGTCCTGGTTTGGCAGTCCTGGATGGTTTAACTAAATTTCAGGGGCAGATACCTAAATAACATGACTCAACTCAATTCAAAAATGATGTCCAGCTCTACGTCAAAGCCTGTTTTCAATGGCTTTTATTCGATTTAACCCACACTTAGCTGTTGGTGTTGGTATCATACCACCTATTCAGAACGTGCCTGATCGCCTGGCTTCAGGTTTTGCTGCTTGCGGCTTTCTTGAGAACTGTTCATCCAAACAACTTCACACTCAACACTGCACCTCCTTCCTTCCTCGGGTCTTGAGCAGTATATCTGCTGTGACATATCTATGTCCCCCAGCACACTTCATTTGCTAAAATCTAGCTATTTTGGATCAGGCTATTTCTGGGAACAAAAGTGTTAATTCTGAAGGTTATATCACTGATGTTTGAAACGTTTGACTTTGTTTCAGTGTAACATTTCCAAGCTGTACCTAAAAGCTCGCACTCGACACCGCACTTTCTTGGATCCTCAGTGATTCACATGCCATGTGTGAAGTCGATCAGATGAACAGTTGTTGAAATTCATAGAGAGATAGACAGAGTCTCCTTTCATTGTCATTGTAAGATGCTGCGTGAGACCAAGAATGACCAAAACCCATATAAAACACCTGTTATTTAATGGATAGACTTAGAGAATATTTATTCTCTCTGTATATAATATTTCTTTTGTCCTTCCAATGCTCTATTTTGAGCAAACTTCGATTGAATAGCAGTGTCTCCAATTTAGGATGGTGTGTATATAAGCAGAACCAGAAATAGATTCATAGTCTCCTCCTTTTTGCCTCCTTCAGGAGACTATCCCATAACGGTGATGTCACCAACGCGTCCTCACACCTAGCCGAAAGCATTCAGTTCTGGCTCAGGATGACCGCAGTCTGGCCAGCTTCCTGTCTGACCATCGTGGGCAAACACAGAGAGACGGGCAGCAAACACGGGTGCATCCACCTGTTAACACTGCCAGGTCGGAGGGGCCAGGGGAGAGCGCTCAGCACCAGTGGGAGAGCTGTGTGTCTTGTAGGACCACAGTCGAACTGTTTTTGCAGCATGGTAGAAAAGCTTGAGTAAAAAAAAGCCTTCCTGATCTTTTGGACTTTGTTCAAGTTTTGGCTCTCACTGCTTTGTGTTACATGTCTTTAACTTAACCATTTAACCCTGAAATATAGTTGTAATGGATGGCGATACCAGCAGTGGGGTTTTATAGTGCTTGGCTCAAACTGTGCATTTTTCAGTCTGTCTCCAGTTGTCAGATTCTTTAATTGGGGAAGTCCGACCACCTACGTAAATTTATCTTATGCGTGTGCATGCAGCGGACCGACCATCGTGTTTATGTAGTGGTAATTGGTGGACAGGTGGGATGGAGGCCTGTTGTTTTGCTTAACCTTCCCTGTGGTAATTCAGAACCCGGCTAACTAGACCTTGCTTAACCCCTTGACTTTAGCCCCAATCAACACATGGATATTAGGCACCATGTAACCTCTGCCTTTGTGTATCCGAGAACTGGTTTGTGGTAAAAAAAACCTGTCAAAATATCCCACTCTCATTTCTGTTAGGCGACAGCAACAAGACCTCTACAGTAATTTCCAGAAATCTGTCCAAATTGCTTAAGTCTTAAATTATCTATAATTGGCCCCTGCGTTGGGTTACTGAGGGTGGTGGCCTCCAATCATGTGGTGGGAAGCAGAAAGGGGTCTAGTCATTTCCAGCTGGTTAATGATGGTCAAACGGGTGCTTACCAACATCACGCCAGTTGCCAAAGGTTACCATGGACGAATATTAGCTCCATGTGAGGTTTATTTTACTAACTGGCACCGGCACTTATGTGTGGAAAGCCGCACTCAATGACTATGAATGATTTCACTACTGGTACAATGCTGACTTGTTCGACTTGTCAATTTCTCTTGTGCGACAGCTTTCCCGGTAACCTTTGTGAATAATTCTTTATTTAGGATCCAGCTTGTTTTCTTCTTTGCAGCTGAAGATTCACTCAAGTAGATGTTCTCAATATTTCTTCCTAAGTGATCCCCCACAGTGAGCAGTCAGCCGATGCTATGTCAGTATTATCTTTTTAGTACCTGACTCACCTGTAACCTGAACTCTCTAAATAGCAATGATAACAGGCTTCTCTGCATGGGTCACACTGCATTAGGGGTCAGGGTGAAACAGACTCTGTCTTTGTGCTTTGCCAATGAAGTTTAGGAGCAGGGCTAATCAGGGGGGGCGAAAGTGTACACCACTCCAAATCAGCTCCAGCCAGACCAGCTGAATTTATCTCAAACTTATTAACTTTGCTCAGGGCTCAAATTGAAACCATGCTCAGGCGCTCACGCTCTAGAGGTGCTGAGTGTGAGAAGTGACAGTATGATTTACAGGGGGGAACTGTGCTGCAGATGCTGCAGAGCGAAGGACCAGTTGGGAGGGAGGGAGGGAGGGAGGGGCGAGGTGAAGCGTTTTGATCAGACAGGAAGTCCTGTAACTTTGAGTGATAGCTCTGTTAGATTCAAAGTGACAGAAAAACCTACAAGACTGCACAGGTTAGATTATGATGAGAACATTGTTATTATCATGAGACTGCATGAGTGTTAGTACCAAAGTCAGCACATATAAGAAGATGGTAGGACTGATGGAAAGCTGAGTAGCCTTGTGGATAGAGAGCGATAACTATAGACTGTATAAATAAATAATGGACATAGCTACCGTGACATCACCCATTGGTTTGGGGCGTGCTGTTTTGAAGCCTTGAGTTTGGCTTTCTTGTAGTTGCCATCTTGGGTTTTTGGCACCATGGTAACCATATTTAGATGAGAGGTCAGAGCTTTGGAGATCCTGAAAGATGGGTCTGACACACTGATTGTGGTGACACCTTGCAGACAGCCCGCCACTCAAGCAGCCTTTAAATATGCTTAGCTCTAAGCCTTGATAAAATGTAAACTGGTGAGTTATATATACTAAAAAAAATCACTCCATAGGGTTGTCATGAATGTTGAAATTAACTGTAGAGACCAAAACCATTTTTGTACCAGAATGAATGAATTTATTTCTGCTGTAGTTGTAAATTGGGTATTTTAACATGGGGGGTCTCTGGGGATTGACCCTGTTTTGGAGCCAGCCCCAAGTGACCATTTGATGAAATGCAGTTTTTGGCACTTCTGCCTCAGCTTCTGATTTCAGCTTCAGAGGTTGCTAGATAGAAATAACATGTGTAGCACGTGCCTTTGCATTTATTGTTCTTTATAAACATCTCTTGCTTTATTTGATTGAACATGTATGGTTTGTGTAGCCACAAAGGTTATGATACCTGAAATTCCCTGACGATGTACTTTCTGACTGTTAACTGGCCCTTGGACACTTGTTGATTTCACTCAAAGAAAAGCAGCACTACCTTAATTCGCAGTCCAGTGGCCAGAAGAAAAAGATGGAACTGTACATTTTTGCAAGCCTCAGACATGTTACATTGTACATTTTATACCTTCTAAAGTGACGTTCCTCTCATTATATGTGTCTGAGCTGACTCTGTCATTGGGAAATGGAGGGGATGGCAGACCTTTCGACACCTATAGGTGATACAGCTGCATTCAGTCAAAAGCATTTCAAGCAGCAGTTAAGCCACCAAAAGCTTCTTTTTTTAACAAGACATTGCTGCATAATAACGTGCAAATGTGCAAATGTTACATATGGTTTGCAGAAACGTACAATGCATTTATTCTGGCAACCGGGTTGAAAATATTCTCTGAGGGCTTTTAAAAAATGTTGAACAATGATCATGCACAATGGGCTTCAAAACATATCAAGGAAAGATTTTCTGTCCTATGTTCAGTGACCAATAGAGATATTATTGTTACTTTTTCCTTTAGCCCTAACGAAGA
This sequence comes from Plectropomus leopardus, assembly GCF_026936395.1. Classification (NCBI taxonomy): domain Eukaryota; kingdom Metazoa; phylum Chordata; class Actinopteri; order Perciformes; family Serranidae; genus Plectropomus; species Plectropomus leopardus. The sequence goes on along the minus strand of NC_142193.1, from coordinate 18,266,004 downwards.
ACAAAGTGTGTTTGTGTGTTTCTCTCTGACGTTACAGATGGCACATTCTCTCAACTGACACATAAAGTTTCACTGTCTGGCAATACTTTTTTATTGTTCCTGACCCAAGCTTCACAAGAGAGTCTCAAAACATATAAATCCTTGATGATCTTCTCCAGTATGCTTTCAATGTCTTATTTTTAGCTCTGCATCCGTCAATGTTAGGATGAGGGTGCAGATGGCCTCAAAAGAAAACGCTTATAAATCCTCACTTGTTGATCTTATACCAGTGGTAGTCAGATAGTGTTTGTGTGTGTGCATGTGGCACTGTGGGAGCATGCCTGTGTGCATGCTCATCCCTCCCCTCTTCCTGGGCTTTGTTAGGCCAGGTGTGCCTATTCTCAGTGCAGTGCCCGGGGAGCCGTGAGAACGCAGTCGCCGGCCCTTCTCTCCCTCCTCTATCTGATTTATTTCAGCCTCTATGGCATTTTAGCAAACAAAAGTACTGCTCAATATTGATCTGGATCTCTCCCATTTCCCAACTCCGCTCCCTTTGTTTTGCTCAGGTCTAGGGTGGCTGCTTTAAATCAAGTCCTCTTGACGTTTGCTTAATGTCTAATTAGCCATGGGTGGGCATGGCCTTTGATTATAGGAAGTGCCTGGAGGTGGGGCTGCAAAGACGACTGAATTTTGACAAAACACCCCAGACTGATCAATCATTGCCTGACACATTGTTTTGTCCTTAATTTTAGAGTGCTTGGTTTAGGGATATGTCCTCTTGGTCACCTTATTCTGAGTTCAAATGATGCGATTTCCTCTCATCAGTCCATGTGCCACTTTTCCTGGGCTGCGATGCGTGTCTCTAGATCCACTTACATTGACTGCAGGGTGTGCCGCAATCGACTCATCAATCTAGAGTGCACTGACTTGATACAGATAGCTTCACTCATTGTGAGTGTTGCAATTGTGTTTAATTGATCCAATTTAAAGAGATAAGACCATGAATAATGAGCACACTGTTGATAATCGGTCTGCAAATGGTTTGGAGAAAAAAAGTGAGTAGTTTGATAAATTATTTTTACAGATACATGCCTAAAACTTTTTTTTTTTAAGGTTTTCTGGTCTTTAAAAGGACCTTCATGAGTTTTGAATCACTAAGAGCTTTTGGATCCAGAGCCTTAAAAACAAAGCTTTCTCGCTCCAGTTCTACCAGCCTTCAAGGCTTCCCCCTCTATCCCAAACACTGGCCAGATGGCCGGAAAGTTGACTTTATTTAAATCTGGTAATTCCGGCTCTATTCCAGCACCCCCACACACACACACGCAGCGCCCTTCTCCCCCCACCACCACTCCTCCGCCTCTCTATCTTCTCTCTGAAGATCACGGCAGTGGTGTGCCAGTGGGTAACAGCCTCAGCTTAGAGTGGACATGTGAGAATGACACAGTGATGACATGCTCCTGCGGAAGGGATTAGAGAGTCTCACAGAGAGAGAGAAGTGAAAGAAGTGAAACATTGACAACAAGTGATTTACTTATGACTGTGCAATGATGAGAAATGTTTGTTCAATTATGAACATGATTCTGTTTTCTGCATTTCCATATTTTTCTCATGCAAGATGACATCCTATTCAGTGCAAAGACGCAGACAGCATCTTTGAAATTGCAAAATACATACGAAACAGAGGCAAAATATGTATTTATCACATAGCAACCTTTTAAAACTCCTGGGAGCTTACTGTGCTACTGTGTCTGTTGCACACCATTACTGCACCTGCCTCTTCTTTTCTATTCAAACTGTCATTCCACCTGCGGCTCACACTCCAGCAGATACCTTTCATCTTGCCATCCTCTTTGGAGCGAGACCCCACACTGACAGACTAATGTCCCTTATTAAAGCTGTCATTAAAATGAGGGTCATGGGTCAAACAGCAGGCCACAGGACATCAGGGTATCATTAAGGCTAATTGTTAGCTTGTGATCATCCTGTTGAGTATTTCATACCCCACATTCTCTATTATTTTTGATTTTTTTTCATTATATTTTGCATCTTCTTTAACTTTTTAAATTGCTCTTACATTACTTACTTAGGAGATCAAGTCTGTCATGTAAAGTATAGAGTCCAAATTCACGACAAAACCTCTGACATCACTGCTGTGTGCCATGAGACCCCCTTGTGCTCTGCATCTCTCCCAGTTCTTCCTATGTCACCCTTTCAATACTCCCCACCTTAGCAGGTCTGTCTTTAAAGCGACCCCTTTTCTGAAAAGAGAGAAGCCCACTTCAGTAGTCCTCCACTGTGTGGCCATCTGAGAAGGAAACTGAATATAAATCCCGAACAATGGGCAGGGTGCTGGGGGAATAGGCCGAAACGGCCATTTAGCAGGTGTACCTTCGTGGCCTCCACACAGTTCCCACACATATCACCGAGACCGGTGGCCTGCCCTAGAGAGTACCCCTGAATCACCATCCAAGATCAAGTAGCGATCAATTAATGGGAGAACAAGGCGTCCGCTGGGGGGATGTCCAGTGTCCCACCCTCCCCTGCTTTGACTCATAGAAGTGCCCATTTGCAACTCTATCTGTGTGGCTGCTCCGTGTCAATGTGTGTGGGGCTGGGGGGACGGAGATATTATCGGGGTGACTGTGAGAACCGGCGCTGGCATTTTCACCAGGCCGACCTTTGTTTGCGTGAGCGAGGGCCAATTGGCGACGCTGTGATGAGGTCACCTGGCAAAAGCAGCAGGGGGTCCCAAATCTATTGTTCACATGAAATACAGGGATGAGAACTGGGGTGGGGTGACAAATAGACTCGCTGGCTTTGTGAACATTAAGCAGGTGACCTCATGAAGGTTTTTGTTCAGACTACACGGGAAATAATTAATATTTCCTTCTTACATAACATCAGTCAGACATAGGCAGCCGGCTTTTTGGACTTGAGGTCGTATTTGACATTCCTTTCCTATCTGTTCAAAAGAAAAACATGTTTGCTCATGGCTAACTGCTAGTGATATGCCAGCATTGATCAGTGAGTGTGACTCTGCTTAATTGCATTCTTGTCCGTAAGCAAACAGACTTAATCCTGGGCCCTGATAAACTCACGAAGGCAAACCATACCAGGAAAAAGAGCTGTCTGCTGGGTTAAATTAATGCACTGATATACCTAATAACTGATAACTCATGAGGCTTGATAATCTGATTTACACCTCTGATAAAATATACCTGCTTATTGCTAAAATATTTTTCTATTAAAATAAAGCTTGGGTGCATACCTGTAGGTTTTGCAGTCTGCTCCCAGAGCACTCGTGACAAGTTTGTGTCCATATTGTGGGTTGTCTTTATAAGGCTGGGAATGTGGTAAAAGGGTATTCATAGCTTTTCCAACTCCAGCAGCTCCCCAGTGGCAGTATAGCCACCTCTGAAAGCCCCAGCAGTGAATAAAGCTGTAAGTTATAAACAGCCTTATATAACTTCACACCCTCAAACATCATTGGAACATTTTTTTTAACCTTTAGGTAACCAGTGAGCCTCATTAATGCAATGATTGATGGCTAAACTGTTCTCTCAAGGATACGTTTTTTTAGACGGGGAGTAAAATCACAGTGATTCTGCTCCTATAGGAAAAATATAAGGATACACATAATCTATGTGGCTTATTTTATTATCTAAGAGCAACATGTATTTTTGGCATTTCATGGAAAGGTATGGAGCTTATTTATACTATTTGAATCCTTCAGCCAGCTGATTAACTGAATCCTTTCTTTTCAGACATCAGAGTGATGGACAACTAACCTGCAATTACTGCGACCAGACAACCTCAACAAACTAGCCTGTAATCACCACTATCAACAAAAAGAGTCCTGAGAGGAACCTGGTCCGCCCCCACCCCCTGTTTGCCCACCACCCCCGAAGACCAAAGGAGGATTACGAAAGGTATCCTGCATCAGTAAACACGGGAGGTCTTCAAGTCTTTAGGGGGCTTCCCTCTGTTTTCCATAGAACCGAATTATGTTAGGAGCTCAAAAAAGCTCTGCCCATGGCTGTTATGACAGTGAGGTAGATACTCTTTCAAACAACCTGCAACACTGAGCCCAAACACCACCTTTTAACCCGAGGTCACATCCACCATACCACACCGAAACCATGGCACAAGATCAGCACCTTTTTGAATGAAATCAAAAAAATAATTGAATTTAATGATAGTCCTGATGAATACAGTTCAAATGCTCTGAGCTTGGTCCATTAAAATATAACATGATGCATGCCAGATATTTTATTTAAGATACATTTGTGTGCATTCACAGAACACCACCCAATACTACACCCTAAGTATTAATCCATAGATAGATCTTTACAGTCATATGCCTAATATATTTAGCTCTCTGTTTTTCTTTGGGGAGCAAACTTGATTTCTTGGTTCATTTAAATTTTTAAGAGTCAACGCAAATGGAAATATACATATATGTATTTTTTTTTTTTTTAGAAAGGGCAGTTTTATGGCAACAAAAACAGAATCTGTGGTCTCAACAGTCCAGGTTTGATGCAAACGCCTGTGGAACCTTTTATGCAACCTGGCGTCCAGGAGATTTATAAAAATATTTTGCTTTCCACCCTTTTGAGCCTTTTAGCCCTTGCTAAAGGAAAAGTGCTAGCTCCAAAAAACCACACAGAAGAACGAAAAATCCACAGGGTCAAATGTCCTGAGTGGGCCATTTGCCAGGTCTGTTCCACAAGCAGGATGCTCACACACAGACTGGCTCCAGCCTCCCAATCCTGCAGAAACATATGAAAACAGAAACAAATCCCACCACGAGGACCAGCACCAGTGGTCCATGAGAATATAAGAAGCTGTTTTAGTGCAGGAACAGCGTAGATCGCACAAGAAGATTAGCCTCTGTGCTACAGGGCCTCGTGTAAATCTCCTTCTAATTGGCAAGGGAATTTGATTTGACTCATGCACTGTGAGAGGCCAGTGCTCATTATTGCTGCCCAGTTAATGCATAAACAGAGGTCTCAGCAGGTCCCCACTAAGTGGTACCAATGATCAGATAGCAGCCTCTTGCTCTGAGGGGCTGCCTTTACAGAATTTAACTGTTCTTATTGCAATGAGCTCAATCTGTCATCTTTTAGAAACAAATTTGATGCTAAATGAGGTCACAGTTAATTCCCCCAAAAAGCACTATATTTGAATATAGGTCAGTGCCAGTGAGGGTAAACACAGTGTACAATTTCCAAAACGGTATAACATAGTAAACAACACTGAAATTTGTTGTTTGGTACAGAATGGATATGAAGGAAGAATTTAGGGCATCATTTAGTGTGCTACATAAACATGTGAGTTTATCTATATCTTCTTTCAAAATAATGTGAAGACACAATCGGGAAAAGAGTCTCAGGTGACTTTTTAGTTCAGGTTTCTGTTGTGGAATTTTTATGCAAAAAATGCACATTTGATTAAATAAAACTTCATTTGCATATTTAATCAGAAGGTTTTAGAAAACTTGCAGTACAAAAAATATTTTTCTAGATGTAAGGAATCAACTGAGGAAGTCTGTTAGTGAAAAATTTTACCCCATCACCTTGTTATCTTTACCCCCCAACACATTCATTCACTCCCACTACCAGTTGGTAATGGATGAATATGAGTGATTATCATTATTATTATCTTTGCCTTTTCTCTCTAGATAAAACCAGTTGAGAATTTTAGACATATCATGTTGATGTGGATGCAAAAAACAACCTCAGCAGCTTCCTTCCAGTCTGTAGCTGAGAGAGTGTTATCAGCGGGATGAGTGGGAGTGCTTTTGTTCCTGTCCGTCCACCTGCAGTGGGCAAAACAGGTCCCTCTGTGCTCTTAGTGTGATTACGGGTACTCTTAAAGAACAAGAGTTAAGATTGGTTACTAATTTGACAAAATTGAGGCCAGTAAGTAGCACAGCACAGCAGGGTCCGGCCCTCTGGTTACTGGCATTCATGTTGAGTCTGCCCACAGGCAACAGTAAGGGTCACAAGGGAAGACTGAGACTGTGGCGGAGCCAACCACCCACCCTTGGGCTCTGTGGGGTGCAGGGACGAGGGCACAACAATCCAGGATCCATTTAAGTGTGACTGATGCCATTCTTTTTGGGTCTTATGACTGGATATATGGCAGCCTCGGGATAGATGGCTTATAATGCGGGACAGACAGACCCACAGCAGGCTGCTAGTGATCCAGATCCTGGCCCTCAGACACTGACCTCACAGTGGAATCTAGTCCGCTGCCAAATTAATTTTTCCATTTCACTAATGGGTGATCTCAGTGTAAACCAATAACATGTTTAATATGACAGCTTGTCAGGATAGCAAATGAAAGTCAAACTTGGAAGCTCAGTCAAATATCGACACACCCTGCTATGAGTTGAAAGGTATTTTGTTATGAGTTTACCTTGTGTGTGTGTGTGTGTGTTAAATTCCTGAATACATTATCTGGAATTAACTGGTCCTTAGTACCATGTACAGCATTACAGCATGTATTTTAATAGTGTAAACAAACAGGATTTGCCGGAGCTGCTGCTTACGGTATGAGCAGCTCACGATTAAATCTGTAACAGTGGGTGGTATATCCAACCTTTCATCACCGGCCAATATTCTATGTCTGGCCACAGATTTGGCCTAAGATGAGGGGTGACAGGAATCAGGATAAGACTTGTTGACCACTAGACTGAGGACAAGGTCCTGTAAAGCCCAAAGGCCTGTCGGAAACCCAACTCTTGCTTTCTTGTTTTGAAAAAAAAAATACATTTGAATATATTAGTGGTTGGAAATGAAGACACTTACTATAACTGTCCATTTTATTTAAATACTGGGAAGTACTGCAGGCCTTTGTCACTATTTTTAAAATCCACTAACACAAAGAAGAAAACAAAAAAATTAAATTTGTACATAACGGATTCTTTTATTGTAGGCTTTGTTATTTTGTTATTCCTTATCATTTGTCAGCTAAGTGGTTTTCTCAATTGTTCTTTTTTACTTTCTTCTTTTTTTTTTGGGGGGTGCTAGGTTGAGGTAATGTGTTATTTTTTCACATCTCAGACTGACTAATAGGAACAAAAGTATTGTGCACTAATACTGTAAATCTTCATCTAACTAGACAGTATTAACTTTTATAGTACAATGAAATTCATTACATGATGCAACACTAAATTGGCCGCCTATTATTTCCCAACGTCTTTACTTTTATGAGAATTCCCCTCAGCAGGATCACAAGGATCTGCTTTAAGCAGCTATATGGTCTCATCCTTGTAAGCCCTGATAAAGGGGTTTCTCTGCACAAATCCTGTTTAGGCCAAGCTGTGCTGAGATGATCATTTCAAGCCCAGAGGAAGCAGACAGGCCTGTTCCATCTCCAGACGGTTAGCAGGGGTGTCTCTTTAATGGTTAATGTCCCCACCTGTGGTGCCCCTGCGTGAGCCAATTGCTCAGGTCCTGGTCAAATTGAGTTGTTGGCTGGTGGGAAGAACTGCTCCGGGCTATGGCTGCTGCACAGGGTTGTGATCCCTTTCACCAGAGGTGTGGCACCCCACTGATGCAAGGCTAACTGGCTTTAAACTATAAAGCGCAGACTTTAATGGATTGAACATGCATCACGTGAAAGTCAGCCATGCTGGTGTTTAATGCCACTCGCTTGTGTTGGTACTACAGACCGAGGATTGACTTGTCTAAGAGAGACCTCTGTTGAGATAGTTGTGATACTTGCAGGAGTAACTCTGGTAGTCTGATCACATCGTTAGGCATTGACCCTCCTGACCCCAGACTCTGGGAGACTGAGCTGTAACCAAGGGAACTGATGCAGTGATGAGAACCTGAGGGGGACCCGGTCTGAGAGCTGAAGCCATTGGTGTAGATAATGCTAATGAACAGTCATGCAGTGAAACAAAATGGCTTAATTGTACTGGATTCATCTCGTGCTGAGCCACAAAAGCTGGGGGGAGGTTACGCTTCCAAACGTAGATTATTGTAATCCCCCGGTAATTACTGAGCCACATCTTCTCATGGGAGCAGTGGGGCTCATGAGAGGAGTGGACTCTGCATTGTTATTCGTTATGGCAGTCACTGATGACAAACTGCTGCAATCGAAAAGCTGCACAAAACACATTTCGTGTAACTCAGACAATTTATGTGGTGCATACAGAGCATGCTGAGGAGATAGGCAACTGTGAAAGTCAGCATCAATGGAGGTGGAGGCATTGACTGCTTTATGAGACTGTGTTGTATCTCGGAAAGTTAGAGCTATAATGTGTTTTTATAATGCTCGCCTGTGCCACAATGGCCTTCGTTTTAGGCCTTTTCAATGCCTTGAAAATGTTACGCTTCTATTCTCCCTCTGAAGCCACTGAAAGCGCACTTGGCCGGGCCTGCTCTTTCTGGCTTTTGACAGGAAGCTCATGATTTTAAATGTACGACTCATGCATAATGAATGAGACTGCACAGGATGTGAGGGCAGTGCATCCAGAGAGCACCTGGGCCAAACAAAGATGCCCTTTCTGCCATGGGATTTGTGCCCTGGTACCCGCTGTCACCAGCACCCGGCTCGCACCCAGCTGCGAAGCATTCAAGCTCACCACGCACATTCATCTCATCAAAGTTGACTCCAAAAAGTGACACTGTCCACTCAGACATAAAGAGCTCTTTATGGGGTTATTAATGATAGGCTGAAAGCTGTGGACAAATGTTTTGGGGACAAGTTTGTCACTGTGGCTGAGCATCGCTTTGTTTTAATCCATGCCAGTTCAGTCGGAGTGCATTCCACTGCGATGGTGGCGCGGTCTTGTGGGCGCTGAGTATGTCAGAGGTTAGAAAGCATGTCTGATAGTCACAGTGTTGCAGTGTGTCTAGTATCCGTTTGTCTGTATTTCAAAAGTCATCGCCCCGAACTTATCTCAACAACTGCAAGGACAAGGAATAACCTGTGATTATTCTTGAAGGCTGCTGACCTTTAGTGACAAGTGAGCATCAAAATGACTCTTGGAGTTGACCCCTGCACATGACACAATCTTGTCTGGTCCTGTTCTGTGGACAATGCCAGTGAGTCTGAAAGGAATAATTAGCATCGTCTGGGCTTTCATTTAGCCTCTGACTGAACAGATGATAAATGATTAATATATGCACCCCACATGACAAAAAAACAAAAACGCCTTCGTAGCTACAAACAACCCCACACAACAACAATTTATCTGTGAGCATGTGCTTGCGTGCGTGTGTGTGTGTGTGTGTGTTTGTGCAGACCCAGCCGACTTGGCATAGAATGACCTAGTGGCATTGTTGCAGTGTTTGCAGCCTCAAGCATGGCAAGATTTATGCCGACGGGGGTGTGTTGGAATCTAGGCTCTCTCATCCAGCCCAGCTGCATAGAGAACAAAACCAAAGGCCCAGCTGCAGATATTAGCATGGGCAGTCTCTTTCTCTCTCCCTCTCCCTCTCTCTTCCTCTCTCTCTCTCTTTCTCTCTCTTTCTCTCTTTCTCTCGCTCACTCCCTGTCCATGTGCCCCCATCCCACAACTCTGTCACATGCCCATAGGGCTTTTGTGCCTCACTCTGTTGTTATGGTAATGCCTCGGCCCACAAGAGAGGAGAAAAAGGAGAGATGTTTAAAGTTGATTGCAGACAAAATTGAAAGGGAGAAAACCAATAGGAAACAAAGAGGGGACAAAATATAAAAGAATACTTAATTAATTATTGAGTTCTGCTTAGAAAGTCAAGTCAGTGTTGCCGAACAAAAGCACAGTATCGCGCACACACACACGCGCGCACACACAAACCACAACACACACAAACAAGCCTTTCTCGCTGTATGACTTACATGAGGTCTGCCTGGACCTGTTTTAAATGTAAATATTTTTAAATCTGAATAATGTTAATGTGCAGGGATGTTTTCCAGCTTGCTCTTATTCCCAACTTTTCTAATACTGCCACTCGATTAGTGATTTCAGCATCTGACACTAATGCAAAAGGCATCTAAAAGGCACCTTTTGCAGCGGCGTGAGTTTTTCAAACACAGTTTTATGGCACCTTTCGTGGCGGTATGATATGCCACTGGACGACTTCAGTTTGAAAGGTGCCTTGCCATTGACTTTCACCCACAGCCTGCTTTTCACTTCCCATATGAATGTTTTAACATTAATATGAAGTTAACTAACGCTGTAAGTTCATTTTGAAAACTACTGTATGCATCTAATGAGCAGAAACTGTACATCTCCTGTGAAAATGGAAGTTTATTTTGAAAAGACACAATGCATGTAACAGGCATAAATTAACACAGCGTCCCAGAACGACAACAACAGACGCAGGAGGACATTTAGTTTCTCATATGTAGATTTGAATGTCCACCGACCAAGGCGGCAACATGTAATGAGTTGTGTGTTGCGTTTTCTTACTTTTCTCTGCAAAGCTCTTGTCCACCTACGTGGCTGTGCTCTGTGGCCCTGTAACAAAGATTGAATGCGACACTGACCATATGGCATCAGTTACCAGAGAGAAAGTAAAGAGAACCCAAACAAAAATGTATTACTCTTTTTTTCAGACTTTTGTCAGCTGTGACAAAGTCCAGTATGTAGCATTAAAACACAGAATCTGTAACAAGAGCAGAGAAGTTTAGTATCAATTTAGCAAAACTGCCAAAGTAGTGCAAAGTAAATGAAATACACTCCTGCTTTTATTATCCTTCCCACCTTTTCACTGTGTTTTTGTCTAGCCTCAAAGACCGCGATTCCACTGGTGCTTAACATGGCGAGACCTGCCACAGACTTGGCATGTGTGTGCGCGCATGTTTGAGGGAAACAGGCAAGGTCTCCTTCAGGTCTGGACGCTCTCACTGCAGTTCCCCACATTCTGTGGTCCAACACATCTGCTTTGCTGGAGAGCAGGTATCTAAGATCTCTCTGAGTAAATTCTCCACAATCCCTTTTATTGTCTCTTTAGGCACTTGTGATGCTTTCCTCTGGCAGCGTACATGTAAGCAATATAGTGCAACCGGCCTAACCAAGCATTGGCTTAAGCTTGGCTCGCCACACACACCCAAACACACAGAGTTACTGCTTTTTCCACTGCCCAATCACCCGCTGCTTGTTGGCAGGTTGGACAACTCACTTGTGCCACTGCAGCCCTGCTGTATTACAACGATCGCACAGATGGCTGTATGAAAGGGGACTCCCTCTGTGTGGCCTAACTACTGGATGCCACGATGGTGAAGGGACTGTTTTCAGTCTCCTGACCTCACTTACAGCAAATGTATGCAAAGTGTCACATGAATGTGATGTATATGCACCTTGGCCCAGACATGAGTAAAGATTTCCCATTTGTTCTGTCTGACCTTTTCACCAGAATGAGTGCATTTGAATGCATGTTCACAGTCCTGGAGACATATTCTCACATGAGCATGCTTTATTGTATGTGGCACAGGCACATAAACACACTCATGCACAGATGCATGCACACACACTGCTTGTGCATAAGAATATACTTTCCCGTTATGTTTTGACGACCTAAGTGTTTTGACAGCATATGTATGGGTAGTGTGGACCATTATTTTTTTTCTTCTCCCCATCCAGATTGTACCTGCTTTCTTTCTTTCTTTCCTTCTTTCTTTCTTTCTTTCTTTCTTTCTTTCCTGTTTTTCTTACCTTGTTTCTTTCTTTTCTTTCTTTCTTTCTTTTCTTTTCTTTTCTTTTCTTTTCTATTTTCATCTATCTTATTTGGGAATTCCCTGCACACTTTACTACATTAATTAACACTTTTGTAAATAAACATGTTCTGACACTTTTTTTTAGCTAACTGCTCAGACGTAATGTACAGTAGTCAGACATTTTAAGCAACACAATTAGATTAAGCAATTAGATGTGCCACTCATTGGCTGTTTATTGACCTTAGATAGGCCACAGGGATAGGGAGAAATCCATGTTTTAAAAGCATACCTTGGCTAAATTCAATCCATTTCCTAATTCAGAGGTATTTATCTGTTGGCGTCAGCTAGGGACACTTAAGTCTTGTGGGGCAACGTTTGTCAAAATAAATTCTCCCGTGCATGGCTAGTGGAGAGTGACAAGTGTGTATTTAATAAACCATGATTTGTTTACCGGCTGAGCACTTAAGACCATAGGCTCCCTGAGCAATGACAGCCTGGACAACAGTCAAATGCATGTTGGGATGCAATGTTACTCTCTCTGTGTACATTGGAGTAATGAGACAGTCCTGAACATTCATTATATTCTGTGCAGGTTTTTGACGTCGGGGTGAACATGACTCCCACAGTACCTCAGCAATCAATTATAAATAAATGACGCTAATGTGATTAGCATATCTGGTGTAGTGCTAGAAGTTACAATGTTGGCTCCATAGTCACAGTCTCTTCCCCTCTCCCTTTGTTTCACAGTGATACAGTTCTGACTTTGGACTTTGTTCTCTCACTGTTGTTGTCCTTTAGACTCTCAGGCCATTGCAGAGATCTCTTTACATGGTACGAGCACTGATAAGAAAACAGGCCAGAGAGGTGTCAGATGAATATTACATGAATGCATACAGAATATTAGTGGTCTTTATTTGAGACCATTGAATTGGAACAGAAGCATTGTTTAATTTGAAGTGTTTGGGTTTTTTGTAGGCTGTCAAACGAATTTAAAAAATAATTCAACTAAAAGATCTGTAGCCATTAGCACATAATCATACACCAAATGGATAAACTTGATTTCTCACCTGAAGAGCTATGGCTCACCAGGAAATATCTTCTTTTAGCCATTGTCATGTGCAATGATGAATTATGGGTTTTATATCTCAGGATATTTCTCAGCCTCAATAACTATTAATTTTTGACACACTTGAGAGAGAGCAAGAAGTGAGTTATTTTTTTGTAACAGGGGAGGTGTGTTCAGGAGTGCTGCCGTGCACCTAGCCACCGCTGGTCTGGGACTTTACAAAGAAAATAATAGGAGCAGATGTTTTGACATGCTGTTCTGTGGCTGTATGTTTTGGTCTTTAGATGCTTCTCTGGATATGAGGATATTGCTTGCTTTGCTAATGGTATCATGCAAAATCTTCTATCTCTAACAAATACATTAGGAGAAAGTTCTTCTTTCCTTTACGAGAATTTTACAGTTTCTGTTTGCTATCGATTTTGTTTGTTACCATTTTGTGTTAAGTTATGGTATGTTTTAAAGCAACGTAATTGTGTCCTCTTAAAGGGCAGTATTAAGTCTTCAGTCCATCAAAATAAAAAGTCTTCTGTCACAATGGAACATAAATCAATTTTATATTTTTAAACATAAAATTTAATTCGGCTACAATCAAAAGCACATACTGGAGTTCTTGATGGCATTATAAACTTTTTAATTAAATAACACAATTATATGAGAATCCTTTTTTCTTAACAATCATCATCTTTTAAATTTTACATTTTTCTAATCATCCACATGTTGTAAATCACGCTTCCAGAACTTGAAACAAAATTCCAGTGTTGGCAAATACAAGCCTTTTCACAAAGCCCAGTTAAAGACAGGCAATTTTGTGCAACATATGGAGGGCTGCCCATTAAGCTGCCCTTCCACTCTGGAGGACAGACAAACAGGAGGAGATTTACTGCTGTAATCAAAGCCCTGCCGGCTGCTGGAAATCGACCGTGAATGACGTCATCAACCTGTCCTCACACTGATGTTTTGATTTATAAAGAATGCAGTATGCCTGGATAAGAAAAAAAAAACATGCTTTTACAGTCCTGCACAAAATGTGCGGCGTGAAGATTTGGTCATAGTGTTTTGTTTTTGTCCTGTTGTCAGCTGAATCTCTCGTCTTGCTAATACACAGAGAGAGGGCCAAAGCCAAGCTGATCCTGGAACTCCAGTCAGTGAAATTAGACATGTGTTTCTTTTTCTCAGCAGACTGAAAACACTGCTCATTAGCTTCTCTTTTGCTTCTCTTGCAAAAAAAAAACGAGCTGTTGTAGTAGTACCACGTTTGAGGTAAAGCAAGTAGGATCATACATGCTCTTCATATGATGATGATGGTGTTTACATGGTGTCTGTGCAAAATCAAACACAAGCTCTGCGAACACCTTTATCCCCTCTGAGCACACAGGAAGCCCAGTATACTCTGTCTTTAAGTCCCGAGGTGGAAGAAGACTAATTTAGTTACTTGCTATAGGATGATAGATGGATTGTGGTTAGTTCTCAAAAACAGTCATGCATTGGGTTTTCATAAACAACTTAGACCCTGGAGGATATACCAGAGAATGACTTGAGTAACCTTGGATGAGATGAGGCCCCTTTTGCCCAGTGCAAGCACCTTCCTGGAATCCAAGATTTTCAAACTGATTTCCAAACTATCAGTGTGAAATTAAGGGTTTTCTGGGCTCTAGATTACGCATCATAAAGTAAACTCTTACAAGGCATAAAATGCTCTCAAAATGAAAATGTACTTTTCCAAACATTTGGAGCAGCAGTCAAAGATGTCCTGAGGTGGTAATGAATGGAATGTAAATGGATAATGTTTTTATGGGACTGTAGTTGTGTTGGACTCAGAGCAAACCAAACACTGGCCAAGTTTTCCTGGCAGGAACCTTTTATTGGTATTCAATGATAATTAAAAACCCTGACTTATGCATAGGCTTACTTTGTCTTTTAGTGAGAAGCAAAGTCCAAGTGTAAATAAAGGGAAATTAATTAAATGTTAGGCAGTTTAGTGTGGCGCCATGGAAAGAGTACACAACTTCAAAACATGCCAAATTGTAGATGAATCAAGCCGCGGTGATCTGTCATATATTGCCTCGTTCTGACAGGACATATACAGTTTCAGTGACGTGGCTGAGAAATTGAGACAAATTGGGCAAAGTTCACAAAGTAAACATCGGGGAGTCTCTGGACATTTTTTTGTTGTTTTTGTTTTTGAATCTGTGCATTGCCAAGTCAGTTGACTTCTGTAAACAAAGGGTTTCATGTTAGAGCTCATTTGGAGTCCTGCTTTTGGAAGGGGAAGTCTTAGCAATGAAGCTAGCCAGCATTGTGCCTTGGTGCTTAGCACACCACAGGTTATTTCAGCCCCAAAGAGGAAACATTAGATGAAAAAAGGTTGAGGATATGCCTTGCAGATGGTGTGTTTTTCATTGTTTTTCAGTTCTTATTGTTAATGTTAAGTTTGGTTTTTTAGCATCATACACTGTTGAGCAGCATTAGCATATCCTACCCGGCAGGTGCAGTAAATGTAATGATTGATTTAACAGTAGCTTTGCTTAAAATATAAAAATTGTGTTGCATGTTGTGATGTTTTAAGGTATTTTTTTTATTTCAATGGAATTGCAGGAGCAAGTGAAAATTACAATAATATGTTATTGAAAATCAATGGCAACTTGTTCCAGTGAGAGTAAAACGTCTGTGACTTATACCACACTAACTACCAGCTAACCATGCATGTTTATTCTAACTCATTCTCTCTGCATGTGCAATAGATGTGAATGCAACAGCCTTAGTCATGACAACTTGCCTTGTCTGTTGTTAGTGTGTTTCAGTCCTTTGCTGGGTGTGTTTTACAGTAGGAAAGTGATTATCAACTGATGAGTATCATTTGTGTTTCGCCACACTGCTGAAGCCTGTGCTAAACAGTTTACCCCCCACATTCATGCACAACATTGGAGAATTATCTTGCACAGCCATCAGCAGTCATTTTTGTTGGTTAATGTGAGACATTTGTGTCGCACATGTCTGCATTTTCACAACCAGAAACAATGATGTGAGTTTGGTGATGCAATGCGGCAGACTGCTGTGATTGGTGAAACTTAAGGGAAACTACTATAATTGCTCAAATATGCAGAAAAGTTGCAGTGATTGAATAACATTTCAAGGCCACACAGAATTAACTGTAATTGGTTGAATTTGCATGAATTGTTCAATTGCATTATTGCAACACCCTGGAGGGGCTCATAAATACTTATTACTGTGTATTGTAAAGGAAATTGTAAAATTTGCTACATTGCAATTAAACATAATACAATCACGCATAGTCAATAAATTTTCAGTTCAAAGCAATGGCAAATTCTGGCTATTTAATTGCAACCTGTATCTAATTATATCAAACATGACTGTATACATCATATTTTCATGTTTTAAAAATAGTCCCATTACCCTCATGAATATAAAACCACAGAGGTAGGACGACTCGTAGCTCGAAGTGTCTGATTGGGCCCTCAACAATGATTGTGGTCTGAATGGCTTCACAAAGCCCAGAGCCAGTTTGTTTAAACCAAACTAATCCAAGCGTGGAGGCAGGACACTGAAATTGCAGGCCTCCTGAAAGGTGATCTGGCGGCAGAACCAAGTTCCAAGAGCAAGTTTACACAAGATAAATAAAAATAATGAAGAACAAAATAACAGTGCTGGTTACCAAGTAACTATCCATTTAAATGTGTTTATTTTATATTTTTTAACATGCATTTACCTATACTATTGCTAGTATACCACCTGTAATATGCAATTTTAAATTCACAAATATAGAAGAATCAGATTGAAATTTATAACAAAAAATCAAGAAAGAGAGAAATAACACTTAATTTAAAGTTTTGAGAGTCCAAACATAACCATAGTGGGCATTCTTAAATTTAAAAAAAAAAAAAAAGATTTTACTGACACTAATAGTGGCAAATTAATAAAAGGTTAAATGAAATAAAACTCTCTAGGAATTCTTCATTATTGGGTTGACTTCACTCTCTGTCCATTAGACGATTAGACCTGACAACCTTGTCCTGCACGTCTGCACCAGCAGGGTGGTAATCAGCAATGTCTGTGCAAACCACAGTATGGATTTCAACCCTGGACTGCTGAGGACTTGCATTGCTCACATGTGGCGCAGAACACCTCTGCCAGGCCTGTCAGTTCATGTTCCAGGCCACTGCTGCCTAAATGGATCCTGATTGGCTATTTGGACAGGGAATTGTGCAAAAGGTTGACATATGAATCACTGTCACTCCCCTGTTTCACACTGTAAAGAGAAACATTAGGGTGAAAAAAAAGCTATCCATGTAAGCTATATGAAATCCTAAACGCCTGAGTTGACCTTTTTCCTCATGTTTAATCAGCGCTCATAAATGAGACTATTAATCTTTTTCTATCATGGATTATTATGACATTTTGATGTGATCAATGCTACTGAGCGCTTGGAAATTTGTCTGTTTTGTCTTAATGTTTTTACTGTTAGGTCTGGTGCATGATGAGTTTTGACATAATGACTTCACCTTAACCTTTCAAGAGTTTTGTCTACCTGGCATCAGACCTCACACATTTAGGAGCAATGTCTGTATAAGCAAAGTAAAATGATAACCACAGCTGTATAACTACAACTTCTAATGACAGCAAGGGACAGAAGACTCTGATATAACACGGCAGACTTGGGCCCAATCTCATTTCATATTTGTAACCCTACCCCTGGTTTTCAAGTGCCATCTTGCCCCCAAGAACAAAGTTACAAGGAATAGTGGTTTAAAAACTTCTCCTATCATCATCTGTGTGCTGGCATGCACATAACTTTTGTGGTTGTCAGGAGATTCGCAGTTTGGTCACAACTGGTGTCATGCTATCAATAATCAAACATCATCAAATACAATAATGTTAGCAACCTGTGCAACAAGCGCAGCAACTTTGCTGCAGGACTTGAGTTAAAGTTCGGACATTATGTACATACAAAAAAAGAACTACCGATACATTGGCAGTTTCTTTTCCTTTGCTAATCATAAAGATAAGGACCATATTACACTGAAACAACACTGAACTAGAATAGGATAGGAAATAGGACTGCAATTTTTATTTTTATCTTGATTAATGAAGGAAATACATCTGTGGGTTTCTTTTGTGATGATTTCTCACAAACACTAAGTATGAAAAATCTCAGTGTAGAGTTCCACGTAGCCCTAACATTTTTCCTCACCCCTCTGTCCCAGGAAGCGGACCTCACTTCCCCAAGATGTGAATGCACATCCATTGCTGTTTGTTGACAGCAATGGATGATCACAGATTCACAACCTCATCCAGGCAGTCCCAGGTTGCTGTGAAAGTCCCTGACAACCTAGTTACTCAGTCTTTTGTTGTCACAATGTTTTGTTACAGTCATTCTCAGCACCAACCCAGAAGCATGACCCACAGCCTCATATGCCGTCTAAATGGTATGACCCATGCAATAAGCCAGTCAGTGGGCCACTACAGTGACTGACAACATATGGAGTTGTTTCATCACATACTGGGGAATAAATGCAGTGCAGACCCTAATGCCACAAAGCATGAACAAAACCATCCACACCTAGAAACAAAGCAATTGTTTTTGCAGGGAGAACTTAAGGTAACATTACACATTCTCCTTGGACACTGAGACAGTTATTATCAGCCAGAAAAAATAGTGCCAAATCTTTGTGATGGAAAGAAACAATCTTGTTGCATCCCCTCACAGAATCCAGATTGTGTGCTGGTGGAGTCTCTGTTATCATTTGAATAGGCATGCTGGTCATTGTCCAGGTCCTTCCACAGACTCATGTAGTGTGTCTGGTCATGTTTAATTGAGCAAAGGGTGATATGATTGACGACAGACATATTAAAATACTTGTTAACTCATTGAGTGCCATTGACGTATATATATGTCATTTAAAAGCCAACAAAAGCCTCTTTCCATGATATAATAGGGCTGGCACTCAATGAGTTTATGATTGGCGTGATCAGGCACATGCTAGAAAACAGGAAGCAAGGGTAACAGTGTGTGTCCTGAGTCCAAATGATGGCACCATTCCTCACAAAACAAGTTATTGCCTCGTTTAAGGTGGTCAACAGCAGCTGCACTGATGGTGAGGTTGACACTGAGGAGAATAACTGCAAAAAAGGACTCAAATCACTTACCTCTGGAGAGAGGGACAGCCTGTTTTAATTGCATTGGCACAGGAAGTGGGTGGCCAGTGATGGCAAGCTAAGGCAGCAACTGTATGTCAACTGAGTGGGTGACTCATAAGTGTGAGAGAGAGGATGTATGGTTGGCACATGCTGGGCAGATTTCTCTCCCACGCACTGCAAAGACCTTGGATTGGTTAACTTTCCAAGGTACACAATTGGCAGTGTTGAGTGGGAAGCCAGTAACCTGATGCGCCAGATGTTTTGTTACATAGAACCTTATGAGAGGCCATCATTAAAACTGTTTGGAAGAGGGCAGGTATTTAAAAAAAATAAATTTGGCAGGTGATTGGATGAACATCTGTCTATCACGGGCCAGTTTAAAGACCAGAAAAAACATCTTTCCCATTATTATGATTATTTTTCTTTGAAGAAATAATCTCTAGTCCTGACTGATACTTCTATATAAGCCTCTTTAGGGGCCGCCATTGTTGTTTTGGGCGAACTGTTGCTTGTCGATCCGAAACACCTAAACCATGCCCCTAGCTGCCATGAGCTTTTTTTTGATTATTATTTCTGGTCACAACCAATGGTGGTTAGAGCCAAAAACAACATTTCTTGGTGCCTGTCAAATAAATTTTTGTGTAATATTGTGATCCTGTGATTCTTGTTTTTTTTATTGTTTGTTTTTTCACATCTTTATTTAAACAAGGACCATGCATAAAAAACATTAATCTCGAAGAGAATAGATGATTCATGCCAGATTTAGCTATGAGCTAGTTTACATCTGCAGTCTCTGGGCAGGTACAAACAGGACAAATAGCTCACACTAAAAAAAACTTACCACACATGATTAACAAAAAAAAACATTACATTACAATAGACAATACAAACAGATGAAAAAAAACATCAACATACCAACACGTGTGATCGCATGTTGTCACAAGAATCAAGCCCCTGTGAAAGCTAAGGAAGTTTGAGAGTTTTCAGTAGTTCTGTCCATTGGTGTGAAATTCATGTAAGCAAAATGACTGACACTGTGCTCTCTCAACAGGATGTCTTTCTCAGGAGTTTCCTCAAGTTTAACCAGTCTTCCCGGTACACATTCTCACGTGATCTCATGATATCACATGAATCCAGCTGCCATGCAAGGTAAGGAAGTTGATGAGTTCTCGGTTGTTCTGTCCACTGGGTTAAAACTCATGAAAATAATGACTAACAATGTGTTCTCTCTCTTTTTTTAGGAGTTTCCTCCAGTTTAACCAGTCTCCCCTGTGCACAGTCTCCCTACTAACAGGGCTTTGACAGCTGCCTTGCAGACTTCCAGAGGTCAGATTTATCAATTCCCTATTTATCAGAAATCACTTGCTTTACTGTTATGGCATTGTTCATGCATCCCAAAAAATGTTTATTAAGTGGTGTGAGAGCACACATTGTGAGAGTTTTAATTATCATAAACGACTTATCATTTTTCAGATGCTTTTTGGCTGGTATCTGGAGACATTAAAAAGTAGCATTTTCTACTGTGAGCGTATGCAAGGTCAAGGGAGTGGAGCATGAGCAGAAGAAAATTGAAACAATATTAGCTTAGTGTCAAAAAACTGATATCTTTTTTACTAAATGTTTCTAGTATTTTGTATTCATTCAACCAAGATATTTAACTACATTAACTACATATTTGTGGTCTGAATGGTGCACAAATAGATTTGGTTCTATTTCAAATAGTAAAGGGTTTTACTTGAAGTTATTTTCATAGTCCTTTTCAGTGCAAGACCTCACTACAGTATTTGCACAGAGTGATTTGTGGGTCCATTCTCACACCAATCAGGGAGCATATTCATTAATTTGTATATTTACAGTTCCAAAAGTGCCCCATGTTAATTAGCCACTTACAGCAACATTGCTCTTTAATGAAGCATGCATCCACCAGTGTTCTTCAGGCTACTGTTTATTTAGTTTCTTTATTGTAATGAAACTCAGATGCTTCATGTTTACACCAGCAGAAGTCAGTGAATGTTTTTCTAATTCACTTCAGCTTGAGGTAAAGTAAACCATATATTCTCATACTGTTGTTCCACTGGAATCATTAAGACTTTTTCCGGTAATTATGCTGAAAAATTAAGTGTGCAATTATGCCATGTCCACTTAATATACAGTAAATGCCACATTGCTACTAGGGGTGATGACAGTGACATCTAATTGTAATTAGAAGCAGTCAGTGAGTTGTTGACAATTTAGACAGTGTGGTGTTAGGGACAAATACAAAGCAGCATTATAAATTGCTGTTCTTTCAAGTTTGAGTGCAACTGCAATATTTTTCAACCTGTACTCTATTTTTCTGTGTTTTTCTAAGTGATTAATGCAGACAACAATTTTTGACACTAGTCCACTATTGTGCGAGAAAGGTGCGTCTGGCAGCAGTGAAAGAGGCTGCAGTGTAACCACTCGGAGCATTTGTGTGCTGTCAAAGTATACTCCACTAAAAGTCCTTGTTTTTGCCAGTGACAGGCTGAAATTATTATTCTAAGTGTCTGACAAAATCACGGAAAGGATCCCTACAAAAAAAAAAACTTTTTTGTTTAAGATTAAGATTCTTTTTGTTTAAAAAGAAACAGCCCCGAAATTGCTATCAGCCAATCCACCAGATTCCATTTAAAGTCATGGTAGTATTATCGTGAATAGAGCCAGCATACTTTCCCATTTAAATGCATGAATTAGAGGTTTATTTAAACCAAAAAGGAGTTGGTGATTAAGATTCAAGGACTTATTTATTATCATGCGAGCATAACAAAATTACAACCGTGCCAACCCCATTTATGCATAGTAGGTGAAAAAACAAACATCGTTTTAGTTAAATAGAAAGGATCTTACTCTTTATAAAAATAAAATTTTAACAAAAAAGAGGTCTTACTCGACAGGGTCCTTTCCATAATGCTGTCAGACACTTAACTTTTATAATAATCTAAGCCTGTCAGTGGCAAAAGCACGCACTTATAGTAAATGCAAATCGATGGTGCACAAAACCCATTCATGTTACATTGCAGCCTGTTTTGCCCTTGCCACCTGCAGTGCTCTGGTTCAATAAAGGACCAATTTAAAAAAAACAACTGTTGTCTCCTACTTAGATGGAAAAGCATGACAAAATACAGTCTATATTCAAAAATACCAAAATGTATATTTAAATACACAAAATATAAAAATCTTGATGTAAACTACATTTAATGTTATGCTATTATATAGACGTCAGAGGCTGTGATTTCTTGCTTTATTGTTTGTAAGTAGATTTGAGGGACCTCTCTGACTTCCTGCCACCGACACTGGTCGGGTTACACCAAGGGGCGTATGAAGATTGTTATCATCCGGTGATCCGTCAGAGTAAATAGGACATCTTCTATACACAGGAAATGCATGCATTCCACATGAACTGAATGGTCAAAAAGTGCAGGACAGCTGAGGATAAGTGGTTCATTCTTTGAATGGAGAAATGAGGGAAAGTGAACAAGTATTGTTTGGTCTGCAATCTGTCTTCGAGAGAGACAATGCCTCTTTGATTGTAGTCTCTGTGGCCCCAAGATTCAAGTTCAATGCCAAGGAATCAATAGGCTGTGGCACAGGGGCCCCAGTTGTCAGAGGTCAAATGAGTGGGAGTTTGTGTTGGGTGTGAGGGGGGAAATGGGAAGTAGTTGCATTTTAGGGTCAGACCGAGAGATTTCCCTCTGAAAAAAAAAAGAACACGACAAAGCAGCAGAACAGTATAAGTTTTATCTGACCTTTGACCCTAATTATAAAATATGCCTGTGACCATACTCGGTTTTGACAGGTAGTTTAATTTGCATGAAAAGTACAATAATTAGCACAATGAGGTGAAGACTTCCTGAGTAATATAACAGAGACTTTTTTTTTTTTTCAAATATTTTCCTCTTACATCGAAGTATTCCCATAATTATTTCAAGATAAATAATGATATCCCCTTTTTGTTTTTGTTAGCAAATAACTCAAAATTCTTATTGTTTCTACCAGTTTCTGTTCTGTACAGTTTCTTTCCTCCCTTTTTACTATTGAGCATGCACTGTTGCACAGCCCTGTCTGCACTGATTAGATTGCGCAGCAATACTTCAGATACTGCGTGTGCTGACGTCTGTCAGGCCAGGATTCTTCTCGCAGTGACAGCCACTGTTACAGCATCTAGAGGTCGGAATAATTACATTGTGTCATACTCTTTTCAAAAAGTATTTATTTTGTTTTGCATGAAAAAAAAAATGGAAAAGAAGTTCCTTTACAAGCAGTAGACCTCTGTGCTATAAAAATGTAATATTTGCTAAAAAGTCTCATTCTGGCCTGGTTAATTGTAATTTTGTGCGTCGGTTATGTAAAAAGATGCTCCCTATACAAAAAGGTCTGTCAGACAGCCTAATAATGAATCACTCGTGGTCTAGAGGGTGTAGCGTCTGAGTATTAGCTCAGACAGCAGCCTAATACTGTCTATGTCTGAGATTTTTGGCCTTCTGCCCGCTGCACTACTGTCTGGGGGATGAACATCAGAGAGGAAACGGTTGAACATTCGATAACCGTGTGTCTGTGTGTGCAGTCTTGCACATGTCCCATCTCATACTGCAAAACAAAGTTTTTTATTTGCTTATATTATTATACTGTATATATGTGTATATACTCATGTTTATTTAAAAAAACAAGGATAACCATAAATTACATCCAAAATAGTTCGTTTTTTGGGTTTTTTTGCAGTTTGTAGAAGAGAAAGAGGTAAGGCAGACATCCAGCCCCCTTGTTTGAATGCTTTTAAAATGTATTAATTGTTCTGTTTAGCAAACAAACGAAAATACACAGAATAGATTAAAAAAATTCAGAGTCAATGAAAGGTGCTTTCCCTTCTAATCAGAGTTTAAAGGTGAGAGATCTAATTGCACCCACTTACTGTACAGACAAAGGTATGTGGAAGGGTGGGTACATTCATAACGCAGGTTTAATTATAGCGTGTGTGTAATAGTATGCCTATTGAGTCACATGCAGTGTAAATGCAAGCACCAGCCTATGGGGAAATTAGCTATTTTTTTAACATGATGTGTGATGTGTGACGGGAAGGATTTGCGGCAGGAAACTGCCAACGGATTAAATGTGTGCTGGGTAAAAATACATGGTAAATTTTATATTTTCCCTTAAACATGGTGCCAAATGAGAGTGTTGCCACAAAGGAAGCCACAGTATATCCTCAGCAGACCCACTTTGTAACTAAACGCCGGGTCAGACTGTAAGTCCCAGTTAAGGCAACGGCTGAATCAAAGGCTGATTCTGTTGATGTTACAGTGCGGAGACATTAACCTGCATACATGGCCAACCGAGTCATGAGACTCACAGTGAATCAGCAGCCTATCAGCGGAGAATGGCAAATATTTGACTTACCATTGTTTATTTTTCTACAATGACTATGAATTCAGTGTTAAATGCATGTGTTTGTCACACATTTGCCGCCTGTCTTTATGGCAAGCACTGGCAAGTTTTTCTATTGTCTGATCAGCAGATACCCAGATAATAGGTTTAGCCTCCAAACCACACTTGGATAAACTTTGTGGGAATTGTGGAGGAATGCCTCATTGCACTGTCATCCGAAAGAGGAAATGTAAAACACATGAAACATGAAAGGGCTGTAATTATTGTCTAAGAGCTGTGGTGAGGCCGAGGAAGGTACACTTTGTGTTGGTGGTGAAGGATATATCATTCACTGAACTCTCTGTAGGTTCACTGGTGTTTAATAAACATTTATTTTGTAGCTCATTTGTTTTCTAAATGAATCCAAACGAACTTCGAATTGTGACATCATTCATAATCGTTACGACTAAACCTTTTTCGTCTTGCATTACATGTTATTAACTTTGCCTTAAGTTACACATTTACAAACATTATATCGTGAATTATTTTCTTCAAGTGGCTTACCTAACAGAGTAGATGAATGGCTTCGCCCCTCGTGCTGACATGTTAATTTTACTGAAAGGAAAACACAACTTGTGTTGGCACCAAATGTGGAGAAAGCTGTGAGTTGCTCAGCAGGAAAGTCAATTCATGGACTTCCTAAATCAACATGTATTCCTACTGACTGACATTAGACATGATAGCAGGGAAAATAATTACTCGGTAAACTTTTAAAATGGCACAGTAATTCCTTTTTAGTGTTTATTTTATAGTGAATTAAACAATGACAACTTGCCCTAACCGGATAAAGAATCTGTAATGCAAAGTCCCTAGAGCTGCTGAAATCAGGACATTTGACAGTACTTATTTTGGAAGTGACATGGCTCCATGTCTTAATCAGAACAAAACTCATTCACTGTATAAGTGGAAGAGAGTCCCTTGACAGAGTGCCTGAACAGAAGTGTGCTTCCATACTGTTTCTTTATCTGACTCACCCTCTCAAGGAATGCAAGAGCCATTTCATCAGAGGCGGTGGAGACCAAAAGCTGTCTGAAGTTCATGTGAGGGAGCTCTGTTAGTCAGAACATGTGCACCAAAGGTTGATTGATGGAGCACCATTACGGTGTCAGACAGGAATATAGTATGTTTCCAACATGCAGAGAATGCAAGGTGCAGTCACAAATGAACCGTAAGGGAAACTGTTCTCACTTTGATTTTCACGTCATTTTTTAACTTAATCTTAAAAATAATAGAGCTTTTATTGGTCTAGCTAGAGTTATTACAGCTGCGTTCCACCATGCAGTATCAGCACACTCCTCTCTGTTGATCAACAGGGTCATTGCTACTGCAGCAAAATGAAGTAAAAGGAGCAGTTATGACAGCATGGTCTCACAGGAGGGGCCAGTGAAGCAGAGCCAATAGATGGAGGCGATTAAAGAGCTGATGGGTTACTTCAGTACACAGTTCAGCCCACAGTCATCACAGCTCTTCTTTTTGAGGTCACTTGGTTTGCATTCCTTCTCCAAAGGAATGCGCCTCATAAAAATTACTGATTGCTCAACCTTGTTACAGGACGCTCACTTTACTGTAGCAATATTCTTGTAAATGGTACTTGTAAAATTGTTGTAACCCTTTGATGCTGGTAATTAGTTGCATGTTTTTTTTTCTTTATGATCAAACTGGTGCTACAACAGTTTGACACTTCATAATTGTTTAAATGTTAGTTATTCTACTGTGTGGGTACATGATTGTTATATTTTTTTTATTGGTTTAGGGGAGTGTAAAAATTGCTATGCTGTTTTCTTTTTAAATGTCATTTTGGTTTGATTCATATGGTGGCAAAAAACACTTTAAGCTCTTCTGCAACTTTAGGACGTCATTCTATTTGGGTGCTATTGAAGTGTTTTTGTTTGTTTTTGATGTGACACAAATTAACAAACTGCTTTTTTTCAATTACAAAAAGGAATATTTTGTCATTTTTGTTTGCATGAAAAAATTATTTCTACGTAAAGCTTTTACTAATTTTTGTTGGTATAATATTACATATTATTAGATCCTAGTTGTGGATACATGCAGGTGATATGATCTGCATTTAATGACAGACAGGTACATCAATAGGATGTGAGGGGCTTATTTCAGACAAGAGCAGATGAGCCATAATCCAGGGATCAAAGAGACACATTCCAGGATGGCCGTACCTGTCTCCAGACATGCTCTATGAACATCCACCTGTCGAGTGAATGTCACCACTTTGCGTGATGTCCAGTTTAAACATGCAAAAACCAATGGCTGTTCCACAGTGATATCTGTGGGAACTGTTTCTACAACTTTGTGCACAGTCATGTGAATATTTTCTTTAATGTTTAATCGGAAGTTTTTCAGACCTGGTGGCTGCGCTGACTTGTTCATGTTTTGCTGCTTGCCATCGACAGTATGTCTTTCTTCTTTTCTGAAGAGTATTTTGTCCAAAATGTTGTAAAAAAAAAATTTATAGTATACTATGCTGTCCAAAATATGACAAAAAAATCAGAGTAAAATATTTTGTTGAAAATATGAAAAAAAAACTTCATAGTATAGTACATGTGACATGTAAATGTGACAAAAAAGTAATGGTGTAGTATGTCATTCAAAACAAGACAAGAAAAGTCATAGTACAGTATATCATCCAACATATTGTGAAAAATCCATATACATTTGTAACTCTTCAGACTTTAAAACATTACTTTAACCTTCGTAGTTAGTATTTTTTTTAGTATATAAACATTTGATGATTCTGATTGATTGATTTAAACCAAAAAGTCAAATATTACAAAAAACTCATACTATAGTATGTGTCCTTAATCTGCCTAGTTTTGATTAGTTCTGTAGTTTGCATTTCCTGTTTTATTTTGAAGGGTCCTGTTGTATCTGCAGTGTTTCCTCTTGTGTCCGTACTATGTTTACTTCCCTTTGTTCAGTTTTCCCTCTGCTTTGATAACTGGCCCCTCCCTCATGTGCCTGACCTGTGTCTTGTTAACTCACCTGTGTCTTGTCACTCATTTGCTTCTTGTGCTTCCCCGTGTCTTCGTCAGATCGTCGTCGGTGTATCCCCTGTGTTCAGTCACTGTTTCTTCTCTTTTTCCGTTCACCGTGTTTTTCCTGTTCTCATGTGGATTCCTATTGGTAATGGTTTGTTTCTTTTGTCTTTTAGTTTGTGAGTTCAACGGTTGCTTTGGGTTATTGCATTTCGAAACGTTTAGTGATTATGGACTTTGGTTTCTCTGATTTTATTTGTAGTTCTTGTGGATAACGTTTCTGGTTCACCATCAGCTGAATTAAAGCTTGCTTTTTGTTAACTTTTTCATATCTGCTTCTGTGTTTGCATTTGGGTCCTATATCAACGCAAAATCTGACGGTATGAAATGACCAACATGGTCAGCAGACATTATTTTGACTTTGAGGAATTTGGGAAAGTGGTACCCAAGATACAAGATCTTGTGTCTTGCCTGACTGGAACTATTGAAATTTGTGAGAGCATCTTTTTGTGCACATTGATTGAAAATACCATTTTGTCAAGTCCAGGATATATAATGGCACAGTGATGGTAGCACTAGCACCCAGCCTGCCACTTGGACTGTAAGATTGGGGTTTCTGGGCCTGCAGCCAGTCTGCACAAGGACTGCCAGCCTCCCCTCAGCTCATGTGCCAGTGAGTAACCTGTCTGTTATGGATCTAAGGAACATTGACCAGTCCTGGTTCCTCGGGACTCGTCTGAGCATCCCAGTGAGGATTCTTGGGGCCAAAGCTCCTACAAATAAGCGGAGGTCTGGTCAGCCTCAACAACCTCTGTTGCCCAGCGCTCCAGAACTTCTGAGAAGGAAGAGGTTTCGCAGACGTCGTGTGGCTTAACCGCCCAGCTCCACGGGGGTCTTCACGCCGCCCAGCTCTGCAGCCTCTGGGTTGGCTTCCGACGACGCCTCTTCTGCTCCGGCATGGCTTCGTCTGCTTCCGACTCGGCCTCCAACAACGCCTTGTCTACTTTCGGCTTGGCCTCTGACGACGCCTCGTCTGCTCCTGTTCCTGGTTTGGCTAGAGCGCCTCCCAGAGCTGCTGTGTGCGGTTGACGCCACTCCTAGTCACTTTGAGACTGTTTTTAGGTTGACTAAAGCCTTTCCCCGTGCCCCTTGAACTGTTTCCCGCCTGGCCGGAGCTCCTCCCCATGTTCTTTTCTGTACCTTCTGTAGGATGTTGTTAGCTCAGCACTAGACCAGCTGCCCTGCCCTTGGAGGGGATGCGCCTTCGACCTCAGCTCTTTCTCCGAAGGAGACGTGCCTTCGCCCTCCGGCCCCGTCTCCGGGGAAAAACACGCCTTTGCACTCCAGCCCCGTCTCTGGAGGGGACACCCTCCTGCCCAGCCTTGGACTATCTGCCCAAGCCTCATGACTTTTACATATTATTCTAAGACATTTTATTTTTATTTTTGAGAAGATAGTATACTATGACTTTTTTGGCAAATTTTGGACGACATACGAAAATATGACATTTTTGTATACACTGCAACATACACTGCAATGTGAACATTGTAACATCTAGAGATCGTCTGCTTTACAAAGCCTTGTTTTTTGCCATGACTAAACAGCAGGTTTTCTCCAGGTTACTAGCTGATGTTAGCTTGAAGTCTATGGTAGCGAGCTAACCTTCAGTTTCCAACTGTTCAATGAAAAATAAAGCTTAATGTCTTTTACTCTTGTTTTCTTTTTTAAGGTTTTAGACTGGAGCTAGTGGTTGAGTGGCAAACAGAAGAAAAGACTATGCTCCAGAGATAGTGGTGCTGTTCCCCTCCCTTAAGGATCCATATACCAAAGAAGGCTGTGTAAGTCATATTTTTATAATTATTGTTGGTATAATCCTTTCATGTCCTACTAACATGTTGTGACCTGACGCTATGTGCATAACATTGATATTTGAATATTCTCTTAAATTTCTTATGATTTAAATACGATGAGGCATTTATTTATTTAATTTCAGGAACACGTCTATGATGCTGTCATCTTCTATGATGCAAGCAGCACAGGATACATTTCTTGGCATCTGAAAACAGTCCATAGGAGGATCAGCATCCCCATCTTGCACTGGCTGGTCAGAAGATGTTTGAGTTATCACATGAATCTAGTTTTCTCTTACTGCATATTGCTTGTGTCTAATATGAGTTTCCTTATCTCAACTCTAGTCATGCTGCAGTTTGGAGAAGCTTCTCTACAACCAGCCTGGTTGGCAGCACAGACCACCTCACTGCTGGATGTCACAAGAGCAAGACTTCTGCATCACCGTGGAAAAGTATCTCATCCCATGGCAAAGCTCATACAATGTTTCAGATAAAAGTGAGTACAGTAATTCATTTTTTTTAATTATCTGTAAAAATGACTAAGTTTGAAAAGTGAAACTATATGCTAATTTGGAAAATTATTTTAATTTGTTGGAATTAATTCTTCTGTAATTTGTTAAATAATTATAACATTTTTTCAGTGAAGATCTGGACACTTTAGGGAGTGACTAACTAATACCGCTCAAATAGTACAAAATATAACTCAGGGCTGTGTTATACATCTAAGTTAAAAAAAAGAGTTAAAAAAAGGAACTCTGTTATAGGGATAATGTTTAATTGTTTCAAAAGTGTTAACTCTGTAGGAGTTAATTCAACACTGGACTTTTTGCTGAGTACCATGACATTTTTGTTATATTTTGGACGACATACTATAATATGACTTTCTGACAAATTTTGGTCAACATACTTTGTATGACTTTTTTTTTTGCATATTTGGAACGACATACTATACTATCACATTTTCTGTCATTTTTTCGACATGTCAAAGATTGACATTTTTCAACATACATTTTCAACTATACTAAGTCGTTTTCGTTTTTTTTCGACATGCTATATGATGACGTTCCTTGGCCATCTGTTCAACATTGCTGTACTACGATGTGTCTCTACCACCTATACTATGTCATTTTCAGCAATTTTTTCGATATATAGCAATTTTGACATTTTTCGACATGCTATAATATGTTATTTTTTGGAATTTTTTCAATATGCTATATAATTAAATTTTTTGGCCTTCTGTTTGACATTGCTATACAATAACGTGTCTCTACAAGCTTAAATATGTCATTTTCAGTCATGTCATAAGGGGTCTGGTGAGCTACCTTTATTTGGTCCCTCCCCTAGGACCTATTTGCCATGGGAGACCCCACCAGGTGCATAAAGCCCCTGACATCTGAGCTCCGAGGATCATTGGGACATGCAAACCCCTCCACCATGATAAGGTGGTAACTAAGGAGGGGCGAAATATAGCATGTTGAAAAAAAATATAGCTTGTAGATTCATGTCACACTATATTATGTCGAAAAAAAGGCCAAAAACCATTATAATTAAGCATGTCATAAAAATGGCCAATAACGCCGTAGTATATAGTATGTCGAAAAATGTCAGATTTTGACATGCCATAAAAGGGCTGAAAACAACGTATTATAGCTTGTAGAGACGTGTCAAAGTATACAATATTGAAATCAAAGCCAAAAACGTCCAAAACCATCATAATTTAGCATGTTGAAAAAATGGCCGAAAAGGCAATAGTATAGTAT
Organism: Plectropomus leopardus; assembly: GCF_026936395.1. Taxonomy (NCBI): domain Eukaryota; kingdom Metazoa; phylum Chordata; class Actinopteri; order Perciformes; family Serranidae; genus Plectropomus; species Plectropomus leopardus. The sequence goes on along the minus strand of NC_142193.1, from coordinate 18,235,103 downwards.
GTCAAAAAATGTCAGATTTTGACATGTCATAAAAATGACTTGAAACAACATATTATACCTTGTAGAGAGGCGTCATAGTATAAAATGTGGAAATAAAGGCCAAAAAAGCCCAAATACATCATAATTTAGCATGTTGAAAAAATGGCAAAAATGCCATAGTATAGTGTGTCAAAAAATGTTACATTTTGACTTGTCATAAAAATGGCTAAAAAGACATTTAATGGCTTGTAGACAGACTATGCGTCTGTCTATTTCCACATTGTATACTATGCGTATACAATGCGGAAATACAGGCCAAAAAAGTCCCAAAACATCATAATTTAGCATGTTGAAAAAATGAACAAAAAGGCTATAGTATAGTATAGTATGTCGCTATTAGTATGAATTTATGATTATGATTATGATTTATGATTACGCATCCTCAGTACTGAGTTCAAGACTCTGTCTACCTCAAGTAAAGACCTACCTATATATGGTAAAGTCTTAGTGTCTACAAGTTATGTTTGACCATGGATACCTGAGCCGGACCAGTGCCAGTAAATTTATGAACACAAATACATGCTTGTTATTCCTCAAAAGAAGTCAAGTACCTGACATTTTAGAAATTGATACCTACCATATACATCACAGCATTATATAAATACTCCTGCCTTTCTATTATCGGTGACGGCCAGCTTTCTATGTTCTGTGTCGGTTTGCGGTAAGTCTTGTCTCTGTCTGGGCTGACCCGAACGCTCTTCTTTGTTGTACTTGTCCTCATTTGTAGTCTTCATTTTAGTTAGTCTTTTTACTCATCTTCATTTAAGTTACACTTGTTTATTGTACTTGTTATTATTGTAATTACAATTATAATTGTATACTCATACTTTTACTCATATTAAACTTGTGCTGATTGAAACTTTTACAGGTGTCTTCATCCTTCAGAAGTCACCACAGAAAACTCTTACAATCAGTCAAAAAATGTCAAATTTTGACATTCATGAGTCGTTGAAAGTTGAAAAGATGCAAAAAAGCAAGGCTGTAGTATGGCAAAAAATGACAAACTTTGACATGTCCAAAAAACAGTTCCAAATTTTGAGCATTTTTCCACATGCGATTTTATGGGTTTTTGGGCCTGATGGGGATGTTTTTTTAACACTGTATGCTATGACATACCTCTACATGCTATATGCCATATAAAATTTAACATGTCCTAAAAATGGCTGAAGTATAGTATAGTACCCCTTAGTATAGCATGTAGAGGCATGCTGTAATATATAATGATGAAAAAACATAAAAAAAGAATAAAAAACGGCCCAAGACCCCATAAAATACCGTGCTGACAAAATGACCAAAAAGGCAAGGCTGTAGTATGGAGAAAAATGTCAAAATTTGACATGTCCAAAAACAGCTGAAAACCACTTACTATTACAGTGCATATTGTAGTATACAGTGTTGAAATACTTCCCCAATAACCCAAAAAATAGCATGTTGAAAAAATGACCAAAAAAGCAACACTATATTATGGTGAAAACTGTCAATTTGAAAAAAAGCTCCAAATTTTGGTTATTTTTTCTCCATTTTATTTAATGGGTTTGGGGGCCTTTTGGGGATATTTTGTGAATACTGTACACTATGACATGCCTCTACATGCTATACTAAGTAGTTTTCAGCTGTTTTTGGACGTGAAATTTTGACATTTCCCGCCTTACTATAGCCTTGCCTGTTTGGTCTTTTTTTCAACATGCTATTTATGGGTTCTTGGGGCATTTAGGGATGTTTTTTTTTAACACTGTATGCTATGACATGCCTCTCCATGCTGTATGCCATATAAAATTTTTCATGTCCTTAAAAAAAGCTAAAAACCACTTAGTATAGCATCTGGAGGCATGTTATACTATACAGTATTTAAAAAATGGCCCCAAACCCCATAAAATAGCATGTTGGAAAAAATGACCAAAAAGGCAAGGCTATACTAAGGCGAAAAATGGCAAAATATGACATGTCCTAAAAACAGCTTTAAACCACTTAGAATAGCATGTAGAGGCATGTTATAGTATACAGTGTTGAAAAAACGTCCAAAAGCAGTCAGAAACCCTAAAAAATAGCATGTTGAAAAAAATGACCAAAAAGGCAAGGCTATAGTAAGGCAAAAAACGTCAAAATATGACATGTCCTAAAAACAGCTGAAAACCACTTAGAATAGCATGTAGAGGCATGTTATAGTATACAGTGTTGAAAAAACTTCCAAAAACAGTCGGAAACCCCATAAAATAGCATGTTGAAAAAATGACCAAAAAGGCAAGGCTATAGTAAGGCAAAAACGTCAAAATATGACATGTCCTAAAACCATCTGAAAACCACTTAGAATAGCATGTAGAGGCATGTTATAGTATACAGTGTTGAAAAAACATCCCCAAAAAGCCCCAAGAGCCATAAAAGAGCATGTTGAAAAAATGACCAAAAAGGCAAGGCTATATTAAGGCAAAAAACGTCAAAATATGACATGTCCTAAAAACAGCTGAAAACCACTTAAAATAGCATGTAGAGGCATGTTATAGTTTACAGTGTTGAAAAAACATCAGAAAACGGCCCCAAACCCTAAAAAATAGCATGTTGAAAAAAATGACCAAAAAGGCAAGGCTATAGTAAGGCCAAAAATGTCAAAATATGACATGTCCTAAAAACAGCTGAAAACCACTTAGAATACCATGTAGAGACATGTTTTAGTATACAGAGTTGAAAAAACTTCCAAAAAATGCCCAAAACCCCATAAAATAGCATGTTGAAAAAATGAACAAAAAGGCAAGGCTATAGTAAGACGAGAAACGTCAAAATATGACATGTCCTAAAACCATCTGGAAACCACTTGGAACAGCATGTAGAGGCATGTTATAGTATACAGTGTTGAAAAAACTTCCAAAAACAGTCGGAAACCCCATAAAATACCATGTTGCAAAAAATGACCAAAGAGGCAAGGCTATAGTAAGGCAAAAAATGTCAAAATATGACATGTCCTAAATCCCTCTGAAAACCACTTATGCCTCTACATGCTATTCTGTTATAGTTTACAGTGTTGAAAATATTTCCAAAAACAGTTGGAAACCCCATAAAATAGCATGTTGCAAAAAATGACCAAAAAGGCAAGGCTATAGTAAGGCAAAAAATGTCAAAATATGACATGTCCTAAATCCATCTGAAAACCACTTAGGATAGCATGTAGAGGCATGTTATAGCATACAGAGTTGAAAAAACGTCCTAAAACAGTTGGAAACCCCATAAAATACCATGCTGCAAAAAATTACCAAAAAGGCAAGGCTATAGTAAGACGAAAAACGTCAAAATATGACATGTCCTAAAACCATCTGGAAACCACTTAGAATAGCATGTAGAGGCATGTTATAGTATACAGTGTTGAAAAAAAACCTCCAAAAACAGTCGGAAACCCCATAAAATACCATGTTGCAAAAAATGACCAAAAAGGCAAGGCTATAGTAAGGCAAAAAATGTCAAAATATGACATGTCCTAAATCCATCTGAAAACCGCTTAGGATAGCATGTAGAGGCATGTTATAGCATACAGAGTTGAAAAAACGTCCTAAAACAGTTGGAAACCCGATAAAATACCATGTTGCAAAAAATGACCAAAAAGGCAAGGCTATAGTAAGGCAAAAAATGTCAAAATATGACATGTCCTAAATCCATCTGAAAACCACTTAGAATAGCATGTAGAGGCATGTTATAGTTTACAGTGTTGAAAATATTTCCAAAAACAGTTGGAAACCCCATAAAATAGCATGTTGCAAAAAATGACCAAAAAGGCAAGGCTATAGTAAGAAGAGAAACGTCAAAATATGACATGTCCTAAAACCATCTGGAAACCACTTAGAATAGCATGTAGAGGCATGTTAGACTATACAGTGTTGAAAAAACTTCCAAAAACAGTCGGAAACCCCATAAAATACCATGTTGCAAAAAATGACCAAAAAGGCAAGGCTATAGTAAGGCAAAAAACGTCAAAATATGACATGTCCTAAAAACATCTGAAAACCACTTAGAATAGCATGTAGAGGCATGTTATAGTTTACAGTGTTGAAAACACTTCCAAAAACGGTGGGAAACCCCATAAAATACCATGTTGCAAAAAATGACCAAAAAGGCAAGGCTATAGTAAGGGAAAAAATGTCAAAATATGACATGTCCTAAAACCATCTGGAAACCACTTAGAATAGCATGTAGAGGCATGTTATACTATACAGTGTTGAAAAAACATCCGAAAACGGCCCAAAACCCTAAAAAATAGCATGTTGAAAAAAATGACCAAAAAGGCAAGGCTATAGTAAGGCGAAAAATTACAAAATATGACATGTCCTAAAAACAGCTGAAAACCACTTAAAATAGCATGTAGAGGCATGTTATAGTATACAGTGTTGAAAAAAACATCCCCAAAAGCCCCAAAAGCCATAAAAGAGCATGTTAAAAAAAAAATGAACAAAAAGGCAAGGCTATAGTAAGGCGAAAAATGACAAAATATGACATGTCCTAAAAACAGCTGATAACCACTTAGAATAGCATGTAGAGGCATGTTATAGTATACAGTGTTGAAAAAACTTCCAAAAACAGTTGTAAACCCCATAAAATAGCATGTTGAAAAAATGACCAAAAAGGCAAGGCTATAGTAAGGCAAAAAACGTCAAAATATGACATGTCCTAAAACCATCTGGAAACCACTTAGAATAGCATGTAGAGGCATGTTATAGTATACAGTGTTGAAAAAACATCCAAAAACAGCCCCAAACCCCATAAAATAGCATGTTGAAAAAATGACCAAAAAGGCAAGGCTATAGTAAGGCAAAAAACGTCAAAATATGACATGTCCTAAAAACAGCTGAAAACCACTTAGAATAGCATGTAGAGCCATGTTATAGTATACACTGTTGAAAAAACATCTCCAAAAAGCCCCAAAAGCCATAAAAGAGCATGTTGAAAAAAATGACCAAAAAGGCAAGGCTATAGTAAGGCGAAAAATGTCAAAATATGACATGTCCTAAAAACAGCTTAAAACCACTTAGAATAGCATGTAGAGGCATGTTATAGTTTACAGTGTTGAAAAAACTTCCAAAAACAGTCGGAAACCCCATAAAATAGCAGGTTGCAAAAAATGACCAAAAAGGCAAGGCTATAGTAAGGCCAAAAATGTCAAAATATGACATGTCCTAAAAACAGCTGAAAACCACTTAGAATACCATATAGAGACATGTTTTAGTATACAGAGTTGAAAAAACTTCCAAAAAATGCCCAAAACACCATAAAATAGCATGTTGAAAAAATGAACAAAAAGGCAAGGCTATAGTAAGACGAGAAACGTCAAAATATGACATGTCTTAAAACCATCTGAAAACCACTTAGAATAGCATGTAGAGGCATGTTATAGTATACAGTGTTGAAAAAACATCCAAAAACAGTTGTAAACCCCATAAAATAGCATGTTGAAAAAATGACCAAAAAGGCAAGGCTATAGTAAGGCAAAAAACGTCAAAATATGACATGTCCTAAAACCATCTGGAAACCACTTAGAATAGCATGTAGAGGCATGTTATAGTATACAGTGTTGAAAAAACATCCAAAAACAGCCCCAAACCCCATAAAATAGCATGTTGAAAAAATGACCAAAAAGGCAAGGCTATAGTAAGGCAAAAAACGTCAAAATATGACATGTCCTAAAAACAGCTGAAAACCACTTAGAATAGCATGTAGAGCCATGTTATAGTATACACTGTTGAAAAAACATCTCCAAAAAGCCCCAAAAGCCATAAAAGAGCATGTTGAAAAAAATGACCAAAAAGGCAAGGCTATAGTAAGGCGAAAAATGTCAAAATATGACATGTCCTAAAAACAGCTTAAAACCACTTAGAATAGCATGTAGAGGCATGTTATAGTTTACAGTGTTGAAAAAACTTCCAAAAACAGTCGGAAACCCCATAAAATAGCAGGTTGCAAAAAATGACCAAAAAGGCAAGGCTATAGTAAGGCCAAAAATGTCAAAATATGACATGTCCTAAAAACAGCTGAAAACCACTTAGAATACCATATAGAGACATGTTTTAGTATACAGAGTTGAAAAAACTTCCAAAAAATGCCCAAAACACCATAAAATAGCATGTTGAAAAAATGAACAAAAAGGCAAGGCTATAGTAAGACGAGAAACGTCAAAATATGACATGTCTTAAAACCATCTGAAAACCACTTAGAATAGCATGTAGAGGCATGTTATAGTATACAGTGTTGAAAAAACATCCCCAAAAAGCCCCAAAAGCCATAAAATAGCATGTTGAAAAAAATGACCAAAAAGGCAAGGCTATAGTAAGGCAAAAACGTCAAAATATGACATGTCCTAAAAACAGCTGAAAACCACTTAGAATAGCATGTAGAGGCATGTTATAGTATACAGTGTTGAAAAAACTTCCAAAAACAGTCGGAAACCCCATAAAATAGCATGTTGAAAAAATGACCAAAAAGGCAAGGCTATAGTAAGGCAAAAAACGTCAAAATATGACATGTCCTAAAACCATCTGGAAACCACTTAGAATAGCATGTAGAGGCATGTTATACTATACAGTGTTGAAAAAACTTCCTAAAAATGCCCAAAACACCATAAAATAGCATGTTGAAAAAATGAACAAAAAGGCAAGGCTATAGTAAGGCAAAAAACGTCAAAATATGACATGTCCTAAAAACAGCTGAAAACCACTTAGAATAGCATGTAGAGGCATGTTATAGTATACAGTGTTGAAAAAACGTCCAAAAACAGTCGGAAACCCCATAAAATAGCATGTTGAAAAAATGACCAAAAAGGCAAGGCTATAGTAAGGCAAAAAATGTCAAAATATGACATGTCCTAAAAACAGCTGAAAACCACTTAGAATAGCATGTAGAGGCATGTTATAGTATACAGTGTTGAAAAAACTTCCAAAAACAGTTGGAAACCCATAAAATACCATGTTGCAAAAAATGACCAAAAAGGCAAGGCTATAGTAAGGCAAAAAACGTCAAAATATGACATATCCTAAAACCATCTGGAAACCACTTAGAATAGCATGTCGAGGCATGTTATACTATACAGTGTTGAAAAAAAATCCGAAAACGGCCCAAAACCCTAATAAATAGCATGTTGAAAAAAATGACCAAAAAGGCAAGGCTATAGTAAGGCAAAAACGTCAAAATATGACATGTCCTAAAACCATCTGAAAACCACTTAAAATAGCATGTAGAGGCATGTTATAGTTTACAGTGTTGAAAAAACATCAGAAACAGTTGAAACCCTAATAAATAGCAAGTTGAAAAAAATGACCAAAAAGGCAAGGCTATAGTAAGGCGAAAAATGTCAAAATATGACATGTCCTAAAACCATCTGGAAACCACTTAGAATAGCATGTAGAGGCATGTTATAGTATACAGTGTTGAAAAAACTTCCAAAAACAGTCGGAAACCCCATAAAATAGCATGTTGAAAAAATGACCAAAAAGGCAAGGCTATAGTAAGGCGAAAAATGTCAAAATATGACATGTCCTAAAACCATCTGAAAACCACTTAGAATAGCATGTAGAGGCATGTTAGACTATACAGTGTTGAAAAAACTTCCTAAAATGCCCAAAACACCATAAAATAGCATGTTGAAAAAATGAACAAAAAGGCAAGGCTATAGTAAGGCAAAAAATGTCAAAATATGACATGTCCTAAAAACAGCTGAAAACCACTTAGAATAGCATGTAGAGGCATGTTATAGTATACAGTGTTGAAAAAACTTCCAAAAACAGTTGGAAACCCCATAAAATACCATGTTGCAAAAAATGACCAAAAAGGCAAGGCTATAGTAAGGCAAAAACGTCAAAATATGACATGTCCTAAAACCATCTGAAAACCACTTAGAATAGCATGTAGAGGCATGTTATACTATACAGTGTTGAAAAAACACCCGAAAACGGCCCAAAACCCTATAAAATAGCATGTTGAAAAAAATGACCAAAAAGGCAAGGCTATAGTAAGGCAAAAAACGTCAAAATATGACATGTCCTAAAACCATCTGAAAACCACTTAAAATAGCATGTAGAGGCATGTTATAGTTTACAGTGTTGAAAAAACATCAGAAAACGGCCCCAAACCCTAATAAATAGCATGTTGAAAAAAATGACCAAAAAGGCAAGGCTATAGTAAGGCGAAAAATGTCAAAATATGACATGTCCTAAAACCATCTGGAAACCACTTAGAATAGCATGTAGAGGCATGTTATAGTATACAGTGTTGAAAAAACATCCAAAACAGCCCAAAACCCAAAAAAATAGCATGTTGAAAAAATGACCAAAAAGGCAAGGCTATAGTAAGGCAAAAAATGTCAAAATATGACATGTCCTAAAAACAGCTGAAAACCACTTAGAATAGCATGTAGAGGCATGTTATAGTATACAGTGTTGAAAAAACTTCCAAAAACAGTCGGAAACCCCATAAAATAGCATGTTGAAAAAATGACCAAAAAGGCAAGGCTATAGTAAGGCAAAAACGTCAAAATATGACATGTCCTAAAAACAGCTGAAAACCACCTAGAATAGCATGTAGAGGCATGTTATAGTATACAGTGTTGAAAAAACTTCCAAAAACAGTCGGAAACCCCATAAAATAGCATGTTGAAAAAATGACCAAAAAGGCAAGGCTATAGTAAGGCAAAAACGTCAAAATATGACATGTCCTAAAACCATCTGAAAACCACTTAGAATAGCATGTAGAGGCATGTTATAGTATACAGTGTTGAAAAAACATCCAAAAACAGCCCCAAACCCCATAAAATAGCATGTTGAAAAAATGACCAAAAAGGCAAGGCTATAGTAAGGCAAAAACGTCAAAATATGACATGTCCTAAAAACAGCTGAAAACCACTTAGAATAGCATGTAGAGGCATGTTATAGTATACAGTGTTGAAAAAACATCCCCAAAACGGTCGGAAACCCCATAAAAAAGAATTTTGAAAAAATGACCAAAAAGGCAAGGCTATAGTAAGGCAAAAAATGACAAAATATGACATGTCCTAAAAACAGCTGAAAACCACTTAGAATAGCATGTAGAGGCATGTTATAGTATACAGTGTTGAAAAAACTTCCAAAAACAGTCAGAAACCCCATAAAATAGCATGTTGAAAAAATGACCAAAAAGGCAAGGCTATAGTAAGGCAAAAACGTCAAAATATGACATGTCCTAAAAACAGCTGAAAACCACTTAGAATAGCATGTAGAGGCATGTTATACTATACAGTGTTGAAAAAACTTCCGAAAACGGCCCAAAACCCTAATAAATAGCATGTTGAAAAAAATGACCAAAAAGGCAAGGCTATAGTAAGGCAAAAACGTCAAAATATGACATGTCCTAAAACCATCTGAAAACCACTTAGAATAGCACGTAGAGGCATGTTATAGTATACAGTGTTGAAAAAACATCCAAAAACAGTTGTAAACCCCATAAAAAAGCATGTTGAAAAAATGACCAAAAAGGCAAGGCTATAGTAAGGCAAAAACGTCAAAATATGACATGTCCTAAAACCATCTGAAAACCACTTAGAATAGCATGTAGAGGCATGTTATAGTATACAGTGTTGAAAAACATCCAAAAACAGCCCCAAACCCCATAAAATAGCATGTTGAAAAAATGACCAAAAAGGCAAGGCTATAGTAAGGCAAAAAACGTCAAAATATGACATGTCCTAAAAACAGCTGAAAACCACTTAGAATAGCATGTAGAGCCATGTTATAGTATACACTGTTGAAAAAACATCTCCAAAAAGCCCCAAAAGCCATAAAAGAGCATGTTGAAAAAAATGACCAAAAAGGCAAGGCTATAGTAAGGCGAAAAATGTCAAAATATGACATGTCCTAAAACCATCTGGAAACCACTTAGAATAGCATGTAGAGGCATGTTATAGTTTACAGTGTTGAAAAAACTTCCAAAAACAGTCAGAAACCCCATAAAATAGCAGGTTGCAAAAAATGACCAAAAAGGCAAGGCTATAGTAAGGCCAAAAATGTCAAAATATGACATGTCCTAAAAACAGCTGAAAACCACTTAGAATACCATATAGAGACATGTTATAGTATACAGTGTTGAAAAACTTCCAAAAAAATGCCCAAAACACCATAAAATAGCATGTTGAAAAAATGAACAAAAAGGCAAGGCTATAGTAAGGCAAAAAACGTCAAAATATGACATGTCTTAAAACCATCTGAAAACCACTTAGAATAGCATGTAGAGGCATGTTATAGTATACAGTGTTGAAAAAACATCCCCAAAAAGCCCCAAAAGCCATAAAATAGCATGTTGAAAAAAATGACCAAAAAGGCAAGGCTATAGTAAGGCAAAAAATGTCAAAATATGACATGTCCTAAAAACAGCTGAAAACCACTTAGAATAGCATGTAGAGGCATGTTATAGTATACAGTGTTGAAAAAACTTCCAAAAACAGTCGGAAACCCCATAAAATAGCATGTTGAAAAAATGACCAAAAAGGCAAGGCTATAGTAAGGCAAAAAACGTCAAAATATGACATGTCCTAAAACCATCTGGAAACCACTTAGAATAGCATGTAGAGGCATGTTATACTATACAGTGTTGAAAAAACTTCCTAAAAATGCCCAAAACACCATAAAATAGCATGTTGAAAAAATGAACAAAAAGGCAAGGCTATAGTAAGGCAAAAAACGTCAAAATATGACATGTCCTAAAAACAGCTGAAAACCACTTAGAATAGCATGTAGAGGCATGTTATAGTATACAGTGTTGAAAAAACGTCCAAAAACAGTCGGAAACCCCATAAAAGAGCATGTTGAAAAAATGACCAAAAAGGCAAGGCTATAGTAAGGCAAAAAATGTCAAAATATGACATGTCCTAAAAACAGCTGAAAACCACTTAGAATAGCATGTAGAGGCATGTTATAGTATACAGTGTTGAAAAAACTTCCAAAAACAGTTGGAAACCCCATAAAATACCATGTTGCAAAAAATGACCAAAAAGGCAAGGCTATAGTAAGGCAAAAAACGTCAAAATATGACATATCCTAAAACCATCTGGAAACCACTTAGAATAGCATGTCGAGGCATGTTATACTATACAGTGTTGAAAAAAAATCCGAAAACGGCCCAAAACCCTAATAAATAGCATGTTGAAAAAAATGACCAAAAAGGCAAGGCTATAGTAAGGCAAAAACGTCAAAATATGACATGTCCTAAAACCATCTGAAAACCACTTAAAATAGCATGTAGAGGCATGTTATAGTTTACAGTGTTGAAAAAACATCAGAAAGCATTTAAACCCTAATAAATAGCATGTTGAAAAAAATGACCAAAAAGGCAAGGCTATAGTAAGGCGAAAAATGTCAAAATATGACATGTCCTAAAACCATCTGGAAACCACTTAGAATAGCATGTAGAGGCATGTTATAGTATACAGTGTTGAAAAAACTTCCAAAAACAGTCGGAAACCCCATAAAATAGCATGTTGAAAAAATGACCAAAAAGGCAAGGCTATAGTAAGGCGAAAAATGTCAAAATATGACATGTCCTAAAAACAGCTGAAAACCACTTAGAATAGCATGTAGAGGCATGTTATACTATACAGTGTTGAAAAAACTTCCTAAAAATGCCCAAAACACCATAAAATAGCATGTTGAAAAAATGAACAAAAAGGCAAGGCTATAGTAAGGCAAAAAATGTCAAAATATGACATGTCCTAAAAACAGCTGAAAACCACTTAGAATAGCATGTAGAGGCATGTTATAGTATACAGTGTTGAAAAAACTTCCAAAAACAGTTGGAAACCCCATAAAATACCATGTTGCAAAAAATGACCAAAAAGGCAAGGCTATAGTAAGGCAAAAAACGTCAAAATATGACATATCCTAAAACCATCTGGAAACCACTTAGAATAGCATGTCGAGGCATGTTATACTATACAGTGTTGAAAAAAAATCCGAAAACGGCCCAAAACCCTAATAAATAGCATGTTGAAAAAAATGACCAAAAAGGCAAGGCTATAGTAAGGCAAAAACGTCAAAATATGACATGTCCTAAAACCATCTGAAAACCACTTAAAATAGCATGTAGAGGCATGTTATAGTTTACAGTGTTGAAAAAACATCAGAAAACGGCCCCAAACCCTAATAAATAGCATGTTGAAAAAAATGACCAAAAAGGCAAGGCTATAGTAAGGCGAAAAATGTCAAAATATGACATGTCCTAAAACCATCTGGAAACCACTTAGAATAGCATGTAGAGGCATGTTATAGTATACAGTGTTGAAAAAACATCCAAAAACAGCCCCAAACCCCATAAAATAGCATGTTGAAAAAATGACCAAAAAGGCAAGGCTATAGTAAGGCAAAAAATGTCAAAATATGACATGTCCTAAAAACAGCTGAAAACCACTTAGAATAGCATGTAGAGGCATGTTATACTATACAGTGTTGAAAAAACTTCCAAAAACAGTCGGAAACCCCATAAAATAGCATGTTGAAAAAATGACCAAAAAGGCAAGGCTATAGTAAGGCAAAAAACGTCAAAATATGACATGTCCTAAAAACAGCTGAAAACCACTTAGAATAGCATGTAGAGGCATGTTATAGTATACAGTGTTGAAAAAACTTCCAAAAACAGTCGGAAACCCCATAAAATAGCATGTTGAAAAAATGACCAAAAAGGCAAGGCTATAGTAAGGCAAAAACGTCAAAATATGACATGTCCTAAAACCATCTGAAAACCACTTAGAATAGCATGTAGAGGCATGTTATACTATACAGTGTTGAAAAAACATCCGAAAACGGCCCAAAACCCTAAAAAATAGCACGTTGAAAAAAATGACCAAAAAGGCAAGGCTATAGTAAGGCGAAAAATGTCAAAATATGACATGTCCTAAAACCATCTGGAAACCACTTAGAATAGCATGTAGAGGCATGTTATAGTATACAGTGTTGAAAAAACATCCAAAAACAGCCCCAAACCCCATAAAATAGCATGTTGAAAAAATGACCAAAAAGGCAAGGCTATAGTAAGGCAAAAAATGTCAAAATATGACATGTCCTAAAAACAGCTGAAAACCACTTAGAATAGCATGTAGAGGCATGTTATACTATACAGTGTTGAAAAAACTTCCAAAAACAGTCGAAAACCCCATAAAATAGCATGTTGAAAAAATGACCAAAAAGGCAAGGCTATAGTAAGGCAAAAACGTCAAAATATGACATGTCCTAAAAACATCTGAAAACCACCTAGAATAGCATGTAGAGGCATGTTATACTATACAGTGTTGAAAAAACTTCCAAAAACAGTCGGAAACCCCATAAAATAGCATGTTGAAAAAATGACCAAAAAGGCAAGGCAACAGTAAGGCAAAAAATGTCAAAATATGACATGTCCTAAATCCCTCTGAAAACCACTTAGAATAGCATGTAGAGGCATGTTATAGTTTACAGTGTTGAAAATATTTCCAAAAACAGTTGGAAACCCCATAAAATAGCATGTTGCAAAAAATGACCAAAAAGGCAAGGCTATAGTAAGGCAAAAAACGTCAAAATATGACATGTCCTAAAACCATCTGGAAACCACTTAGAATAGCATGTAGAGGCATGTTATACTATACAGTGTTGAAAAAACATCAGAAAACGGCCCAAAACCCTAAAAAATAGCACGTTGAAAAAAATGACCAAAAAGGCAAGGCTATAGTAAGGCAAAAAACGTCAAAATATGACATGTCCTAAAAACAGCTGAAAACCACTTAGAATAGCATGTAGAGGCATGTTATAGTATACACTGTTGAAAAAACTTCCAAAAACAGTTGGAAACCCCATAAAATACCATGTTGAAAAAAATGACCAAAAAGGCAAGGCTATAGTAAGGCAAAAACGTCAAAATATGACATGTCCTAAAACCATCTGAAAACCACTTAAAATAGCATGTAGAGGCATGTTATAGTTTACAGTGTTGAAAAAACATCAGAAAACGGCCCCAAACCCTAATAAATAGCATGTTGAAAAAAATGACCAAAAAGGCAAGGCTATAGTAAGGCAAAAAACGTCAAAATATGACATGTCCTAAAAACAGCTGAAAACCACTTAGAATAGCATGTAGAGCCATGTTATAGTATACACTGTTGAAAAAACATCTCCAAAAAGCCCTAAAAGCCATAAAAGAGCATGTTAAAAAAAAAGGACCAAAAAGGCAAGGCTATAGTAAGGCAAAAAAATGTCAAAATATGACATGTCCTAAAAACAGCTGAAAACCACTTAGAATAGCATGTAGAGGCATGTTATAGTATACAGAGTTGAAAAAACATCCGAATGCCCAAAAACCCTAATAAATAGCATGTTGAAAAAAATGACCAAAAAGGCAAGGCTATAGTAAGGCAAAAAACGTCAAAATATGACATGTCCTAAAAACAGCTGAAAACCACTTAGAATAGCATGTAGAGCCATGTTATAGTATACACTGTTGAAAAAACATCTCCAAAAAGCCCTAAAAGCCATAAAAGAGCATGTTAAAAAAAAAAGGACCAAAAAGGCAAGGCTATAGTAAGGCAAAAAAATGTCAAAATATGACATGTCCTAAAAACAGCTGAAAACCACTTAGAATATCACGTAGAGGCATGTTATAGTATACAGAGTTGAAAAAACATCCGAAAACGGCCCAAAACCCTAAAAAATAGCATGTTGAAAAAAATGACCAAAAAGGCAAGGCTATAGTAAGGCAAAAAACGTCAAAATATGACATGTCCTAAAAACAGCTGAAAACCACTTAGAATAGCATGTAGAGGCATGTTATAGTATACAGTGTTGAAAAAACTTCCAAAAACAGTTGGAAACCCCATAAAATACCATGTTGCAAAAAATGACCAAAAAGGCAAGGCTATAGTAAGGCAAAAAACGTCAAAATATGACATGTCCTAAAACCATCTGGAAACCACTTAGAATAGCATGTCGAGGCATGTTATACTATACAGTGTTGAAAAAACATCCGAAAACGGCCCAAAACCCTAATAAATAGCATGTTGAAAAAAATGACCAAAAAGGCAAGGCTATAGTAAGGCAAAAAACGTCAAAATATGACATGTCCTAAAAACAGCTGAAAACCACTTAGAATAGCATGTAGAGGCATGTTATAGTATACACTGTTGAAAAAACTTCCAAAAACAGTTGGAAACCCCATAAAATACCATGTTGCAAAAAATGACCAAAAAGGCAAGGCTATAGTAAGGCAAAAACGTCAAAATATGACATGTCCTAAAAACAGCTGAAAACCACTTAGAATAGCATGTAGAGGCATGTTATAGTATACAGTGTTGAAAAAACTTCCAAAAACAGTCGGAAACCCCATAAAATAGCATGTTGAAAAAATGACCAAAAAGGCAAGGCTATAGTAAGGCAAAAACGTCAAAATATGACATGTCCTAAAACCATCTGAAAACCACTTAGAATAGCATGTAGAGGCATGTTATAGTATACAGTGTTGAAAAAACATCCAAAAACAGCCCCAAACCCCATAAAATAGCATGTTGAAAAAATGACCAAAAAGGCAAGGCTATAGTAAGGCAAAAAACGTCAAAATATGACATGTCCTAAAAACAGCTGAAAACCACTTAGAATAGCATGTAGAGGCATGTTATACTATACAGTGTTGAAAAAACATCCGAAAACGGCCCAAAACCCTAAAAAATAGCACGTTGAAAAAAATGACCAAAAAGGCAAGGCTATAGTAAGGCGAAAAATGTCAAAATATGACATGTCCTAAAACCATCTGGAAACCACTTAGAATAGCATGTAGAGGCATGTTATAGTATACAGTGTTGAAAAAACATCCAAAAACAGCCCCAAACCCCATAAAATAGCATGTTGAAAAAAAATGACCAAAAAGGCAAGGCTATAGTAAGGCAAAAAACGTCAAAATATGACATGTCCTAAAAACAGCTGAAAACCACTTAGAATAGCATGTAGAGCCATGTTATAGTATACACTGTTGAAAAAACATCTCCAAAAAGCCCTAAAAGCCATAAAAGAGCATGTTAAAAAAAAGGACCAAAAAGGCAAGGCTATAGTAAGGCAAAAAAATGTCAAAATATGACATGTCCTAAAAACAGCTGAAAACCACTTAGAATATCACGTAGAGGCATGTTATAGTATACAGAGTTGAAAAAACATCCGAAAACGGCCCAAAACCCTAAAAAAATAGCATGTTGAAAAAAATGACCAAAAAGGCAAGGCTATAGTAAGGCAAAAAACGTCAAAATATGACATGTCCTAAAAACAGCTGAAAACCACTTAGAATAGCATGTAGAGGCATGTTATAGTATACAGTGTTGAAAAAACTTCCAAAAAGAGTCGGAAACCCCATAAAATAGCATGTTGAAAAAATGACCAAAAAGGCAAGGCTATAGTAAGGCAAAAAATGTCAAAATATGACATGTCCTAAAAACAGCTGAAAACCACTTAGAATAGCATGTAGAGGCATGTTATACTATACAGTGTTGAAAAAACTTCCAAAAACAGTCGGAAACCCCATAAAATAGCATGTTGAAAAAATGACCAAAAAGGCAAGGCTATAGTAAGGCAAAAACGTCAAAATATGACATGTCCTAAAAACATCTGAAAACCACCTAGAATAGCATGTAGAGGCATGTTATACTATACAGTGTTGAAAAAACTTCCAAAAACAGTCGGAAACCCCATAAAATAGCATGTTGAAAAAATGACCAAAAAGGCAAGGCTATAGTAAGGCAAAAAACGTCAAAATATGACATGTCCTAAATCCCTCTGAAAACCACTTAGAATAGCATGTAGAGGCATGTTATAGTATACAGTGTTGAAAAAACGTCCAAAAACAGTCGGAAACCCCATAAAAGAGCATGTTGAAAAAATGACCAAAAAGGCAAGGCTATAGTAAGGCAAAAAACGTCAAAATATGACATGTCCAAAAAACATCTGGAAACCACTTAGAATAGCCTGTAGAGGCATGTTATAGTATACACTGTTGAAAAAAACTCCCAAAAACAGTCAGAAACCCCATAAAATAGCATGATGAAAAAATGACCAAAAAGGCAAGGCTATAGTAAGGCAAAAAATGACAAAATATGACATGTCCTAAAAACAGCTGAAAACCACTTCGAATAGCATGTAGAGGCATGTTATACTATACAGTGTTGAAAAAACTTCCAAAAACAGTTGGAAACCCCATAAAATACCATGTTGCAAAATATGACCAAAAAGGCAAGGCTATAGTAAGGCGAAAAACGTCAAAATATGACATGTCCTAAAAACAGCTGAAAACCACTTAGAATAGCATGTAGAGGCATGTTATAGTATACAGTGTTGAAAAAACATCCAACAACAGTTGGAAACCCCATAAAATACCATGTTGCAAAAAATGACCAAAAAGGCAAGGCTATAGTAAGGCGAAAAATGTCAAAATATGACATGTCCCAAAACCATCTGGAAACCACTTAGAATAGCATGTAGAGGCATGTTATACTATACAGTGTTGAAAAAACATCCGAAAACGGCCCAAAACCCTAAAAAATAGCATGTTGAAAAAAATGACCAAAAAGGCAAGGCTATAGTAAGGCAAAAAACGTCAAAATATGACATGTCCTAAAAACAGCTGAAAACCACTTAGAATAGCATGTAGAGGCATGTTATAGTATACAGTGTTGAAAAAACTTCCAAAAACAGTCAGAAACCCCATAAAATAGCATGTTGAAAAAATGACCAAAAAGGCAAGGCTATAGTAAGGCAAAAAACGTCAAAATATGACATGTCCAAAAAACATCTGGAAACCACTTAGAATAGCCTGTAGAGGCATGTTATAGTATACACTGTTGAAAAAAACTCCCAAAAACAGTCAGAAACCCCATAAAATAGCATGATGAAAAAATGACCAAAAAGGCAAGGCTATAGTAAGGCAAAAAATGACAAAATATGACATGTCCTAAAAACAGCTGAAAACCACTTCGAATAGCATGTAGAGGCATGTTATACTATACAGTGTTGAAAAAACTTCCAAAAACAGTTGGAAACCCCATAAAATACCATGTTCCAAAAAATGACCAAAAAGGCAAGGCTATAGTAAGGCAAAAAATGTCAAAATATGACATGTCCTAAAAACATCTGGAAACCACTTAGAATAGCATGTAGAGGCATGTTAGACTATACAGTGTTGAAAAAACATCCGAAAACGACCCAAAACCCTAAAAAGTAGCATGTTGAAAAAAATGACCAAAAAGGCAAGGCTATAGTAAGGCGAAAAACGTCAAAATATGACATGTCCTAAAACCATCTGGAAACCACTTAGAATAGCATGTAGAGCCATGTTAAAGTATACAGTGTTGAAAAAACATCCCCAAAAAGCCCCAAAAGCCATAAAATAGCATGTTGAAAAAAATGACCAAAAAGGCAAGGCTATAGTAAGGCAAAAACGTCAAAATATGACATGTCCTAAAAACAGCTGAAAACCACTTAGAATAGCCTGTAGAGGCATGTTATAGTATACAGTGTTGGAAAAAACATCCCCCCAAAGCCCCAAAAGCCATAAAAGAGCATGTTGAAAAAATGACCAAAAAGGCAAGGCTATAGTAAGGCAAAAACGTCAAAATATGACATGACCTAAAAACAGCTGAAAACCACTTAGAATAGCATGTAGAGGCATGTTATAGTATACAGTGTTGAAAAAACTTCCAAAAACAGTCGGAAACCCCATAAAATAGCATGTTGAAAAAGGCAAGGCTATAGTAAGGCAAAAACGTCAAAATATGACATGTCCTAAAACCATCTGAAAACCACTTAGAATAGCATGTAGAGGCATGTTATAGTATACAGTGTTGAAAAAACATCCAAAAACAGCCCCAAACCCCATAAAATAGCATGTTGAAAAAATGACCAAAAAGGCAAGGCTATAGTAAGGCAAAAAACGTCAAAATATGACATGTCCTAAAAACAGCTGAAAACCACTTAGAATAGCATGTAGAGGCATGTTATACTATACAGTGTTGAAAAAACATCCGAAACGCATTTAAAACCCTAAAAAATAGCACGTTGAAAAAAATGACCAAAAAGGCAAGGCTATAGTAAGGCGAAAAATGTCAAAATATGACATGTCCTAAAAACAGCTGAAAACCACTTAGAATAGCATGTAGAGCCATGTTATAGTATACACTGTTGAAAAAACATCTCCAAAAAGCCCTAAAAGCCATAAAAGAGCATGTTAAAAAAAAGGACCAAAAAGGCAAGGCTATAGTAAGGCAAAAAAATGTCAAAATATGACATGTCCTAAAAACAGCTGAAAACCACTTAGAATATCACGTAGAGGCATGTTATAGTATACAGAGTTGAAAAAACATCCGAAAACGGCCCAAAACCCTAAAAAAATAGCATGTTGAAAAAAATGACCAAAAAGGCAAGGCTATAGTAAGGCAAAAACATCAAAATATGACATGTCCTAAAAACAGCTGAAAACCACCTAGAATAGCATGTAGAGGCATGTTATAGTATACAGTGTTGAAAAAACTTCCAAAAACAGTCGGAAACCCCATAAAATAGCATGTTGAAAAAATGACCAAAAAGGCAAGGCTATAGTAAGGCGAAAAACGTCAAAATATGACATGTCCTAAAAACAGCTGAAAACCACTTAGAATAGCATGTAGAGGCATGTTATACTATACAGTGTTGAAAAAACTTCCAAAAACAGTCGGAAACCCCATAAAATAGCATGTTGAAAAAATGACCAAAAAGGCAAGGCTATAGTAAGGCAAAAACGTCAAAATATGACATGTCCTAAAAACATCTGAAAACCACCTAGAATAGCATGTAGAGGCATGTTATACTATACAGTGTTGAAAAAACTTCCAAAAACAGTCGGAAACCCCATAAAATAGCATGTTGAAAAAATGACCAAAAAGGCAAGGCTATAGTATAAGGCAAAGCGTCAAAATATGACATGTCCTAAATCCCTCTGAAAACCACTTAGAATAGCATGTAGAGGCATGTTATAGTATACAGTGTTGAAAAACTTCCAAAAACAGTTGAAACCCCATAAAATACCATGTTGAAAAAAATGACCAAAAAGGCAAGGCTATAGTAAGGCGAAAAACGTCAAAATATGACATGTCCTAAAAACAGCTGAAAACCACTTAGAATAGCATGTAGAGGCATGTTATAGTATACAGTGTTGAAAAAACATCCAACAACAGTTGGAAACCCCATAAAATACCATGTTGCAAAAAATGACCAAAAAGGCAAGGCTATAGTAAGGCAAAAAACGTCAAAATATGACATGTCCCAAAACTATCTGGAAACCACTTAGAATAGCATGTAGAGGCATGTTATACTATACAGTGTTGAAAAAACATCCGAAAACGGCCCAAAACCCTAAAAAATAGCATGTTGAAAAAAATGACCAAAAAGGCAAGGCTATAGTAAGGCAAAAAACGTCAAAATATGACATGTCCTAAAAACAGCTGAAAACCACTTAGAATAGCATGTAGAGGCATGTTATAGTATACAGTGTTGAAAAAACTTCCAAAAACAGTCAGAAACCCCATAAAATAGCATGTTGAAAAAATGACCAAAAAGGCAAGGCTATAGTAAGGCAAAAACGTCAAAATATGACATGTCCAAAAAACATCTGGAACCACTTAGAATAGCCTGTAGAGGCATGTTATAGTATACACTGTTGAAAAAACTCCCAAAAACAGTCAGAAACCCCATAAAATAGCATGATGAAAAAATGACCAAAAAGGCAAGGCTATAGTAAGGCAAAAAATGACAAAATATGACATGTCCTAAAAACAGCTGAAAACCACTTCGAATAGCATGTAGAGGCATGTTATACTATACAGTGTTGAAAAAACTTCCAAAAACAGTTGGAAACCCCATAAAATACCATGTTCCAAAAAATGACCAAAAAGGCAAGGCTATAGTAAGGCAAAAAATGTCAAAATATGACATGTCCTAAAAACATCTGGAAACCACTTAGAATAGCATGTAGAGGCATGTTAGACTATACAGTGTTGAAAAAACATCCGAAAACGGCCCAAAACCCTAAAAAGTAGCATGTTGAAAAAAATGACCAAAAAGGCAAGGCTATAGTAAGGCGAAAAACGTCAAAATATGACATGTCCTAAAACCATCTGGAAACCACTTAGAATAGCATGTAGAGCCATGTTAAAGTATACAGTGTTGAAAAAACATCCCCAAAAAGCCCCAAAAGCCATAAAATAGCATGTTGAAAAAAATGACCAAAAAGGCAAGGCTATAGTAAGGCAAAAACGTCAAAATATGACATGTCCTAAAAACAGCTGAAAACCACTTAGAATAGCCTGTAGAGGCATGTTATAGTATACAGTGTTGGAAAAAACATCCCCCCAAAGCCCCAAAAGCCATAAAAGAGCATGTTGAAAAAATGACCAAAAAGGCAAGGCTATAGTAAGGCGAAAAATGTCAAAATTTGACATGTCCTAAAAACAGCTGAACACTATTAGTATAACAGTTAGATGCATGTTATATTGTACAATGTTGAAATACTTCCTGAAAAGGCCAAAAAACCCATAAAATATCTTTTATGTCCCTGAGCCATGAGCTCTCATCCCGTCCTCTAGCCGTATGTCAATGTATGTATGTGTGTGTGTCTAACAGTCAAATTGTGTTACAGCTGTCCCTAGAGGGCGTGTCCTTCCCGGTGGCTGGTGATTAATGCGGCTTGTCGGTGCGGTGCTACACCAATCCAGGAGGGATGGCAGTTATAAAAGTCCGGAGTGCTCTACTGATGGCGGAAAACACCACCAGTACCTCCTTGTATTTAAGTTGTTGCTTGTGAATTGTGTAAAGTGCAAGAGAATTTGATTCCTGTGCATGTCCCAGATTTGGGCCAGAGTAAGACTAAAATACTGATTTTGTACTGCACTCACATATTTTGTCACTTTTTAGTTTAACTTGGTTCAGGGGTACTGGTCATTTGTCTTTCTGTTTTTCACTGAGTCACTAGGTTAGTTAGTTAGGTTTTGCTTTCGAGATATTTGAGTTATTTGTCACTGTAATCTTTAGCTTTAGATAGTCAGCTCCAGTTTTGATTTAAGGAGTCATCTTTTTGTTATATTTATTTAATTGTTTTGACAGAACCTGGAAGTGCTTATCTGTTTTACACTTAATGTCCACATGTCCTTTTATAATAAATACACCTTAATTCAATATCCCTTCCAACGAAAGTGTGTGTGTTATTTCCCTTTTCCCCATTGCGAGCTGGGTTTGTAACAATAGCATGTTGAAGAAATGACCAAAAAAGTGAGGCTATAGTGTGAAAACCACTTAGAATAGCATGAAGAGGCATGTTATAGTATACAGTGTTGAAAAAACATCCAAAAACAGTCCCAAACCCCATAAAATAGCATGTTGAAAAAAATGACCAAAAAGGCAAGGCTATAGTAAGGCAAAAAATGTCAAAATATGACATGTCATGAAAACAGCTGAAAACCACTTAGAATAGCATGTAGAGGCATGTTATACTATACAGTGTTAAAAAAACACCCCCCAAAAGCCCCAAAAGCCATAAAATAGCATGTTGAAAAAAATGACCAAAAAGGCAAGGCTATAGTAAGGCGAAAAACGTCAAAATATGACATGTCCTAAAAACAGCTTAAAACCACTTAGAATAGCATGTAGAGGCATGTTATAGTATACAGTGTTGAAAAAACTTCCAAAAACAGTCGGAAACCCCATAAAATAGCATGTTGAAAAAATGACCAAAAAGGCAAGGCTATAGTAAGGCAAAAAACGTCAAAATATGACATGTCCTAAAAACAGCTTAAAACCACTTAGAATAGCATGTAGAGGCATGTTATAGTATACAGTGTTGAAAAAACTTCCAAAAACAGTCGGAAACCCCATAAAATAGCATGTTGAAAAAATGACCAAAAAGGCAAGGCTATAGTAAGGCAAAAACGTCAAAATATGACATGTCCTAAAAACATCTGAAAACCACCTAGAATAGCATGTAGAGGCATGTTATAGTATACAGTGTTGAAAAAACTTCCAAAAACAGTCGGAAACCCCATAAAATAGCATGTTGAAAAAATGACCAAAAAGGCAAGGCTATAGTAAGGCAAAAACGTCAAAATATGACATGTCCTAAAAACATCTGAAAACCACCTAGAATAGCATGTAGAGGCATGTTATAGTTTACACTGTTGAAAAAACTTCCAAAAACAGTTGGAAACCCCATAAAATACCATGTTGCAAAAAATGACCAAAAAGGCAAGGCTATAGTAAGGCAAAAACGTCAAAATATGACATGTCCTAAAAACAGCTGAAAACCACTTAGAATAGCATGTAGAGGCATGTTATAGTATACAGTGTTGAAAAAACTTCCAAAAACAGTCGGAAACCCCATAAAATAGCATGTTAAAAAAATGACCAAAAAGGCAAGGCTATAGTAAGGCAAAAACGTCAAAATATGACATGTCCTAAAACCATCTGAAAACCACTTAGAATAGCATGTAGAGGCATGTTATAGTTTACAGTGTTGAAAAAACATCAGAAAACGGCCCCAAACCCTAATAAATAGCACGTTGAAAAAAATGACCAAAAAGGCAAGGCTATAGTAAGGCAAAAAACGTCAAAATATGACATGTCCTAAAAACAGCTGAAAACCACTTAGAATAGCATGTAGAGGCATGTTATAGTATACACTGTTGAAAAAACTTCCAAAAACAGTTGGAAACCCCATAAAATACCATGTTGCAAAAAATGACCAAAAAGGCAAGGCTATAGTAAGGCAAAAAACGTCAAAATATGACATGTCCTAAAAACAGCTTAAAACCACTTAGAATAGCATGTAGAGGCATGTTATAGTATACAGTGTTGAAAAAACTTCCAAAAACAGTCAGAAACCCCATAAAATAGCATGTTGAAAAAATGACCAAAAAGGCAAGGCTATAGTAAGGCAAAAACGTCAAAATATGACATGTCCTAAAACCATCTGAAAACCACTTAGAATAGCATGTAGAGGCATGTTATACTATACAGTGTTGAAAAAACATCCGAAAACGGCCCAAAACCCTAAAAAATAGCATGTTGAAAAAAATGACCAAAAAGGCAAGGCTATAGTAAGGCTAAAAATGTCAAAATATGACATGTCCTAAAACCATCTGAAAACCACTTAGAATAGCACGTAGAGGCATGTTATAGTATACAGTGTTGAAAAAACATCCCCAAAAAGCCCGAAAAGCCATAAAAGAGCATGTTGAAAAAATGACCAAAAAGGCAAGG
The DNA here is from genome assembly GCF_026936395.1 of Plectropomus leopardus. NCBI lineage: Eukaryota > Metazoa > Chordata > Actinopteri > Perciformes > Serranidae > Plectropomus > Plectropomus leopardus. Next base: position 18,210,789 of record NC_142193.1, on the reverse strand, counting down.
CTATAGTAAGGCAAAAAATGGCAAAATATGACATGTCCTAAAAACAGCTGAAAACCACTTAGAATAGCATGTAGAGGCATGTTATAGTTTACAGTGTTGAAAAAACATCCGAAAACGGCCCAAAACCCTATAAAATAGCATGTTGAAAAAATGACCAAAAAGGCAAGGCTATAGTAAAGTAAAAAACGTCAAAATATGACATGTCCTAAAACCATCTGGAAACCACTTAGAATAGCATGTAGAGGCATGTTATAGTATACAGTGTTGAAAAAACATCCCCAAAAAGCCCCAAAAGCCATAAAATAGCATGTTGAAAAAATGACCAAAAAGGCAAGGCTATAGTAAGGCGAAAAACATCAAAATATGACATGTCCTAAAAACAGCTGAAAACCACTTAGAATAGCATGTAGAGGTATGTTATAGTTTACACTGTTGAAAAAGCATCCCCAAAAAGCCCCAAAAGCCATAAAAGAGCATGTTGAAAAAATGAACAAAAAGGCAAGGCTATAGTAAGGCGAAAAACGTCAAAATATGACATGTCCTAAAAACAGCTTAAAACCACTTAGAATAGCATGTGGAGGCATGTTATACTATACAGTGTTGAAAAAACATCAGAAAACGGCCCAAAACCCTAAAAAATAGCATGTTGAAAAAAATGACCAAAAAGGCAAGGCTATAGTAAGGCGAAAAATGTCAAAATATGACATGTCCTAAAACCATCTGAAAACCACTTAGAATAGCACGTAGAGGCATGTTATAGTATACAGTGTTGAAAAACATCCCCAAAAAGCCGAAAAGCCATAAAAAAGCAAGTTGAAAAAAAATGACCAAAAAGGCAAGGCTATAGTAAGGCTAAAAATGTCAAAATATGACATGTCCTAAAACCATCTGGAAACCACTTAGAATAGCATGTAGAGGCATGTTATAGTATACAGTGTTGAAAAAACATCCAAAAACAGCCCCAAACCCCATAAAATAGCATGTTGAAAAAAAATGACCAAAAAAGGCAAGGCTATAGTAAGGCAAAAAACGTCAAAATATGACATGTCCTAAAACCATCTGGAAACCACTTAGAATAGCATGTAGAGGCATGTTATAGTATACAGTGTTGAAAAAACATCCCCAAAAAGCCCCAAAAGCCATAAAATAGCATGTTGAAAAAATGACCAAAAAGGCAAGGCTATAGTAAGGCAAAACACGTCAAAATATGACATGTCCTAAAAACAGCTGAAAACCACTTAGAATAGCATGTAGAGGCATGTTATACTATACAGTGTTGAAAAAACATCCCAAAACGGCCCAAAACCCTATAAAATAGCATGTTGAAAAAAATGACCAAAAAGGCAAGGCTATAGTAAGGCAAAAACGTCAAAATATGACATGTCCTAAAAACAGCTGAAAACCACTTAGAATAGCATGTAGAGGCATGTTATAGTATACAGTGTTGAAAAAACTTCCAAAAACAGTGAGAAACCCCATAAAATAGCATGTTGAAAAAATGACCAAAAAGGCAAGGCTATAGTAAGGCAAAAACGTCAAAATATGACATGTCCTAAAACCATCTGAAAACCACTTAGAATAGCATGTAGAGGCATGTTATACTATACAGTGTTGAAAAAACATCCGAAAACGGCCCAAAACCCTAAAAAATAGCATGTTGAAAAAAATGACCAAAAAGGCAAGGCTATAGTAAGGCTAAAAATGTCAAAATATGACATGTCCTAAAACCATCTGAAAACCACTTAGAATAGCACGTAGAGGCATGTTATAGTATACAGTGTTGAAAAAACATCCCCAAAAAGCCTGAAAAGCCATAAAATAGCATGTTGAAAAAAAATGACCAAAAAGGCAAGGCTATAGTAAGGCAAAAAATGGCAAAATATGACATGTCCTAAAAACAGCTGAAAACCACTTAGAATAGCATGTAGAGGCATGTTATAGTTTACAGTGTTGAAAAAACATCCGAAAACGGCCCAAAACCCTATAAAATAGCATGTTGAAAAAAATGACCAAAAAGGCAAGGCTATAGTAAGGCGAAAAACGTCAAAATATGACATGTCCTAAAACCATCTGGAAACCACTTAGAATAGCATGTAGAGGCATGTTATAGTATACAGTGTTGAAAAAACATCCCCAAAAAGCCCCAAACCCCATAAAATAGCATGTTGAAAAAATGACCAAAAAGGCAAGGCTATAGTAAGGCGAAAAACGTCAAAATATGACATGTCCTAAAAACAGCTGAAAACCACTTAGAATAGCATGTAGAGGTATGTTATAGTTTACACTGTTGAAAAAGCATCCCCAAAAAGCCCCAAAAGCCATAAAAGAGCATGTTGAAAAAATGAACAAAAAGGCAAGGCTATAGTAAGGCGAAAAACGTCAAAATATGACATGTCCTAAAAACAGCTTAAAACCACTTAGAATAGCATGTGGAGGCATGTTATACTATACAGTGTTGAAAAAACATCCCAAAACGGCCCAAAACCCTAAAAAATAGCATGTTGAAAAAAATGACCAAAAAGGCAAGGCTATAGTAAGGCGAAAAATGTCAAAATATGACATGTCCTAAAACCATCTGAAAACCACTTAGAATAGCACGTAGAGGCATGTTATAGTATACAGTGTTGAAAAAACATCCCCAAAAAGCCCGAAAAGCCATAAAAGAGCATGTTGAAAAAAAATGACCAAAAAGGCAAGGCTATAGTAAGGCTAAAAATGTCAAAATATGACATGTCCTAAAACCATCTGGAAACCACTTAGAATAGCATGTAGAGGCATGTTATAGTATACAGTGTTGAAAAAACATCCCCAAAAAGCCCCAAAAGCCATAAAATAGCATGTTGAAAAAATGACCAAAAAGGCAAGGCTATAGTAAGGCGAAAAACGTCAAACTATGACATGTCCTAAAACCATCTGGAAACCACTTAGAATAGCATGTAGAGGCATGTTATAGTATACAGTGTTGAAAAAACGTCCAAAAACAGTCGGAAACCCCATAAAAGAGCATGTTGAAAAAATGACCAAAAAGGCAAGGCTATAGTAAGGCAAAACACGTCAAAATATGACATGTCCTAAAAACAGCTGAAAACCACTTAGAATAGCACGTAGAGGCATGTTATACTATACAGTGTTGAAAAAACATCCCATAATGGCCCAAAACCCTATAAAATAGCATGTTGAAAAAAATGACCAAAAAGGCAAGGCTATAGTAAGGCAAAAACGTCAAAATATGACATGTCCTAAAAACAGCTGAAAACCACTTAGAATAGCATGTAGAGGCATGTTATAGTATACAGTGTTGAAAAAACTTCCAAAAACAGTGAGAAACCCCATAAAATAGCATGTTGAAAAAATGACCAAAAAGGCAAGGCTATAGTAAGGCAAAAAACGTCAAAATATGACATGTCCTAAAACCATCTGAAAACCACTTAGAATAGCATGTAGAGGCATGTTATAGTACACAGTGTTGAAAAAACATCCAAAAAGAGTCGGAAACCCCATAAAATAGCATGTTGAAAAAATGACCAAAAAGGCAAGGCTATAGTAAGGCAAAAAACGTCAAAATATGACATGTCCCAAAACCATCTGGAAACCACTTAGAATAGCATGTGGAGGCATGTTATATATACAGTGTTGAAAAAACATCCGAAAACGGCCCAAAACCCTAAAAAATAGCATGTTGAAAAAAATGACCAAAAAGGCAAGGCTATAGTAAGGCAAAAAATGGCAAAATATGACATGTCCTAAAAACAGCTGAAAACCACTTAGAATAGCATGTAGAGGCATGTTATAGTTTACAGTGTTGAAAAAACATCCGAAAACGGCCCAAAACCCTATAAAATAGCATGTTGAAAAAAAATGACCAAAAAGGCAAGGCTATAGTAAGGCAAAAAATGTCAAAATATGACATGTCCTAAAACCATCTGGAAACCACTTAGAATAGCATGTAGAGGCATGTTATAGTATACAGTGTTGAAAAAATGTCCAAAAACAGTTGGAAACCCCATAAAAGAGCATGTTGAAAAAATGACCAAAAAGGCAAGGCTATAGTAAGGCAAAAAACGTCAAAATATGACATGTCCTAAAAACAGCTGAAAACCACTTAGAATAGCACGTAGAGGCATGTTATACTACACAGTGTTGAAAAAACATCCCAAAACGGCCCAAAACCCTATAAAATAGCATGTTGAAAAAAAATGACCAAAAAGGCAAGGCTATAGTAAGGCAAAAAACGTCAAAATATGACATGTCCTAAAACCATCTGAAAACCACTTAGAATAGCACGTAGAGGCATGTTATAGTTTACAGTGTTGAAAAAAACATCCCCCCAAAGCCCAAAAAGCTATAAAAGAGCATGTTGGAAAAATGACCAAAAAGGCAAGGCTATAGTAAGGCGAAAAACGTCAAAATATGACATGTCCTAAAACCATCTGGAAACCACTTAGAATAGCACGTAGAGGCATGTTATAGCTTACAGTGTTGAAAAAACTTCCAAAAACAGTTGGAAACCCCATAAAATACCATGTTGCAAAAAATGACCAAAAAGGCAAGGCTATAGTTAGGCAAAAAACGTCAAAATATGACATGTCCCAAAACCATCTGGAAACCACTTAGAATAGCATGTGGAGGCATGTTATACTATACAGTGTTGAAAAAACATCCGAAAACGGCCCAAAACCCTAAAAAATAGCATGTTGAAAAAAATGACCAAAAAGGCAAGGCTATAGTAAGGCTAAAAATGTCAAAATATGACATGTCCTAAAACCATCTGAAAACCACTTAGAATAGCACGTAGAGGAATGTTATAGTATACAGTGTTGAAAAAACATCCCCCAAAAGCCCGAAAAGCCATAAAAGAGCATGTTGAAAAAAAATGACCAAAAAGGCAAGGCTATAGTAAGGCAAAAAATGTCAAAATATGACATGTCCTAAAACCATCTGGAAACCACTTAGAATAGCATGTAGAGGCATGTTATAGTATACAGTGTTGAAAAAATGTCCAAAAACAGTTGGAAACCCCATAAAAGAGCATGTTGAAAAAATGACCAAAAAGGCAAGGCTATAGTAAGGCAAAAAACGTCAAAATATGACATGTCCTAAAAACAGCTGAAAACCACTTAGAATAGCACGTAGAGGCATGTTATACTACACAGTGTTGAAAAAACATCCCAAAACGGCCCAAAACCCTATAAAATAGCATGTTGAAAAAAAATGACCAAAAAGGCAAGGCTATAGTTAGGCAAAAAACGTCAAAATATGACATGTCCTAAAACCATCTGAAAACCACTTAGAATAGCACGTAGAGGCATGTTATACTACACAGTGTTGAAAAACATCCCAAACAGCCCAAACCCTATAAAAAAGCATGTTTAAAAAAAATGACCAAAAAGGCAAGGCTATAGTAAGGCAAAAAATGTCAAAATATGACATGTCCTAAAACCATCTGGAAACCACTTAGAATAGCATGTAGAGGCATGTTATAGTATACAGTGTTGAAAAACATCCCAAAAGCCCCAAAACCCATAAAATAGCATGTTGAAAAAAAATGACCAAAAAGGCAAGGCTATAGTAAGGCAAAAAATGTCAAAATATGACATGTCCTAAAACCATCTGAAAACCACTTAGAATAGCACGTAGAGGCATGTTATACTGTACAGTGTTGAAAAAACATCCCAAAACGGCCCAAAACCCTATAAAATAGCATGTTGAAAAAAATGACCAAAAAGGCAAGGCTATAGTAAGGCAAAAACGTCAAAATATGACATGTCCTAAAAACAGCTGAAAACCACTTAGAATAGCATGTAGAGGCATGTTATACTATAAAGTGTTGAAAAAACATCTAAAAAAGCCCCAAAAGCCATAAAAGAGCATGTTGAAAAAATGACCAAAAAGGCAAGGCTATAGTAAGGCGAAAAACGTTAAAATATGACATGTCCTAAAACCATCTGGAAACCACTTAGAATAGCATGTCGAGGCATGTTATACTATACAGTGTTGAAAGAACATCCCCAAAAAGCCCAAAAAGCCATAAAAGAGCATGTTGAAAAAATGACCAAAAAGGCAAGGCTATAGTAAGGCGAAAAACGTCAAAATATGACATGTCCTAAAACCATCTGAAAACCACTTAGAATAGCATGTAGAGGCATGTTATACTACACAGTGTTGAAAAAACATCCCAAAACGGCCCAAAACCCCATAAAATAGCATGTTGAAAAAAAATGACCAAAAAGGCAAGGCTATAGTAAGGCTAAAAATGTCAAAATATGACATGTCCTAAAACCATCTGGAAACCACTTAGAATAACATGTAGAGGCATGTTATAGTATACAGTGTTGAAAAAACATCCAAAAAGAGTCGGAAACCCCATAAAAGAGCATGTTGAAAAAATGACCAAAAAGGCAAGGCTATAGTAAGGCGAAAAACGTCAAAATATGACATGTCCCAAAACCATCTGGAAACCACTTAGAATAGCATGTGGAGGCATGTTATACTATACAGTGTTGAAAAAACATCCGAAAACGGCCCAAAACCCTAAAAAATAGCATGTTGAAAAAAATGACCAAAAAGGCAAGGCTATAGTAAGGCTAAAAATGTCAAAATATGACATGTCCTAAAACCATCTGAAAACCACTTAGAATAGCACGTAGAGGCATGTTATAGTATACAGTGTTGAAAAAACATCCCCCAAAAGCCCGAAAAGCCATAAAAGAGCATGTTGAAAAAAAATGACCAAAAAGGCAAGGCTATAGTAAGGCAAAAAATGTCAAAATATGACATGTCATAAAACCATCATGGAAACCACTTAGAATAGCATGTAGAGGCATGTTATAGTATACAGTGTTGAAAAAATGTCCAAAAACAGTTGGAAACCCCATAAAAGAGCATGTTGAAAAAATGACCAAAAAGGCAAGGCTATAGTAAGGCAAAAAACGTCAAAATATGACATGTCCTAAAACCATCTGAAAACCACTTAGAATAGCACGTAGAGGCATGTTATACTACACAGTGTTGAAAAAACATCCCAAAACGGCCCAAAACCCTATAAAATAGCATGTTGAAAAAAAATGACCAAAAAGGCAAGGCTATAGTTAGGCAAAAAACGTCAAAATATGACATGTCCTAAAACCATCTGGAAACCACTTAGAATAACATGTAGAGGCATGTTATAGTACACAGTGTTGAAAAAACATCCAAAAAGAGTCGGAAACCCCATAAAAGAGCATGTTGAAAAAATGACCAAAAAGGCAAGGCTATAGTAAGGCGAAAAACGTCAAAATATGACATGTCCTAAAACCATCTGAAAACCACTTAGAATAGCACGTCGAGGCATGTTATAGCTTACAGTGTTGAAAAAACTTCCAAAAACAGTTGGAAACCCCATAAAATACCATGTTGCAAAAAATGACCAAAAAGGCAAGGCTATAGTAAGGCAAAAAACGTCAAAATATGACATGTCCCAAAACCATCTGGAAACCACTTAGAATAGCATGTGGAGGCATGTTATACTATACAGTGTTGAAAAAACATCCGAAAACGGCCCAAAACACTAAAAAATAGCATGTTGGAAAAATGACCAAAAAGGCAAGGCTATAGTAAGGCGAAAAACGTCAAAATATGACATGTCCTAAAACCATCTGGAAACCACTTAGAATAGCATGTAGAGGCATGTTATAGTATACAGTGTTGAAAAAACATCCCCCAAAAGCCCGAAAAGCCATAAAAGAGCATGTTGAAAAAAAATGACCAAAAAGGCAAGGCTATAGTAAGGCAAAAAATGTCAAAATATGACATGTCATAAAACCATCATGGAAACCACTTAGAATAGCATGTAGAGGCATGTTATAGTATACAGTGTTGAAAAAATGTCCAAAAACAGTTGGAAACCCCATAAAAGAGCATGTTGAAAAAATGACCAAAAAGGCAAGGCTATAGTAAGGCAAAAAACGTCAAAATATGACATGTCCTAAAAACAGCTGAAAACCACTTAGAATAGCACGTAGAGGCATGTTATACTACACAGTGTTGAAAAAACATCCCAAAACGGCCCAAAACCCTATAAAATAGCATGTTGAAAAAAAATGACCAAAAAGGCAAGGCTATAGTTAGGCAAAAAACGTCAAAATATGACATGTCCTAAAACCATCTGAAAACCACTTAGAATAGCACGTAGAGGCATGTTATACTACACAGTGTTGAAAAAACATCCCAAAACGGCCCAAAACCCTATAAAATAGCATGTTGAAAAAAAATGACCAAAAAGGCAAGGCTATAGTAAGGCAAAAAACGTCAAAATATGACATGTCCTAAAACCATCTGAAAACCACTTAGAATAGCACGTAGAGGCATGTTATAGTTTACAGTGTTGAAAAAACATCCCCCCAAAGCCCAAAAAGCTATAAAAGAGCATGTTTGAAAAATGACCAAAAAGGCAAGGCTATAGTAAGGCGAAAAACGTCAAAATATGACATGTCCTGAAAACAGCTGAAAACCACTTAGAATAGCATGTAGAGGGATGTAATACTGTACAGTGTTGAAAAAACATCCCATAATGGCCCAAAACCCTATAAAATAGCATGTTGAAAAACATGACCTAAAAGGCAAGGCTATAGTAAGGCAAAAAATGTCAAAATATGACATGTCCTAAAAACAGCTGAAAACCACTTAGAATACCATATAGAGACATGTTATAGTATACGGTGTTGAAAAAACATCCCCAAAAAGCCCCAAAAGCCATAAAAGAGCATGTTGAAAAAATGACCAAAAAGGCAAGGCTATAGTAAGGCGAAAAACGTCAAAATATGACATGTCCTAAAACCATCTGGAAACCACTTAGAATAGCATGTAGAGGCATGTTATAGTATACAGTGTTGAAAAAACATCCGAAAACGGCCCAAAACCCTAAAAAATAGCATGTTGAAAAAAATGACCAAAAAGGCAAGGCTATAGTAAGGCGAAAAACGTCAAAATATGACATGTCCTAAAAACAGCTGAAAACCACTTAGAATAGCATGTAGAGGCATGTTATACTATACAGTGTTGAAAAAAACATCCCCCAAAAGCCCGAAAAGCCATAAAAGAGCATGTTGAAAAAAATGACCAAAAAGGCAAGGCTATAGTAAGGCAAAAACGTCAAAATATGACGTCCTAAAACCATCTGAAAACCACTTAAAATAGCATGTAGAGGCATGTTATAGTTTACAGTGTTGAAAAAACATCAGAAAACGGCCCCAAACCCTAATAAATAGCATGTTGAAAAAAATGACCAAAAAGGCAAGGCTATAGTAAGGCAAAAAACGTCAAAATATGACATGTCCTAAAAACAGCTGAAAACCACTTAGAATAGCATGTAGAGGCATGTTATACTATACAGTGTTGAAAAAAACATCCCCCAAAAGCCCCAAAAGCCATAAAAGAGCATGTTGAAAAAATGACCAAAAAGGCAAGGCTATAGTAAGGCGAAAAACGTTAAAATATGACATGTCCTAAAACCATCTGGAAACCACTTAGAATAGCATGTAGGTGCATGTTATCGTATACAGTGTTGAAAAAACTTCCAAAAACAGTCGGAAACCCCATAAAATAGTATGTTTAGTAGGCAAAACTATAGCACGGTGAAAAATGTCAAAATTTGACATGTCCAAAAATAACTGAAAACCACTTAGTATAGCATGTAGATACACATTATCGTCTACTGTGTTGAAAAAACATCCTGAAAGCTGTAAAACCGATAAAATAGAATGTTGAATAAATGACCAAAAAAGCCAGGCTATATCATGGCGAAAAATGTCAAAATTTGACATGTCCTAATAACCTGACACAACACCTGAAAGCCACTTAAAATAGCATGTAGAGGCATGTTATAGTGTACAGTGTTGAAAAAACACCTTGAAAAGGCCCCAAAACCCATAAAATAGCATGACAATATCTATAAATGGCCGAAAAAGAAAGGCTATCACATGGCGGAAAATTTCAAAATTTGACATGTCCTAAAAATGACTGAACACAACATAATATAGCTTGTAGAGATGCTTTATAGTATACAACGTGGAAATAAAGGCATAAATCTCCAAAATCATCATAATTAAGCTTGTTGTCATAAAATGGCTGAAAAAAAAAAATATTATAGCTTGAAGCGATGTCTCATAGTATACAAAGTGGAAATAAAGGCTCAACACATTGTCATTTAGTATGTTGGAAAAAATGACCAAGAACACCATAGTATAGTATGTTGAAAAATGTCAAATTTTGACTGGTCATAAAATGGGTGAAAACGACACATTATATACTAGTGTACAATATAGCTAAAAAAAAAAGGCCAAAAACATTGTAATTTAGCATGACAAAGAAAATGGCCAAAAACATAAAAAAAATTAGGATATTGTCCAAAATTTGACAAAAAAAAAAAAAAAAAATCATCATGTAGTATTTCATCCAAAATATTATTAAAAAAAAGTCATAGTATAGTATGGTGTCCTAAACAGGGCAAAATAAAGTGTATAGTATAGTTTGTGGTAAACAAAAGTCATAGAACAGTATGTCATCCAACTATGACATAGACGTCATAGTATATAAGTCGTCGAAAATATTACAAACAGTCATGGTATATATAGTAGGTCATCCAAAGTATCACACAAATCATACTATAGTTTGTTGTCCAAAATATGGTTCATAAAAGTCAAAGTATAGTATATCGTACAAATATAACAACCAGTGATACTATATTTTGTCGCCAAAATTTTCACAAAAAGTGATAGTAGAGTATGTTGTACAACATATCAAGAAAAAGTCATAGTAAAGTATATGGTCCAGAATATGACGAATTAGTCATAGTATAGTATATCGTTGAAAATATCACATAAAAGTCAAAATATCACAACAAATTCAAAGCATTGTATAACGACCAAATTATAATGGAAATAAAATCATAGGACAGTATGTTGTCCAAGATAAGATGAAAAAGTCATAGTATAGTATGTCATCCAAAATATGGTAAAAAAGTCATAGTATTTTATGCTGTCCAAAACATCAAGAAAAAATCATAGAAAATATGTGGTCACAAATATCCCCCGAAAAAAAACAACAAAAAAACGTACATAGTATAGTACAGTACGTTGTCCAAAGTATGGAAAACAAGTTATAGTATAGTCTTTTGTCCAAAGTATCTGGAAAAAGTCATAGTATAGTATGTCAACCAAAGTGTTACAAAAAAATCATAGTATAGTACGTCGTCAAAATTATCACAAAAAGTAATGGTATGCTGTCGTGACATGTTGTCCAAAAGATCACCAAAAAGTCATAGCACAGTATGTCTTCCAAAATATGAAATGATGAAGTGATAATATAATATGTTATACAAAATATGATAAAAGAAAAAAAATCATAGCTTGTAGCTAGTATGTTGTTCCAAAATATCACATAAAGCGATAGTATAGTATGTCATCCAAAACATGGCAAAAAAAAGTCAAAGTATTCTGTGTTGTCAAAAATATTACGAAAAAGTTGTGATTTATGACAATAGTCATCTTCTAAAATTTGGTAAAAAAAAAAAAAAAGAAAAGAAAAAGAAAGTCATAGTATAGTATGTTGTCAAAAATATGTCATTGGCATGAAATATGAAAAAGTCATTGTATGTCATCTAAAATATCACAAAAATCATTGCATAGATTGTTGCATTATAATATCGCAAAAATGTCAACTCATTGTATGTCTTTAACAAAAATGTTACAGTATAGTTTGTCATATTAAGTAAGACAAAAATCACAAAACTCATACAAAGCTGTCCAATATAGCATAGAAATTCATAGTACAGTGTTCCGTCCAATATAGCATAAAAAATATAATGTAGTATGTCCTCCATAATAGAATAAAAATAGTTGTATAGGTTGTTAGTTTGTCATCAAAAATAGCATTAAAATCATCATGCTATACTATAGCATACAAAATTACATTAAAAAAAAATAATAGTATAGTATGTTATCAAAATGAGCATGTTGTATGTTGTCAAAAATATAAAACAATTCATATAGCTGCTGTCATAATACATACATCAGATGATATGTCATCCAAAATAGCACAAAAATCTCAGAGTATCATATATCTTTTTTTTAAAAAAAGCACAAATAAGTCAGACTATAGTATGTCATTAAAATAAGCATGCACAAGTTGTGTAATATGTCGTCAAAAATAGTTTATAAGAGTCAGGGTATAATATGTCATCAAAAACAGCATTAAAATGTCACTGTTTACTATGTCATACAAAATATCATAATAAAGTCAATCAAATCAAATCAAATCAAATCAAATCAAATCAAATCAAATCAAATCAAATCAATCAAAAATACTGTAAGTCCTACTATTGTAAGGTTGCCTTTTTCTAGACTTAGCTGTAAGGTTAAATTTCCTATGGGCTGTGGGTAAGGAAAGCACAGGGACGTCTTCTCAGTTCCTCCATAACTTTAATTTCCACTCCTCGGGGGAACAATACCCCATCTCAACTAAACACAGGAGCTCATCTCTCATATCACTCCACGATCCGAGCATCCTTACCCTTAAAGGGAACTTGCACCCATTAAATAGTTAATTATTTTATTTGAATTATTTATTGTAAAGGAGCAACTTAAATCAATACATGAATTTAGCATTAATGAAATTAACTTACATATCTTAATAAAAAACAGAGACTTTAGATTACCCACCAGATAAAATAAAACTTCACAAAAATAAATTTTATCTTACACTACAGTATGTTGTCTAAAATAGCACAAAAAAATCACAGTATAGTCTGTCAGTCAAAATGGTGTAAAATAAGTCATAAGTAATATGACTTATTAGTATTGAATGTATTTCAAAATGACATAACAAAGTCAAGGTATAAAATAAGCCATCCAAAATAGCACGAAAAAAAGTCATACTATAGTATGTTGTCCAAAATACCATGAAAAAGTTGTAGTGTGATATGTCTTCAAAAATAGCAGAAAGAACTCATGGTATATAGTACAGCCACTGGTGATGGCTAATTATTGCAGACCTCAGAAATAATGATGACCTCATCTGATGAAGAGTCATGTTTTGTTACAAGTTTGAAAGCGACAAAATAATTAAGAATATACTTTTTCTTGCCATTTATTTTCCTCAAAGAGATCCCGTAATATATATTTGTTATGTTGGTTAAAAGGTAAAGCCAGGAAGTACATTTAAAAAATCCATTGTAACTGATGCCCAAAATATTGTACCCAGATTGTAAACTATGCAGTTATAACACAGGTGCAGAGAAATGCCTGTTGACTGTCCTCAGTATCTGTTTGTTTAGATAAGCAAATCAGCATTTTCATCTCCTGAGCAGCAGCTCAGAGTTAACTACTGTAGCATGTTTGCTTAGCTATTAATCAAATAAGAATGTCATCTGTGTTTGCTCTGTAGTTCTAGGTCTTTTCACACCTTGTGTTTCCTTGTTCCATAGAAAACACTGAATGCATGATGTCTCCTACAAAACATTCATATTCAGTGTTGTCCTTAATTTATCATGCATTTAAATCAAGTATGACATCTTGAAGTATGTAAACCATACAAAAGACACAAATCTGTTTTCAATTTAAGAACGAAAAGGACAAGACTGTTTAATGATTTGAATAAATGATTACACACGAAAGTTTAAACATTAACAAAGCATTTACACTTTTCCATGAAGCTGGGGAAAAAGAGAAAAAAAGAGGGGGAAGAAGTACATGGCATGCCAAACGGACACATTTTTACATAGACAAACATGGGTGACAAACAAATTGTGCACCTGTTTCTACATTGTCTCACTACTCTAAAAAAGATCAGCAAAAGTCATAGCCTCCCATGCTCTGACTGGTTTCCAGTTTAATCTCTACACAGTCAAAGAATTGTGAGATGGCTGCTGCATAAGCTTTAAGCTTATGATCACTCCACCAGGTCATCAATCATTCTTGTTGTACATGATAAGTAGGCCCAGGGGAGCTGCAGGCGGGCTACACAGTGAAAGTCAACACTAATAACATTTTGTGAAGTAGGAACCTGAAACCCACCTGACACCAAAGTGAAGTGCACCTCCTCATTTATCCTTCTGACCCAACTGCCCCTTGCTGGGGATGATAAAAGCTTTAAGGCTGTAATGCTTTGCAAGCTCTGATCTAAAAGCCAGTCTTGGATACTGTCGTGGAATTGTGTTTGTCTTTTTCCTTATATCGCCTCTTTTTTGACCCCTGAAAAATCATTGATATGTATGTTATTCTTGCACAATTCTCTTTTTCCTGAAGTGGTGTAAAAGACTCATCTGCCTGATCGCTTTTTGTTGGTGAAAGATAAGCTCCTTTTAACTTGAGTTTTAACTAATAATAAATACGTTCACAGGAAGTTATTAATCTTTCCCATTACAAGTTTCTCATGAGTCTTCCAGTAAAGATAGAGAAAGTCTCAAATAAAAAGAAAAACTTGATATTAAGGGTAGTATTGTATAACTTTTCTTTTAAAATAAACTTTATCTATGGAAATATCAATGGACATTTTATCATTTTAAAACATACTGTAAAACTAAAATCATTTCAAAATATACTATGACGTATGCTATAATGTTACTATATATTATAAATATGCTATAATATTGCTATGCCAACAGCAGCGCATGTAGATGCAGCAGCCAGTAGCTCCTCAAATCCTTGCTATTTTTTACCTATGTTTTTCTATTTTCTATTTTCTATACTATGGCCCCTTTTTCTTCGATAGAGAAGCACTTATGAACATCAGGAGAAGTTTTGTGGGGTTTGGACTGAATGCAGGATACCAAGAGAGGATCCCCACTGGTGTCGAGCTGCGAATCAGACCAGAGGGGATAAACAAAACTGAAAGCGCCAGAGAAAGAGAGGGAGGAGAGCTGGCATCAGGGCGAGGCTGACCCGACTTGGACGGGGACCTGTTCCTCTACCAAGCCTTCTTCTGGCTAATGTCCTTTCGCAGGAGAATAAGGTGGATGAAATGTGATTGAGGCTCACTCAGCAACGGGAAATCAGAGACTGCTCTGCGCACATATTTACAGAGACATGGTTAACTCCTAACATCCCAGATCAAACTATTGTACTAGATGGGCAGACCTTGTTCAGAGCCACAAGGACACAAGACTCTGACGCAAATATAAAAAAGTGACTAATAAATTGACCTTCTACCTTCAAAATATCACTTTCATTTACCTTTAAAGTGGTCTGATTTGTATAAGTCCACCAGATCACAATAACAAATTTACATACTCAGTATTGCAGATAAATACTCATGCACTGTATGCATTCACAGAGGAAAACATCCAAAGATCATGTAGCACAGTCTATACAGATGACTATACAGAATTTCTACATGGATACATTATATAACATAATATAATTATTAGATAACACACTTACAAGCTACCACTAAGCTGATATCAGACTACTTAGGCTGACACCTATATGGTTTTTTAACATTTAATTTTTCAAGTATTGAATTTGCTAATTTACTGTTGAAAAACTACAGTTGAAAAAATATACATATGTTGTCACCAACACTTTGAATACTAACTGTAATTTAATTACATATTATTCTCACCATATGCAACTGATAACAATGACATTTACTTTGCAATTTAGTTACATATATATTTTTTTCAGTGTTTTATTATTGGCCAATTTCTCAGCCTAACACATTTACTGATCTAGCTCTAAAAAAAACACATATACCCTTACTCACACAGAAGACCTTTGTTTTACATCTACAGTTTTACAGCAGCTCCCATCTGAGTCTCAGACAAAGGCTTTCAGGATTCAGGGATCCACTGCTGTTGTCTCATCCAGTGCAACTTGTATTTCAACTCTTATACAAAGATCTTCTCTCAGCTCATCTAAAAAACATGCTGTGTTCACAGCTGTTTGGACATATTTACACTCTAACTGCCCTGTTCTAATGATTTAGACATTTTAACATTTACTCATCTCTCTGACTCACAAAGTCAACAGATCAGGAAGATAGCAGTTTTTATCTGGGCTGGGCGGTTGTGTATTAATGTTTACCTGTGTAATTTTATGGACATCATGCAAATGTTGCTCTGACAGTCGATAGATAGACCGTGGTTCAGCTATGGGACCGAACAAACAGCCTTGAGCCATTATCTCCCAAATTATTTTGGCTTCTATGAAACAGCTGGGCTATAGTAGCATCATTAAGATTACTTCAAATTACATTTATCTTGTCAAATTCACTGACTATTATAAATGAGTTGCCATGTATTTTTTGGCAACTGTGCAGTCATTTGCACTTCCAAAAACGCACCCTAAGTAACGCTGAGAACTTACTGTTTATCATGTGGCATCAGTCCTTAAATAAATTGATTTCTCTCATCATCTTGCTTTTCCTGTTCATTAAATCTGGAGCTGGGCTTGTTTATTTAAAACTGGTGGGAAAACACACAGAGCTTGGCGACCCTGAGCTAAGAAAGCAAGATGCAGTCTGCCTCAACCGATGTAAAAAGGTCTTTTCAGTCACTACCGTGTTGTTTTTGATCCCCTCCTTCATTCCACCACCTAATATTTAGATTGCAAAGCTGTTTACTTTGTGCTGCATGTTTGACGTAAGCTTTAGTGCAAAGGACACTGCTGCAGCCACACCAGTAAAACCAGTTTGACCACAGAGGTTCAATATAAATCAATGGAGTCATCTGGAGGGCACGATGGCAGCCAAGGCCCCAATAAATGTCAGCTGACAAGAATACTAGTGGCCATAGAGTCCTGATTCATCCTCACCCCTTGAATCAAGCGCAGGGGAACAACTTAACCCTGTTTTTTAAATGGCACACCTGCTGCTGATAATGAAAATAGCAGGAAATATAGTACAACATCTAGCTTACACCCTCCTGTGTATAGGTCCCAATCCACCAGCCGTGCCAGGAGTTGTAAATCTCTCCAAGTGACACTGCTTGCTGGAGGGAACAGGAGACAGGATGACTCGATGCTCTGCCAATATTTGCAAAGATGTTATTAGTCTGCAAATCTTGTAGCAGGAAAAACTTGGAAAAGTCAGTTCAGTGACTGACTGGTGCCTTGGGCTTTCTACTAATAAGGTGCTGAAAACACTCCTGGCAGAGAAGTTTGTCACTGTCAAAAGCTGCTGTGATGATCAAGAAAAGACAGTTGTGCATTTTCTTTTTCATGTATTTTCATAGCTACAACAAGATAACAGTATCATTATTTGCATTATCATTTCAGTGTATCTTTAAATTTAGCTGAGATATCTGCATCATTTCCCACAGGAACTAAGAGCTAAGGAGCTGTAGGGCAAAACAGGAATGAGAAATGAGGCTCTGGCTCTGGGCGTTAACATTTAGAAGAGGTGTTGCGGTCCCACCTGTCAGCTGGCATCTGTCACTGAGTGGTCAGCTACTGTACAGCTTGGCCATTATATACATGCGGCTGGAACCCGCTGAGGCTTGCAAAGTACACATTGTTGTGAAATACAACTTCCTACAGCCCCTCACCTATTACTGTGCCATCTACTTTGATTTACACCAGTGCTATTTACGGTAGGATATTATGTAACTGTGTCCCTGTTATTTTTATGTCTGATATTGAAATGTTTATTCTTTAGTTTATTTGTTTGTTCAGCCATCAGTGTGTTAAGGCTCAGATTTTTATAAGGAGGTCAATTTTCATAAGATTTGATGTTTCAAAGGCCCCAAAATGTTTTCTGTCGGGTGAGGGCCTGTAGGGAGTAAGCGTTCCGTCTTCCCTCAGCTCTTTACCCTTGCGAGGCCGCTGGAGGGGTCATGGGAGTTTGTCCATCCAGTCTACATGTGCTTTGTGGACTTGAAGAATGCTTATGACCATGTTCCTCTGGGAGTCCTGTGTGGGGTACTGAGGGATATATGGGGTGTCGGGATCGCTGCTACAAGCCATCCAGTCCTTGTATAACCAAAAGTGAGAGCTGTGTCCGCATACTAGCCTAAAAACCCTGCAGACACAGCATGAGATACACCCCAGTAGGGAGAAGTACGTGACATTAGGGGGAGAGGAGAGAAAGGCTGTCTGGCCCGTATTCTTGTTCGTGTCCAGAGCCAGGGCACTGCTTGTCTCCATGTACTGCAGCAGTGTGGCAGGACAGACTGTTTCCTGGCAGCTGAGCCGGTACACGCTCTCAAGCAGCAGACCTGTTCAAACTGCAAAACCATTATGATCCACTGCCGCTCGTGTGAATTTAGCGAGTGGAAAAACGAGAAAGGGAGTGTATGCGTGTGATGGGGTGGGGTACAGGGGGATGTCAAATAATCTCTGATAATTGCTGTAGTGTCCACAGGGCCTGCCTAAGTGTACTCAGCAGAGGAACCATTTGGCCTGTTTCATATTTAAAAGAGCAAATGAGGGGAGGGAGGCAGTAGCAGCAGTCATTTTCACCAGAATCAACACCTGTGTTTAAACAGAGAGGAGGAAACGACTTTTCTATCAAAAGGACATTTGTCCTTTAGGTGAGGTTGTGTGCAAACCTCTAGAGAAACACTGTTCCCACTGTTTGTCCAAAGACAGAGCAGTACAATGATGAAGAATTTGTAATAAAACAGGACATATTATACATGTAAAAGAGGTCATTTACAGCACAGAGAACTGTGCACTCTACATATTCCATCCAGATATCAGTCCAACAGATATTCAAATAGTTCATGATGGTAAACTGATGAGAAAGACTTTGTAAACAGAAGCATTTTGTCAGGAATGGCTACTGACATTTTACATATATGTTTCCTGTGATGGGAAGCTATTTCGAAAGCTTTTCAAGCTCTCAGTTACTCTACACTGGAAGAGGGTTGGTATTGCACCAGTTACTCAGTTAACCAGGTATGCTCTATATGACATGCAATGACTTCTCTGAACATTTGCTAATAAAAAACATCAATCATCATCAATACTTATGACCAATGGTGGTCAAAGAGGGTGTAATTATGGTAAAAGGGGAAAAAATGTTTGTGGCTTCAATAGTTTACTACTACTACTACTACTACTAATGTAGCCAAAGCCAAGTGAGTTATAGCTTATGATGCTGAAGAACCAATGTACACCGTCATGTTTTTCCCAAAGAAAGGGAAAGTTGAATTCTACAAAAGAAAGAAAGAAAGAAATTTAGCAATATGGATCAAAAGAGGAAGGGTGGACGTGGGAGGGGGGTACTGCTTTTGCATATGCCCAGAATTTGGTGCTATGCCCCTGTTTAACTACCCCAAAAAATGGCAAAAAAACAAAACAAATTAGTAATGAGTAAAATTACTAATTTAACCACTTGAACCAATATGCCAGTATGAAAAGTTGAACAACCAGAAAGCTACTGCAAATAGTAGTTCATTCCTTCCCAACACTCTGTTTCACTAATGATTATAACTTTGACAAATTGCATTTAAACTCACCACATTAGGACTGAATCATTTGGAATTAAGATCATGATCATGACACGAGCATTCTATTGCGAGCAGATTTTGTTTGCGGCTCGCGAACTGAGCTGCATTTTGTTCTCAAACTGACTGAGCTGTAATGTGCCAGTTTGAGTTTGCTCTACTGTTTCATAACTCACAGTCTCCAGTGGGTTTAATAAGTCAAGTCACCTAAGGAAAGGCGCTTGTTTTGCCACCTCCATAAAATTGGTAGGGGAATTTGCTGTTTTTCCAAGTCTCTCTCAGGCCAGTTCAATACTTCAGGGGAAACCTAAGCTACTATTACTACCACTTTTACACATTTGCCTCACAAGTGATGTGGGCTGAATTAAACTGCAACATTATATCTTCAACTCAGGGCTTAGCTTATATAATGGGGAGCCCGTTACTGACATTTTCAGACTCCTCAATCAGAGTAATAAATTGGGTCTGATGGCTAATTTTAGCTGAAATCCAATCCTCGACAATAAGTTACAAGCCTTACGGGACCTTTTAGTCAAACTGTGTCTGGCACTGCCACAGTTGAAAGAGCCTTTTAAATGAATGTCTCTACCAAAAGTTGCATGTTTTCAAAGCGGTGCTCACTCCAGATACAGAGGTCACACAAATAAAATGAAGTTTACCGTGTCTAACACCTATTTTGATTTGTTCATTTTGGGTCACGTCATTCTAAGACTCATTCACTACATCACTGTTTAATTTCACATTTAGTGAATTTTTATTCCTTATCACAGCATTCAGCGTTCTTGAAGGTCTCCCTGTCTCTGCTAAGACCCCCTTCCTCATGAGGAGACAAGCGTCTAGGTCAGCGTGATTTCACTGTATGGCCCTCAGTCAGTGCATTAGCAGTGACGTGATCATGATTAATGTTAATCATGCTGGATTTACTGTGTGTTTATTTTATGGCGCAGTTGGCAGAGCGGAGCAGGGCCCATCTACGAGAGCTCCTGCTGGCAGTACGAGGAGGTGGACCAGGGGATTTGGACGATGTTTGCCTTGATACTCGGCTGTAACGTTGGCTTGTCTGAGGACCTTGCGGCTGAACAGAGGTTGCGTTGTCAGCCATGAGTGACTGCAAACATTTCCTGCTTGCTGAAAAAACTCACTGATTTCGCTACAGAGGCTGTCTCTTTTGATGATGAGAAATGATTAAATCTCACATGATTCAGCACCCTCATACACACAATTGTGCATTGTCTGTGCCTCCAAAATCTGCAGCACAATTAAGTTGACGCGCAGAACACTTTACATCATAATTTGGTAAAAATCAGCCTGTTGATCCACATGGCTGATTCATAATCAGCAGCACTGTCTCCAGCTGCTTGGTACTGGGTGGCACTGACGGGTTCAGGTGTCCCAAAGACAGTGCAACACTGCCACCATGTTGAACATGTGTACTACAGTGTCACAACAACAACTCCTTTCTTCAGCATCCCAACACAATTTGGCACCACATTATAAGCAACTGCTCTGCTGTGAGAAGACAAAAGTTTGCTTTAAGAAAATTAGATTAAGAAGGTAAACTTTCAGCTTATTGCATATCAGGCCAGTATCTCTAGAGCTCCAGTACAAGCACTGTGTGGATCTGATGTTTAGTGAAGCAGCAATTGACAAAAACAGAGGTGTGTATGGGAGGCTGAAGACTCTGCGTCAAACAGCCTGTATTCCATTTCACCAATTTCACTTTAACACACGTACACTCCAATATTTGCTCCAGCCCTGCCCTTAAAAAACATAGAATAACAGAAAAGGCTCAGATAAAATCCCAGTGTGCATTGTATCTGCCTTGTTTACACTGACGGATTCCCTTACCACTTGTGTTAAATGTAGCCCACCGTGTTATTCTACCAAGCAAGAAAGAAAACAATTACTGAAAATGAGGCTGAGTTGAGAGGAGGCCTGTGTGTAAAATAACAAAGACGTGCGACTGTTTGGATCTGATAAGCCCTGTCGAGTGTTTCCTCTAATGCCTCTGAAAATAAACAGCTGGGTTGATGAGGTGAATGGAGGCTTGGTTTGGGTCCTAACCGCTGCTGCAGCCCGGGAGCTTGTTTTAGGGGCTGGACCAGCCGGGAGCAGTAAAGGGCCCCCATCAGTGGCTCAGGCGCCAAGTGAGTTAAACAGGTTAGTGTGTTGGCTGTCTGAACCTGCTGTGACACACATGCTTTTGCAAAAATGGTAAACTGGCAGGAAACACTCACACAGAAATGCATGTACGCAGACTAAAACACAGAGCAGCATCCCAGCTGTTGACTGTGTAATTCTGTCTGTCATCAACAGGATGATTAAGATGCCTGGCTCTTCCCTCATGTACAGTATGAATGACATATATGTGATGGCACCGCTTATCACAACAGGAATTCAGGCATCCTTGTTACACATTCACATCATTCTTTTACACATATCTCAAATGTTCTGTCTTTCAAACCTGACTGACATATCCGTAGGGTTAAGATCATCAACAACCATACTGGCAGAAAAACAAGAAGAGAAAGCTTTTCTCTTTTTTGCATGCTTATTAATGCTTTGCAAATCTTTTGTCCTGTGTTGTCCTTTGAGAAAACATCAGAAACCAAAACAGAGAAATTTATAATGTTATATTTTTTGGTTTAGTTTCATTTTCCAATATTAGACCTTGTTTTCTTTCTTTTAGTAATAAAAAAAAATTAACAATGCATTGAAAAAGCATGTCAACATTATTTTTGACCGAACAAAAAAGATAAAAAAAAATAAATAAAAAAAAAACTTGATGTGATTTCAGTTGAACTTTAAAGTCTCAACAAATAACTCATCAGAATTCTTAAAGATATGCTATACAAAATTGTCAGTTACTGTTCAAAAATGAAGTTCCAGTGTTGTAAGCCAACATGGAGAAAGCATATATGAAATCGCAACAGTTACTGAGCTTACACACAAATAGATCCCTTTCTCTGACAACTGAGCAACTTATTTCCATGATGCCATTGAAAGTCCTGAATTGTTTTGTTATTTGATATTTGTTACTATTCACTAAATTTGTCTGCACACTAAAAATGTATCATTTCTTTTTTTCATCTTAAAACCTGTATTACTGCCTTAATGCCTTTTACTTGCCTTTTTTAGATATTTGTTGTCCATCCCTCAGCATTACTTTGTAAACCCATGTCTGAACTAAAATGTGATTATTAAATTTATTTGTAACTGTTACTGCTGTTTGCAGTCAGCAGAAATGTGCTCAACATCAGCCCCTGTGGTGTGCATTTGTGCTCAAGTTTGTAACCTGATACAACACATGATGAAAAACTAAAACTGTTTCACATATCAAAACCCCACTCCACAATAACATTAGTGGTCAAAAACTACACATTTAAGAGAAAATCATGCCAGTGATCCAGTATTTCCTTGTGTTTGTCTGCTCTCGGCTCAGCATCTGAGCTGACCCAGACCAGGTCTCACAAGTTAGTGCCACTGAATCACCCTGAGGTGTGCGTTGTGTTCAACACTGTGAGCTCTGACCTCATCCTCCCTTTAAATGTTGCTAAAAATAGACATGTGTGCACACCCACACCCACTAAGGCCCCTCACACCCAGCTGGTGGCATACCTGTCACACGTAAGCAGACACAATCACATCCTTTTAATCCTACTTGAGCTTTGTTTTTTTAAAAGCTTATCATAATTTACGCAGTTTAATGGAGCATTTAGCTGTTTCTTTAGTGTGACAACAAATGAAACAGTCAGTTGTTAAATCCTGAGGCACCAGTGTGGGATATTTTCTTTATCACACAAAATATTAAAGGATCTTGTTGAGAAGACTAAATAAAAACAGCCATGATTCAACTTCCTTAGCATTATCTGCTCATCAGAGCGAGTGTTGTGAGCAAGACAGAGAGAATGTGGGAATTTTACTGTCAAACAGGTAGAGGCAAGACCGGGCCGCCAGCACACAGGAACATGAATTCATTCATAAAAACCACAGACAGCAAAACATGCTTTATCATCCAGACATGTTGTATCTCTCAGCCTGCACTGATGACTTCTCCCTCTTTTTTTCCCCATCCGCCAGTTTCTGAAGTCTTAACTACAGTGGATTTTGTACAATTTGTTGAGTGTTGGTATACATTAAAAGGTTATGTTATTTTGTATACATGCATAACTAGTGTGTATATACACAGAGCTGCTGCCATGATAGCAGAACAATGAAATGAGGCCACTGCAGACGTCTGGATTGAGGCCAAGAGACAGAATGTCCCAGATCTGTCTGTCTAGAGGAAAATAATATATAGTAGGACTAGACATTCCCATAATTATGCATAATTTCTTTGTCACTATATGCTACAACAATAATGCAGCAGTACAGTATAGAGGGGTGTATGTGGTATATAGGCTTAAATGCAAAGTGCTTTGCCCAGAAAAAAAGAATGGCAATGTTACTTTAAAGAAAATCCTTAAATGTTTTTCATTATATTGCAAAGTTTGCAACTTCAGTGAATCTAAAAACAGTTTAATGTGCAGCACCAGCTGACAGGAGAGGAATGATGATAGTCGGTCAGTAACGCTCTTCTGTGATTCCAGGAGCATGATTTTGAGGAAGTTTGGAGTCTTGGTTTGGCTCTGAGTGCTCGTTTGAGTTCATGGGCTTAAATAAAGACACTTAATCACAAGTGCTCAGTGGAGTTTTTCCCGGACTATGCAGGACTTTGCCAAGACCTCAGGCAGTCACATCTCTGGATTGGGAGGAAAAATATTCCCCCCAGATTACTGCATGACTCACAAAAACAACTGGCTTGAAAGAAATGTGATACATTTATCATTTAGATTTTAACATAACACATGTTTATGCCAGATTTTAGTCAGGCGAAATTCACCTTCCTTTAAGTGTTAAAGACTCAATCAGGAATTTTACAGCCATATAAAACAGAGGCACATGCACATTTGCATCGACTACTGTTAGACTATGTGAATATCAGGAGGTGGACAGCAGCAGTTGGTAGCGCAAATTCTGCAACCAGGTGCCATTTAACCATTGCAGAGGAGAAGAGAGCAAGTCAAACCTCAGGCAAACAAAACATTATATGAATGTTGCTTTTTCCCATATATTAATTTGAGTCTTCTTATTGGTCCAAATATTTCTAATAAATGTTCTCATTTCTCCAGCTTCAGTAAAGCTTGAGTGGACGTTTAAAGGTCCAGTGTGTAGAATTTAGAGATATCTTTTAAAAATAATTCTATGTTATATTCATAACTATGTTTTTTATCAGTTTATAATCACTTAAAATTAAGACTGTTGTGTTTTCGTCACCTTAAAATGAGCTTTTTATATCTACATATGGAGCGAGTCCTTTTCCACTAAGTCCACCAAGTTGTTCTGCAATAGCCCAAAACTTGCCATGTTTGATTTAGGTCCAATCATATAGGTACACGTTGTTCAAAACAAAGACAAAAAAAAAAAACAATAAAAGGAGAAAAGGTGACACACTAAGACTGTCACATTTTACTTCATGTTGTGGCATGATATGTTACACATTTACATTTTAAAACAATTTCAAAAACAGCCAACATTAACTGCCTGATAGCACTCACTGAGCCAATTTTCTTATGAATAGAAGTCAATTAAATCTCACAACAAATTTCTGGTGGTCCTTTTTTATTGTCCTGACACATTCTACATAACTGTTTACAGCGTGGGCAAGGCTGTCTGCCCACACCATATAAAAACGGCTGAACACACCTGGAAAATAAAATGCCGTTGGAAAACGCTTGTCTTCCAGGGCAACATAAAATCTGCCACCTCTACTCATGACTAATTGGCTGTTAACACTGTTTTAACAAACCTGAGCTCTAGCGTTGCACCAATGTACAAATGAACAGGCATAATTGAAAGGGATGTCAACCAGTGTTGGCAAAATGGAAACCAGTAGTCAGCTGAGTGTAGATGTGGAGCAGAGCTGTATTTACATTATTATGACATCACTACGTTTAGCACTCTGGACAGCATACAAAACAAGATGTCCTGCAATTATTTTTCATACAAAGTTACCTGTGCAACATGTACCTATCTGTACAGATTATTCAAGCATTGTATTTCAAGTGTTGTGTAAGTCCAATTATTTCACAATGGATATAAAATTACAACAAGCCTGGAAACATCTAGGGTCACCTTAAGGAAAATAGCAAAACTTTTAAGATTTTTTATGCTGCATATATTGAATTTTAATGTTTGTTTTTTGATATCTTTGTAATAGAGATCACATTTACTCTCTACTTTCAAAAGAGCAGCCATTTCTATGTCAACAAATGCACAAATGTGGGGTATTGGATGCACATGGCCAGCTGTATGAAATATCCAATGTAATGTGTAACGGCAGCATGTACTGCTACGTCTGGAGGAAGACAGGTCTCCCAAGTGCTACTCGGCACAACGCTGACATGTCAAGTCTAAATACTGATTTCAATATCAAGAGTTAAAAAAAAGGAAAATCTGAGACAAAATATTTATTTTCTGAGGTTTATTTTTAGAAACTGTGACGCACATCAGGTTGTAAAGAGTTTTTTGTTGTTTTTTTGGCAAGATGTCTTTCGACATGGTGACAGAACAAGTTCTAAGAAGAGAAGCGTAAGTCATATTCACCGAAAGGGAATTCACCCTGTACAGGAAGCTGGCCAACAGACAAGCCTCTTAGTTTTCACCAAGGCGTCTCACAAAGTGGTCCAACCAGTGGCTGTCTACAGTTAACATATTGTTTCACCGAGTCTTATATTACAAGGTAATTACAGGGCAAGATGTTTTTTTGTGCATTAAATATATTGCTTAATTCTCTAACTACACTACACAATATAGCACACAACAGCCCAAAGGCTGATAAATAACGAGATTAAGCACAGTATATAATCATGTAAAACAACTAAATGAGGTGCCTACTGTATGCAGACCATGAATTTCTGAGTGTAAAAGGGATACTGTTGCACAGTGTGTTGAGCAGACGGGTTTCTTTTCTTCTTTTACCCCCTGTGGGTCAGTGGGAGTGTAAATGTCAATCTGAATTGATGAACTGCCTTCTGAGCCAACTTGTCAAATAAAGATTCTCAGTTTCAGCAAAAAGACTAAATGATCCGTGTGATTTGATCAGAAGTGTTGATACAAATGTCTTTCATTTTGTGTCACTGGTAAATTGTTTTAAAAGCCATTTTCATTTAAAGTTACTTTGACAAAACTTGTGTGAAACATTTTTAACACCAATTTGATCTTTTACCATGAAAAGCTGGTTAAAGCTTGTTGAGACAAAGGTCCTTTTTGAGACACACAAAGTGCAGGTGACCAACTTGTGTCCAAGTCATGTGGCTGGCTGTCAGGCTACAACCTGAGGACTGCCTGATTGTTAACACCCCACAGTGAGACCTGTTGCCCTGGGCTATTAGTCATCCTGACAAGCATGGCGTATGTGCCACTCTCTCTGGTCATGACACACTTGTTTCCACCATCTCTGCACCTTTGCACACCGCTCCAGCTCTGATATATTCCTAATGTATAGTGGCAAGAGTGACACAACGCCACTGAACCAAAACAAGCACCTATCAATTACTGATGAAAGAGGCCTTTTACAGATTTTTTACATGTGTAAAGTAGAGCATGGATGGGACTTCAAGCAACGAAGGAGAAAGAGCTTCAATGTACTACGACAGCAGTAAAAACCTGCAAAGTTTCATGGTCAAAGTTTATCAAATAATTTCAATTACAAGCCTCCTGCTTGAAAAGTAAGATAAATAAGGTTTTTAGCACAAAAGGGCTCAATGAACAGTGATGTAATTTAAAATAGTTCTATGGTGACATTACATGATAGAAATTATAAGAGTTGGGTGCCTAAACCAAACTGTTATGGCATAGCATAACTTTGCATGGCAAACAGGTGAAAATGACATGATAATATTGTTATATTTGAATATTGGGTGGGATCTGTGCCCCCAAATATATAATATTGCCTTGAAAGTCCTAATGATTAAATTCTTAATACAATGGAACTATTTGCTGTTATTTCAATGAATAACAACAGTATATATAGACTTTTAGTTTTTGAATTATACACATTTTTTCCCTTCTTGGATACCATAATTAAAATATTTAATAATACCATTGAAATAACTCAGTATGACCTATTAAAAATATAAAAGCTCATTGAGATATTTTGAAACTATGTAATTCTTCAGCTGTGCTCTACCTACAATACTTTATCTTGTCTCGGGTACGTTCACTGACCTGCCTCCACAAAGGACATTCTGAGCATGTGGATTCATCTTTAACTCTGTGAGAGGAGGAGATGTCGCTATTAAAATTAAATCAATCTGATTTATGCTGCCATTGATACACTTCATTTGCAGATGCTAAGTCTTAAAACAGCCTTGGGACTATTGGTTTTTGTTCTTTGGATGTGATGCTTAAAAGTTGACCTCTGAATGGCCGTTGCATTTAAGTAAAAAATAAAAATAAAAATTCCCAACCATTTTATCTGCACTTTTGTCTTTGGTGTTACTCTATCTGAGGGCATGTAACAATATTAATCTGAATATTAATATGTCCATTCAGGCACACACCGATGAGCTAATGTTGACTTATTTTGAGGTATAGTCCATATTTTTGTAAGGCAATGGTTTGCGATTTCTGTCTGAGTTGCCATTCTGAGTAGCCAGCTGCAAGAAATATAAGCAGTGATTTAATATTAGACAAGGCAGGGATTCAGTATGCTGTTAAAGCCATTAAGCGCGTTCTCTTCTCTTTCATCATGTCCAGGATAGGAGGCCTCACATTGCCTGCTGCAAAGAGGAGACGGCGATCAGCGGATCAAATTTGGGGCCATAGATAATGTATGTGGTTAATTTACAGTTTGGAGGTTTCTTAATTTTGCCTGTGCTGGTCCTGAGGTGACAAGCAAAGCTGCATTCAGAAACTCTGAGGTGTAATCAGCAATCAGAAAAAGGAAGCCTGATGTCAGTTTTTTATAAATGGTTTCCTCAGAGGAATTTGATTTACTGTCCCGAGCACAGTTGAACTTACAGTGTGTGTATGTGGAAGCGATGAAGGGGAGGTATAGGGGATGCTTGAAGAGCTGGGTGAGTGCAGAACTACAAATTACATTTCAAAGCACAATAACCCAAAATCAACTCAAATATTTTCATGTCTGAGGAACTGATTTATGTCGCATTGAGTCAGTATAAACTATCATAAGCACAGGAGGTCTTGCCCTTTGACCCTGCTATTGCCATAGGGAAAATGTCTGTAACGGCTGCGATGGGAATGTAGTGACATGACTTTTGTGAGCTGAAATTCTTGTTGAAACATATAAAGCCCATTTAAGTTTATATTTATTTAAAAACTGACAGCTGCAGAAATGATTGCTCTCCTTTGATTTCATGATTTTAAAATATAGTGTTCAAATTTCAGATTTTAGTGTTTATATGTAAATTCAATATTGTCATTATTTCTCCCACTTTCTTGCATTGAATATTAGCAAACCACAAAAGGGCTGAGGCTTCCACATCCATCCAGAAAGCACTGATTTTTGGTTCCAATTTAATATTTTCATTGGCCATTAAGATACATACAGAATTGCTATCAAAGAAGAACTTTTTTTTTTTTAGGTCTTTTGGAGTTTTTTTTATGAAAAAAGAGAAATAAGGGGGGCATAAACTATTTGCTGTATTGTTTACATTATTGCTGTGAAACTAAAACGTGAAATAGCAATCGAAAAAATCCAACTTTATAATAGAGAGACTAAGCCTTAGATACTGTAGCTGTGTTTTTACTGTTTTTATGCTCTTTCCCTTCCTGTCTGTTCATACAATGATAAAAAGTTATTACCATTCCTCTCTTTCACTGCCTTACGACAACACTGGCAGATGCATTGGGTTTTATTGGGTTCTTTTGATTTTTGGACAAGACATCCTCTGACCCATGCAGACCTCTCCGTATGAATTTAATTGAGCCTAAAGCAGGTATGTCAGGTTTACAGTACAAGCTTAGCCAAAACAGAAAGATGACATGGATGACAGTCTTAAAGGAAATGGACTGTGACGGTGGGATATAAAGTATTTTATTACTGTTTAGAGAAAGTTAAACTAGAGAGAAAGGATGGCAAATGTGAATAGAACTGAAGTTTGTGGATTTCCAGTGTTGGGATAAATTGTGTCATTGAATCATATACCTCAGTTGCTGCTATATTTGCAGTCCCAGTTTCTTTTTTTTTTTTTTTTGCGTCCCTTTGAGGTATATTTGTGTGCTTTTGGGTCATTTCGTGTCTCTTTGAGATATATTTGTCTTTTCTGGTCATTTTGTGTCTCTTTGTAGTTGATTTTTGTCCCTTTAAGGAATATTTGTGTCTTTTTTGTGTGTGTCTCTTTGCAGTCTTTTTTTTGTCTTTTTGAAGTCTTTATGTTTCTTTTCTGGTCATTTTGTGTCTCTTTATAGTTCCTGTGCATCTCTTTGCGTTCATTTTGAGTCTTCTTTGGCGGTTTATGCTCATTTGAGTGGCATTTTACAGGTTAGGGCCAGGGCGGGCCCTGACACTTTAGGCCCCCAGGCCTGTGTTGGTAGACTGGTTTACTAATCCATTCCCTTAGTAATGCCATGCCATGAGTCTCCAGATACTAACTTGTGTGTGCCAATATGTGAGACACCACATGCTACTAAAAATGATGGCTTTAACATAGCCGTTTTCATGTGTATGAGTTATTATCTCTTCAACACATCCAGCCATGTCTTTTTTTCATAAGGAAGCTGTTACCAGTCAGGGGGTCATATCCTGTCCTCATTAAAATGTTGGTCTTAGCAACTAAACTGCAATAAACAAATCTCAGTAAACCCAGAAACACATTTGCAGATAACTTATTGGTCCATGGATGTCACGCCGTATGCACTTATCCCCACATCCTCCCTGAGGGACCTACACCAAAGTGGAAACGGGGCACATTACTCATATTTATGGAAATTATCTGGGAGAGCTCTCCCATGGTGCTCGGGTCTCTCAGCGGGTGCCATGCAAACGCAGACAATGATCTCTCCAGCAGCTGCCTAACCAGGGCAGACCTGTGATTCCCATCAAAAGGCCATTGCAAGGTTTCCAAAACAAAATACAGCAAACACAGTTTGATCAATTCTGTTGGGATTGGTGCTGATAAAATGTGGCCTAATTGAGGGATATGTTGATGAGTTTTTTCCTTTGCAGCAGCTATAGGTATATAGAGGTTGAAACAGGGGCAAGGACTGAACTCATTTTGGAGTTAATATTATCGAATCCTGGCCCTTATTTGACTCCATGATGGTTCTCGAAAATGTATGACAATTCATTAGAGACTGGGATTTGAAAAAGGAGCTACTGATGCAGCCAAAGTGCATTACGAAGTTTGGTTGAATGTTACAAAAGAACATATTTTATATCTAATAATTCATGATAATAAGTTTTTAGTGTAATAGTAATTCCAGTGGCTAACAGGAGACGCCGGCCTCTGAACTC
Organism: Plectropomus leopardus; assembly: GCF_026936395.1. Lineage (NCBI taxonomy): Eukaryota > Metazoa > Chordata > Actinopteri > Perciformes > Serranidae > Plectropomus > Plectropomus leopardus. The sequence continues at coordinate 18,179,854 of NC_142193.1, read as the reverse complement.
TCAACTTGCTTCATTTGGATGACATCATTCTCTTTCATTAGAAATTACCAGATGTGTGCTTTTAAGCTTAAAATTGCTTTCCACAAACTTGTGAAACATTCAATTGTTTCCATTTGCTTTAAAATAAAATCTGAGCCACAAAGGTTTATCTGTCAGCTTTTCTATGTTCCTATGTTTGTTTTTCTCTGCTTTAAAAAAAAATGTTATTTCAAATTTACCTTTATTTCAAAGGAACTTTGGTTATGAAACCACCATCTAAAGTTGTTGCAAAATCAGAATAATGTCACAATTTTAAAGATGTGACCCAGACTAAACTATTATGAAATGTATTTTAGTGTGTCAAAACCGTATCAGGTTTTCTTTAGCAAGCAACTTATCACACACCAAGACAAAGGTGACTGATGCAGTTATGTTTTTAGTCTTCTAATCATGATTGATGGCTCAGGGCTTCACCTTAAAGCCAACAGAAACTAAATTAAGACTTTGTCTGCCGTAAGAATTTAATGCTTGGCTTGACGGTTTAGCTGTGATTCCAGAGACTGACACAGATGTGAGGCAAGCCTGAATATAACATATTGATACAATATCTGGGGATTGTAGTTATTTATTTAAAATAAGCTGCATGCCAAATAGTTAAGTTAACGTTTTAGTTTAAGGTTTTAGGGTAGCAATAAGTAAGTATAAGCTGGATATAATTAGACCATAACTCGTTACTTGTCTAGATGAATTTCAAGAAACTGGTGGGTTTTTTTCTTCTGTGAAGTTGAAATGAATTAATGAGACGGGGGAGGCCCAGACAGGCCCTATGTGATGACGGCAGGTCGCCCTTACTCTGGAAATGTCATACTGAGACGCAACCGAAAGACAACAGCCAAAAAGAATATTTACACAAAGGCAGTGAATCACCGTTTTGTGTGAGTTTGCCTAAGGCAGGCCACTTTTCTTCTGCTTAAACAGAAGCACACTTATTGAAAAACATATCCAACTTATGACGTTTTACCTATCAACACCGAGCGAGCCAACTGCGAGTATTTCACCAACGTTGATTTGTTTTATTAATTATCTTCTCAGTCAGTCTTTTTGAGATAAGCAAGTTAGTGTTTTTGAGAAAGTTTCTGTTTGAGATACTAAATCATTATTTTGAGATACAAATTCTTTTTTTCTTTTTAACTGGGTCATTTTTAGAAACCTTCTCATAACTTTGAGATAAATAATTGTTTATTTTGGGAAAGTTTCTAATAGTTTTGAGATTTTAACTCATTATTTTGACATACCAACTCAATTTTTGAGATGCTTAGTCTTTATATGGTTAAGGTTTTCTAATTAATTTGAGTTATAAACTCAACATTTTGATAAAGGTTCTCATTATTTTGAGAATAAGTCATTATTTCAAAAAAGTTTCTCAATATTTTTTTGATTTTATGTCAGCATTTTTAGATATCGAGCTATTGTTTTGAGATTCAAACTCCTTGTTTTTAGATACCAAGTCATTAAGCAAGTCATTGTTTTGAAAACATTTCTCGTTATTTTTTAAGATAAATAAGTCCTTTTACATAGTAACTCATTATTTGGAGAAAGCTTATCATTGTTTTGAAGTACTAATTACTTTTTCTGGGGTAATAAGTCATTATTTCAAGAGAGTTTCTCATTATACTTACTTATAGGATCTTTTTTATTTCATCGCAATTTTGAAAATGGGCTTCCATAGCTGTGCCATGGACTCAGAGTTCACTTTCCTACTGAAGGCAGGATGGATCTATCCTGCAAGTATACCAGACTGAGGTGGCCTCTTCCTTATTTTTGATGGCCTTGTGTGTGAGAGTGTATATATCAGCCATCTCACCTTTTTCAGGCTTGGCGCGGACAGCAGGCGCCGATGGAAATGCAGGGTGGGTGCCACTGACCGTCATGCCATAGCGCTCTGGCCTCTCTCCTTTACCAGCAGGCAGACAGGAAGGGTAAAAACTGGGCCCTTGCTAATATGGACAAACGCTGTTTCAGTTCGAGTAACCTGAGCGCCAGGGGAAAACGCCATATGAATGACAGACATTTCATTGCTGTATGCATCTATTAATCACAGACTCTCACTTCTCTCGAGTGTTCTGCGATTTCTCTGTTTTCTCCTCTCCAAATGTATAAAAATCAATTGGGGAAAAATGCTGCTTAACAGGGATTTAGAGGAAGTTGAGCAGTAATTTAAGAAAACTATCAAGCAGAGGAAGGAGATCCAGCTTCCCCTGGCATTTCAGAGTGCTCCAGAAATTGCATGATGATTTTGGCAGGTTGTTCAGTTTGCTGTTTTCTTTTTTCTTCAGTTACATGCGCCTTCCCAATGATCAGATTCTGGCAGCCACAAACTCTTCCCAGTGGACATCCTCAGGCTGTTTTCAATTCAATGTCCATCAAAACTCAGGACAGAACAAGCCAAAGACCTGGCCTGGGACCACACCTCACTGCCCAGTTAAGTAGAAATCACGTGCGTTGTTTACTATATTAATTAACTACTAGCGGTAGAAATGCATCCTTAAAGAAACCACCATGTAAAAATATAGGATGCTGTGGAATTATGTCAGTATACAATCAATACTGTATTTTTTATCATCTGAAACAAGAACAGAACTGAAGACTACTTTTTGAAGGGATCAGCCGCAACACGGTGATCCACAAGAGGAGTAAAATCAAGGAAAGATAATGGCCCCATTCCTACTTTTCCATCCATCTTTGGACTTGGCCTCATTTTGAATCTCAACTACTCATCTGTAAAGTTTTGTGACTGCATCTTTTACAGCTGTGATGCTATTGTGGAGAAATCTGTCCACAGATAGACACCTTTAAGCCAGCAGCGGAGGGAGTAACAGCACCGAATCAAGGTCTGTGTCAAAGGGACAGCCAGCAGGACGGGACCATGGATGGGACAGTCAGTGTTGTGACAAAAGCAGCTAGCATCAGTTAGCAGCTAACTCTTAAAGGAATAACAGCAACTGAAAATGTCCGCAAATTGGCTCCTTATCCTCATAGCATAAGATAAGATCAACCGTCATATATTGCTTAGAGAGCTCTGCCAATGCATATAAACATTAGAAACAGACACTGTTGTGTTAAACATCACAGTTGTCAGGCCTCTTTGGCTTCAACGATGCCAGCATGCTGCCTAAAACCACACATGGTGAGGCATGGTGCCGCTGTTGTTTGATTCTGTGTAAAAAGACAAAGGCAGTGTAAAGGGAGTTCACTGCAAACCTATAGTGTGATCTCTGTATACAAAGAGCTACTGACTCACAAGGTGAACACAATACCAGCTGTTAAAACATTATGGCTGGTGATCATTTATATTATAAACGACTGACATATAATAAAGTCTATTACTGAAAATGAAAATTATGGATAAATATGTATAAAGAGATAAAGAAACAAGCATACTTTACAAATAAGGAATGTCCTGGTTACAATATCCCAAAATTAGAGAAATCTAAAAATATAGTTCTGTATATACTCAAGACCTCAGTCATTATAATATTTTATTCTTGATTATAGAAATTAGCCATTTATTTAATAGACCATAATACTGCAGAGGCATTGTATAGATAGAATCTGACTGGTTTTTAAAATTATTTGTTCTTTTTTTTTTAAACCTGGTTACTATGCTCATTTACACCCTAATGTTTTTACATTCACATTAACTTCAGTGAACTTAAGTTGATGAGTGGCCAGTCCTGGGAATTTAAAGGAAAACTTTTTTGGTTTGTGATGGTATCTATATACTGTTTCCTGTCTGACTGTTACAGCAGGAGTGTATGACTGAAACAGTATTAAACAGTATCATGCTGTCATGTCTTCTGTATCTGATCCCTATGGAGTTGCTCCCTCTAGTGGAGCAGAGAATGCCTGTTTAATCACTCAGGGGTATTTTCACATAATCAATCTCACATTATTTTTTTCACAATAAAAGTACAATGTTATAAACACACAGATTTGAGTAAAGCAAAGTGTTACAGAGGTGTACCCACCTCAATAAAACACTAAAACTGAACAGGACTCCAGAATAAAAACCTTTAAGTTGCTTGTGTGATTCTTTGCCATATATGCCTGTGTTTATGTATGTTATCATGTAAACATCAGCAATGAAAACATTACCGCCGCATAATGTCGTCTGAGGCCTATTAAGTTAATTTCAATTTAATTGTTGCATCTGGGGAATCATTAATTAGTCAATCAATCGCCTGCTGCTGTGACAGGGCGCCTGGGCTGTAGGGCGCAATGGAAACCACAGCTGGCCGTATGTAAATGGGAATTAATTAGCAAGCTTACGTTTCAGCGCCCGTATTTGGACTGAAAACATTCTCATGAGTCCGAGCCAGAGCAGGAGAGTCTCTACCAGCACGCTGTGGTCACATCCCATCTCTGTCGGACAGAATAATTTCACCTCATTACCTCTGCCATGTATAAATAGAACTCTTTCCACCCACCAGCTCTTTAACGACATGTGCTCTTTAAACACCTACAATTAACCCCTTGTGACTAGGGCCTTGTGTCTACCCCCATGTAGGCTTCAAGCTGAGTGTAGTCCCACTGGATTACCCCCCCCCCACACACACACACGCACACACACTCACGCTATACCCATGCACCCCATTCAGGCTCAGTCCAGTCCACTACACCTCCACCTCAGCTCACAATCATTAAACAGCCATATATCTTGTGTTGTGTTTTCCCTCCAGCAGGATTTATTGGGTGACTGATAGAGTTTACAATGTGTCTCGAGCAGTACGAAACACGTCATGACAATCCGTACACGCATCGTGCTTACTGTTTTTCTCCTCCCAAAATTTGCCACACGTATGTCGGCCCACACTCACACCCACCACACACACACACACACACACACACACAAAAAAAGATGTTACATGTCAAGTGTATGATTTTTGAGTCTGCTGTAGCATGTCATAAGGCAGTTCTGTCTGAAAAGAGAGGGGGAAAAATAACCTCAAAGTTTGTGATATGGCTCTCTGGAGCCCACTTGGTAGAAGTTATTTGTGGCAGGTATCCAGCTGATGGACTGTAACATGCTTGACATTATGGCTCTTCAGATAGAAAGATATAGTTTTTCCAAGCCCACAGGCGCTCCCCACATCTCAATCCCTCCATCATGGAGATTTGCGTAAAGGGTCTCTGCTGGTACACATGAGGTAAGCGCTGCCATACACAATGGCCCCATTGGACTGTGGATTATGGTTTATTTCCCCTCAAAGGTCCCTTCGCACTGAAGCAAAGTGAACGACATCTAGAGTGGCTATCACCTTGAATCGGCCCATCCTTTCACTCATCTATTATTTGCATGAAAATACTAATTTTAAAAATATAGTCAGCTTGTTTTTGACTTATTCCAATATCTTCAGTTCAAACAAGTGAGCTTACTTTGAAAATGCATAATACACATGTGAATACATATCCTTAACACCCAGGCCTATCCATGCTGCAGTATAGCTGAGATATAGCTCCTGGTAACAGACCTGGGACTCGCTCGCTTCCTCCCTACGGCAAATAATTCAGTCAAGTGCTACCTCAGAAAAGGTGAAGCTCACAATGGATTTCTCAGATATTCAGCACGAAAACCGCAGCTTTCCTCACCCAGAGCACCACCTATAATCACTGTGTCAGACCCCAGCTCTGCAGCGACCTCAGACAAGTTGTTCTTGGACAGGTACCACACCAGTGGCGGGAGTCGCCCGTGCTTAAACTGGCAGTGTAAAGGACTTTTCTCCAGACTGATGACAGAAAAAAAAGGTCCTCACTATCAATTCTGACAAGTTATAATGATTGTTTTTGTCACTGACATGTGCCCCATTTGTCATGTTAACAAAACTAGCAAACTATATAACTGTAGTTCTGGTAGTTCTGCTCGTGTGAGATGTGAAGACCTGGAAGTGACTGGTGCATTTTGCTGGACTTGAGAACTACACTCTGTCAGAGGACCTGCAGATGTCTTTGTTCTCTGGATACCGAAATGTACATGAAGATTTCTACCTATATATTTTACACATCAGCCTTTTACTACATTGAGCTGTTTTTCTAACCTTGATGCACAGTCAATGTGTGCTGATAATTACATTACCATGGCTATTGTGATATGCTTCATGACTAGGATTGTTTGTTTGAACCCGTGCTTTAGGGGCAGGCATGATGGAGAGGAGCAAGATGGTGAAATATTTTATACTGTTGTCAGACTTCCTAAAAAATGAAGATCATAACCATAACGGTGTTAAATTTAGTGGTAGTTAAGCTTCTTTGAGCTTTCAGACTTTCCTATCATTATATAAAGTTGTCAGATATTTGTATTTCTAGATCAACATCCCCTTATTTTAATCTTTTAAAAATTATTCATCCTTTTTATCAGAATTTATCTTATTATTCCTTCCTGACTAATGGGAACTTTTTTTAAAATTGCTCCAGTATTCAATAAGACCACTGCAGATAGCACATGTGAAACAGGCTACAAAATAACCTCGCCATGTTTGTTGTTTGTATTGTTAATTTCCATTCACTAAAAGTGTTTGTTGTTTTTAATTGACATTTTCAGGTTATTATTTCAAGTGTATGTCAACTTATGGAAGTATCCCTACAGAGACAAACCTTCTTGTTAAAGAGTAAGATCCCTTTTGTTTTACCAGAAACAGCCCCTTACTGTCAAACCCACAAGAATCCATTTATATAAACAGTAATTTTAACATCATAAAATGGACTTCAAAGTTGACAGAAAGAAAATAAATTCACAAAAAAACATCTTGGTTCAACTTTCAGATGTTCCAAAAATCACCAACTCTGGTTTGGTTAAAATAATACCTTAATTTTATCCAGTTAGATGTAGGAATATGCTGGATCTGTATAAATTAAAATTACTGTTTATTTAACTGGAGTCTGGTGAAACTGGCCATGGTGATTTTAGGGTTGTTTCTGGGTAAACAAAAAAGATCTTACTCTTTAACCCAGAAAAATGGCTATCTCTATAGAAATCCTTTCCATGATGTTGTTAGGTTTTTGCAATAATAATGTACGCCTATCAGTGGCAAAAACAAGAACTTTTAGTGGATGTACATTGACCGCTTGAAGATGCTGTGAGTGGTTACAGCCTGTTTTGCTGCTGCCAACTGCAGCATTCTTCAGTTTTAAGAACTGCTGTTCCCATAAGTCACACAAAAACATGGAAAAACAGGATCCAGGTTGACAAATACCAAAGTCACCTGTTGATCAGTTAGTCGGTATATCACATAGTTTATCATAAAAGTCATAAATTTAACATTTCCAGTGGCTACATTCACAAAATTTGTAAATTTTCCAAACTGTCTTTTGGAATTGTGCTTATTTTCTTCTGTTTTCATGTCATTTTCTCTCATCTTCCTATTTTTATCCAGGACTCTGATCACGCTGTATTAGACAGAATCTGTAAAACTGCCTTAAGATGATGACTCCTACAAACTACAAACTACAAACTACAAACTACAAACAATCCAATTCATTATGACAAACCGGTTCATGGGGCAGGAAGACCTCACTGGGGTATAGTCATGTTCACTTCAGGCATGTGCTGAATATTTACATCGTAATTACCATTGCTTGCGACATGTGATGCAACCAAGGAAATCACTTTGGCCTGTGTTAATTGGAGTCTAACTGCTCTCCAGACTTGTGGCTGGTTAGGCGTAATTTGGCCACAGCAGTCTGATCAATGTCAGCCTGCTACATCCTAATCACAGCCAGATAAGAAAAACAGAGAGTCTCACAAAGAGCTGCCCACATTGGAATATATTTTCACATATACTGTACAGTGTGATGTGCTGAATGTTGAAGCTATTTTCATATTTTTTGGTGAGATTGATCAACAACTGATAAACCAAGATTTTCTATTTAAAACTGGTAATGGGGTCAGGGAATACAGATACACCGAAACCTAATGTGGCCACCACAAGCTTTATGTTATGTCTCAGATATACTGGATTACATTTATTAGATTAGAGTTAAAAATATCATGAAATGTTGGGGTTTTAAAAAATCCCTTAACAGACTGCCCTGTGCAACAGAATTTACTTTAAATGTCAGCCGCGTGTATAAGAATGAAAGTCCTTTTTTAATATTGTATAAGGTAATAACTTGGCTACAGTTTCTTAAAACAAGATAAAAAAAAACCACCTCCTTCTTTCCATAGTCTTACATCCTGCCATTCAGTTTGTCAGGCGACGGTGAGGAAGTATGAAGATATTAGCTTAATGTCTCAACTCCAAAAGATGTGGTTTATTTAAAACATCTAGAGGAAGCACGTAACCATTGCAGCATTTGGCCTTGTCTTGGATAAATAAAAGGATATGGTTTCTGCAGTAGTGACAGTCTCACATAATATATACTGTAAATGTGTCATCATGCCTCCGTCTGTGCCCCAGAGTGATAGTTTACCTGAACTGATGGAAATTAATGGTGATGTGTCACTGTATCCAAGGGCCTTTTGGTTGATATATTTTGACTTCTGATTACCGACCGCATAATTACATCTTCTTTTTTTTTTTATATTCCCTCCCAACCCGTCGCACGCGTTCATGTTGACTTTGTGGTTTTCCTAAATTGGACTCTGGCTCCAGTTGGCTGAGTTTCCATAGTAACCTTTAGCCTTATCTGCTACCAGTGGGAACAAACAATGAGGTCTTTCACTTTCTCAACTTTTTTTTTTTTAACCTTTCCACAAGTTCAAGTGAAACGGCCATTTATGTGCATGTGAGCTAAATTTAAAAATGAGCAAACATTATTAAATTATTTTCAAAAAGTATACATTTTAAATATGGTTTACATATGGAATATGATGTTGAAACTAAAAATGTACTAATATATATACATATATATAAACTTAATTCATGAATACCTTTGTCACACAGTCTTTATGAAAAAATTAACTTCTCTGTTATGAATTTAAAAAACTACATTTTATTAGAAAGACTTCATCTGCATTTTTGGGTATAATGAGATACTTAGAAATAGTTCTGTTTTTCTACCTCGCTTCTAACATCAACATATAGTATAGTATAAAACTAAATATAAGGCTGCACTATGGATAAATATTTTATTTGAATACTGCTAGTTTACATTGGTAAAAACAAATAAATAAAGTGCAATAAAGATGTTTAATTTTTTGGTGAAGGACCTCTTCTATTTTTTATTCTATTATAACAACTGTCTGTTAACACTAAACACATTTTCTTTTCAAAACAAAACCCCAAAAAAGGATAATTTTGCAACAATATATTGCTTTTTCTCTCCAGTGGTTCAATCCTTATGATTGATCTTGGTTGAGGAGAGGACATTTCCTCAGATGCTGTAATGATCTTATTTAATGTATAGCCTCACTGATGGATGAGGCTGTGGCTCATTGAGCTGAGCCAACTTCTGCAACACGCACAGGGGAGGAGATGTGGAGTGTTTTCCTTGGTTTTTCTCCTAGGTCAGTACATTTGTTCAATGCAAAATGTCATTATTAATCTAACAGGAAAGAGAATAGCCCAGACGATCCCCTGTTAAGCCACAAAGTCATTCTTCAAAGCAAAATTTGTAATAAAGCACTTGATCCTGTATCAAGAGCTTTGACCCAACATAAATGGCAAATTTGTCAAATCTGAAAACTTGGTGGAGTTTATGGTTTTGTTTAAGACTCAACCATGATAGTAAAGACATGTTAAATTGTTAAACTTTAAAAAAAAAAATTAATTTAGTTTATATAATATAAAAGCTCTCTTCATTGGTACTCCAATTTGGATTGCTGCAAAAATTTCAAAAGATTAAACAAAATAATAATTAACAGATTAATAGTTAGAATATAATATTAATGATACGTGGCTTTGTCAAGACTTGGTACACCGTTAAAGGGGCAAGCTTTAGAGTAAACTGCCCTTTGACTTTTTGAAAGTCTTTAGCTTGGGAGTCATGCTAATAAGTTTGGTTAAACAAGTAACACACTTGTTATTATGCGTGTGTTGCAACATGTGGTTTACATGCTTTGAAAACAGGACAGGTGTAATCTATTTAGTAAATTCTCTCAAAGATATTGCACTCTTGCTAGTGCTTATAAAAGCTGCCATTTTTAAATTACATACTTTGTACAAGTTGATAATTTGCTCTGTTGAAACTGTGATATCCCTAAAACTATTGAATGTTTTGCTTTATCATTTTAAAACATAAATAATTTGTTATTAAAATGCACAGGTCCCATAGACATGGATGGATTACAAAGCAGGAACTGCCAAGACAAAATTGACTTAAAAAACTGGCCTACCACAAAGAGACACACTACAAAGAGATGCAAGGAAACAAGGAGACAATTAATAACTAAAATACTGACAACAGCCACAAAAAGATATAAAATGACCACAAAGAGACACAAAAAGACAACAAAGAGGTGCAAGGGAGCGGCCTAATGACAAAAAAAAACACAAAAAGGGACAAACCAACCACAAAGAGACACAACATGACTACCAAGGCACAGAAATCAACCAAAAAGTACCGAAGATAACCTTAAAGAGACACAAAATTACCTAAAAGAGAAACAAAATAATAACAAAGAAACATGCAGGGACATACAAAATGACTACAGAGTGACAAAAGGCTTACAAAAAAAATATAAAATAGCTACAGAGAGACACAAAACAACTAAAAGGTAATACTATACAACAAAAATAAACAAATAAAAGAGACAAAATCACCACAGTCTGTGTGTTTTGCAAAGTTCGTGTGTCTTGCTCCTAATCAGGTGAGGTGATGGGGTATTTTTGCATATCTGTTCCCAGGAGTCCATTGTGTTTAAATCCTTATAAGCTTGGAAATAGCAGCGCTTAATACAAAAGGTTGAATTAAACTCTTCAACAAATTAAAATCATTTGAACACAAGTGAAGGCTCACACATCCACACTGAGTCCTACCCTTACTGCCACATGTAACAGTGGAAAGGCCTCACTGCGTCCTTTAGCATTCACTACAATGACAATTTTGACCACTGAGCTTCCCACCAAACTGCCACTGTAATAATATTCAGTCTCTGTCAGCACAGTCGTGTGAAAACAAATTAGGACTATGATTAATGAACACTTCCAACAACTCCCAAACTGACCACAGTGATGGGACTCCCAGTAAAGACTGCCTCCTGCCTTCAGAGCTGACATTAACCCCTTTAGCCTTCAGCATCAACACTGACGTTCCCGCGACTCTCATCAATCCAGCGCTGACAACTGTACAACCCATTCGCTCTATCGGCACATTATAGGCCTCTACTTCCAGAGTGCCTGTCTGCTGTAGGGCCATAAAAGAGGAAAAACGTGGACAGGGTTCTGTTTTAAGCGCCTATGGAAAGTGTTGATTTTATTTTTTTTTTTACGTCCTCTAAAAAGGAAGTTTTTAATGTGACTTGTACCCTCCAGATTATTTTTCGCTTTGTTGTTAACTGACAGGGTATCCTTACCTCAACATGGGAACATGCTAACACATAAATAATCAGTGTCCACATGCAAACATCATCGAGCAGGATCCACGTGTACCAACGTACAGCATTTATTTATGTTATATCCCTGGTGCTGATGATCCTTCATCACTTTACTTAAACGCAATCAAACTGCGTGTGTGTCAATATAAGCTAAAAGACACCTTTGTCTGCTCTATAGTTAACTTGTCTCCTGGTCAAACTGTACAACATGAACAAGTGGTAAGGAGAGAACTGGCTGGCAGAGATGAGGTGCTCTGTGCTGACAACCATGTTGGAGTTGATAGACATGACATGTCAGCACCCAGAGTGCCCTCAGAGAGCGATGACGGTGGCCTTTACAAGAATGTCTTTCTGCAAATCACTCACTGGGCAAATATACAAAAGCTGCCCATCGCCTGGCAAGCAGATTGTCCATCAATGCTTAAAGTCCCTTGGTGCCAGTTTGGGTAATACTGAACTTAAAATGTCCATTTGCTATCAAAAGGGATATATTTTTGCCTCAACCTGTATTTTGCGCATCTCTCATCAGATCCTATTCACACACCTGTTTCACATATATACCCGCCCTCAAATACACAGGCAAAACATTGACTGGAACACAACTAGTCAAACTGAAAAACACGGGGAAGAGAACTGCAATACAAATATATATTTTTTTTAAACTTAAAGTCTATGAGTGTGAAATCCAAATCATAAAACAGTATGAAGCTTCAGGGGGTGAAGTATATTGCTTACAATACAAGGTAATTACTCACATTCATCACTCTGGTTATAAATGGAAATCTTTTCCCTCCTCAAGGCAAGCTGTAAAATAATATAAACATTTACCCATAACCCAGCAATTTTATTAGTATAAAACACAACATATTTGCTCAACCTGCAGCTCTTTTCCAAGCATGTATTATGCAGTAATCTCCCTATTTTACAGTAATAGGTTTTAAATGTAATAAAGAAACACCAAGGGCACGTTTTGCTGCATGGGAAAAGTCATAAATCACACTGTGTCTGCAGAGTGACAAATTACTGATGTCATCAACACGGCATGCCAAAAGCAGAATCTTACCGTCAGCTGGTGCACACTGACTTATAGGCTGACACTGCTTATAGCATGCTGGAAAAGTGTGTGGTACAAAAAGAGCAATCCTGAAGAGAAGTTCCCACAGTTAGAAGCAGATACTTCACATAGTTAATATGTGTCTGTTTTGGGTAATATACAGTAAAGACGGTGCAAGACTTGGATGGCAGGCAAACAACTGCTATGGCTACTTTGTGGCTTCTCTGCTGCTTTTGATATGATTGATCTTAATTTTATAAGTGATCGATGTTTGATAGGTTTCTCTCTCTCCAATACTTAAAACCCTCTGACACTTAATCAGTTGCCCTATATGTCAAATTATGAGGCTCTAGGTACACCCCAGCGTCAGTTTTGGATGCTCAGGGACAACATCAATTTACGTTTGTTACATCACTTGTGAACTTCGGTTTTTACATTAACTGTACAGTTTCTACTTGTTAAATGCATTCAGTCTCTTTTTTTAAAAAAAAAAAATGGAATATAGAGAAAACCCCTTTGTTTTTAGGATTATTTTCTTAGGTTCAGACAACGAAAGTATGCGGTTAGGTTTAGTAAAAATAATGGTTTGGCTTTAAATACATATTACTAACATAATGTCATATGCACCATGTGACATGCTTCACTAGCATAGTATGCTACACTTACTAGCACAACGCATTATAAGTAAAAACCTTAATTGGCTTTTGGTTTGACGGAGGACACAAACTGCAGTCTCGGGGGTGAAAGTCTGAGGTTTGTTTGACCAATTCATCTCTTCTTGAGCCCATACCAAGTTGGTCTCTCTGGTTTCTCTTGTGGAGTATTGTTAAGAGACTTTAACAGTTGTATATATTGTGATATGAAAAACGAAAAGCAGTGCCAAGAAAAAAGAGACAACAAAGATTAAACAAATCTGGCACCTGCACACGAAAGTCACCACGGACAGCAGGCACTTCAGTATAGTGAGAAATGCAGATTTCCTTGCAGTAATAGGCTAAATCAGCATGTGAACTAGTTTGGCAAGGGCTTGAATGTAAAAGACATTCATTTATGTGTTAAAGTCCCGCAGTTTGGTTTAAAATTTCTCAGGTCTTTTAAGTACATTCAATATTACAAGAACATCCAAAATGGCTGCTCTGTAAAGCATTAACTGTATAAATATATGGACAGTAATTAATACACAGAGTACACTCTGACACTCTGTTATTAATAGTCCTTCAAAACTTGCAAAACCACGAGTAGAAGCAGAAATGCCCCTAATTTCTGCAACGGGCCAGGAAATATTAAAATGAGCAATCCCACCCTCGTAGATGGTTACAAATGACGAAGAACCGCTGGAAAGCTTTCCACTCAGCACTCTACCTGCATAAGTGTGACTACTGTACAGACCAGAAATTATACAGAGACAAAAGTAAACATGTCTAAGCAATGTTTACTTTACAGCACACCTCATTTACCATGAAAAAGTTTACTGAATTAAGCAAAGACACGGTGAGAACGGGAAGTGGCGAAAGGGAAGGAAAGCTGAAAAATGGGAGACATAGGGCCAAGGAGAGATACCGAACATCATGTACACATACATGAATTAATTTTTAAGATTTATTTAAGAAAGTGTATGGTTGTATTCTCTGGCACCAGGCCACATCACTTATACAGGTGTGAGATCTGTTTCTCTCAGATGCATGCTCACCCACGGCTCCTCTCTGCCGCAACATTCAGACATGTTTATTTGGACACATGCCATAAATCCTAAGCTTTCGGGGAGGCATGGGGTGGGCCTGGGTATGGTGCAGGAGGCCTGTCCTGCTCCAATGATAATTTGTGGTTTGGTGCATGTTCGCCGGTCTACAAAGAGGCCTCAGAGTGCCACTGGCTGGCTGCACCTATGGCCACGTCCACTACAAATAAGCCAATGACCCTTATTCTGCAGAGGGAAATATTTGTATAATATAAAGTTATTTTCCTGAATTTACCTTCAGACGTCTTGGGAAACTGTTTACATTTTAAAATAGTATATATACACTTTAAGGGAGAGATATAATATGTTCAGTGAGAGTAGGAAGGTAGCATATAAAAGAATTGGAAGCCAAATTAAGGCTATAGTAAAGCCGCATGACACATTTTCTTTAATGACATAGAAAAACTTGTGTGTAAAAAAAAGATCCCCGCTGCAATTAATACGCACAGTAAAGCACACCTGAAAAACATAACTTTTTAATGAACTGTGCTGAAATGATTTCATTTTTTACAGCATGGCAAATAAAAGCTTTGCAAAAATTTAGATAGTGATTTGGGGACAAGTTGGAAAATGATTAGCTGCAAATTAATTCTACTCATGAATGATATCCATACTAACCTCCAAAGCCTCCTTTGAGCCCTGTACTCTCTTAACCTTAACCTTAACCTCTGCTCTCTCCCCGGTCAACACACTCTGGACAAAGTCAATTTCCTGCCAACACTCCCTTATCCACTCACAGTGTTTATAGACCTCCTTCTGTAGAAAAGGGCCGCTAATTTAGAGCTATGCTTGTGTCACCTGGTGAATCTCATGCCCCAGGACCCCGATCGGAACTGCTATGGGTCAGAGGTGACTGTCTGGCCCCTGGCTTATCAAAGCTGTGTTTATTTAAAGTCTATGTGCAGCAATGGACGACAACAAACAGAAGGACCACAGGCAATGGAGCAATTTGGAGACAAATCCTAGTTAGGCATACAGATTAGGCGTGCACGTTGCAGAGTGTATAGCTGTTGAAATGTCAGCATTGTCACTCTCAATCCCGGTGACGATGGCTTGCTTTGCTCTGGAATACTGTAAGGTGAATGCACCTCGGCACCTTGTGACATTCACAGAAAACCTGCAGAGGGGCTGAACTCGGGTGCATGTTTACAGGCTTTCCTTGGATAAACAATCTGTCTTGATTGGCACTTACATGAGTCCCCCTCTACAAATCTGACATACATCTCATCCACAGAAATCTCAACCTGAATAGTAAACACTTTTTTTCAATCTCTGCTAATACATTTATGGCAAGAATTAACTGTCAAGCTGAGAGTCCAGAGCTGTCCAACTAGATTCCTTACAATCTCCCATTGCACAATTTCCTAGATAAATCAAACACTCCATTACACTTGTTGCGCCTATAATCCCAGAGCAAAAGATTATGGAAACACTTGTAATACTAACATTAGCCTAGTCATAAATACATCCGAAAAACAACTTGAGGCTCCCTGGAGCCTGCAGGTTCTGCTCGAGACACCACGTAGTAATTTATGAACTAATTACCAAGGTGCAGAAGAAGCAAAAAAAAAAGAAGAAAAGGTCTAGCAGAATTTTAAGCAGACTGTCAAAAGAAAAAGCATCAGTCATTTGAGCAAGTGCCCCATGTCTCCAAGTGACAATGCCTTGTGGCTTTAGGAATTATGACAGTAGTATAGGAGGACGTAGGAAGACATTGTTATAGAGCAACAGTCCGCATAGAGAGGGGGACAGGGATGACTGCCCACTGATCAGTGAGACGGTGTTGATGTTAATGAGAAAAAACAAAGGTTATGTTACTGTTACCCTTTTTCTATTAACAAAGGTAGAGCCCTCTACCCAAGGGTGCTGTTCTCCTACACCACTTGCTAAAGCGGATGTAGGATAGCAAATGCCATCATATTCCTTCGTTTATATACTGAGGGCTCCATACCTTTTCAGGTAGGCATGTCATGATTTGCTGACTATGTTTATGCAAAGTTCAGTGGGCAAATGCACGCTCTAGATTGGAAGAGAGTATTACCTAAAGAGTGCAGTAAAGGGCAAAGCTATTAGGACTAGGGTGACAATACAGTAATATCGACTTTTGCCTTTGAGCTAACATTCACTATAGCATTGGTACATCGTAAAACGTATTTTTTCAGTTAATTTGGAGGCAATTCTTGCCCCATAATGACTCTGCCATATCAAGCTGTAACATTACCAAATATCTATCCACGTGTCTATAATGCACTTTATAAAACATGGGATTTTCTTGGATGATTCATGCTTTATCGGCATGAATGAAATAAAACATGAGCAGTGATAAAGTGGCAGTTGATGAGGTCGTTGTACCACCAAGAAAATGGGTGGCTGATAGGAAAGTATACCATTAACAGCTGGAAAAAGAGGTGAGTTTACATGCCAATACCCTCCACTACACCGCTGAACGTGAGTGTGGTTATATCAACACTATGATTAGTACTGAAAAACACCATGCTTTTGCTTTGGTGTAGAAAGGAGAAATTGTCATTTAACATTTTGTCTGGATCTTTGTACAAAAATATTAAAAATATGCTACTGATGTTATAAAATATTGTTATTTTGGTCAATTGTAACCTCAGAGCAAAGTCATTAGAAGAAGCTTTGGGCTCCGCCACACACGCCCGTTAAAGAGCATCCCGAGAAAAGGTAAGGTGTTAATCACGCTTGACCCAACTGTGTTTTCCCACCGGTCTGCACTATATGTAGCCACACATGGTGTCAGGGATGGCTCCCCTGGTTTATTTACTCTCATCTCTGGATCTCTGGAAGCTGTGTGTGGCCTCCATGCTCCTGCGTTGTAAAGGCACTGCCAGAGGAAACGTAACATTTTACAGTGCTCTCTATTGGTGACAGATCTAACACACGTGGCTGGTGGAGTTCAGACACAATGAGAGATGGATTTCAGACTTCAGCTCTGACTGCAAGTAAGAGAAATATCCAGAGATTAGAGCCCCAAATTGTACATACGGATGTATCTCTTTTAACTTTAATGTTAACTGATGACAAAACTTTTTACTAACCCTTTTTTAAAAAAGAAAATCATGACCGTTTGATTATTATTTCTTAGCATATTAAATTGCATATGTGGAATACAAAAGTGCACTGTATAATGTGAAACCTCAGCCTGACCAGCAGTTTAAGTTCCCTTTTAATAATGAACTGATCCATGTGGCACTCTGCTATTCCTACATGATATGAGAGGTATGAGAACAAAGTCGCCCCCTTTGTGCTTCAATTACTGCTGGCAGTATCAGGTCACCCATCCTCTGCTAGATAGATTTTAGATGATCTCTCCTTCCCGGCCTGCTGTGATTGTTTGGCAAAGGAGGCAGGTTTTTATTATACAGTGGCAGGACCTGACTCTGTTTCATTATGAAGGGCAGAGGGGAGAAGGAGGGGAGGTAAGGGCGAGGGCGCAAGACTGGGATAAGTTCCCCTTTGTGTACACACAAGGAGGTAAAAGGCAGACTGTATGTGGCGGCTAGGGGATCACTTGAGTGGCTGCACGGGTCCTGTCGCGTGGCCCTGAGGCTTTCCTTTGGTTAGCAAGCTCAGCCCTCCCTGTTCACAGCTTCAGAAACGGGCCTTACAGTATGGCCACCCATTGCTCTACCAGTCACTGACACACATATGGCTGCTATGGATAGTAGAAAGTGGAATATTGTTAAACACTAACAGTAATTATGAAGGTGGACACAATTACTGTATGTCCACATTTTTCTCCATTTACTGGTTTGATCAGGTTATGGGCAGTCATGGTCCATAATGTTTTGTGGCCCATGATGATTTCTGATAATGTGTTTTACATAAACAATGCATCAAGGAAAAAAATAGCTTAATTTTGATTTCTTTCCTGACATAAAACTAATTTTTTGTTTTGTTGTATGTGTGTTTGCTTTTATTGGTTTAGAGGTAAAGGCAACAGATGCCAGTGCCCTATGGTGGGATTAAATCCTATACAAATAGGCTAACACTGAACTTGTGCATAAAAACATGTCTGAAACCTTTGAGCTCAGCTGAGATGGAACATTGTTATGCATATAAATGCAACAAGGGGCATGGAAACAATATTATGGTGAAAAGCTATGACAATAAGGGACCCACTCATAGCTATTTTTTCTATAGAAGTAGCATGAATATATTTCTGTCACCTACTTTTACTCACCTACAGTTTGCATCCATGTCGGGATGCTTCACACACATTTTCCTCTTGGCAGTAAAGAAGATTCAAACTATACAGTCTCCACAATTTCAAGGTGGACACCCAAGTTCAGTGTCACCAATTCATCATCTGACCAAATATCTCCCTCTCTGTTACTGAGAAATGACATTGCATAAAAGGGCCAAATTTTGAAAGATTCCTTCAGGGCATTCTTGGGATATCACATTCATGAGAATTAGACAGAGGAGGTCTCAGTGACCTTGACCTTTAACCTATGACCACCAAAATCTAATCAGTTCATTGTTAATGCCAAGTTAGCATTTGTGCCAAATTTAAAGAAATCCCTAGCAGCATTCTTGAAATATCACTTTCAGAAGTATAGGACTGACGTGCAGATACACCTCAGACAACCCAAAAACATAATGCCCTCAGCAACAACTATTGCCGGCCCAGAGGCATAAAAAGAAAAGAAAGGAAAATACAAATGGTTGGAAACTGGTACCAGCCACTAGCCAAATACTGGAAAATATACAAGTGGCTGCTAGATTTGCTTCACTCACCAGCCAAAAAAACAATAGTCATCTATTGAGTGGCTGGTAGATTTTGGACAAAAAAAGGTTATTTTCAACATAAAATGGTGGGTGTATACAAAGGGGGCACAGGCATTTATAAATATAACTATTTATGGGTGAGATAATGCATTTTCTACGCATCAATATTCAGCCCATTAATTTTTTTGTTTATGTTGTTGAAGAACCTCACATGAGAAAAGACGTAGAAATGCTCTGCAGAGCATTTGTGAATCTTTGCTTTGCAGATACAAATGAGTTGTTTTACAAGCTCAGCAACTGACTATAATATGTGTTGGTAGTGAATCTGTTTCCCTGTTTTTCTCTCAATTCCTTAACTGGAGAAACCCAATGCAAATGGTTTCAGGGACTATGTTTTACGTTCTCTGCTAACTGTCTCAGACATTCACCTCTTCCTTTTCAGGAGGGCATGCGTGGGCACATGTGGTCTAAATTATGATGTTATATGATGCAAAAACACTGTGGCTCAGAGAATCAGTGAGGTGTGAACCATTGCTATGTCTTCTTTCAGATCCCATCACTCAATTTTTTGTGCCTTCCTCAGCAAACACCACTTCCTCTGCTTGACCGTTAACACTTAATGAGTTGTTATGATGCATATAATAACTGCAAACTATTATCCAGGGTGAATGTTGTTCTTTAAAGAGGTTACATCAGTGTCTGGCAAACAGTGAGAGAGAAATTCAGCAATGCATTGAGTACTTGAAGAGTGCTCCATCTCATCATCTCCAAATGTCATACAACGGTATATATTCCTACTGATCGTACCCCACAGCAGAGGTCTGAGGCAACGGAGTGGCGATAACATGTCTCACCTTTGTCTATGACTTTTGGTATATGACGCCCAGCATGATAGCGGTGCTCCATACAGACCTGCCACCCTGAGCCTGCCTTTCAGCACCTTCTGGCCCAACAGAAAGGGCTTCTTTGTTCAGTCTTATGCTTGTGACGTCCACTCAAGACCATGCTTCCATTAGCAACAGCCTGCCAAATAACCAGGGATTGTGATGGAGCCTAATACCCACTGCATATGTAGTATTTACTTAAGGAGGAATAGAAAATTGTCCCTCCCATAGCGTCCAGAAACAAGACTACTATTATAACTCCCTTTAGTCACACTCACTGGCTTTTACCAGGATGATTGACTGATTGATTTTACCAGTAAAGGTTTGTCACCTTTGTATATTTTTGATTTATCATCATCATCTTCACTGGGTTCATAATGGCTCCAATGTTATATTCTAAACTAATTGATTCTTTTTTTTATAGCATGAAGCTCAAAAGATTAAGGTCATAATAATTAATGTCCCACGGTTGTACAGCAGTAGCAGTCTGATTTAAAATACTTTGTCCAGTTGTACAATTTTCCATGTAGGCAGAATTTTAGTTGAGCAAGCAGACTTTGCAACACACACATTCAAGAATTTCATATTTTATTGGAGTCACCCGAAAGGTGTTTTATTGCGCATGAAACACAATCCTGTACAAACATAATGAAAAGTAAACTTAAATTTCCCAAAACTTCTAGGAAGACTAAATAAGTGACACCCTGGATTTGATTTGACCTGTGGTATTTTTCCACTGGGCAGGCCCGATATTCCATGACCATGTTCAAAAATAAAGTATGCCAGTCTTTTGCTTATTTTACTTGGATACGGTGACACAGATTCTCTTATCACAGCTTTCCTTTTACTCACATTGTCCCGGTATAGACTCCTAGAGCATGTGAATTAAATCCAGGCTCCCAATTCAAACATGTCTCACAGGCAGACTCACCTGCTGAGCCAAGTCTACAAGTATATGGAAATAAAACAATATTCAAACATTGCTTTTAAAATAAACATTTGCACTTGGTCGACATAGCTGGCAAACGCTCTTCTACGCTGTCTCTATTTGAGGAAATCCAATAGGTCTCTTCACATTTTCATGGATTATAATGATGGCCATGCAACCTATCAAATCATCATGCCATAAGAGCTACAAACTCACTGGTTTCTATTTAGAGACAAAGACAATCCTTTTTTTCAACCCTACCGCTCTACCCTCAATATGCATGTATGCATGCATGTATCATCCAAGATGGGAAACCCTGCCCATCTCTGTTTTTAATGAAACTTTTTTCAGGTGTTACTGTTAATGCTGACCCTTGTAGTCCAATAGCACTGATTCTATGTAGGTTTCTAACACACATTTGTGCATCTCAGGTCCTATCAACAAAGACTTGTCTTTTATCTGCTAAGGTAATCCATGACTTATATCTAAAGCAAGCTCACAGCAAACTTGTAGTCCTTTTCCTGATTTAAACTCTCAACACATTCTCAAAAGGTTGAGTGCAAATTTTAGGCGACATATCCACCAAATACTATGCCCTTTTTTGTCCACTAAACTGATGAGAATCAGTTTTTGATACAGCCACCCACTATTTTGGACATATTCTTTTCTGTTCAGAAATGCTGTGCAAATTTAGGCATAGTTTTGGTGAATTGAAACTGGTGGTTAAAAATGAACTGCCCTATTCAAACCTAAGCAGGGCAGTCTCCACAGAGAATATTTTGGTTCATTTTCTAGACCTTCTGAATACTTAAAGAAAAGGATTGTGTGTTTGTTTGTCGGTGGTAACTGGCTAAGTAACCAACTGTCAGATGTTGAAATTAAGCCTTGTTTTACATGCTTTTTTAAAAGTCTGACCACTTCGGTGAGTCCAACATACTTGGTTATAAATCTTGCAGGTACTGAAGAGAGATGCCATGCATGCATTAATTTTTCAGGCCCACCACACACCTTTCCACAGGCCTACAACAACAAAACAAGGAGTGTGGTCAGGTTTTCCAGTCCAGCCTTATTAAAGGGGAGGAATATGAAACATGTGTCCTGTGCTTACAAAGGGCTGAGGCAACCAAATGCATCACCAAGATCAACACTTATTTCAACAACCAACAGCCATGTCGTTGTTTACAGAGAATCATATATTATTATGAAGAAAGGTTAGACTATGAATACAAAATAGAAATTTAAATTAAAATTTTAATGAAAATTAATTGCCTATTATTGATACTGCTGAAATACTTATTTCAGTATTATTCTGTCAGTGTAATCACAGCACTCCAGTTATTGGCAGTAATGCACCATTAATCTCTTATAAATACAACAACCAGCAACAATGAAGACTGTTGAATTCAGGTTTCAGCAGGTTACAAGGTGTAGGCCTTAAACTGGTTGTTAAATTGGGATTAAAACAAGTGTTACGGAATATTTTAAAACATCCCAACTAGGGATGCCACAAAAACCCACATTTCGATACCAAGTCAATGACAAAATTCTGAAAATGTGACAGTACTCATGTTTCTCCTGTACCATTGTACAGGAAGTACAAGAGATACAATCCTTTCAGCCCTGACAGGGCAGCATATACATCTACAACTATTCCAGTCTACAGTTAAATGTCAAAAGAAGAAGAACACCTACCAGAGTGGAAGAACAATAAGTTAAATCAGCTTCATCATCAGTTAAACATTCACACACACTCACACATTTTGCCCAGTAGATAGTCTGACACGTAGACTAGAGGAGCTGCTAATCAAACCAGCGATTTGAGGACAGGTGAGATAAAAAGCTTATGGGAAAGACCAACCATCACATTTTACATGTAGAAGTGCTGAAAAACATAAATCAAGGACAAATATGTCATAGGTTTTCTTGCCCTCAAAATCTCATAAATTCACATAGACCAGTAATTTGCATTTGAGGTGGATTATCAGGAATGGATAAAATTGAAATTAAATTAAATGTTTTTAATAATAAGTGTACATTTTAGTATGGGGTTTATTGTTTTGTGTTATAGAGTGGTACTGAATTAGTATGAGGAATTGTGGAATTTTACTGGTATGAGTATGAATGACAAACATTTTTGGTACTGTCACATCCCAAATTCCAACATTTGAAAACACTATTTAATAAAAGTGATACTCTGTAATATAATAAAGTTGTATTTCACTCCAGAGGTCTGTTGCTGAAGCAACATTAAATGTGGCGTTACTCGTGGCGTTTCTTTGACCCGGAGTAGTGGTCCACCTACAGTATGTGTATAATAAGTCTATTCACACAATAATTGCTGCATGGGAATACCTTTGGTAAACAAGTCAAGATATATCAAAAACAATCGGGTGGTCGCTGTAAATCCCTTCCTCTCCGTGAGCAATTGGGAACAGAGGTGCTCAGTGAGAGTTTCAGTCCCATCTGCCAGCGAGTCCATCAGGATCTGGAAACCACACTGCTTTCTCTCGCAAAAAGTCTGCAGGAATGAAGAGTGTGGTGGCTCCTGGGAGGTTGTGGCAGGACCTGGCTCACCTCAGCTTAGTTAGCTTGTGATACACTTCAGTGTACAGTACAAAATTCTAACACAAGTAGGGTTTTGGAGAAACTGCATCAGTCTTGGGACACTCTTTAGAGGAACGATGCTTGATGTTATGTCAGGAGCATTGGAAGAGTTAGTGTTTTGTTTTGTTTTTTAATATTCCGTAAATAACAATTCAAAGGCACTGAATAAAACATGAATGCTCTTTTGAAAGCTGAGTCATCTTGGGAGTGCCGTTCCCGTATTTCCTCTGTAACACCCTTGGAAGGAGGGTCGACTCATATTTGAGCCCTGCCGTGAAGTGAGCAGTATCCCATACCTATGATGAATGAGGCTCCTAGCAGGACGGTGGCAAGGAGGACAGCTCCAATGTTATCGCACAGCGCCTTGAAGCACTACACTTCTGAGGGCCCGCTCACCTGGGAGGGCCCGGCACATTAGGGCCTTCATCAATCACATCTAGGCCAGTTTCCACAGGCAGTAGTATAGACAGGCCTGACACAGCATTAAACAGAGGGCTGCTACCGAAATAACCTCATGTTCTGACCATGATCCTCTGGTAGGAAAAAATATTAGTATCACTGTCGCATAAGCAAGAAACTGTTGTTTGTTGTTCATTAATAAAGTTGTAAAAACATGGGAACTTTATCCTTTGTTTGTACAATGAAGAAAAGTTACTGTTCATGGAAAATAAACACCTCATTGTTATGATAATATGGAGGTTAATAGGAATCGTTACTCAAACAAGACTTCTCATAATTCAAATTGGAGAAATGTGGATTTTATACAAGGCTCGCCTTTAAACCTTTACAAACCTACTTGTCTGTGCAATAATTAGTCTTTGGGGACCACCAATGCCTTTTCATAGAGACATATTATCCTTGCCATTGCCGGACGTTTTCAAAGCTCATGCAATCAATGCAGAGTTAATGAACCCAGTCCTGGGGCTCCTGTAGCCCAAAGGAGGCACACGTTGAGAGGCCCCTATACCTGAGAGATCCATTTAAGGGTGAGATATTCCAAGCGGAAAAGCCTATTGGTAGCCAGGCCACAGTTTATAGGGGTCAGAACAATTGGGAGAAAAGCACACCCAATCTTTCAGGGGTCCACATGCGCAGTAACGCTGTCAACACACAAGGGAGAGCAGGACCCCTGAGGGTCGGTCATGGGGCAAAGCCTATGCCAGAGCCTCTCACCTTCTCCCATAAATCCTTACAATCTGAACTCTCACTGAATGTTGTGGGAAGGTCAGGTGTTTGGCGCTCTCTCTGGAGAGGCCAGAGTTGTCCTGTGCACGCCTGTTACTGCAGAAAGACCCTTCAAACTCTTGACCTTTTCAACTGAATGCTACTGTTTTCATTTGATACTTGAGCGAAAGGAGATTGCTCCTGAATGTCTGTTTCAGTGAATGTACTTACAGCCTAGATGGTAAAAGAAAACGTTAGCACTGCATGTTTCTGCAAACCAGGGATACATTACACGTGTACATTTGATATGTATAATATCAACATTTCTAATGTGATGTAATTCCGATATTAGCGTATTTTTTTCATGAGAGGTGGAGTAGATGGCGGATGACAGCAAGACGACTGTCAAGCAGCGGACCAGCGCTGCCTCCAAAATATTGTGGCATCAAAATTAGGTTATTTTAGTGAGACACTGCAGCAGTTGCAGCAGCAATTGTGCCATTAATACCGCGTGGTTTTCTTAGCGATGCCATGACATTTCAAGCTGTGATTGTGGCACCAAAACCAGGCATTTTTAACCAAACCATAACAAAGCGTTTTTTGTGCCTCAACATATTAAGCACAGAGTTGTTAAAACGTAAAAACGTAAAGTAAGGTAAAGTTTACATAATACATAGTAATATATAACAACTTACAGATGTTACATATGTGTGGTTTGCAGACACAGACTACGCCAACATTTTATCTGGTATTTGGGTTAAAACTCAAGATGAAAACATGACTAAGTTATTATATATGCCTAAGGAAGAGGAACAAAAACTGACTAGCAAGCTATTGTTGAAAATATCTGTTTAGTTTTTAAGGCTGCCATAGGTTTAACTCTCATTTGGATTGCCCATGGTGAAAAAATGCACTCGTGTTTTTTCTTTTTTTTTTAATAAAACCTTCCACCAAATGGCCAAAGCTGTTGAATGAGGCTTCCAGCACACTGCAGTACATTGTGGTACACTGTACCCTGAGCAAGGTGTGCTGTGGTATCTGGCCTCTGTTTTTTCTAAGAGGTGGAGCGTGCCTGTCTGCTGTCTCCTGGTCCGGCTCTGAGGCTGTGGGAGAATCGGAGGGTGAGCAGCTATTTGTCTTGGCCCAGAAGGGACATGTGTACTGCACTATAGCTCACTGGATAGGTGGATGTGGGCACTGGAAGTTGGCATGGTACATTCATACTCATTATGACAAGCACACACGCACATGTCCACACACAAGCTACACCACACACAGACAGACACACACACACCACCTCTAGTGGATCCATTCCCAGAATATTTTGGAATTACACCAGCTGCATGTACTGTATGGAGTGTATGCAGGTTGGCCGTTTGGTTTGGCATTGCCAATAGACTGGAAAGATGTCATGTGACTTCTGGAAAAAGTGGTTCCCACCAGCCTTATGTCTGCATGCCAAACTAAAACATGGGCGATAGAATGCGGCACAGTCTGAGACTATTACAAGCGCCAAAACAAGGTGGGCAATTTAAGATACCTGCTGACAGTAAGTGAGTATACTTATTTATATTTCAAGCAATCATTGTCGTCAATAGATTCAACATTCTTGGACTTCTTTGAAGCTCGGTGTTACTTCTGAACAATAACTGCACAGTCGTCATATTATATAAGCTGTTAGACCTGTATCTTGCGTGACTTAAAATAGGTTGGACTACTAATGGTGCTAACAGGGCCAACAGCATTTAGGTGACCCAGCAAGGTGGCAGTTCACCTAAGCTGATAAACAGGTCCACAGAAACACAAGTCTGTTGCCTTTAGAGGGATTTAAACCAGCAGACTTGCAGGGGCCTACACTGACACTGACAGCTTTATAGAAGCATGACACTGGCAGGACTGAAGCAGTAAAAACACTAAGACAACATACACCTTAGGAAATAATGATTCCACCGGCAAGTACATTAAGTTTGTTTGTGTGTGTTAGTGTATGCATAGCGTAGTGTGTGAGAGCCACAATTTGGCATACAAATCTCCATGTCTACATGCTTGTGTTCATGCAAATGCAAACTGCTTGGCATCGAGAAAGCGACTTCTCTGTTCACTCAGGGTCAAGTGAGCGAATAATTATAGGAGGTGGCCTTCTCTGGAGTCTGTTTATAACTCTGTTAAGGGAGAGTGTCAGTGGCAGAGAATGTCATGCTCGCTTCATAAATACAATACCACCTTGCCTTTCTGAAGTGAGCTAAGAGTAGGGCAAGCCTATAAGTGACTCCCATGCTTCCAGAGAAACACACACACCCACCCAGACAGCCAAAGCCTAACAAGACTGACTATCTACATCTAAACCAGTCCACACAAACAAAGATGTATGTACACGCAAGCACACATGAAAATACAAACATGGTGGTAAAAAAAAAATGGCTGATGTCAGAGTCACGGGCACGTTCACGCTGACACCTCCTGGGTGACACGCTGCTGTTCACAGGCCAGGGCTGCAGTGTTAGCAAGCTACGGTGCCACAGAGGACAAAGACAGCCTTCATGTGGTGTTCACTCAGCCCTGGAGACTACTTCTGGTTTTGTGTGTCTGGAAATGAGAATGTGAGGTGGCAGTGAGACCCCATCGACCCAAAATCAAGCCCAGGGGTTATTTACTCACTTGACATTTACTGGAGTTTACACTGTCTTTCTTTCCCAATGCTGCTTCGGCACATTATGCATGTATACATTTCTTATCCTTTCAATTTGGGATGGAATAATTGCAAAGGAGCAAAGGTACAGTTGGATTTCTCCAACAAGCAAATGCTGATTTCCCTCAGTGGGACATGGTTTCAGTTTTCAGCAAATTCTATATTGACAAAGACAAGGCCATCACCAAGGTAACTCTCAAGTTCAACAAGTAACGGCTTCAGTTTCTGATACACAAAACCTCTCTCCATCTCCGACACCACTGAGGAGGAAATATTAGTTCCTTAATAAAACATAATTTTGTCTGGAGGTTGAGCCTGAGGGCCCTACGAAAACAGATGTTGTCTTGTCATGTTAGCAATATCACGCGTGAGGCCGGGATCTATTTCATTCTGTTTTCATAATGAGAGGATTTCTCCCTCTCTGTCCGCTGTCTCTCACGTCAGTTTGTCTTGAAAACGGAGCCGCATTCCACACACACTGTCACCTTAATTTGCTAGCCAGATTTGAGGCCTGTTCTTGAGATGACAATATTAATTAAGGGCTAATTAAAGTTATGCAAACAAAAGCTCATATTCATATTTTCTCTGCAAAGGTAACCGTATTAAATCAGATGAAGGCTAGCGGTGGCCCCGTAGGCAGACAGGAGTTGTAAGCCATGCGTAATTAAATAACATGACACCTCGCGGCCTGCTAGCTCACTGTAGGTAACCCTCCACAACATGAGACGCATTCCAACACATACGTTTGTGTGTCTTGGAATCAGTCAGTCCTCATTGTTAAAGCATGACCAGGCCACCGGAGTAGGGGAGGAATAATACAAACGTCCAAACATATGACGTGACTGACAGAGGGATTCTCCTCCACACAGCCTGGTGCCCCAGAAAGGGCAGAAATGTCATATTTATTTTGAAGGGATCTTTTTCAGTATTGTGTACTGGCATGTATTGGCTTTTAACAATCCAAATAAATTTACAGAAAAGAACTAGAATTACTGCAATTAGGTTGTATGCCTCTACGCACTAGTCGAGTTACAGTTTACAACCATGTCTGTGAAACATGGACGCTGAACACACATCTTTGCCTGGCAGCACAAAAGATCTATACAACCAGTTTCAAGGTGGGCACCCAAGGTTAGTGTCACCCATTCAGTATCTGACCAAATGTCAAAAATTCCCTCAAGGTGTTCTTGAGATATTGCTTCACAAAAATGAGACAAATACAAGGTCAGCGTCACCTTAACCTTTGACCAACAAAATCTATTAAGTTCATTTTTGAGTCCACTTGAGCATTTGTGCCAGTTTTTAAGAAATTCTCTCAAAGTGTTCTTGAGATATCGCATTCACGAGAATGACAGATGAGTCACAGTGACCCTGACCTTTGACCTATGACCACCAAAATCTAATCCTTTCATCCTTGACTCTACATGGATGTTTGTACTAAATGTGAAGAAAATCTCTTTCATAGTTCTTGAAATATCACAATCACAAGAATGGGCAGAGGGACGAATGCACAGACATATGGACAACCCCTAAACATAATAAAGCCTCAGCTTTTGCCGCATGGAGGCATAAAGATGTGTGCCAGGATGGTAAGGGCTAGGACTGACAATGGCTTTTCATTTCTGGATGCATATTCTGACTGGGCACCTCAGACTAAACACATGCCATCTATTGTTTCCAATAGAAAGTGGGAAATGACTCAACATCGAAAGGCTTCAACCAAATCTAATAAAGTCTGTTTATGTTTGTGAAGAAAGACCCAAAGGACAGTGAAGGGGTCAAAAACAGATGGATGAGAATTGTTTAAAGATGCTCTGTCAGAGGATTTGTTTTTTAGACTCCTAGAGGTACAGAATTATGTGGACTTAACCAAAGGAGTTGCAGCTATCTTTGCAGGTCTGTCTTTGAAGTGATTTCACAAGAGCACTTTGAGAGCCGTCAAAGCTCTTCCACTTCTTTCATGTGAGTCCAGCTGAGACATCTCTCTTTCTTTCTCCGGAAGTGATAGGTGGAGGGAGGGGGTGGAAGCTGCTGGCCTGACTGCAGCAGCAGAGATAGGCTCCATGGTGTTGAAAGGCTGTCTGAGCTACTGCAGGGCTCGACTCTGGAAACACCAAGTCGACTAAATAAAGAGAAATTGCAGGCCTCTGTCTGTCCACCCACACAGCTCAGTACAGGCTGCACCAATGACAGGCATAGGAACAATTTAGACGGATAAGATGCCTGATGTCCCCACAGCCTTCCTCAATGACACTGTTATCATATCAGTATAAACAGCTCCAGAGACCTGTTCAGATTGTTGCATCCGTTCAATTTCAGTGAATTCAGTGAGGTCAGACGTTTTTCAGATGGTCAAAAGTCAAAACATGAAGTACAGTATGGTGTATATGAACTCTCTAGTGTACATTGGCATAATTATTCAGACAGTGTATGTTTAAACCAAGCCTGTTGCTGACAGGTAGGGTCTGACTGAACACACTCTGAATAACTGGACCTCTTTTCTGTCCATCGTCCTCAGTGTTTCATCAGAGCCAATACTGCACAGTTCCTGTTATGCTTAATTAGTACATGACTACGAAATCATAACATAAGCAGTGTCAGGTTCCTACTGCCCAAAAATGCTCGTTTCTAAAACAAACTGTTGCTGGGAAAGCGAGGTTTTTGAAATGGCAGTGAATGTAACGGGTGTGATGGTGGCATAAGTATGGTGGGCGGTGTTTGGCAGTGGTGCAGCACTGTGGTGCAGCCCTGCGGGTTTGAAGGTCCCCTATGTTTATGCTTTTGTCAGACACTGTGTTGGCCCCCGGGCCAGGCCCCTGGAGGACCCCTCTTGGCTGCTGCTCTCGCTCCTGTCTGCTTGCCGTGACTTCTCCATAATAAATAAGCAGCTGTAGGCCTGGATCTGCGCTCTGCATATTCTCACACAACCTACTGTAAATTAGAGGGGAAGCTATCCCAGCACCGGCACTTCATACACTTACAGCCTGTCGCACTTACCGTGTTACACAACACTGGATGAAGCCAGCAACAGCCTTTCTACATACTATGTGACTCATTCACTGAACATGGAACACGTTCCTCGAATAGTTAGCAATTCAGGGTTACCTGTCAATGAAAAATCATCTACAGAACACCAACGCTCACAATTGTTCATAGAATTCAGATGATAGATAGGATCCAATGACTTAAACTGGTAAAAACACTGAATTAAGCCTTTTTATGTTAAAAGAAAACAACAACAATTTGTCTGGTGGTATTAAACAAATGGGGCCTATTACAGACAGCAGGTATACTGTATGTAGGCTTAGAAACTACTGAGCAAGACCCAAAAAAGTCTGCAGTAAAAATTCTGGTAAAGTTCTTAAGTTTCTGAAAAGAACAAGTGGAAAGAGCCCTGAGTAAAGCAAAATGAAGTCAGACATAACACCTCTAACCGAGGAATAACAGCATGAGAGATTCCTGCCTTCTGGACCCATTTACACATTGCTGCAGCATATATTGTGGTTTAAACACTCTTTTAGAGATCATTAAGCTATAGAAATTTCATTTGTCAAAAAGCTTATTTTTGACACCATGGGTACATTTTCACAATCCTCAGATCCACACTCCCCTAGACCCCATCAGAGCAAGCTGGCTGGAGGGTACTTCCACGCTTCAAAGAAGTATCAAAACTTTAACATCAGCAGAGGAGCCTCAGTCACGGCGCTGAGTCGGGCGTTTTTCTGACAGATAAAAACACACAGATATAAGTCGGCTCCTCGCAGTCAGGGGTTCATTTTCAGGGAAGGCCCACAGTTGGCTGAAACCACAAAGCGGTCATATAATGCACATAGAGTGTAAAAGCCGGTCAAATGGGCCCTGGAAAGCACCTTGGGTACAATTCCCTTTCAGCCAAAGCTTAGAAAAGTGGTAATCATGATGGCTGTGGGGCTAACATGGTCTTATAAGAGACCCTGATGACAGCCCTCAGATTTCCTTTGTCATTTTCATTATGCACTTCCATACATCAAGAAAAACAAAATAATGGTTCCTCTAAAAGAGAAAAACAGAGCAAGTCAAGACCTTCAGTTTAGGAAAACCAAAGTCTCCAATCAGAATCAAAGAGATCATTCTTTTTGAATGACGCAGGGAAAAACTGAAGCAAACTGAAGCAAACTGAAGCTCACGCAACAAAACCAAGGATTCAACAAAGACTGAACTGATAACCAGGACTTTAATACAAACTTGTCTGACAAGGTGATAAAGTTCCAGAGGAGAAGAGGGCGGAGAAGCACAGGGGAGAGGAATAAGGTGATTACAGATGACAGAAAACTGGCAGGTAGCTGATTGACTCGGAAAAACTCTGGGGTAGGGAAGTACTAATGGGGTCGATTCAAGGTGTAGATGGGTAAATGAGGGCGAAGAAGTGCAGGAACACAGGAGGGGAAAAACATAAAAAAAACCCAAGAAAATACAATCTTCTTAATAATAAACCAACTGAAAACAAAGTGAAACAAAGACAGATTAACTCATTAACTTCTCCAAGCAATAGCCCTATGATAAGAAGTATGCACAAATGTGTACAAAAGAGGTAGAAATACCTATTTTATGTATTTTATGCAATTTCACAGTTGGAAGAAAAAAGACATCCAAAATTTACCCTCACACTCTTTCACTGGCATGCTGTGTGAATATGAAATGCAAAGCAAACTTTGGACTTCATAAGCATCATTAAAACGTTGCCACTTGTTATTGCAATGAACCAAATGCCTCCAGGTGCCTCTGGTATTATATAATATGTAAATTTGTTCTGGTCCTCACTTTATGGGTCCTCAGATTTGAATGTTGTTGTGGTAAATGACAACAAATGTCAGTGTGAAGATTAACTCTGGGTTAATGAGTGCAAACCTGACCTGATAGAGCAGACTTACTATCATGCCAGATGTTTTGGAGTTAGCCCACGCAACCTCCGCTGGGGTTCAGGGGAGAGGCCAGACACGGCTGTGTGATGGCCAGAAAGAGGAAATTTGTAAGGCTCTAAATCCCTTCATGAACATCTTTTTTGTTAGCATCTAAGGACAGCTTAAGTGTGTTTTCTCTGAAAAAAAAATCCTCTATACCAGCTGATATCTGCCAGAGTCGTTGGGTTGCTTGCCAAGGTGCTACTATGCAATGGAAAATAACTTGCTATTATTGGCCTTTGCCACTTCAGCTCATGTAGAAAATCACTTATCCTGCATTAAATCCTTTGTGAATCCAAGATAATTTCTCCCTACAATTAAACTCAAATTGTGGATGTTGCAATACAACATCTGGCGTTTCACCTGGGAGATGTATTTGTTGTATATATGTGTGTTTTTTTCTCTCTCTCTCTTTGTGTGTATGTGTGTGTGTTGCAGCCTGTGAGTATTTACATGTGTACACTAGAGGAAGCAGGGCCTCCAGGAATTTGATACACCATCCCACTCAGGAAGAGAGCCCAAGTCACATACCAGATAACACCTCGGTAGAGTTGGCGTTGGATGTTTGGTTAAAG
This sequence comes from Plectropomus leopardus, assembly GCF_026936395.1. NCBI lineage: Eukaryota > Metazoa > Chordata > Actinopteri > Perciformes > Serranidae > Plectropomus > Plectropomus leopardus. The sequence continues at coordinate 18,147,014 of NC_142193.1, read as the reverse complement.
CCGCATGCATTATGCATGCCCTCGCACTGTAAAAGTACACATGTGTCAAAAGGCTCCCATCATCATCACTCCACTCGACAGATCCGCTTCCATGGTACAGGGGTCCCTCAAGGAGACCTGGGCTCAATATTGGAGGGGAAATCAGTCATGACACTAATGAGGCCCAAGAAAAATGCTCTGAGATCTAGTCAGATTCTCCTTATTCATAATATTCTTGAGGGAGGTTATTTCGGATTGATTTCATCTGTTTAACAATCTATTCAAGTCATTTTCAGAGAATGTGTTGTACCCAAGACATACAGGGTATTGTCAAGACAACAATCATGATGTATCTTTTCTTTTGCATGCTGTAACTTCTAATGTGACCCAGTAAGACAGATCTTGTTGTCTTCTTCCTTCTTTACATCTGCTCAGTTCCCCCTGAGGTCAGTTGATGGTTATAAATTCTTGATTGTGTCTCTGCTTGTTTAAAGTAAACACAACTTCATCAATCAACTCGCCCCCACAAGATAGTATCTACTCTAACATCTTGTGGTGCACAAAAGTTGCCACTGCTCTTTCTTCATGTAGGTTTCCAGTGTGACTCTAGTAAAGTTGTGGTGGGAAACACTTTACCGGCAGGCCATCGCCTTTGACCTCCAAATAGCAGGAAGAGGAGGAAGAAGCCAAGGTTTGACCCTCAGGGGACCATTCCCAGACAGGGAATCTAGCGCGTTGAAGGAACATGTGTGGTTTTGATATCCGTCATGCTGCTGAACAGGAAACAGAGGTGAATGGCATAGGGAATCATCTGCTGATCATCTGGGATATTGGGCCTGGAAGGGCTCCACCTGAATCTTTTAGAAAACCTTCACACAACAGTTTTACAACATGTGGAAGAAGGGAATATTTTAAATGTTTTTCAACAAAAGAAAACTTTGGCAATATAGAAATGCAAAATCACCACAAAGTCCATGTGTCTTGCTCATAAGTAGAAGGGGCAGTGGGGCCTTTTGCATATCTGTGCCCAAGGGCTCATTGTCTCACAATCAGCTCATGCATAGAGCTAAAACAAACTGACTGCAACCTTAACTATGCAATCTGTGTGATCCTGCACCAACAGACTGAAACCAGTAAAAAAAAAGACAGAAGAAAGAGATTATGGTCATTTAGTATAAGATTTACGATTGAGTTTGCCCAACATACCAATGCTACTGCAATAGAGCCAAATCATGTTTGTTTTATAAAAAATGATGGATGAGTTGCAAATCCTTTGAATATTCAGATTTTTATATGCTAGCTGTGAAGCCATGTCTTGGTGTGAGGTTGCTTCTATTTCAGTTGCAGGCGGGAAAACTCGGGGGCTGCAGCAGACACTGTGGCGCTGCAAGTCCCGAGCAATGTTAGCCTGGCTGTGCTGCTCGAGGGGGTTTTTACACCTGAATGTGAGAGGGCCCGGGGACATCAGAACCTTATAAGCCAGAGGACCCCCTACAGCGCCTGTCCCAGCTTCAACTGTGCCTGCCTGAAGAACGCCTGTCAAAACAAGGATTTCTTTTGGTGAAGGCGCTTTAAGTGAGTTGTGGCTCTGACAGTGATGAATGGCCTTGTCCATTGAATATGAATTTGCAACCGCAAAAATTACAAACCGAGATAACTTTATTTGTACAACGGAGCTGGCGATAAATTCAAATTCAGCACCTGATGAATTGGCACATAAATGATCCGTACTCAGTAAAAGAAATTCTCCTGGCGATCCTGCGGGGAATGAAACGGCAACAGTGAGGTTTTCTGGTATATAATAGCCTGTTTGCTTTCAGTTGCTTCAAGAGTGATTAGCCTTTACTACGATAACAAAAGCCTACCTGTCACTCGCAACAGAATCATGTAAGAGTCGTGTAATGCGATCTGCTGAGCCCATGGGCTGTGAACAGCAGCTTTATTGATTTTTTTTGGAGGTGGTTGATATTGTCAAATTTAGAGCAGTGCGTTGTATCTTTTTTCATGGAGTCCAGCCGTGTGTGCTAAAGTAAACAAATTGAGTTGCAAGGGGGTATGGTGGGGTTTGCAGGGGGTGGGCTCATGTTTGTGACACATGCAGATCTTGTCAGGATCAGGAGGAGCATGTTGGGTTGATGACAGGGCAGAGGTGGTCAGGAAAACCTGATCTCTTTCCTCAGGGAGGACCAGTGTACTGTAGCTTCCTGTTTAGTGGGACAAAGCCACGGTGTACCTCAAGACGCTGTATTACCCCTACCATCCCACGTCAAGCCCCATCACCTCCCACTCTACTCCACTCTACCCCATCCATCCCCACCTCCACGTGCGCTTTGATTTCTAGCCAAAGCAAACAGCAAACTACTGGCAGCCGCAGTCCCCGTTCCCATGGTGACAGCGCACAAGGGCACAGCGTTGGCCTTGATGATTTGGATCTGAAGGGACGGACAAAGAGGCCAATTCAGAGCCAGCCGAGACATTTGGATGCAGGCAGAGCTTTCTGCTGGACACTGGGCCTGAACACACAAGAAAAAAAATCAGCAGCGGGCAAGACTTATCGCATCCAATCAACCAAGTGATATTAACACATCCTGTCACTTGGAGGAGACTTGCCGAACAAAGAGGGTGCTTGTCAGGGTTGGATGGGATCAGTAATAGGGGTGTAATGGGGAAGGATACAACTTCAGCGAGTGTAATTAACACTGTGTACTGTTGAGAGAGTCATGCTGTGTCTGGTCTAAAAATACAGTGGAGCTGTCATAGTAAAGAGGAGTAGAAACTTAAGCAGTCTTATATTTGGTTTCAATCTATAGAGATTTGTGTGACAAAGAAGTCTAAAAGGTCTACTCACTGTTTTTTTTTTTTTGAGAGTTCAACCATATATATGATCTCTAAGTGCAACAAGTATTCATCAAAGTGTCAATCTGTAATTATTGATAAACTGAATATTTGGGCTTGTTGAAGCATTGGGTGAAGAGATAAATGTAGAAAAAATAAGTATGATCATCAGTAAGTGGGCGACATACTGTTTCCTGAATTGGAAAAATGGAGGCTAAAAAAAAACTGAGATCACATGGTAAAACTTAGCAGCGCTGATCAAAAATAAAACAAGATACTATAACTGTGTTGCTTACTTCTCACCTCAAATGTTTTCAGAGAAATACTTTATCTTACCATTTAACTGTAATTTGAGGTAATTTATTACTAGACTGCCAATAAAATGTTACCTGTGACAAAAGGGACAAGATTGAGGGAGCGTTTATGAGTCTGGTGAGGCACAGTGCATAAAGTATTTTGATTTCTCTACTACAGAGACTGTGCAGTTTAATGAAAAAATCTTTTTTTAAAACAGTGAAATAATTATCTAAGTAAATACAAGATTTGAGAGGAAGTATTATCTAACAGATTTGGTTGCATTAAAATCACAGATTGCATGAAGGTGCTTCTTCTCCCTGCAAAAACTAAAAGTTTCAATGAAACATCACTCAGGTCTGCATGTTTTCTTTAATTCCTGTTTGTTAATTTTAGAAAACCTTAGGCACTCTATAGAAGTAAAGCAGACACAATGGGTGAAATGATTCTTTTGCAATTAAGCACAACTCAAAGCACTTTCTATTAACGCCTGGGGAAAAAGGCCTGACCTATGTGATCTGTAACTCAGACAATTTGTGCCAAATAAAACCAGAATAAATCAAAGCCATATTTCAGGGTTGCCTCACTGAGATGTAAATCTGGGTCTCAGAAAGGCTCTGTGGCCTCGCCCTGGGACTGGAGGTAGTGTGTTATTGTTGATTAAAATGGATTATGGCTGAGATTACAGTCTGTCTCCTCCCAAAGTCCGCTCTAAACTAGCCCAGCGCCAGCAGTACAGGTCACTCTGAAAAGAAATAGACTCGGTAAGAGAGAGGCTCTTTCAAACCAGCTCTACAGTCTGTCTGACTGAGTGTGGTTTTAGTGACACAGTGCCTTTTTCTTTTTTTATTGGACCACAGAGAGGGAGAGGGGTTGATTGAGAGAGGAGGATAAAGAATGAAAAGAGAAGGAAAAAGGGAAAGAGAGGGTGAGAGTGTGAGACAGAAAAGTAGAGTGATATATGACACCCAGACAGAAGGAAGGACAGCTATCATGTGCCTGCAAACTTTTCAGACTGACCAGTCCTGTCTGCTGGTGGGCAGCGAGTTTGTGGACTGTGGCTGCGGTGACCTGTCCTCATAGAGCTGGAAAGATTGTTTTCACATCTCTGCTGGAACACAAGTTCATCTATACATAGCAAAGACAACTCTGACACCGATGGAAGAGCTCCATCAGTGAATAAACTAGCCTAAAAGCTCCATGACATTCATTCATCAAAAACTGAATGAATAAATGCAGAACATGCAAGATTAAAAGTTTACAGCCATGCTAACTTTGTGAGGTTGCACTGGCACAATGACAGTTTGAGTTAAATGCTAACATCAGCATGCAAATCAGCATGTGAAAGTTAGCATCGCCCTGCATGCCTCGTTAATAAGCAAATGGGATTTTACGATTGGATTTTGGATTTTTGCAGAAAATAAGCTCTGTGCCATTTATAATACTTGTGAACACCACTTTTAGGATTTTTAAATCTTAAATGCAATCGCCACAATTAAAAAAAATACGTTAGAGTGGAAACAAACTACACTGCAGTCGCATGACCCTTCTACAACAATGCTGCAAAACCATGTCCAGCGTGATGGCATTTTGCAGTTTCATTTAGCTACTTTCTAGCAACCGCATTTTTTAAGACACATAAAAGCCTCAAAATTCATTCTGACATATTTCATGTTGCAGAACAAAACCCAAAAGTCTCTTAAGCTTGTGTTAACCACAGACCTTATTTTAGACATCTAACCAAAACCCTACTGGGAATGCCACTAGTTTTGCAGGTATTTGATTACACATAGAACAAAGTTACAATTCCTTGAAAAGGGGGACATGATGTCCGTAGCATGGCTAAAAAGTTCTGCCATCTTCACTTGAAAGCTGCCCCCCAAAGATCCACTTCTTTTGACAGGTTGGCTTATTGAAGGACTTGCAAGTACCAAATCCTACTGCTGAGCTTTGTGCAGCTTGAAGATACAGTCTGATGATTGTTTTGATGTGCCAGTGTGTACGTTATGGTTCAGTGCTAACGGCTCCACCCTGACAGTGAGATTAAAGGTTTTGTAGTGCAAACACACTGAGCTAAAAATGTTACAGACACGTATTGTATTTATAAGACAACTTTCTCTGAATGCTGAGAGAATTCCACTTGATGATGCAACTCTGTTTGAACTGTTGAACAGGATTTCATTTTCCTGGTACCAAGGCCACTGTATATATGTCAATGTCAATAAAGTTGATTTTAATAAACAACGTATAATAATGAATTTTAATCTTGTATGTCACTCAAGTCTTGCTGAAAGGGAAAGCACACCCGGTATCAAAGATATACATTTCTCCCCTTACCTGTAGTCCTAGTTATCAATCTAGATTTTTTTGGGGGGGAGTTGCAGAGTGTTGGTGACATCAGCCATAGAGATGTCTGGCTTCTCTATAATGAAACTAGATAGCACTCAGCTTGTGGTGCTCAATGCTCAAAAAAAAAAAAAAAATTTGAAAAACTCAACAGCAATGTCTCCTTCCAAAAATGATGGTCAGGTTACTCAAGATAATCCACAGACCTTGCTGTGAGCTGTTTCATATAGGAACTATTAACTTTCTAATGAACTTCACCCAGCAAGCGTATCAACTCGTGGAAGAAGCATGCATCTACTCACGGACGATAGTCTTGCGCTTGTGACAGGTTCAGATGTAAACATTAATGGCGTCTTCCTCAGCTGAGCTGTAACATTAGCGAGCTCAGTGGTGCTAGGTGAGCTAGCAGTATGCACGCTTCTTTCTGCACAGGGATGCAGTTGACGGTTGTAGTTTGGTAGAAAGAAAATAGGTCCAACATGAAACTGCTCACAAGGTCTGTAGATTATCTTGAGTGACCAGGTCATGATTTCTGGAGAGAGACACTGCTGAAGAGATTTTTGTTCTTTGTTTTCTGTACATACTGTACATATCTTATTATAATTATTATTGTTATTTTATTTTATTTTATTCTATTCTATGTTAAGTGCCTTCCTTTGTGTATATATATATATGCATTATTTTGCCCTTTTTAACAAATATTTCATTCAGTCGCTGCTGTCTTCTTTGCTGCTGCAACAAAACAATTTCCCTCACGGGATTAATAAAGTATTTCTATTCTATTATATTCTGATTGTTTGGGTTTTTTTTTGCCACTTTGAGCCCATACGCTGAGTGACATCTAGTTCCACTGTATTTGAGAGAGGGCTACCGCTAATATCCTCGCCGCTTGGTAACTCACACCAAAACAATTTAGATTGATAAATGGCAACACAGGTAAGAAGAAAAACATGCATTTTGGATGTGGGGGTGCACTGTCACTTTTAATTAAAGTGACAGTTTAGCTTTCTCCTAAGCTCATACACCTATCCAAAAGATTTTTCATCAGATGAGATTTGTTCAAAATGAGATGACTTTTTTTCTAGTTATGTATTAAAGAGAGCTGTTCTGTGTCTCTTGCATGTCTCTGTATATTTTAAAGGTAGCGCGATGAGATTTAAGGTCCAATTAAGATAACAGGCACAAGGTCATAAAAAAGACACTGCAATTGACTTGATTATCCCTGGCTTAGCTAGAAAAATCTTGAGGGGATGGCTGAAGTGTGTGTAACAACCAGAGGGGTTTTGTTGTCATAAGGCAGTATTTATTTCTGTTTTTAATTAAGGAAAATGACTCCCATCTGTTAAAAGGTTATTGTTGTGCCCGTTATAAAAGGTTTCGGCAGAACAGTTGATTAATTGAGCATGTCTTCAGTGCTGCACTCGAGCTGGAGCTGACCAACTAATTATCATAATCCAGGACTGTTTATTTTTTCTCCGCTGCCAGTCATGACGCATTGGCTGAGCCAGTGGTTTAACACTGCGAGGCCTGGTGACAGAAGATGCTCAGTAGCCGGTGAGACGGAGGGAGGAGGCAGGACAAGGTCTGTTCAGTCTGTCAGTCATCTAAAATGCTGTAATGACTGAAAGTTGATCTGTCTGGGTTGGCTGAACGAGCTGCACACTACCTACAGGGATGAAGAAAACACGGACACATTCAGATCAAATTAGTTCTGAACTAATTTACTGTATCAGCCATGATTTTTGTTTCTTATTTTCAGGTTCATTTTGTGGTATTTTAATATCCCAAGGCCACACAGTGAGAGGACTTCTTTAGTGGGGCCACAGAGTACTAACAAGTACTACTTTCATGTCTTGCTTTAGCGTTCTGTCTTTACTCTCCTATAGAAGAAATACTGTCTCATCAGGCAGTTAAAGCCAACTGCATTACTTATGCATTATATGCATTCTCTAATGGAGAGGAAAAGTAGTGTTGTATTTACCGTTAGCTCTTGAAAACGTTGGAAATGTTCAATCCACTAAAATAGTAACATCTGGTTTTTATTGGCCAAAAAGCGACAAAGTCAGGTTTCAAGAAGCTCTTTATTTTATGTCATTTTGTAAGCCACTATGTTTAGATGACACATTTGCTGTCTACCGCTCCGACCAAGTGAGCTTAGTCACATTTGGTGACCAACGCTGCTGCGGCATGTCGACAAATGTCTAGCGCATTAATCAAACCGTGCCCACAATTGTTTTGTTTTCCAACAAAATGAAGTATGCACTGTATGTCTTCTATTTTAATTTTTGGCAAGAGTGAGTAAATGTCAGAGTTAATAAGAGGTTATCGGGAAGGAAAAAGTAATTAAACTCCCTCCCTTCAGAAAGAGTCCTTTTACAGTACATGCTGGCGGATATTTCTCCCTTTTCCTCTGTCTAGACATGCAGGGCAGGACTGCAGCTTACATACTGGACAAAAGAGTCATACAGGTCTCTGGAGAACTGTGAAGACCAATCCAACATTTTAGACTTCTCTGACCTGGGTTATATACGTGAAAGAAGCTGAGGGAAACCACCATGTTTACTAAAAGCTAGTCACTTTGGGGGTACAGAGAGATTAAAAAGGCCTTAACTCAATTTTTGTAAAGGGGAAACTTCGACAGAAACCACACAAATTCAACTAGTAGTGCTATAATATGCAGCAGTGGAGCGCCATCACCCCAAACTGGTGGTCTGGTAATTTCTGGCTACTGTGCAAGTAGCCAGTAGGAGTTTAACAGTGGCCAATAAGGAAATTAAATTTCCTTTCCCACTCTACATGTTTGATAATGGCCTCCTCCAGAAACCTGCTCCCTCCTGACCTTTGCTTCCACCTGTTATAGTCATGGTCTGCCTCATGTCACTCACCTCATAACATTGACAACACCACTCCACTGGGCGTTAATTGCTACGTACACGACTCAGTGTCCTGGCTAATAATCCTGGACGGCTGGCAACATGCGTGCCCTCGCATTAAAACAGTGGCACAACTAGTATCTGTGTGTTGAAGTTAACGACAGCAGATGTGATCATTTTCCCAGCGCAGTTACACCTATTTTCTATTGAAAAAAAAACAAAAAAACAAACAGATTTCCAGGTCAGCTCAACAGCGACTAACGCTTGTAAAAATTTCAGGAGGATAGACAATATATTGTTTGTTTCTTTTTTTTTTCTTTTTTTTTTGCCTGGGAACAACTTGGTGGGAAACTGGAGCTATGAAGCCTGAATGCAGCCATTGTGTCAATATTAGAATGGATAAAGTTTGTAAACATTACTTATGGAAAAATATATTCCTCAAGAGGTGGGATATACCTTCTAATTATCAACTTATTGTATAAATAAGTTGATAATCAATGATACCTGCTTTATAATCTACCAAAATGTAGGTTACAAAATGTAAATTCTGACCATCAAACACTTAATTCCCTGCATTCTGGTATTTTTTTTTCTTTTTTCCAATACACAAATGTGCAATTTTTCTGTATCAAATTATGGTGTAAATGTCTTTATTTTGTAAAAATATAGTGTGTAAATATTTGTATATTGTTTTTAAAATGCAACTTCTAAATACTGATGGGGACATGTCCCCTGTGCCACCCTCCTGAAAATCTGCCTCTATGACATCTAAAACTCGTTGACCTGTTGTGTAAATCGAGGCTTCAGTCATCCATGGAGGAGACATGTGGCTGTGACCCCTCATATTCTCCTCTAACAGGAATGTAGGCTGCTGAAAGCATCATTAATTGTCAAATCGCACAGAGACCCTAAACATCAGTGGCCCGCAAGGACATCAGCTGCGAATCCTGGCAGCAAAAATGGAAAAAAATAATTGAGTGCATTTTAAAGTCACACGATTAATTAAAATGCTACTCCAAAACACCCTGTTTTCATAGAAAAATAACATTTTGAATAGTTGTATTTAGCATACAAGCAGTTTGGTTTTTATAGTATATGATAAACACAAGCCCTTTCTGAAATATAATGTTACAAGTTAAAATATCTGTTAGTGCCACTTTCAGCAGCTCATAAAATTCCTACTCTGTACCGTCTCTGCCAAGAGACTCTATTTTTTCTTATCATGTACAGTATCAGACTGTGAAAGTGGAGCAATAACATCCTTGAGTGTGCCTTGCCGGGGCAGCAGCAGCCGTCTGTGAAGGAAATTAAAGTGAAATACATCTCCCTGCCTGGCTCCTGCGCTTCACATACCCATAAAGCACCTCTCTGCGATTGTCATCTTTACAGCCTACACATCATTTAAGGAGCTTTTTTTCATGTGGCTGAATAAATCAATGTTAAACATTTGAGATCTGCCTAGCAACAACAATCAAAATGCAGAGAGCATTGCTGGCAGTAAAAGAATGGGGCTTGGTGTGTGTTCAACAACCAGCAATCTGCATTAATGCCATAGAGAGTGGGGTGAAGGACTTTAGTTTACTGTTCAAAGTGTATTTATTGGGCTCTAAATGCAACTGAACAACTTTCTATAAACCAAGCAGGGCTGATACTGTTTTATCATCAGCTTCTAAAACTATTACATAAGTATAAGTTAAGTTATAAAAGTAAGAAGTCTTCAGTGTTTGTGTCTGCAGCTCAGGTTGGTCAGGACCAGCCTGCGCTCACACTGAAAGGACCTTTTCATCCATGACAGAATGAATCAGATGCATAATTTGGAGAAAGCTGCTGACAGAAAATCAGTTAGGAAAATATTTGGACGTTCATACGCTCCCCCAAACACATCACATGTTAAAAATACAGAAGTTCCTGCACATGCGTGCGAGATACAGGACCTGGGGCGCCTGGCCGCTCTCTGGTCTCACTCCATCCGCCCCACACGCTCTGTAAATATCCCATCATCCCCAGGTGGTGGAGACACTAGTCAAGGCCAGGAAACTGCCAGCATGACAGACACATGTCTTACACTGCTACCACATCTTACCCCCCCTCCACCTCCACCTCCCACAAGCCTTTAGATCCCATCCTCAGTCATCTGACCCCTCAGCTGGTATAGAAAGAGAAAGTTTTGCTATATTCCAATGTATTTCCTATAAAAGTGGTTGTTGTGACTCTATGGGTCACAGCAACCTGCACAATACATACATATCTCTGAGTATAACCAAGCAAACACAGAAAGCTGCATCATCTCGCTAAGTTGGTGCACCATTGGCGCTCAGTACTTTCATTATACAGGTTGTCATTTGGGTCAAAGTCTCAAAGGAATGGCTGCCTTTTAGGAGACATACTGTATAGCTCATTAGAAACACGCTGCTTCCAGGAAAGGATCATGAAGTTACAATTTCTACAAATGGTTCAGATCTTAAGTGGTTCATTTCCTGGCAGACGGTATAAAGTACATAAATGCAGAACAAATTAACTCTAACCCTCAATTTCGTGGATACTTTACTATTCCTTCAACCATGACCACAAGAACAACATTCATAATGTACCAAAAAAACAAAACATAAAAATATAAAGCTGCATGGTCACTTTGAAAATACATGACAACCTGAAAAGTATTTAATTTAAAACATGAAACCAAAATTGAAAACTCTAAAAAAAAAAAAAGAAAAAAAAAAGTCATAGAGAATAAGAGTTACCCGGGAAAGTTATCAAGAGATTTTATACTGGATATCTAACAAACCGGAGAAACACACAAGACTGTGCAATTAAAAGAGGAATCTGGTGATCATGTTTGCCTCAGATCTAAACATAAAAGAGCATCTTATTTAGATTAAATATATCACAGATTAAACCTTGGCGCTATACAAGTTGAGCACAATACTCAGGATTGTATATAAAATAAATACATTTAGTTAAAGTTTAGCAGTTTGGAAAAGACTGTGGAAACAAAACCTTTTTCTCCAGTGCTTACTAGAACGTGTAACTATGTTGTGTGGATCTTCTGTTACTTATTCATCTGGGGTAGGAGTGATATTTCTGGTATTCCAGTAAAGTATTCTTGCCATGGGCGCATTATGGGACTATGGGGCCCTGGGCACAAATATGCAAAGGGCCCCACTGTCTTTCCTATATAGGAGCAAGATACGTACTTTGTGGCGATTTCTCTCTCTAGTCATTATGCTTCTTTTTGTGTTTTCTGTCTCTTTGTGTCTTTTTTGAGTTGTTTAGGTCTATGAGATAATTTTCTGTCACACTGAAGTAATTTTTAAAAATGTTTTTTTATGTCAATTTGGCAGTTTATTGTGGTTGTTAGTTGTTATGTGCCTCTTTTTAGTTCCTTTAAATCTCTTTTTGATCTTTCTGTTGTGATATCAAGTGTCTTCTTTGTCAGTACATGGTCATTTAAGGTGATGGCTAGGGCCCCCCCCTGACCTATCAGGGCCCTGGGCCTGTGCACAGTAGGCCTGCTTAGTAATCCAGCTATGGTTCTTGCACAGAATTGCAGATCTGGTTTGAGTTATGGAAAATAGCACATAGAAGAGCATTCACAGAGTGTACGGCTGTGAAAATGCATTGGGGGAAGAAGTATCAAATATTGTAATTGAATTTGAAAATCTAGAGGCTTAAAAATGACATCTTTGTATTTTACAATAACATCTTCACTTTCCTGTTTCATATGTGCTGACAGGGAGACAATAAAACGATTGAAGCCAAAGATACAAACATATGCACATTTCGAGGAAAAGTCTGTTTTTTTACTGATGCGGTGGGACTGTATACAGTAAGGCTGCCATGGTCCATGAATGTAAATCAGCATGGCTTTTCTGAGAGAGAAATATATGGTCTGGTTACAGCAGAGGCCTCTGAGGATTGGCCTTACTGCCGAAGCATCCTTCAAGATGATGCAACAGGTCAGCAGTCAGACTCTGTTGGCGGTCTCGGCTCCACTAAGATAAAGGCCTGATGTGAACTGAAAGAAATCTGGTTTTAAATCATTTTAAGTGGGTCTTTTCTGCTGTTTGGTTGTGACTGTAAAGGGCTTTTAAAGTGCTTTCTTACAGAAGCTCATTGGCTCTTAGCCCTCATGAGGGACACCACTGAAGCAATGCATCACAGTCATGTTAACGCTTAAAAGACTCAGAGGAAAAGAAAAGTGTTCACAGTGGACCAGGGACTGAAAGAAATGAACCAGAAACCTGTGTGTATACGGACATGTGTGTTTGTGTTGTGCATGTACATGTGTGGGCCCTTGTCCGCTTCAAGCAATCTATAAAATTGCTACTATTTATGCAGACTAGAAAACAATAGATTTAATATGTTTGCATATGTTGAGGTAATTCCATAGTGGATTTAAAGGCCTAATGGCCTGAGTTGAAATCACTGAAGTATTTGGAATCAAAGATCTGATAGTGATAGTTAGTGACACAGTTTTTGGCAAGGTTTGAGCTCTTGAGTTACAGAAAACAATGTTTAAAAACTGAAACTTTAACCACTGAAACGTTTTGCAAATGGACTGCAAACATGCAAGATAGACATCACGGTGATACAGAGAAAATTCTCTGATCTGTGGACGAAATGGCCAGTTCAGCTATTAACAAAACAGGCTACATTTATGTGCTATTAGGGCCATTTATTTTCAAAGAGATGGAAACAACAAGCTGATTAGCTGGACATTGCACCGCCCTCGCTTCAATCTACAGTGGAGAGCCTGTTTGTGTGTTAGGCAAAACTGAGGGGAAAATATTCTTGTTTTAGATTGGATAATAACATCGCAAATCTGATAAATTCAATCTAACTCATAGCCTATTAGATCCGGTGAATTTAACACTGAATAATGGTCATTTAGTTTTGACCAATAGATTGGGGTGCATACAAAGGTTGTACATAGTAGTTTAAAGGATGAGTCCAAACTTATTTCCCTTTACACAGACTGTATTTTGTAAACGTCTTGCTTCTTTGAAAAAGAATTTACAGGAAAAAAAACACCCCAAATTCCCCTATTTAAAACACTTTAATAACACTTATATGCAGTTTTAGAATAGTTATAAAATGTATTTTATACTAAGTGTCAAACATGTTTCAAACTCAGCACCACAGTAACAAAACAGTGTGTGTATATATGTGCCTGTTTCTTTGTGCGTATGTGTGTATCCCTGTGTGTTGCTGCTCTCATAAGAATTCCTGAGGGATAATCCCATAATTAGAGTAGATAGCACAGGAAGTTTATTCAGGTGGGCTTTTTAAACAGGCCTGTCTACCTTCTCTACTGTATGCAAGACAGCCAAGCACAAAAGCCTGGAAATGAGAGACTGTTTAGGTGCTTTCCACTGATATATGAGTGTAAGATTATGTGCAAGAATCCTATCAGAAATCTGTGTTTTTGCTGGTTGAAACCTGGCTGTCTGGCTGCATTAACCTGCAAATGTATAAAGCAGGGGCATAAATATAGACAGTGCAGTTGCAGTGGGGTGATGTGATGGGCGGGCCAAAAAAGAGTGGACCCTTACATTTAATTCAAAATTGCCATCTTGGAAATATGCCTGTGTTAAAAGAGGAATGATAAAAAAGGAATGTTTTTTATCAATTAACAGAAGTGCAATTTGCAATATACGTCCTTAAAAAGGCAACCTCATTACCATTACGGTAATTAGTAATTGTTTTATTTTAAATAGTAGCAATCTACAAGATATTATGCTTTCTACATAAACTACAAAAAGTCAAAGCAAACTACAAAAACTAATCAATTAATCGAATAATTCCTCTATATGACCGTGCACAGGACAATATATGTACTATAGCGTGCACCGGCGTCTGTCATCACTAAGGTTTATTGTGTATTTATGCGTTATCAAAACCAGCTATCTGGTTAGAACTGTTTGATAACGGCATCTAATAATATGATGTGTTGATTTATACGTTTGTGTAGGCTTTATGCCAATATATACAAATATCCGCGGAGGTCTGTGAACTTATTACTGCACACAGTATCTTGATGTATTTCCCTTACTAAGAAAAAACTTTTGCTTTGCCAGCTTTCATCAGTTTTAAATGAGCATTTCACACAAAAATAATAGTCAAAACATCAGGCTTGTTCTAAATCTACAACAAAGTCAAGGGAGCACTTTTGGACACCCAAAACAAACTCTCTCTGGGTCAGAGAGAGGAAGCAGATGGCCTTCCTTCACTCTCCATGTGGGATCATATACCCTCCATAAGCCCATTAACACCTTCAATACAGTAGCTGCGCTGCCATGCTGTGCATTAAACCAGAGTTGCACATCTTTAATTTGGTCAATCACTGTTGTCTGTCTTGTTGAACACAAACAAAGCCACAGCGAGGCTGCGTGGAGCCATTAGTTGTAAATTGCCAAGAACAGTGTGAAAATCCAGTTGAAACCATGTGGTTTTAAACTGCCTCCTCCTCGCCATGTTTTTGGAATCACTTCCAGCTGCTCCACAGCCACTAATGGCACCTTGGGCCCACATTGCCGTTTTAACACCGGCCAAGTCTCAGCCCCCTCCTGCCCGCGAGAAGCTGAGGAGGTTTTCAACTACTGTTGAACAAATGATTTTAGCCCATATTACGAGCAATAAAAAGAAGCCCTGCTGAGCGTCCTGAATGTTGCGTTCATGTTCATGATCAGATCCTACAGTATTTTAACAAAAGTTTCAATAGTTTCTACAAAGACATGTCATCGAATAAAAACCTCTAGTTGCGGAAAGACTGTTGATGTATATCAACCTTGTGGGCGGGGGGCGGGGGGGTCCCCACCCAAAAGAATGTAAAATTTGAAATTTTCTACTATATCATATAACTTATCATAAGCAAGTAAAGCTATACATGCAATCACCAACAGTAAAAAGCTAACATTAGTCTGTTAAAGAAGTACACTATGGTCCTATGACTTGCCAACCCTGTTCAGCGTGATGACGATCTGTAGTCTCATGCAACTTTTCTTAGTAACACCCTTTTTTTTAAGACACATAAGGGCTTCAGAATTCACCAGTGGGATATTTACTGATATATTATATGTCTTGTGAGCTTGTGATAACCAAACTATCTAAACTCCCATTCAAAACCCCCTGCTGGCTTCAAAACGAGGGAACCAGGACTGCAAAAACTCATTTTGGAGTTTTAGAACTCATTCTGGGGAACTTTATATTCACATTTACGTCATTTGAACGAGCCTGTGAGTCCTGTCCTGCAGAGGTACAGTAACTCAACTTGGACAAACCATATGCAGAACTGCAGTACACCGTTTGCAACCATGATTACATTTGCAAATGATTATTTCGTATAGCAGTGGGTGATTGCCTGTCATAGAAACGCATTTTTTATAACTTTTTTTAATCACCGTATTGCATATTTGAATAAACAAAACAGAACACAAGACAAAATTAAAAGCAAAGAAAGCACAAAAAAGTACAAAAGACCTCTTTGTGAAGGTGCTGCTTTGTGTGTAAAAGCATGTTCAGTTTAGTTCTGTTTATCAAAAACAACAACACCGCCTCTGTTCAGTTCTTACAGTATACACAGCTGTACTTACAATCTATACCAAAGTGCGGTAAGAATGTAAGGTCAGTTAACAATTGTTAGACGTCCACTGATTATCTGTGTGTGTCCAGTGTGAGCAGTTAGCAACTGCAACATATTTGCAGGTCTTGAACAATACAGGGTCTTGATGTAGACGGCCAGACAGTTTGGAGAAGCAATTGAGCGGTGTGAAAGGATTCTTTGACAGGGATAATCTCAGTTGTGATCAAAGCAAGATACTGCAGTTTGAGGGACAACCTCAGTAACCATTATGCAAAATGAACACATCCCCAACACAAATACGTGTGGGACAGCCTGGGGGAATATTTAAATGCATGTCATGGCAGGGACATTTGTTTTCAGCTTGTGTTTATATTGAAGGGAGCTCACTCAGTCTGTTGGAGGCTATCAGTGACATCATCTGAGAGAGGGGACTATTGCTGATAACCTTTGACATTACACATCGCCATCAGCTATAGAAGTAGTCAAAGTTTACAACTGAGTGTGCGGGTGGCCAGTAACATAGTCGAACATGCACTCAATCAATAACAACAAATACAGAAATGTACTCAATGTAATGCAATCCAATTTAAAGTTTTGCAAAAAAAAGAAACACCTTAAAAAGTTTGCGACGCTGTGCCAAAGAGGGTTTAACTTAACTAGGTGCTGTTTTTTCAGGCTGTACTTTACATTAGTGTTGTGTTAGATGCACATTAGATGATGATAGACAGATGTTTTTAAATACTTACTTTCTTCATGTAAGTTAATGGGAAAAATTTGCCTTGATCTAAAATTATGACAAAAAATATTGTGTTTATAATAGTCATTTTCTACTATATTTTATCAGTAATTCTACCAAAGACTTGCCTGTGTTTAACAGAGGCCATTTTTAATAGTGCTTCTCTTTGCAAAACTTGAATGTATAAATGCACAAAATTTACTCCATACATAAATGTGTTATTTTCTGAATTGTTTCAGTTATCACAGTGGCTACTCTTTAAATTCAGTGTGTATTAGTTTAAGCCATGAGCGTGAGGCACCAGAGATTGCATGTGCACATACATACATGTATGTATTCATATGTTCATGTGTCAGTTGACTGCTTATGAACCATGTTGGCTGGTCAGATGGCCAATTAGTGCTTGAACCTTTTTGCTCCAGCCCCTGAACAGTGGGGCAGGGCACATCTGGTGTCAATACATCTTAATAACTTATTGTAATTCTCCTTTTCCTGGACTGAACATGCTGGGACAGAGGCCCATTTAAAAACTTGTCAAGCAGTGTGAGTGAACCTGTTTGAATGGAGCCAGATTGCCATCACTAGATCATCAAGGGTACTGCAGGAGAGGAAAAAAAACTTCTTTTTTTTTCATTTTAAAACAAGGCAGTAAAGCTGAGAGTTTTATCGTAGTTAAAATCAATCCTTTTTTGGAAAGTAAAAAAACATTTTAATTGTGTAATGAGTGAGCAATATTCAAGAGTTAAGGGTTTAACGCATTTACACACGTTTTTGCACACTATGGCTTGATGTGGATACAAATCAAAGGTGCAAAACAAGCCAACTAATCAAGGCATTTTTGTTTCCTCTATTGTTAAAAAATGATAAAGTTTTTACAACTTATCAAATTCACCATTAAAAACAGAGGGGGAAACCTGTGCATCATTGCTGGAAAATGCAATAAAAATGTATGCTTACTGTATTAAATATATACAGTCATATATGTAGTTTGCTGTTTTTTAAACGTCGTTTCAATGTATATTATGTGTCAAGCACTTTGAGTTGCCTTCTGGTTTTACATCAAAAGAAAGTAATAAATCTTAAGTTAGTTTAAGGGCAGAATTAAGGTGAGTGTTGTGCTCCCCCAGCTTGTAGATGAAAACAAGGACAAGTTGTGGTGTTACAGTTTGGCCTCAAGGCCCCAACTTCCTACATTCTTTCTGTCTGTCTCACACATTCCTGTAACAAGAACAATACTGCAAAGGTTAATGCCGGATCATAATGGACATGCTCCACATTTGTTTTGTTTCTGCGAGGTGTTTAATTGCTGCTTTAACAATGCCATTCGTTTTTGCTGGGCGCACAGAGTTTTGCTTTGCACAGATCATTATTTTCTCCATAGAAAAGCTAAGAGAAATAACAATGGCTAAATGTGCAGCCAATACTTTCATCAAGGTTAACTTCAACAGATGTTTGGGAGGAAATAAGCGGAATACTTTCTGTCAGCAAAAGCCTACGGAATTTCAAGGTCCATGGAAAATTAAGATTAAAACATCAGATACACAAAAGAGAGCTTTTCTGTGTAAGTACCTGTGTCTTATTCAATAGTTAGAAAACAACGGGGTAATGCTGTAGGGAATGGATTGGAGGATACAGTCTTAAGGGAGCTTAGAGAGTAAATCTATCCACCATGCAATTTACTGATCTGGCTTTTGGCTGGCCGATATGTTATGAAACTAGACAAATGTCTTGATCTGTCAAACATACTTATTTTACGCAACCAAAACCATATAGTTTATGTGTCCTAGCTTGGCTGTCTTGGACGTGACAAACCATAATGTAGGAATTTCAACAGTCTTGGCAAAAACCATATGAGCCATTTATAGTATCAAAGGGAAAACCAAATATTGACGTCAAAGATGCAAAAAATTGGCAGATGCCAACGGTAACGCCTGGGCAGAAAAGAAAGTGGCTTACACATAAGCAAAAAAGACAAAAAAAAAGACCACAGTCATTCTCTCTGCCTATTACTGGCTCCTACTGAGCCCTAAAGGGAAGAGCACAGGGAGGAGTTCCCCAGAGGACAGATTACCTCATGCTGTCCCATGCTGTGACAGCAGGCATGCCATCATCCCCTGGCATCCTCCATCTTCCTCGGGGTGATGTGATGATTAAGAAGGCTGACGTCTCTGGGATCGGACAGGCATCCAGAGTCATGCTGCAGACCGCTGGGGAAGGGACATGCTGTGTCAGTATACCACTGGCTGTTTCCATGACAAAAGCAGAGCAAATGTTTTAACGGTAACTGTGGCTGTGTCCATGCTGGTGTCAGATCTGACTGCAGAATTAGCATTACATAAAAATGGTGAAAATACTAAATGCTAATGAAACATTGCTTTATTGTTTTATATTTAGACCGCTATTCTGTACAGTATAAAGCCTAAATGCTATTTATAGTCATAAATAGCAGTGCTTTGGATTTTAGACTAATGAGCAAAGCGCCATCGACCACAATCTGTGCAGAATAAAGCTCAAGTTGCTGTTTCTGTGAGGTCAGCCAGTGCAGCAGATAATACAGCTGGCCAGTTAAAACCACAAGTTTAAACAATATAACAAAACTCCCCTGAAAATTCAGAGCAGAAGAAGCTGAGCTGGCTTTCACCACTTACTTGTATTATTTAAATGGGGACATACAAGGTGACACACAACTTACTGTGGCTCGCCTCCAAACTGAGATACCTTAACCTTTTGGTTCAGAATTTAACCGGCCTATTGGTTCATTAAATTGAGACCCTGAGGAGCTGCAGCGCTGACAGGCTCACAGAAAATAGAGGCAGGGCTTCCTCCCCTCAGAGAATAATCCCATCACACTACCATTAGCATACATATATACACACATACTCCAAGCAGCTGTTGAACATGTGCATTTCCATGCAGCTAAGCTATATACATGGAGACAGCGACACATTCACACCTGTTAGCACCGGCAGCACCGGCCAACTCTGAGTGACAGCTTCCCTCTGGCCATCATCACCTCTCAATCGCAGGAGAACTGTCCAAGCAAACAGTCCATCAGCAGTGCGTCGGAAATCTCTGCCGTACAGCATTAGTATCAACAACCTTTCCACATCTCTGCTGATTACTGGACAAAGGTTCTGAAAAAACACGAAAAAATGTTGTTTTTGTTTATTAATAGAAGCTCACTTACTGGAATATGAGCCACCAGGTGGGGGTAATTAAGTGTGTGTATAATAAGACACAAACTACTGCTGTTTTCTGCGTCTTTTTGTGTGTGTGCTGCCTGTGTGGAAGTATGGACTGTCAATCAGTAAGTTATTTTATCTTATTTGTGACCTTGAACATTAAAAGGAGGCACATTGGTAGTTGCTGGTTTTTCCAATTTTATCTTAGATTTTGCAAGAACAGAAAAATAAACTGACTTCAAAAGATTTTTTGGAGTCCCAGTGAAACAGAAGTTAGAGCGTCTGCAGCTCCTGTACTGACATACTGCCTAGTGAAATGGAATATTTGTTCAGAGTACAAATACATGAAGGATTTAAATCAAATCCTTTACATTTGATTGCACCACTTAAAGTGGTCAGACTTAGCATTTTAACATGGGGGCCTATGGGGACTGACTCTGTTTTGGAGCCAGCCTCAAGTGGCCATTTGATGACCTGCAGTTTTGGCACTTGCAGCAATGGCTTAATTTTTCCGCTTGACTACAGCGTCCACAACACCTCCCTCAGCATTAGATCAAGAAGACAATGGGAGAGAATGAATGAATGAATGAATGAATGAATGAATGAATGAAAAAGGCATTTGAACTTGACTCTAAAGTATTAAAAGACTAAAG
The DNA here is from genome assembly GCF_026936395.1 of Plectropomus leopardus. NCBI lineage: Eukaryota > Metazoa > Chordata > Actinopteri > Perciformes > Serranidae > Plectropomus > Plectropomus leopardus. The sequence continues at coordinate 18,126,534 of NC_142193.1, read as the reverse complement.
ACAAGGCAGACTTTTAGAAATCAAAAAAATACCTGTTTGTCATATTTCCAGTGTTTGTTCTAAGAAAATTGGGGTCTTAGTGTTGGTGTTTAAAAATTGGCACTAAGGAGGATCTCTGATCATTGTCAAAAGTATCTTCCCATTTGCAATATTTTTAAAAACAGCCAAACAATGAGTTTTTCTGCTGCTCAAAGCAGAGCAATATATACACCATGTGTTTGTTTTCATATGTACTGCAGAAACTTAGCAGAGCTGTGAGGTTTATTTACTGTGCTGGGAGGAATGGGACCTGTCATTGATAACAAATGGGGAGATAAATTGTCTGTTATCATGGATGAAGATCATAAGGAGTGCAGAGAGGAGATGTATCGGTCAGGATCGGCATAAATCTCCGACAGCTCCTCTGAACCCGGAGAAAAGTCCCAAATGGGAGCATTCTGTTGAAATATTAGGATCTTAAGGATTTTTAATTCAAATGACAGATTTACATGTTTGCAAGGCAAAACCAGATCAACAGAATATCCTTTTTCTGCACAGAGGGCCGTGGCGGACATAAATCCTCTAAGCATGAGAAATGGCCCTGGCCCTATCTCTCCTTGTGTCTCTCTCCTCATGGCAGGTGAATAAATAGCAGCGCTTGCTTCTAAGCGAGAAAGACGGTGTGTTAAACACCTCTCTGGCATGAACTTTGATCCTTCATTGTCTGCTTATCTGCACTAAAGACCTACAGATGGATGACTCTGAAGGGAGGACGAAGGCTGTGTGGTAAAGTCATCACAGATGATGTAAAGCAAGCAAATGCAGAGGCTTCTCCACAAGTTCAAAAGGAAATTAAATACTTACTTGATTTTTGTTTCACTTTTCCCCCAGGCAGCCTCCTTTCCTTCCATCCTGCCCATTACCAGATTTATTGATGTTATTCTTAAGATCGTCTGCATAATCTATGTCATAGATTTACATGGCTGACCTGATTTTGGCCTGCTGTCAAGGTCTGACATAGTAAGCCGACTCAGAGCTGCGGAGTCCTTAGTTTGACCCAGAGAATCAAAAACGATGTATCTAAATGTCCTTATAATGACAAACTGCTCGTCTCCTCCCTGTGGATTCTCAAACTTGTTTTCAAAGTGGTGCATGACACACTGACTGAAGATATATTAAACACTGATAAATTGAAATCTCATCTAACAATGAAAACCAAGAATGTGAAACCTTTCTGGGGTATAACTTCAGACACTGGTATAGATATGGTATTTTCTTCTGCATATCACAATATGTCTGCTTGTAAATAAAGTGTTGCTCCTTAGAGATTAAAATACAAACTCTCTGTTCTTTGTCGCAGCAAATTTCCCTCAAGTGCCTCTAAAAACGTTGCTTTGTTAACATAATTTCTATGATCGAGATTACCACACAACAAAGAAATCATTGTTGTGCCATCAATGGACAAACAGATATTACGGCCACAAGGCGAGACAAGTCTGTTTCATCTGTCACTTGCTTTCTGTTGATCTCTTTCAATCTGAAGATGTATAAAAATCATGTGAAACAAGAGTAAATGCCAAAAGCTGCAGTTCCTGGAATTGTCACTTGATGCTGGCTCCAAAAGCGAGTCAATCCTCATGTTAAAATGTCCAACTTTACAGCTTACATAAACATGCTTACAGTCTGGTAAAGAAAAATGAAATGAAGTAGCTGACTAAATGGATCGAATTCTGATGGTGACACAAATCATTCCACCCGAATTATATCATTCAAAAAAATAAAAATCTATCAACTGATTTGCAGATGTCTCTTTTATCATGTTAGTTTAAAGTCATTTTGGGCCACATGACATTACGTGACAGATGTAATCACACTGTTTGGCCACTACAAAAATTGGCTTCAAAGCCAGCCACACTTTCTGGGGGTCAGATCCACCCCTTGCTCCTCCAAAGGTCCACCCTGTTGTCCAATAACGGTCACTTGTGTCTCCAAAAATCCAAAAAGGCGACAGCCATCACAGTGGCTACGTCCATATATTTCTATGGTTTAGATGTAGACATGTTGAAGGCATGACTGGAAGCAAATATGGTTAGATACAGCACATCGAGACAGTGCTTCTTGTTCATAATCTGCAGATTAAAGTGTGAAATAACAGTGTTTCAAATCAAATATCAATATCAGTATTGACCACAACTAGAAAATAATGTTAGTTAAAATGATCAGTCCAAAATGTCTGTATTTCTTATTTGTACAGTGCTAATTCGAAGGCACACAGCTGCATGTGACTGCACAGGTGTGTTATTAATTTGTGTGCCTGTGTTTGAATGATTCACACAAAAATCAATCCCCAGTTAATGTCCAATCAAACTTGTTCATTTTGCTTAAACAACAAATTGTCTTCCACAGGCTGAGCTGACCTTGGTTATCTCACAGTATGGAGACAGTTGTGTGATATCTGCGTGGGCGGGAGGCCATCCTAGGTTATCGCCTGTGCCTCCTCCAACACTGCTCATCCTCTCCGCCTCAAGGAGTTTAACAGTTTGCACAGCACCCTGGCACAAGTCCATTCAATTAATTAGGGAGGGAAAGGACAAACTACGGTATGACCTGCGTTTCCGTCTGCTTCAAGATAATAACTCACAACTCTGACGTGTGTCTAATGTGTAATTGAGTAAATCTGTTTAACTGTGAATAAGTTGCTGGCGTAGTTTGTCGAATACACACATTTCTGTAGCATAACCAACCAGAGTTTAACTTGAAGAAGTTGCAGAATTCACATCTTTTGGTTTCACTTGAGAATGTTGCCACTGTATGACGCTGTATTTGCTCACACTTCATGTATGGTATCATCTGTTTTTATGAGCTCATCACTGTTATCCACCGCAGAACCTCTGAGCCGAGCCTGAAACCATGAGTTCAAGGAGAAGCATGACCCTTCCTCCCTTTTCTGAACAGTTTGAGTGTATTCTGACATCTCAGAGCTGTTCTCCTGCTATATCGCAGTGGTGTCTCCTCTCACACAACGCAATGTTCAGCACAGAGTAGCACCACTACGCTCACGTCTTCCATCATCATGATTTTAAAAGTGCATAGAGTGCAAACACATATACCCTCATTGTGTCTATTGGTTGATGGGCCCAGCTGCTTGTGGCCAGTAATTCAGCCATTAGTCCTTCATTGGCGACTAGCCCACATCACCGGCTGTGCTATCAACCAAGCCAACTATCTGATGGCTGTGGAATACTGATGCTCAGCTGTGGGGCCCTGTGAGGGTGGACCTCTTGCCTCTTAAAAACTTCAAGACTCTGTTTTTGTGCCAGTCCTCCTTTGTTTTTCCTTTTTTTCTTAATAATGGGAGACTAAAGTGAAATAAATTGCCAGCAAACTGTGTGGAATGGGTCAAGGCTTATATATTGTTTAGTGGATTTCAAATTCGATTTGATTTTTTTCAATCACTTTGTTGTGTCATGGTTAATGAAAAGCATTACTAGTGAATTTTGGAAATGCGCCACTCATAATGATCAATATTTGCAATTTTTTTTTTTGTTTAAACGAATGCATAGCCTTGTTAAAATCAAAAGTCGCAAAGAACATTAAACAATTAAAGTTACATTTCCAATCAAACAATTTGCCGCAGTGTGCTGAACAAAAAAAGAACCAAGCCTTACATAAACCATATTTCTGTCTATATGGTTGAATGTAATGTGAGTAGACAGTGGCCCCGTCAGACCACAATGACTTCTACAAATCACATTTGGAAAGAAGGTGGAACTGATTTACTTTAGATACTGAACAGTCAAACAACATTCATTTTAGTCAGTATGCTCATTAATAACATTTAATTGCATGTGACCTTCCTGTTATCACCAGCTAAATATCATGTAACTCAAGATACATTGTAATTAGTCTGTATTGTTTGTGCAAGCTCTGTGTATACAGTTTGGAAATCCAACCTATGGGGCATTACAAGGTAGAGTAAACAGGCTATTTTTCAAAGCCACGAGCACTTCAGAAGCATATTTATAAACGGTTCAGCTCAGACATTTCATACGTTTCATTATAAACTCAAGTTTTGTAAAACCCCAAACCTTCGCGATCAGCAATCTTGATTTGCCTGGAAATATTGCTGCTGTCGACAGAAGAAAAATATACATGTTTCATTTTAGAAATCAGAGACAGAACATGAGCGGGCTGCCAGTGAGCAGCAGTAATAACGAAATGACTGCCCCTGGCAGGAAATGACACGCATGTCGTTCCTGGGCATCACAGGGTAGTGCTGACTTGCCCAAAATAGGCCTTGCCAGTAACAACAATATTACACACAGATCTCTCTATGTGTGTGCAGGTTAAAAAAGCAGGAGCTGGCAGCCGTTCCTTCCCCTCATTATTTCCATCTACTTCCCCTGCTAGAAAATCCTCAATCGTCTGATGCCATCTCTAATAGCCAAGACAACTAACAAATCACAGACTGATCCTCAATAAGAGCTCCAGCTTATACTGGATGCTGGGTGACCAGAAAAGAGACCGATGATCTCAAGACATATGGGGTGCCACAGTTTGAGGCAATAAGGCCCATAGGTAATTAGATGCACATACTCCCTGAATGGCCAAGTTAAATATTTCTCTTTATGAACAACACAGTTTGCCTTTTTACCCAAAATACATGCACTGTTATGAGTCTCCTTCACAAACAGAGGTTAGGCTTGACATCATTAAAAGGTGTACTAGTGTATGTAAAGTGCTAGTGCCAGTGATATTCTGGGTTACTGAGTTTAATGTTGCACATTTAACACACTTTTTTTTCACTTGACAAATTCATCAACTTAGAAAATGTTGAGCCCTGTATCAACCACAATTATAATTTTCATATGAGCAGTGACTCTGGAGTTCCCCCCAGGTACGGAGTTGGTATTTTGGTCTGCTCAAATTTTGGAACATTTAGCAAAAAGACAGATATTTCTCTCAGGAATTGGTGGAGACCAAGCTCTGGACTTCTACCTGGGAGACTACTGTTTGTGTCCCATGCGAAACCAAAAGTCAACTGATTTATTTTAATTACAAGGTGTATTAGTATATGTAAAGTGCTAAGCTAGTGATCTATGTCACGTCACATAACACTAGTGACATACTTACAAATATTAAGCCAAACCATGATGTTTGTTCCTCAACCTAACCACGTACTTTTGTTGTCTAAACCTAAGAAAGTAAACATTCAAACAAAGTCTTCTATGTATAATCTAAGTTTATTTTTAAAAAAGAGGCTGTATGCATTTAATAAGCAGAAACTATACATCCTCTATGAAAACAAAGTTAATTTTGGAAAGACGCAATATATGTTACAAGCATAAGTTAACACATCAACCCAGAACATATAAAACAGCCACTCAAAGAGTACTTAGAGCATCACAGATCGATGTTTAGGGCTACTGACCAAGCCTCAGTATTCAACAAGTTTGGAGTCATAATGTATTAAAAAAAAATCCCCCTCAAAATTATGCATAATTGTCAAACACAGATCCATACATATTGTGTTTGTCTGCAATCACCAAAAATTGCAAGATCATCTATGAAAAAATTTACAATTCAACCCATCTGTCACTGCAACCCAACAACCAACAACTCCATTCAAGGACCTGCTCACTGTGAAGGCAGATGGGCCAACTAACTTAGCAAAGCTAATAGCTTAGCTGATGTCAAATCTAAATATACCTGCAAATTTAAGCAGAGTTGGACAGAGTTTGCCTCTATTTTAAATTTAAATGTTGGCAGGTTTGTTGGTGTGAAACCAACAATCTGACACTGTTGCTTCCATACTGGAAATTATAAATCCTTTGGTTATTATCAATCATTTATGTTATGTCTGAGACTGAGGAAAATCTCTCCAGCCAGGTGTGTTTGTCATACTTGTACGTGTGCGTTTGACCGATTTGCGACTTCATGGTTTATTGCGTACTAAGCAATGCCAAAGATAAGTGTATTAATGACTTCAGGTGAACGGTCACCTGAAGTCATTAATACACTTATCTTTGGCATTGCTTAGTTTGAGGGGTTAATGCAGACAAGACGGCAGCTCATGAGGAGCTGAATTCATTTATTTGGACTGTGACCACCCCTCAGTGTGACACTTAGTGTGTTTTGTGGTTTCACATTTCACTATAGAGGTGAATGCACTCAACACAAGGACAAATATACAGCCAAGTGTTTCTCCAATGCATTGGAGCTCTTAATGGCTACATTGCTTATTTTGCCCCACTGCTGAAGAGAACATGAATTGTCTGGGGTTCACGCAGGAACCCACCTCAGCAAGGCCTAGTCGGGGGCTCAAGGCCGCTGTGCTTTTTCTGCTGCCACTGTACTCCACTCAAGAATCCATATCTGTGGAATTATAATTGAGGATAAATATTATCAAGTGCAATCGGAGAGGGTGTTGTGTATTTGTGCTGGGGCCATGAAGAGACGGGCTGTGAAACCCAACACCGACTTGGGCCCTGACCACAAGAGAGCTTAGTTGGAGAAGAAGAAACCATCTTCCACCACAGGCATCAGGGAATACCAAGGTGAGAGGTCAAGGTAGAAAGTGACGTCATTTCCACAACTGAGACTGTGTCCAATGGCCTACAGCTAACACAACGCTCAAGAATAAACCAACGCTCAAAAGAAATGTGGAGGTTTACTTGGGGCTGGGCGATAAAATAGATAATAATTATCTCAATATAACTTTGCTTGCTACATGTCCGATAAATTCTCCAAATAATTAAACCACTAATATGCTTGAGAGGGGCGGTAATGCACCTTACCAGTTGCCACCCACAATACACCAGAAAAAGGAGTTGCAGCAGCAGCTATAGAAGAAGATGACAGCGAGACTATGTGAGCAATCGACTGGCCATCTTTTGCCGGCCACTAACCTGCGAGGCAATGTTTTAACGTTACAACAAAGCATAGTTATTTTTAGTATGTTTGTTTTGAACATGGATAATGTCACACCGTGACTGAATTTGCCATATAATGTTAGCTACCGTAGCTGTTCAGTTTATTAACTGTATGTTAGCAAGTAAATGTGATTGACTATTCAATATAATGATACGACATAACAAGACTAAAGGTTACGTGAATACAACTTTTATACATTAACACATCTGAAATATGATTTCTGTCTCGGTCTTGTCTGATAGACTTTAATTGCTACTTCACAACTTTGTCAAAGTCCATCTCATGTTATTGTTTTGATTGAGAAATGGTAGAAATAATTAACTGTGAGTGTAAAACTTGTTTCGAAAATACTGACCACAGTTGAGATTTTTGTTTTGTCTGTACAGAGTTTGACATGCCGCTGATCAGAATGAACAGTTTTTAATCTGTTTATTATTTTATTTAATTACATTTTGACTACAGCTTTCGAATCTACCTCCGATTTGTCAAATGTTCTGCTGTTTGGCAAATAAATAACAGTTCAAACCACAGTTAAAGATATGATTTCTTCAACTTTTACTTCAGAGCAAAACTTTTAAACTTTAAAGAAATAATGATTTGTCATTTTAGGTTGATACTTATCGATATCGACCAATATTTAAATTTCATATTGTGATAATATTTTACATCGCCCAGCCCTAGGTTTACTTTCACCCATGACAACTCTGTCTCCTGGGGGTTTTGGCGTTGTGACGTTCAGCCTTTTCTTCTAGTCTCTCATCACCAGGTGGAGAAAAACAACCCATAATCCAAGTTCTCTAATCTTGTACAGGATAACTGTCAGCACCTCCATACACTGTGGAAGGCTTCCCCGGCTTGTTACAACACTGGCACCAGTGGTAATCACTCTAATCCTTTGGTATCCATGGTAAACAAGACCTCTTGCACAGTCATTATCTATTCACAGCCAAAGGCCGTCAGATAACAAAGCACATCAGCGAGAAGAGAACGAATGAAGGGAGATGCAAGAAAGCTGGAGAGAAAGTAAGAAAGAGGAGTGTGAGAGAAAGCAAATGGGGCAAAAGACAAGGGGACAAAAAGGAGAGAGAGAGAGAGAGCAGTATTTAATTGTATTATATAACACTCTTTGCTGTGTGCCAGGCAGCAACTGTTTTTACTCTTTCAAAGCAGAGTTTTGTGTTGTAAAAGCTCCAGGCATTTCTCAGCCTTGATGTAAACTGATACTCTGTTGTTTGATTTATGTTACAAAATCTGAACCCCTCCAAGAATGAAAACGCTACGCTGTCAAAATTTTTGGAAATCTTACATAACATCAATTTAGTGACATTTATTACTAAAAGCTTGAAAGTATAAGATGGCAAGCGTTATAGTATTTTTAAAGAACAGCCATCCGTCACTTGGCAGAAAAATGAAATGGAGTCAGGGCTTTCAGGGGCACGCACACACACACACATACACACAAACACACACACACACACACACACACACAATCACAGTGGAGAGGCAAAACCTGGGTGGGAACCTGACAGGTCCGCTAAGTCCTTCTCCGTCAAATTTGGACGTGCTCGCCAAAGGCCAGAAAGGTGGGTGGGTATAAACACCACCTATAATCCTTTACTCTGTGTGGTGTCTGGAGCAGAGACTCAGCCACAGGCAGATGAGGTGAAGTGCTGATTCTAGAAGATCTGCTGGTAGTAGCACGATTTGAATCTCCTCGAGTACCAATCTAGTTCAGATGTTCGTGTTGCAGGTTGGTGGATGACAGGTTTGAAGAAGAAGTTCCGGTTAGGTGAGGATGTACCTTTATGTATGTTCTAGTTCATCTCATAAAAAAAATGTAGATAAATGAAAAAAAAAAATTCTCAAGAGCCAAAACTAACAAAAAACAAAGAACTTTGACATTAGTGTATAAATTCAGCTCTAATTAATTAGGCCTCTATGATCTAATGTCAACAATATCTGATTTACATTGTCATGTTGATCAGTAAAAGTCCTTCACAAAAAAGCAGCCCTACAAAGTTTTTTAGCGGCACACCACCGCTTTTCCAGCCGGGTTTGTACCATTCAAAGCCAGTTGCTTTGTAGCAAAGTGATGAGGCCTTACCAGCCACAGTCATGCCATCAAAAGCTGGGTCTTTTTTTTAGCAACATCTGTGATCTTTACCTCACCATAACCAAGTAGTTTTGTTGCCTTAACCTAACCACTAACCCCAATCTTACAGCCAAGCGCTTCTGCATCAAGATACAACGCCAAAGGCTGCCCTCTGCGTCATTTCAGTAATGCCCACATTGGTATGAATTATGCTGGATTTTGTCCAACCAACAGTTCAAAAATCTGTTTATTATCATGTATGACAAATAAAAGCATTACATTCTCACATTAAAGAAGCATGTTATCAGCAAACGTTTGACCTTTTTTGTTTAAAAATGGACTAAAATAATTATTTTATGTTAAAAAAATGTTGCCAATCAATTTTCTGTTGATCCAACTAATTGATTTAGTGTTGCAGCTCTAGTTGCATCCTGCCACCACCTACTTTACCAGAGGCATATGTGTCTTGTTCTAAATATTGAGGGGGACATATCCACCCTATGCCACCGTCAAAAATCTATTCCTGAAAGAACAAGACACTGGTAGAGCACAGCAGAAACTATTCTGTAATATTAGATTATTTGTATCCCAGCCTTCTGACAATGCTTCAAAGTGCTCCCCTATTTAAAAAAATGCACGGATTAGCAATTTTGGCCTGTATCCAGTGCCTTTACCTTCTTTTGCAGCACCTTTTTTCCCCAAAACAAAAGTCAGTGGGAACAGCAGGAGCTTCTTACAATGTAAATGTAACCCAGTACCTGACACATAACCCCATCTTGCCTTTGCGTCTTCTTATTATTTAGGAAATGCTAGACATATTTCTGGGCTTCTCAAACACATTCTCATCTTACCATAACAATCTGATTCAATATGTGGTTTTATTGTTATGGAATGCAAAGGCTGAGCTGTCTGCCTGTAGCAGACAGTTTGGTATTGAAATTCAAGCTGCAGTAATGAATCAGGTACAGTTAGGGTTTCTCTGCCCAAGGTGAGTTTTGCAACAGGCTCCACCTGGACTGGGAACTCTGTATTGGGCAAAAACAGTCATTTTCCATAAAGAAAAGCCCATAATTTCAATCAATAAATTTTCTATATTTTTGTCTGTAGTTTACAGCAAACAGATAGGAGGGCAAATTCAAAATGAGCAACCAAAGATGACATGCTTCCAGTCTAAATTCTTTGACTGCACATGAATTTCAAATGCAAGGAAATCTTTCTTAAATGTTCTTTGCAATATTGGTATGTTGTCTGCCCTCTGTTTGCATGTACATCTTACAGCAATGTTGCCGGGAATACTGGTCATGCGCATGGCAAAAAAATTAACTCCCTCTGAAATCTTGAAATGCTGTGCCTCTCATAATCCCATGTGGTATGTTCCCACTTAACCAGTAATTGTATTTTCTCTTCACGTATTTAATAGAACAACATGGCAGCAGTGCTCTTAATTTCTTCCTTGTGCTTGGAGGACAACCCAAGTGTTGAGTGCAAGGAGAAGTGCACACAATTAGCTAATATAATTCACAGATGTGCTCACTGGGTTGTTTTTTTTTTTTTTTGCTCTTTCTCTCTCTCTCTGTCTCCGTCATCTCAGCGTTGCACAGCAGGCTAAGCAACCTGAGAGTCTGGACATGCTCTTTGCTCTCACCCCACTGTGACCTACTGGCACATACATTTCAGATGACGTAGTAATTAAAATACACTAATTTGATAATAATGCAATAACAGCAGCACCCTGAAGGGCTAATTTAAAGAAAACATTTTCCCAGACCGCCAGTAAAGCATATGTAATGCCCCACAGAAAATACAGTAGCCTGTTGGTGTGCTTTCTGAGGTCTCGGGGGTATTTCAGGGTACTGATTTCATACCACAATCATTAAAATCTTAGCTCCCTTTTGGCTGAGAGCGCCTGGCTGGCGACAGCGCCTGTGGATGATATTGGATCCCTAAGGTGTAAACTTGATGAATATCTGAGGCTGTTTTGCAAAGGGTTAAGTTCCTCCACAGATCAAGGCACAGTGAAGATTCAGAGCTAAACTTTATATTATTTTAAGTGGTTTGTGAAGTTCATAGGGCATCTCCAAAGGGTTAATTGATACAGAAGAGTAACTCAAGAAGACAAGAATAAAGGGGAGAACTGATTAAGATCGCTAACCTAGATTCCTGAATTTTTAAATATTATTTTGTGACAATATTTAACCTTTCCTAGCAGTTCTCGGAAGACAGAGAAACAGGAACCATGTGCAGGGAAAGAGAAGGATTAAATTGGACATATTTAAACCAAGCATGTCTTCAACCGACTTGCCACTACAAGATATAAAGCTCAAGTGTACCTGCTTACCTTCAACTCTGCTTATCAAACACACAAACTCTGCGTGTAAACAGTAATAAATAACATGAGCCTTCAGCTTGACAGATAGTAATTTTAAAATGAGTGTAAAATGGGCTTGCAATTGTATAGCGCCTTTCTAGTCTTGTGATTTCTTGAAGCACTTTCACACATTCACCCATTCACACACACATTTAAATACATAAATATTTATCAGTCCTTTTTCGAAATTCATTATGTACTGTTCAGTTATTTCCAGATAAACGAACAGTAAACTATAATAACCCTGACAACAACAACAGCACCAAAACACACTATACACTGGTGGCCGTGGCTACCAGGTGCGGCCTGGTACGCAGTTTTATACATTCACAAGCACTTACAATTCGGGGTTCAGTATCTTGCCCATGAATACTTCTCTTATCTTTAGCGCACAAATAAACCAAAATGAGAGAACAAATTAATCAAAATGAGGGACCAAAATGTATCTCAAAGCCAAGCAACAGCATCTCGTTCACTCACTTCATAGGGAACCCCTGGTTTAAAACAAAACCAGATCAGTTTAAACAAAGGCATCAGATTTCCCATAGTCTGTAATATTGGTTTCAAGTAAGTCTCACTGTTCATTTAACCAAAGTTTTTAAAAAATAGGACAACTCTGGATTATTTCCTGATTACCAGTGCATTAATGTCCCAGCAGGACTACTTATTTGGGGACAAAATGTCCATAATTCAGCCACAGCAGTCAAATCCTCCAACATCTTTTAGTTGCAAACCAACAGAGGTAATTTCTGCACATCATTATCCAGCTTTGTTAATCATAATACCCTCATGCTTGTGACCTGATCCCAACCATGAATATCATTAAATGTGAGCCACGATGCACAGTAATTCTGCCCCTAATTCCACCTCATCAAGAGACAAAGACGAAAAAACAAACAGAGGAGCAGAGGAAAGAATTTGGCCTCTTTGTCAGTTCCCTTTGTACCGTTGGCATGGTGGTTCTGAAGCCTACAGAAGTGGAAGTGAAAGTGATTGAACTTGCTCAGTGAGGCTTGTTCTACGGGACAGAGTTGTGCAAATCACGCCTCATGACCCATTTGTGGGTGTGTTTATTAACCCCATGTACAGTACTTCCACATTTTGTGTTTGCTAATGAGCAGCGGGGACATGACTAGATAGCACATGTCAGCATCACCTTAGCCTGGTGAACTGGCAGCTCTGGTTTACAGTCTGTTAACATGAAACAAAGACTATGATTTATAAATCAGGGGCCTCATTACATAAACTATGTAAGTATGAAATCCTATCTTATCTCAGTTTACTATGACATTTAGGATTTTTGGTAGGACAAAAACATGTTTCCTAAATGCATTTAGAGGAAAATTTCTATCTTATCTTTGGAAATGACTCTAGGTATTTCAGAACTATCCTAATTTATGGATTTCCCAAGTTAGGAATCCTAAGATATAGACCCTGTCGTAACTTTTAAAGAGGAATGCCAATTGAAGAATCTAATATACATTTATATTTTGGTTTGTTAAAGGAGCAGTGTATGATTTAGGAGGATTCAGTGGCATCAATGAGGACTGCAAATTGCCACCAGATGAAACTTCACCTGATTAGAATTCCTTCAGTGTTCATTGTTGGGGAGGTTTTACTGAGCCGAATTATCTTTTAAGGTCTTTTATTATCTGTTCGGCTTGTCTGCGACAAGCATGTAATCATGTGTGCTCACCTTTTTTTCTGGTCTTCTGAAGATTCCCACTGGGAGCCAAATCATCTGCAGGGGCCTCTCTCTGCAAAAAAAAAAAGCTCAATCTGTTAATTAACATGGTAAAAACACTGAATTAAGCAGTTTCACATTACAAATCAAGTTTTTCCAATGCAAATGTGTTCATCTATGCTCTCTATGTAGACAAACAGCCCATTCTAGTTTCTAGTAGGTTTAGTTTTTGCAGATCCATGAACGATTCACAGGCAAAACTCATCATGAGTTAATCTTAGCCCTCAGCAGCAGTTTGAGTTATGGCACGAATAACTGACCACTTAATCCAGTCAGAGCTGATCAGATCAATGGAAAAGAGGGAAGAGAAAGAGCAGAGTGAGTAAATGCAGACTTTTAGACCCAGCACAACAGTTAAGTTTCGCTTTCATTGCGCTTGCTGCTCAGCTGCTCCGTCTGTGACAAGAGTACACTCTGCTGTGACAACAGTATGCTCTGTGCAATAAGTAAGTGCTGTATGTGTATGATGATGTTGGCTGTTATTGGAATGTAGTTATATATGATGTATATATTTCAATAGCCCTAGAAAAACTAATTGTGGCAGCATATGTGTTAATTATGGTGGGCTGCCACAAATAAATAAATGTGTGGGGAAACCCTGCGTGTTACATTATATTACATTTCTGCCAATATATCACACAAAATCCTACACACTGGACCTTTAAAACAAGATAGGAGGTCTGAGATAGGACACAATTATGAATTTAGGAATTGCTTCTGTAATAGGAAGATGGGATTTTTCTGCCTGTGAAACTGAACATAAAATAGGACAAGTAAGGACATTTTTTCTCTAATAAGTGCATCACTTTGTTATTGAAATAAAGATTTTTTTTTTGGAGAAAAAAGTGGTATTTGGGTTAAATCTGTAAACACGACAGTCTAAGACTCCTTTTATGGATATCATATATACTGAGTGCAGACTCCAGAGGGTGGTCGCTGGCATGGTTTACTTTCACAGGCGCATGCTTCCATTTGTCATTGTTATGCTAAACACTGCTTTGGTACTGAGGAAATTCAATTTAAGAGCCATCCAGCAGCAGTCTTGCGGCTGTCTTGTCCTTATCATTTCCATCAGCCTGATCAAAAACACATTGAGCTCCCACCAACAGAGGGTCACAAAGTCATGTAACCTTAGGCAGGCAGCCTTTTCCTGAGCACTTCATCACGATAGCCTCTGCTGTCTTTACGCAGTGATGTAACATGCAAATAAGGAGTAATTTACTCATGACCTACAGTAGTAATGCTGTTGAAAATCAACTGTTAAACACTTTACAACTGAGCACACAAACAGAGAATTGTAAGGGACTAGAAACAAAAAATGTCAGAGATGGATATCTCAAAATCTGGAAAAGTAAAACTAAAATTATCTCTCCGGGAAGATACCAGTAGAGATAAGTGATAAAATATGTTTTTTTGTTTTTGTAATTTGTGCAATATCCTTGAAGCTGATGGCAACCTCACACAAGAAACAAAAATTACAAAAGACACAAAGGAATCTGCATAATTCCATAAATGATGTTAGTCTCACAGGAGGTGGATCTAAGCACGACAACCACATTTCATTACTGTGCTTGTTGCCAAACCCCCACTGAGCAAAAATATTTTACTGTCACACTTCACTATGACTACAGGATTTAAGATGAATCAGAGTCAAATGTATAGCTGACTGAGGAAATAATCCAGTTTGCCGACAATAGCAGATGGAAACATTTACAATACACCAAAATATATTTCTATTGCCACAACATATTGACAAGTAATTAGTCAAATTACAGTAATATAACCAAGTGATTAGCTTGGAAGGGGAGGACAGAGCACTAAGACTCCTGCCACACCAGCATGAGGAAAATAAGATTCCATAAAATGCAATTTCGTACTTGCCAAAAAGTGATTGCAGCTGCTATCTTTTATTCATTTCATTCATGGTGAATATATTTGACAGACTGTAGTCCGCTCAGTCCTGTTTTACCTATATAAATACCTTTAAAAGACCAATGCATAAAATAAAATGCTATTTTCAACTTGCCAAAAAGTGATTGCAGCTTCTATCTTGCCACAGAAAGGTTGTTCCTGCCTCAAAATAATTTGATCTAAGTTTTGATTAAAAGATCTTGTTAACAAATCATTCATCCATCAGAGCTACTTCCTTATATCATACCCTATAAAGTGACAAAAATCATTTTTGGCAAGAAAGAAACTGCATTGTATGCATTGCATTGGCCCTTTAAAGGTATTTACAGGGTAAAAGGGGACTGGGTGAGCTACAATCTGTCAAATATAATCACTATGAATGAAATCAAGTCATTTTGAGGCAGAAACAACCTTTCAGTGGCAAGATGGGAGCTGCAATCACTTTTCGGCGGTTTATATGTGTTGTATTGGCTCTTCAAAGGTATTTAAACAGGCAAAATGAGGTAAAAAGGACTGAAGTGGTTATAATCTCGGGTACAGAGCAGTTAATATAATGCAGGCTCATAAGGATAATAGCAGATAATACATCTATTTTTACATTACCTATCCATAAAGTATGATAGGTTAGTTTCCAAATGTAAACTAGATTTTCGACATACTTAACACATACAAACAACGGGAATAACAATTTTGTCTATAATGGCGTGAAAGTCATGCTTGATCACACTATAAATCCCAAACACGTGAAAATTGGGTTTCAAGAAACAATAAAGTTTGACAAATACATACCTATGCTCTTGCCACGGACATAAAGTTATGTGTATTTACATGCCTATTTGTCTATTATGCCTATTTACATGCTACGATTGCGCGCGGACGGCAATCGGTTTCTGGCAGACCATCACTATTTGGGACTACACCGGCGGCGGATGAGAAGTGTAGTGCCGAAGGAAAAGACAGTGTGGCGGTGAGGTAAAGTGGTGAAAAATACTCTAAATGTAGCATCCACTTACAATGATATTGATTTTTTCAGGTAGGCCTTTTTTAAAGTTGCTAAAACACGTTTACAAAACCCTGTGGGGTGCGCGCCCCCTCTGTTTCCGCAAACCGGGAGCGCGCTATATGTTACACTAACTGTAACTTGTATTTCATACAACCCCACTTCAAAAATCCACAACGATCAATTTAATGAGATACACAAGACGCGCTGCTACCCACTTTTTTGGTTGTGTGCTGCTTTCGTTACCATGGATACTTATTTCACTTTACAGTTTACGGCTGTTCCAAACTGTGCGCAAAAGTTAAACTCAGCCGTACGCGAAGTTGGTGACCTCTGCTCTGGTAATACCTAAAAAATTTTGAAATCTTCATCTTCATTTCCTTAATTCTGAGCGTCACTCCTCTGACGGCGCATGCGCGAAGCGCGGAGCCGCAGCAGAATGACACATAACGCATGAGAATTAAGAAAATAAAGAAAGCAAATTACAGAACAACGTAAATCTGACTAGTTATTTCTTTAGTTAACTTAGATATTCGTTCCAAACGTGCAAAATAAAATGGGAGAATTGCAAAAAAGATATATGTAAACAAGAAAAACAACACCAGAATGCCCATTTGACATATTCATAAACAATATAAGTATCTAAAATGAATAGGAGGGAGTGAGCCAGCCATCAAATCCTACCCCTTTTTCAATTTGATTAAAAAACAAAATAAAAAAATAAACATGAATGTTCCCAATTTATGCCCCAATATTCACCATACACACCCCAGTCAAAGCAAACAAGAACTAAGAAAACAATAACAGATCAAACTGAATAAACACACTCACACATTACAGAGCAAAGAAACACATCAATACAGAAAACAAAGTCTTTCAGGGTTTTGAAGTCTATGCAGTCACCAGGAAAAAAAGCTATTGTTAGGCTATAAACAAACTAAACTATGGTCACCCCATAATAATAATGAGGATGTAAAGCTGTGCTTTGCGCGGTATGGCTTGATGACACGACCACTTGCCAGCAATAAATGGGATATTTACTAACATATTTTATGTGGCAGAACAAAACGTTAAAGTATCTGAAGCTAGTATTAACCACATACCGTATTTTAGAATAAATACTAGAACTCTACATATGATGTATACATTTGATGATCTTGAAGATATTAAATCAAATTGAGCTATCTATCTAGTTTTTCATGTGGTTTATTTTTTAAGTTTCCAAGTATTTTATTTTCTCAACTATTGAAGAGATAAATCATTATGTTGAGCGCCTCTAAGTATTGGACATTCTTTAAATTTGCGTTGACTGTTTTGTTTTGTAGCCTAATGTGTGAGTCAAACTGTGAGCATGAATGTTATGCTATGTGTATTTATGTAATCTAGTAAATAGAATATCAAAAATAAAAATAATGGAGAACCCCAAGAGGAGTATCTTCTGCTTAAAACAAAGTCTAATGGGGATCTCTATCAACAAACAAACAAACAAACAAACAAACTAGTTGTGCAACAGACTGGCACTGAGTTGTTTGTTGCACACAAACGTTCTTTACTTTGCGTAAACTAGCTCGTCAAGTCAGTGCACAGCCAGCTACTTTGTATCGTGCGTTTAGCCTAGCTGTGTTTCCATTTGTGTTTCCACAAAAAGTCTGTGGACAGTCGCTTTGGTGGCACAGGTGGCGGCGAGTTAACAACTTTATCAGCAGTTGCTACATTTTCTGGTGTCATATGAGCATACCTGGAGATTCGCAGTGAAGTATGCAGGCTTCTGCACTTCCCTTTGTGCTTTTCTCACAACCATCCAACTCAAATGTTGTTTATGAAAAAACGTTCGTCTTTGAGGTGCAAAATTTGTTAAGATGACCCACAATGTAGACTTATAACAGGTTAACTTCACTAATACCTCCAAGCACCTGAATGGTGCAGTGACACATGCATTGATCCTACATCCATGATGGATCCCGGTACTGCAGCCACATTACTAGTTCCTGTAGGAGATGCGGCTGCAGTTCTGGGGTCCTAGTTTTTCGCCACAGCGCCACCTACGGACTTGAATGATTGTAAAAGTGCAAAGACAATGTTGCATCTCAGTATTTTTTGTCATAGTTTATTTCACCCAAATACTACTTTCTGACTTACTAGCCTATTTATAGTTTTAAAATTTTATTTTCCACCCAAATAATACATTCTGATTCATCATTTACAGTCTGACAGGCTGATTCTACCCAAATACCTTGTTATAGATTTAAAGATTGTTTACACCCAACTACTACTTTCTGATTCATAACTTGTAGTTATAAAGGCTGATTTCACTCAAATATTGCTTCCAGACTTATTATTTATAGTTTTAAAGGTTGACTCTACCAGAATACTACTTTCATTTATAGTTTGAAAGGTTTATTCCACCTAAATACTATTTTTTGTTTCTTTACAAATAGTTCTAAAGGTTAATTCAACCCAAAAAGGCTACTACTTTCTGACTCATTATTCATAGTTTTAAAGGTTGATTCCACCAGAATACTAATTTCTGATTTATTTATTTTTTTAGTCTGAAGGGTTTATTCCACCCAAATACTACTTTTTGTTTCTTTAGTTGTAGTTTTAAAGGTTGGTTCTAGTCTAAAACCTTACTATAGTTTTAAAGGTTGAATCCACCCAAATACTAATTTCTTCCAAGTACTTGTGGTTTTAAATACTTGTTCAATTCAAATACTTCTTGCAATCCAGCTTGGTTGCCAAGACTTACAATTTGTGTAGTTTGCAGAATTAGCTAATTACATTCAGGGGGAAAATAAACTAAATGTACAGTTAAGACTTCCATATGAAAAGTGCCCTAAGAGATAAACAGAGACCTCTGTTATCATTTGGGGTGATAGCAATCAATCTGACTTGACTAGATCACAAACAGATATTTTGAAATCATAGAAAGAGGCAAGACATAAGGATGAGTTTGGTCGCAGATTGAAGATATGTATTGTACACACATGGATTTCCTCCCCTCCAATCAGATTGCTTGGTCGGACCTAACTGTTGTATAATATCTCATAATACATGAAACACAAGGAGAAGCAAATTGAAGGTGACGTTTATGCTTTATTGGAAGTAGTATCACCACACATACATCCTAAAAAAACTAACTAGGCAGGTAAGACAATATGTTGTATTCTGTAAATATACTGAAAATGTAATGGAAAAACTGGAATGAGAAAGAAATAAACTTTAAGGAAACTTTTTTATAGCAGACAGTGGTTTTAAAAAGTGGAAGGCAAGTGCAACTGGACTTTTTTTTTTTTTTTACATCAACTTAATCTAATCTATTACTTTATAATGAGTAAACATTCATACAAAAGATGAATTACAATGATCAGCAAAGTGAAAAGTGAAAGACACCATATACTTGATAAAGAGACTCAGTCAGTGTGATTTTCAGACCCCAGAGTATTTCAACATTTTGTACCTGAGTAGAATTCAGATTGTTTTTCTGCTTCTTTGGGACAGACAAATTCACATTACAAGTAAAGTGCAAGAAAGAAGATGTTCAACTGTACAGAAACGGTACATGTTGGAGCTCAGGAATGAAGAAAACAATACAAAACAATAGCAGATAACACTAGCAAAAACAAACCTGCACACTTATTTTGTGGCACTATAAATCTTAACATCAGTGCTCATGAAAAGGCACATCTCCTCTGCATAAATATGTGTAAAATACAGATTATAGCACACATTCATACGGCTTCAATACTGTCAATTTATCATGATTGTAAACTTCACCTGATGGATCTGATGAAAACAAACAACTCTTTCATCCGGTCTTTATTGCCTCTGGCTGCGCTCCTGTTTGAAGGCGATGATGAACTTCCATGCCTCAACGTACTGGGAAAGACAGATCTCAACTGGGAAGAGCTCCTCCACCTCAGGGGGGGCATCCAGGTCTTTGTGCTCCATGTAAGACACCAGTGTGACTTTCAGGCTTTTGAGAGAGAGAGAGAGAGAGACACACACACACACACACACACACACACACACACACACACACACACACACACACACACACACACACACACACACACACACACACCAGTCTGAATAAATAAAAGTATGTAGCTAAACTTGATAGCACAATATTTCTTTAAGCATAGTGATTCAACTTCATGGGTTGTTACCAACCTCAATAAAATAAAATGGAAATAAACTTTTGTCTCTTCCTGGAAAACAACTGCAATATGTAGAGCTGACTCTGACCAAAGTTAACTTCAGGTTTGTTTGCATGCAACTCTAAATCCAGCCAAGGTGACTCAAATTTGGAAAGAAACAACATCCACTTTGTTTAAACTAAGAGCGGCACGCAATCTTTTTTTGTTTTCCTCCCTCTTATTTTTCTGTCTTTTATTTTGAATGATCTAAGCTTTATTTTTTTCAGGTTGATACATGTTTTTTGTTTCTCCCTGAACATGTTTACATGCTTATGTTCAAAAACTGTTTATTTTTCTCATACTATGCTGAAACACCTATATCCACCCTCTGTCTGAAACACTTTTAGCACCTGTCTCTTTGAGCCCTCCTCCTAAAAAATGCCAGTCTACTCTAATTGGTCAGAATTTCTGTGTTTTCTACTGTGAAAAATAACTAATAAAAGCTTCCAAACCAAAATCTTCACAACTGGACATGTTTCAGCAGGACTATGATCTAAAATTGGGGAGAAATTAATAACATCAGCAACCAAGATTACATGCTTCTCTGATGTTAGCATGTAGCTACATGCTGCAGTGTGCATACACATGCAGTAGCTTGCCTGAAGCACATAACAGCCTGAAGAAATAAATCAATCTGACATTAGTTTGTCTTGAAAGTAGATAAAACAGTTGGAAACAGAGTATTCAGAAGCGTTTGAAGCCGGAGGTTTTCCCCTCAGGAATTACTTTTACATAAGTTTATCTCATTATCTGAAACTATGGCTGCAATTAAAACAAACATCTGACATTGTAGCATTATAGTTATGACAGAAAATAACAAAAAGCATTACATGTCCCCTTTAAGAATGTTATGCATTAGCAAATGGTTAGAAAACCACAAATAATCATTAACTTTTATTTCATTACCTCCAGTCAGGCCTGTAGGTATCAGGTGCATTGGGCTTTTTAAGCACCAGCACCAGGAACTCGTGCATCTCCAGAAGGAAACTGTCAGCGCTGATCTTAGAAAAGAAGCCAATCAGCAGCCTGTGATCGTCCTCGCTCAGGGCCTGTTTGTATTTCTCTGAGACTTCCACAAATGGATCCTGAAGGACATAGGGAACACATTGAATACACAAATAATAATAATGATAGTAATACTATTTCCACCCTACTGTTAGCATCGTGTGATGCCCTACCCTCTTGAGCCGCAGCATATTTTCTGATTTGAGTGAGGCCAGCAGCTGCCACAGAGCCACACAATGCTTTAGACAGCACATGCTCATAGCCTGTGAACAAAACAAGGAGAACGTTAGGTTTTTCTCATTAAAATGACCCACACTACAATTAAAATCATGCTAATTTAGATCCAATACTCTGAGAGTGCCAGTATGGCATAATAGCACCGACAGTCAGACAGAAACATAAATTTGCTCTTAGGGGCAGATATTGTAAATTGTTTGTATGCAAAGTAACACAGTCTGTGGAAGCAAGAGAACCTGCAACAGGATTAAATAAGCGCTGTCCCAGATAGGCTGACCTTGAGGATATGTGGAGCCATCTGGTTTCCCATCTGCAGCACCTCCTCCAGGTAGCAGGACAGCTGCATGTGCGGCTCTCCCCCGGTCATGGCGAGGAAACCAAGGGCCACCTCCAGTGTGGACAAGGCCTCACACACCTCACTGTAGGAGTGCAGCTCCCCAGCCACGGCACACAAGGTGAGAGTCTGAAGAGGCTCCTGTCGGCACACAGACACAGATCGAATCATTTTTACAGCAACACACTCAGTTTGCCACACACTGTACTGTGTTTCACTACTTACCTGCTGGACTTTTGCTTTTATATCCTTTAGGATAATCTCGTAGTTGCGGTCATGTCTGTTCACTAGCGTTGGAATGCCCTGTGGAAAAGAGACAAGAACAAAAGGAATATGGTATTTTACCTATGTAAAAAAAACAAAAAAAAAAAAACAGGTGTTGTCTGTGCTTTGCTTTCCAGTTGCTCACATTAAGAGTGATGAGAGGTTTGCCCAGTAAGAAGCGGGAGACAATCTGTTGCTGGATTTTGGGCAAGTCGTACTCATGAAGGGTCTCCTGGCCTCTCTCAATGCTGTACTGGGTGTTGGACAGAACCAGCGGCATCAGGTCCCTTTCCAGCTCATACCGAATCACATGCAGGTCAGTCAGATCTGCAGGGCTCACTTTGTAGCTGAGGGAGGGACAAACACATCAGCAAATCTGCAAACGTGCTTTTTTTTTAACCCTTTTTTAGATACAAGTTGGTGTAAAAAAGTTATCTTTTGACCCTTCTCTCTGGTTTGCATTTAGCGAAGTAGTTCATCCACTGTGTTCTTACAGCTAGACGTGCATGTGAGAAAAATGTGACATGAGCGCCCCCACCTGGTCTCCTCTCCAGTGTGCTTATCCACACAGTAGACCAGGTCATTGTGCAGGGCGATGAGGTAGCTGACAAGGGCTGTAGAGCACAGGCCTGGGCCTTGTCGCCGTGCTAGCAGCACCTTGAAGTCACTGTCGAGGTCCAGGTCCTTCTGGCAGAACTCAGCTGGGATCTTGATCTCACCTAAACAACAATATTTCAGTTCAAGTCCGATCACAACGTTGGACAGGACGGTGTGAGTGTAACTGAGTGTGTGTTTGTATTTACCGTTTGTTGCCAAAGACACTCTGAGCTGATTCCAGGTTGTCAGGAAGATTTTGATGTATTTATCATACCATGTTTTCAGCGAAACTGCACACAGGAGGAAAACAAAATTTCACCCCAAGTGCACACGTCGACCAGAGACACGACGCATTACAGTGGATAGACTAACTGTAGCAGTTAAAGGCATCTCACGTGTGGAAGAGATTTAGCTCTTTTAAGAATACTCAATCACTGTCTCCTCCCAGGTTAAAACAAGTCATTCTTTGGCAGGCAGGTTTCTTTACTGCATGTTGCCAGCTATTTTACTATGACATTTCCGAGAAAGGGGTAATTAGGAGCTGCGTGGAACTTTGTATCTCTTGTGTAAGTGAGTCATACAGAGTGAAAAACTTGGCGTAGACAGTTAGTTTCATTACCTGCTTTCTGACTGTTGAGGAATTCAGAAATGGTGCCACATGTCAGCTCGGTGACATTTTGGAACTTCTTGACCAGAGCTCTCTGAAGGGTGAGGATGTCAGGAAGGTGCTTCACCAGTCGCAGCTCTGCTTCCTAAAAATAAATACATATGCCTCAGTTGTGTGTTCAGATGCTCTTCATGAACTGGTTAAGCATGTCAAGATTGAAGAAGCCACAATTTATTAAAATATGTTGTGTGATGGAGCCAGTCTTGCCATATCAGATTCCATAAATGTGTATCTGTATATATTTATACAAGGACAGTTTTTTTGGCATACAAAATTACATTCTGGTAATTGTGGAGCCTAGAGGTTGACAGATTATCATTATTTTAATGATCGCTGATAAAATGAATAAATAAAAAAGTGCAAAGAAAGTGTCAGCATGGGAGGAACTTTGACTTTTTAAAATCCCAGGGAGCTATTTTTATTTATTCATTTTTTATTTAAATTTTAAATTTTGACTTAATTAAAAAAAAGTTACTGGGAACTTGCTGTATATGAAGTTCAAAGTTTCCATTTTGATTAAGCATTTATTATAGGCATTTATACAAAGTTTTGTGTTGGAGTTTGTTATATTCCAAATTCATAATATTGACCGATAGATTTTCATTTTTATTGTTTATGCATATCAGTTGCAAATATTGATTATCGGTCTCATTAATTACTAATAATCAGTTTCAGTATCGACCCTGAAAAACCAGTATTGGTCAACCCCTGGTGGAGCCTTCAATCAACAAATTCAACACTTTTTAAGGCCACATCAAGTGTGATGTGAGCATGATAGACATTTTGTGTATGCACTTGGATTCCACTAATGATTTCAGACTTTATTAATTGTTTTGGTTTTTTAAAAATCTTGTGATTTTCTTAAAAACACATTAACACAATATACAGACTTATCCAGAAGTAATCACTCTCAAACATCACTTATGACCCAGTAGAAGTGTGTGATGGTGTATTTATCTGCCCTCTGCTTCTAAGTTTTTTATTTTGCTGTGTTTGGGAAAAATAGCAATATTGTATCAATACATGGACATCGTGAACGGATTTTTTAATCATAAAAACTATCAATATTGGAAATCCAAATTAAAGTTTTAGTAGCCTACTCAACTTCTAGAACTTCTGGTGATTCCCACCAGTAGTCAGGTCTTCATAAAAAAGGTAGTGACCGGCTGCCAGATTGTAAGCAACATGTATCCAACAGGAAGCTATGAAAATTGTGGCCATAGCAAAAAAAAAGACAAAAAAAAGAAAAGAAAAAAAAAAGAAGACATAAATAAAGCATGGAAAAAGCTAAAAGTACAAAGCTTGTTCCAAAGCAGGAGTGAAGCTGGGGTTGGCTTTCACTTTCAAGCACTGAAGGAAAGGATGAAGAACATATGTATACAAAAAAAAAACATACAAAAATGTAATGTTCCTACAACATCATGTTGTTGTATTGCCTTCTATGGTCTTTTGCTTTGTTGGTCAAAACACTTTGTAAATTCTGTCTTTAAAGATGCTATAAAAATAAAGATAATACAATAATAATAATAATAATAATTGTATTATTATTATTGTTATTATTTTATTTTATTAAAAGTCGACCTGCATATTGGGTCAGTGCTTTCTTACCCTATGCAGAAATCTCCAGAGCACCGGCAGGGTGTCTTTGCCATCATTCTGCTCCACAATGTGCGTTAGGCTCAGCAGAGTAACTTTCTCCCTGCAGCTCCACACAGCAGACCCATGGATCAGAGAATTTTGGGGAACTGAGGCCAAGAAGTGACGAGGATCTCCGAACATGAGCTTCATGATTGGATTGGCAGAAATGCGAGAGTCAGCCCTGATGAAAGCATTCACCTCCTTCAGCTGTTTTTCCAAGTGCTGCGTGGAGGAAGTAACAGAAGACAATGTGTTATATGCAGATCTGTAACAAACAGGAAGGATCATTACTGAAATTAGAAAATGAGCTGTATTTGTTCCCTTTAGGAAAAAAAAGACACCCTGCTGGAGATTTCTGTATAGGGTAAGTAAACACTGACCCAACGTGCAAGTCCACTTTCAAAAGGTGGCAAAAGAATCCCATATCATTCATTCCCTTTAGGAACAAATCCAGTATATCAATACCTTCAACTGCGGTGTGATGATGCTGTTGCTCACTTCCATCTCCCATCCATTTCTATGTTCTTTGGTGGAGAGCACATTGTCATAAGGAACAGGCCCTGAAAGGAAAGACGAGTTGTGTTTAATAGTAGAAGATAATCCAGTGAATCTCGTGTTTGAGTAGGCAGGTCTTAAAGCGACTAAACATTTGGCATCACATCACCACATGATTCTAGTTCATATGGAAAGCCAGAAGTAGCATTGCAAAGGGCAATCCTGACCAACGAATTCTGTTTGTTTGTTGACTTAAGTGACTTAAAATAACTCCACATATACATTTGTAACATCCCGTTTGTACAGAAATTGCAAAATGAACACCACACACTGTCTGACCACTAGAGGGCACCCTTTCCCCCACTTTCCTGTCTCCTGTCACTGTCCTGCAGCCTACAAATTTACAGCAACATGTTGGAAGATAGGTAGGTTTGTTGTTCCTCACATTTTTGTTGCTGTTTGGGCACCATGAGGCTGCTGATGAGCAGGTGAACAGCGCTGACTGTGTCGTCCGTGCCTTTACCCAGGGATCTGATAAGATGTACTATGTCCTTTTGCAGGTGCGCAAGTAGAAAAGCACCTGGCTCAGGGACTGGAGGCTTGATGATGGCAGAGATTGACTAGAAACACAAATAAAATGGATGAGTGATCTGATGTCCCCCTTCATAAACACCAACAGAAGGATGTCAACAGTGCTACAACACTAGAACATTAGTATGTATTGTTTGTGAGCATTTTTTTTTTGTTTACCTGCACCTGTAAAAACTAAGGAATATATTGCTTGGAGAAAGGATTTCCATTAGCACTGTTTTCATTTGTTAAGCTACCTCTGGTTGATTGCAGGCGCCGAGCAGCATGGCCATGTGAGTGAGCATGCGGATCATGGTGAAGGGAACTGGAGAAATGTTCTTTGTGTCAAGCATGTCAGGATTGTCCCTGCGAATGGGGTCACCGAGAATGTGGCCTGTCTGAGTGCGGTCACCCCTGTGAAAAGATAATGAATAAATATAAATTAAAACAAATGAAAAATAACTAAACTTAGTTCTATGTTACATTTTTTTGCCAAATTAACTCATAAACCACTTACTGCAGCTGAACAGCTTGAAATCCCTGCACAGGCCTGTGGTCGACACCTCCTATCTCCACACCACAGTCCACACAGTGACTTTTTTCCATGGGCTGGCCACACTGGTGAAAAAGATGCAAGAAAATTCAACAATACTAAAAATAAGTGCCTCATTACAAGCTTAGAATGAGTCCCACTGAACAAATCATACCTCTCCAATGGTGCAGGGGTGACCATTTGGACAATCTATGATAAGAGTAAATATAGAATTACTATAGAAGTCTTGAAATCTTCACCGATATTTCAGATTTAGAAGTAATTTCTTTTGGTGTGTGTACTTACGATACCACAGCAACGGTCCCATAGCTTGTTGAGCCACTGCTAACATGTCCTCTGGCATGCTCGGCAAGAAGGCGGCCTGTGCCAACAGATAAAAACATCTCATCCACTTCAAAGACAAGGAGGCCTAGTTTCCAACACTGAAAGCAGCTCACAATACACAAACCTGCATGTTGGCAGGATCCATTGCCAGCTGCTGCAGGGGAGCTATGATCCCCTGGTTCCCACAGAGCAAGACAGCAGCCAGGTGAAGAGTTAAATCCACCAGCACATTATGGGCACCAGAGGCACCCGGATGAACACTCAGTGGCCCAAGTTGGTTGGTCACCAGACCCCTGGCAAAGGCCTTCATCTGTGGGTTGGCAAGGAATTTGGAGTTCTGGATGTAGGTCTTTAGGGCATCCAATTGCTGTTGGCACAAACATACATAATATAATGTAAACTGTATATGACAAATATTGTCTTGTAAATAAGATATTTACTTGTAAAAAAAATGTCTGGTAAATTTTAGTTGCAAGTTAGATAAACTCACAAGTTTTAGAACTGCTCTTTTGCAGTCATTTGTACAAATGGTTGTAAACAAATATGACAGATTATATCAGAGCAGCTCTTCAGTCTTATTGTAAGAATCTACCTCAGGCTTGGGATGGAAGCTGACAGTGGCCTCTCTGTAGAGAGTGGTGACTTCTCTGTACAGTGCCAAGAGGAGATAAACTGTTGTACACTGTGGTAAGCATCTGCACCCCTGTAAAGAAGAACAGCAACAAACACACATAAACATATTTCCACAAAGAGTCCTCACCTGGTGCTCAGTTACTAACAACAAGGTGACGTAACAGTACCTCACAAGTCTCGTCCAGTCCGTCCACTTTTCCCTCCATAACTGCTTTTGCAACAGCATTTCTGATGGTCTTGTAGTCTTCCCCGCACACAAGATACTGGTCTACTGGGGTGGCTTCTTCACTCTGAGCATTATAAAAATGAAACCACACTATTTAGTTACTCCTAGCATTACATTTAGACAACCTCGACCTTCATTTTTCATTTGCAAACTAGCATTGAAAATCACAATGTGGGTAACTGAACCTTTTGCAGCACTTCCTCAGGGAAGAGCCAGCGCATTTCATCCACTTTGAGGAGTTTCAACACAAACTCCACTCCATGTTGGCTGCAGATCTTGCGGATCAAGAAGACACGATACCAGTCGTTTCCACTGCGCCTACACAAGTTCACCACGCTGGTCAGGAAGGCTGTGGTTCCACTTTGACCAGTCTCCTGTGCCCCTGCTTTGATTAAAATGAAAAAGAAGAATGACATTTTGGTGAAATGACAACGTCTCAGAACACATACAACACAAACACACAATGATCCAATGATATTTGTCTGATTGATATTCATTCGTAGGGTAGGTAGGTTTTTTTTTTTTTTTTTTTTAAATCATGAGCATCATTCCATGCCAGGGACAGGGTGAGAGTCCGCCTGCATACTAAAAGTGACAGGTCTAACTTTAAGCATTACATGGCTAACATCTCCAAACAGTTATCGTGTTTAACTTGTGCATTGAAACATTTCTGTGTGAGTTCATAGTGAGTGTTAGCTGTAGAACTGACCATTCGCTAGAAGGCGAGCTGCTCTGTAAAGAGTCCGTCAGTGCTGCATCTAACTTGTGTTAACACAAACGCTGAATCTTATAAATATAAAGCAGCTGGAGCAAACTCAACAACTCAGAAAATTTGCTGTTGATCACTATTGAAGCTCCAGAGCCCAAAGGATTGGTGTTTGGGACAGCCCTAAAAATTACAAACCTGTGGCTCTGAGTTTTTCCAAGATGAGGCTTGCCGCCATATCCAGGTCCATACGCACTCTGGCCACCTGCTGTAGAGAATCTACTGTGGCTGTTTGAGCAGACTGTCCATGTGATTGCAGGTATTCAGTCAGGAAGGCACTTTCATCCTGCAGACACACCTGCTGGTCTGCAGTGGACCTGAACTGCAACCTCTCAAACATGGAATCCTAGAGAAAATGAAAAGTTTCTATAGTTGCTACAATCCACTAGTGTGATTTGCATATTTGCATTGCACTGTGTTGCTGAACAAACAGGCTCATTTCAAATAAAAATTCATTCGTACCTCCAGGCAGTTGATGTACATCGAGTAGAGTTCAGTTTTGTCCGTCTCCTCCAAGATGTTGCACCGCTCAACTGCCACCAGATGCTGCTGCAGGTAACCTTTAACTTCATCGAAGCTTCAGAAACAGCACAATTTATACAAAAATGAGAAAGACGGCTAAAACTTTCAGAAGCACACATAAGTATGCGATATGCAACCGCGGTACCTCACCTGTACTTCAGCAGAAGTTTGAGCACTACTGACCGAACAACTGGGTTTTTATCCACAGAGTCATCAAACGGAGAAAGCACCTTTGTCAGCACTTGTCTACCAACTGGCAAATAAACAAAACAAGGGACTGTCAGAGCTGGCAAAACAGGAGTAAGCAGAGACATGGTTGTGCACACAGTCAAGTGAGTTGGGTTAGAACAGTGTCCTACGTCTGAAAATGGGAACAGTGTTGGCCTCCACCATGAGAAAGGACAGCAGATGGAGAATGACAGCTGAACAGGGAGGAGAGTTGTCCTTGAAGCACACAGTAGACACCAGGTCAACGAAGAAAGTGTTGCACTGCTTCCTGAACTGAGCGTGTTGGTTGACTAGAATCCTGCACATAACGAGAGACACAAGAGTTAAACAGCTTTTTGTTAAAATTCTTCACAAGCCAGATTCACAAATCATGAAGTCGCCTTGATCCTATGAAGGAACTAATAATGGCACAGAGTGCATCAAAGAATTGTGTGTGTGTGTGTGTGTGTGTGTGTAAAGAAGCACACCATGCATTCCTCTTATGAGGAACAAAAATCAGTTCCCATTGCTTCACATGCAATTACCAACCTTATGTCTTCTGAGGGAACCATGGGGAAGTTGTCATCGACTGGCTGCATACAGAGGGGACAATACATCTGACCGGGCACCAGCCACTGTCTGATGCAGGCTACACAGTAGATGTGCTCACATGGCAAGCAAAGTGGATCCTGAGGGTCTCCCATACACACTGGGCACAGTTTAAGACCAAACCTGGAGAAACATAAACAAAAGGTGAAGACACAGGGTGGGGGTGAAGTACAGTAGGAGAGCTTTTGCTTAAATACAAACAATATAAATCTGGATTTCTACCTGAAGATGCGTTCGACAGCTCCATCTTTGCAGGTTTTGAGCAAACCGATCACTGCCTCAAATGACCGCTGAGTTTTGAGGTCTGAATTTTTTTCCAGTATCTTGATAAATAAAGCAGATTCAACACATATCATTATGAGTGATGGAATTATTGTGGATACATTTTTGTGGTAATTCACTGAATACATGAATTTTTAGGTTAAGAAATCAGGCAAACCTGGCAAAGCCTTTTAGTATGCTCCAAAACTAAAGGTGTCAGCTTTTTCTCTATCTGCTCAATTCCCAACAACATGTGTTCCACAAAGAGCGAGAGAGTGAATATCCGATTCCATCCAGCCCTAAGAGCAAAGAAACACAAAAAATAACCATCCAACTCAATTCAGTAGTGTTTAAAGAGAACCTAAAAAACTCAGCACACATAACAGTCCAACTTGGACCAGTTTAATTAGGAATGATATTGGATTTTTTGCTAATATGTAACAACTCATTTGACCAACAACCAATACCAATATTGATTAATATTACTTTTTTCCCCACCAGTTTTAGTGATCAAGTCTCTTCTGTATCATTATTATATTATCCATACTCTTATTGTGATGGCCCACCAGCAGATGGACACATAAAATACAATGCTTTTCAGTATATATAAAATTTATTCATTGTGCAAAATAAGAAAAATCAGGTTGATAGTTTGTACATGTTTACTATATCAATAAAAAAAATATTGGTTTGTGGTATCAGCAGAAGTCAGTATGTTGGCCATTTCCAATATTTCATTTTAAAGCCAGTATCAGCTGATACTGGTGACATGCCTAATTTTAATATATTTTGTTTATTTAGTTTGACTCACTGCACTCTGCAGACGATTGCCTTGCTCCTCTCCCCATAACGTCTCACACTTTCCTCTGAGCAAATCAACTCTATGGGAACCTGTAGCTTTTTGACTTGTCTGAGCCAGGCTTGTCTTTGGACATCTGTATCCAGGAGTTGAGGCTCCAGGTACTCCACACATGCAAAAGCAGCATACACATCGAGCACCTTGGAGACAGGGGTAATATGATCAGTACATATCACAGGTAGCTTTAAAGGCAACATAAATATTACAACACATAATTTAATCTTAAAGTCAATATTATACATGTCAAGTTAACAAAAAAAACCTTGAGCTAAATGGAAAAATAAAATGTTGTTTAAATTTTTGAATGGTCTTTAAAGGCTCACCAGTTCAACTCCATCTCTGGTGTGATGATTCTGCAAGAGGTGCTGGGTAACCTGGGGCTCAATGCATATCATTCTGGAGAGGTTCTGCAGTCGGTTCTTGAACTCATGATAAGCCGCATGGACCCATGGAAGAGATGTCGCTGTATCTGTGGCATTAAGCTGCAATCGCAGCTCATTGACGCAACAGTTCAGAGCACCACACAGGAGCTGGTAGAGCAGATAATGTGTATTAGCATAAACATGCACAAACTATCACACAGATGTAACCTTATGATTGAAGTAGGATTTAGGTATAACAGGAAAACAACCTGCAGGTCTTCCTGACAAGTCACGTTCATTGTCATTGAGATGAAGTCCTGAAGGTAGCGTTGGAAAAACTCTATCTGCATCTCTCTGTCTGCTTTCTCGATGTATGGTCCCAGTGGTGTCCTCCAAAAGAACTTATCAAACTCTTGTTGAGTGTGGCCTAACAGACATATACATTTAGCTTTCACAACAATATCATGGTAATGACGTTTCAGAAGTGGAGGGTACCTGATAGCAGGCCAATACCTTCATGTTGAAGCGCATGAACCCAAAGTTCCTCCAGATAGTCCTTGATCCTCCAGCTGAAGGGCATGCTGCAGCTCATGTTCGTGTCTTGGGCAAGGTAGCTTTGTACAAGAATCGTTCTTGTCTCAGAGCTGTGAAAAGAAAAAATGTTAAAAATGCTAAAATATATGCAAAGTAAACAGTCTGTTGCATCTTATTATTTACAGGAATTTGGGTTCCTTTAAGTAAAATGCCACTTACTTGTGGTCCAGTGTTAGGCGTGGGATCTCCAGTAGCTTATCATTGCCAAAGATATCTAACCACAGCCTCTTGACATGATTACCACAGTTTTTATCTAGTAGGATGTCCAAGTTTTGGTCACGATCAATGACAGAAACCAGTTGTGCCAAGAGGGGTATAACCACAGCCTGAATGCGCTTCCATAAGGTGTGCCTGTTATGACCCCCAAAAAGTTAACAGTGCTGTTAAAAAAACATCATATATGCATACATAGAAATTTTGCATTCTGCAGCTACAGCAGTCACCTGAAGGTGCCTCCTTCTTGCAAGGCATCAATGTTTGAGGCCTCTTTAATGACCCAGTTGCTTTTGATGGCTGAGAAGGTGTTGCCATCGTTAGTCACTAGCAATGAATGAAGATGCCTCTTCACAGTTTGCAGAAATTCACCTGACGAGAGTAAGAGAAGATGGTGAGCACTGCACTGCTGTGACAAAAACAAAAACACTGGAAAAAGTTGTGAAAGTACCTTCTACTTCATCATTTTCACTGAGGAGTGTTAACAGGATTTCAACTCTCCTAGTACTGCGGAAACCACTTTCCACCTGGTCCCTCAGCATGCCCACTGCACTCTGTACACAGCTCCGCACCAGTGCTGTCGTGTCCACAATGTTATCCCAGTCCTATAGTGGGAAGCTACACTGGTTACAAACTGTCACAAGCAGCTCAGGCTGACATAAAATGTCAATGTTGTCAGAAGGCACTGTGTGGAGGACACTTTTTTCTAAAATTGGTGCACTTATATCCAATGTTATAGGTGTGGATATTTAATTTAAGGCAGAAAACCAGTACTGTAAATTTGTGGTTTCTCCACAGCAGCAATTTTTTAAAAATGTATGTTATCTGTACTCACATTTTCCTCTGACTCTTCCTCTTGCTCATTCTCGGTGTACATGTCATCCACCTCCATGGCTGTAGAAAACAATTTAATTTAAAGCCACAATCTTTTATGTAATTATCAATTGCTATCAATTATTTATAAGTTACCTTCAGGGCGACTCATCTTTGTTTCAAACATTTGACTGATTGTCATGTTTTGCAAAGCTCTGATGTCTGAAACAATGTCCTTTGACCGTCTGAGGTCATCAATGTGAACAGATTTCCATGGGCCTGTGAATATGAATGTGACTCAGATTATTCTTCAAGCAAATTGATAAAAATAATTTAAATTAAAATTTAAGAGGGTGTATTCTTACCTCCATGAAAGCCAACATAGGAAGTCCCTCCTTCTACCCTTGGCAGTCTGGTGATAAAGTAGACAAACACCCTGCCTCCCGTGCTCTCCTGAGTTAGTTTGTTGATTTCATTTATGGATGAATACCTAAAAACAAACAGCAAAACTAAATACAACAAAACCACACAGTGGTGCATTACCCAACAGAGAGGAACCTACTTTGCAGATGCAATGAGATTGGCACTATGAGAGGCTTCATCAAAATCACACTGAATGAGGAGGATCTTGTTGCAGGGTCCACTGTGACTTCTTTCACTCTCAGCAGTGAGGAAGTTCCTACAAGAAAACAGGGAATTAATCTTTAGACTGAAATTGTACCAAAAGATCATAGAAGTTGTCCTTGCTAATAATCATTCCCTGCTTTTCTACACATACAGTGTATCCTGGCAAACCTGTTGTAACAATGCAAACATCATATCTGAACAGATCTAAAATAATTACAATAAACTGTAAATCTGGTATTATTTCTCCCTGAAATGATTAATTTTCTTTCCTTGTCTCTTTTGTATTGTTTCTTTACAACTACACATACCAGTATTCACAAGAAATGTAAGTACTTTGTAGCTTTGTTTATTGCAGTTCACTGTGTGAAAATACCAAGATGTTTCAGGTTTATGGGCCATAACTGCTAAGTGTAAAATGATACATTCCTTAATATATTAACCAACCTGATCTTCTTCAGGAAGGAGTGTTCTGTGTCAAACTGCTGGAGCGAGAGAAGTTCAACGCTATGCAACATTTGCTGCAAAGGTTCCAGGTCAGATACTGTCAGAAGTCTGGAGAATGTTGACACCTGTGATTTAAAAATACAATTAAAGCCTTAACAATCAATACTTAGAGCTTCAGGATATATATGAAACCTGTATCATATGACAACATTAAGCGTACCTCTGTGAAGGAGGAGAAGCAATGGACTTCCTCCCTTGTGTGAGCAAGTATGAAGTCAGCCAAACAGCTGGTATTCTGCTCTTCAAAGTAGGCCCTGGCCAGATTTTCACTCTCCACTTTGGGAAGGCCTGTGCAGTCCAAGCGCACAACTGAGTCCGGTGTGGCGCATTTGAGCAGTATGAGTTTAGCCTCATCCAGTATTCTCCTCTCAGGATCTGAGATCTCCATACTGTCCTTTTGCTTCTCTGTTACTTGAAGTATCACAGAGGCACATGTGTCAGAGTGGTAGCCAATGAAGACATCTGGTGGTTGGTACTTGTAGACCTGAGCTGCTGCTGCGTGTTGATTGTTGAGAGACACAAAAAGTCTCAACCATTTCTCCAATTCATTCACAATCCTCTTCTGCTCAGATTTAAGGACAGTGTGGATGTCCAGATAGTGTTTCTCCAGCCTGTTGATGAGAGGTATTGGGAACTGTTTGTACACCACCTCTCTTTCCTCAATGACAATTAGTCTGAAGTCTTGGTGCACCCGGCATTTCACACGATGGGTTCCCAGTCCAAGGTCAACATATTTCTGTCCTCCCAAGCAGACATAGTATTGGTTGAGGGCATCATAAAGACTTTCATAGAGGTTCTGCAAGTTCAGGAGCACAACTGTTTGACCTGTCTCCATGCAGATCTTTACTCTGTTGATGTTGCGGCAGATTTGGGTATACTCTTGGTCTTTTGGGAAACTGGATCCAAAGATTATCTCTGGCTGACCACTTTCTGAAAAGAAGCTTTGCTGCAAGATCTGTAGGGCTGCGTAGTTTTTTGTTAGCACCAGCAGGTACCGACATTCTTCTTCTTGTCCAACTGCCTGAATGTTTTCTCTCACAAACTCAATGGTACTGATGTTCTCTAGGTTGGGTGCAATCTGCAGTCTTTTGGTAAAGACTGTAACTGCATCCACATCATCCCTGCCACTGAAATTTCTCAACACGGCCTTCGCGGTTTCTTCTGCAGTGGGCCTCTTTTGAGAAGCCTTTGCTACAGCAAAAATCATCTTAATCAAGCTGTAATAGTCACGAAGGCCAAAAAAGCCTTTGCCTTGTTTGCGGCAGATGTTCAAGTAGGCTCTTGCAAAGGGTTGGAAGAAATCCCTGACCTTCTCCAAAACCATTGCATCAGATTTGCATATGCCTTTAGCACTCTCAATGAGTTCCTTCTCATCAGGGTCACCACGGGAGACAAAAATGCCTCTGTTCATCTTTGCAGGGTCTAAAGCCCAGTTGGAGATGCCAATGAATCCAACCTTCTTGTGTGGTAGTGGCTCATCATCAATGCATCCCTCTTCTAGCAGTGGATGAAGGGTTTTCAGTGGCATCTTTGGAGAATCCTCAGCCAACCCAATCTCATCAAGAACCACAACTGAAATGTACTCATCCAGGTTCTTTCCTTCCTGGAAGCGCCCGCATTGCTTGAATGTGTTAATGATGCCTTCTGGTGTTGAGTGAGGGCTACACTGGAAGGACACCAAATGGACTTGTTTAAGCATTTTGTAGAGGTCTGAATGAGCCGCCTGGCCCTGCATCGCATCTGCCACCAGAGTTTTAGACAGAGATTTGGAACTTCCAGGTTTTCCAACTAAGAAGAGAGGGATTCTTAGCTCAATGCAGAGAACCATCATGAAGACATTCTCTTTAAGGGCACTGTTTCTTGCAATAGTAACCCCCATTGGCACACCACTGAGAAGTAAATCCTGCATGAGTGTGATTTCCTGCATCACCTTCACTGGGGTGTATGCTGGTGGTAGGCTTTTGCTGATTTTCTGTCTGTATTTATCCTTTTTTTCTAGGCAGGCATGGTAGCACACCCCTATGGCCATGACCAGAGACCAGAGCACAGGGTCTCTGACCTCACGCTGCCTGTAATGCCTTTCATTCTTCTCTGCATTTTGATTACTCTCAAATTTTTCAAGCTCTGCAAACAACATGACGTGGTTGTCGTAGAACCAAACAAAAGATTGCATGCAGCGTTCGACATCTCTCAGGCTGACAAAGCTGCATTCATCTTTTCTTGTCCGCATGTACTTCTGTGAAGCTGAAAGAACATCAGTGATCGACTTTACGTAACTTTGATTGATTTCTTTGTTTTCAACCACTCTTTGCACAATCTGATGGATGTATATTTTCTCTGTGTGATCGTTTAGTTGTCCAAAGTCCCACACGAGAGGGATCATGCTTGGTGGTAAGGCTTGAACTCTGTAGACCAACTGGCGGAGAGGGATAGACCCAAGCTTTTCATCTGTTTCTTCAGCTCGCACTCTGTAACCAAGGCCTGAAGATTCTAACCTCCCAATCATCTCATCCGTGTGCTTTCGGTAAGGGTTGCATGCTGCGATAATCTGCAAACCGCAGTTTGGTGTCAAACTTTCCCCTTTGACTGTCCTGTCACAGAGGATCTCTTTAATACTGCTGATGGCCTCAGTAGTGTTGGCCTCATCAAAGAAGAGAACGGAGTCAAATCCGTAGTCTAGCTTGTTAACATTAGCAATGTCCTCCGCTTCTCTGACTTTGGTGTAAATCATCTCCGAGGTTGTCCCTCCATGAACCTTGACCAGTTTCATGTTCTCAGTGGCCACTCCACTCCTACGCAACTCACACAGGAATTTGATGAGTCTCGTCTTACCACAACCTGTCTCCCCCATGATGATGACAGGGATGCCACACCTGAACCGCATATGGATTGCCAGCATCTTCAGTATGTTGTCAGTTGTGAGCTCATATGTTTCATCAGGGTCAAGAGGCCACTGGATGCCAAGGACATTGCAGATTCGCTCAATTTTCTCCCCTCTTGGAAGGTGATCAAAGTCCATGTTAAAAGGGACTCTCTGTAGCTTTAGGCCTTCATACAATGCCCTTGTCATGACATTCTTTTTTATCACCCTTCCAGAGATGGGCTCAATTGCATCAACAAAGTTCTGGTCATTGGGCTGAAGATGGAAACCAATGAAGGTCATGGACACATGGTCATCATTAAAGAAGATGTATGGGTGTGGTTCTGTTTCCCATCTCTTTCTGATCAGAAAAGGTGCTAGGTCTTCATCTCGAACATCTGTCAGGTCCATCTGTAGCTTGCCAGGACTCTGGTCAGAGATGCTGAGTGATGGAGTGGCAAAGTCCTTTGCCATCAGAATCATGAAGTCCACCACAAAGGTTTTGAATCCAGCCAGTGTGTCTCCAGTGAAAGTGGCATCACAAAAAACAGACGTCTCACAGTCTTTCAGTTGAAGATTAAGGAACCACGCAAAATTTCTCAGTTCTGCCCACGATGGGTCAACAATTCCACAGAACATGAGAAGCATCTGAAGACATTCCACATGTGATCCTTCAACACCCTTATATGTGAACACATCAAGATTAATGTGGTTATGAAAGCGTGTCAAATACTGGTATGGCCGCTGAAAGGCTTCGCTCCTGAACTCTCCATCATCCATCAGTGGGTCATCAGAGCTTACAATGGTAGGTTCTTCTTCCTTGCTCATCTCCAGCATTAGAACCTCTTTGGGTGGTCGGCAGAAAATATTTGGAAACACATCTGTGAATGTGCTGTTCACAGTTTGTGCCTACGCAGAAAACAGAGATATTAAACACATTATAGGGTAAGCAATGGTTTAAAATCAGATGACAAATGATTAGCATTATTGCCTAAAAAACTCTTACCTGTCGGGAAGCATTTCTGGCTGACATGACAGTCGGCTCTAATATCTCGATGACATACAACTGCTTGTCACTGCACTTCCATGTCTTTCCCTCAGAGTCCATCAAATAGCGCAGAATCAACAATTTGAAAAGAAACTCATGGAGACCTTTCTGCACCTATTAATAACACAAAACACAGTTCATTAACACCATACGTAACCTGTCGAAACATATCCCAATAATAAGGCTATATTGCACTAAGCTCAGCATTTGCTCGAGACTAATTATTACCGATGATGTGATGTCGAAGTGGAACAACATGAGTTCTTTCTTCTTGGGGGTGTTCAACAGAGATTGAAGGATGACATTCTCATCAACATTTGGTTCAATCAAGCGGATGCATTTCATCATTGTCGGCTTTTTGCTTGAGTGCTTCAGTTTGTCATACAGCCTCTTGATGTAGAGAGATTTACCTGCAAGTTTAAAAACAGGTAAGTATCATGGGTATTAATAGTCATACAAATGAAATATTTAGCATGATCAATTTGAAGTAGCTGAGTACTGTACATATATACTAACCAACACCAGCCCTTTTGGATGAGACGACACCAACGCACAGTCGGTCTTTGAATGCAGCTGCAGCACTGTCTTGATCTGCTGGGACAACGTAGTGTTTGTGAAGGTACCACTGGATCCTTGCCAATGGCTCCTGGGGGACCATGTGCAATCTGTACTGGCTGAAGGCTGAAGGAAGGTAGGCATGTTCTCTTTCTGAGCTGCAGATGATGACAAGTTTGTAGTCTTTCCTGCTCTGCATTTTCATTCGCTGAAAAAAGTTCTCAACTTTAGAGCTCACATCGTAAGTGAGCAGATCTCCAAAGAGTAGAGAGTATATCTTCTGCCCCCTGTAGCCTGTGCTAAGACAGCGTCTGAGGAATAGCTCCACCTGTTCATATGGTGTTGAGGGGTTGCACAGGAGAACCTCATCATAGGTGGGAAGTGTCTCATCTTCACTACTCATGTAAATGGAGATGCATGCTGTCAAGACCTCATCATGCGGACAGACAATGAGGTTTGGATTTCCTGTGAGCAGGCCTTGAGGTAGTTGCCTCTGTATGAAAGCCCCAGCGTTACCTTCAGAAATATCTTCTTCGCTCTCACTTTCTTTGTTGGCCAGTATTTCCAACAGTCTTCCAAGACTTTTTATATCAAGAATGTGTGGAAGACAATTCTTCATGTCTTTCATGTAGGCATTCCATATGAGATCAAATTTCTGGGAACCATTTGTTTGCTCTGTGAGACTCAGCAGAGGATCTAACTCACTGGTGAAGTCTTGGCCTCCCAGCTCAGTTCTTGGCACCATAACAAAAGTCTGGAACTCAATGTCTTCATTTTGCTCATGTGGTTTGGTGAGGATCTCATACTGGAGTTCGTGCCAGACCTGTCTCAAGTCTAAGGCCATGCAGTTTGGCTTGACAAAGGAAAGCATCATGAGAATTTGGTCTTCCACATTGTTCACATTTTGTTGAGTCAGCTTGCTGCAGAGGTAGACAAT
The DNA here is from genome assembly GCF_026936395.1 of Plectropomus leopardus. Classification (NCBI taxonomy): domain Eukaryota; kingdom Metazoa; phylum Chordata; class Actinopteri; order Perciformes; family Serranidae; genus Plectropomus; species Plectropomus leopardus. Next base: position 18,087,031 of record NC_142193.1, on the reverse strand, counting down.
CTGTTCAGCTGTATAGTAGTTTAGATAGTAATGCTGGGACCTCTGTTTGTCCACAAAATTCATCCAATAGTCCAGGCATTTCTCCATTTTCCTACAAAATTCAGGAAGCTGCTCCTCTATGCTGCCCTCCACAATGACAACACTGAGAAGATTGCCAAGGTTGAAGTCCATCATAATACTGGGTTCCCCACTGCTTAAACAGCAGTTGATTTGTGCTTCCCAGTGTCTGAACAGAGGATTACCAGCAGTGTAGAGGGCAATGAAGGCCTCAGCTAGTCTTTGAACACTGGCAAAAACCTGAAAAATAAATAGTTAGATGCAACTGTAAATTCTTTTTTTAATAAGCAAGAGGCATGTGTATAGTATAGCTGTCATACATTGAGCTAATGAGAATGATACCATAGTCATTGCATTTTATGCAATAAGTTCACTCAAGTCATCAGTGTTGATGTTAATGGATATTATCAGCTCTGCAATACTTAGAATAAGAATAAAATACTTTCTTTCCATAAATTATTATTTCTTTTATTTAAGCATTTCATTTATTTAGTTGATCAATTTAGATATTCTTATTACTGTTATCTCTGTGAATGAGGTTAATGTTCAAAAATGTAATGTATCTTCAAGAAGAAAAGAATGAACAAAAAATAGTATGAGCATCATAATTATCATCAGTAAATATCAGTAAAAGCATTGGTAGTATTAGAAGTAGCAATTCAGCCTATATGCTAAAGAAAGTGATGTTAATTAAATAAAAGGGAAACATTTCAATATACCTCTGCAAAGTGATCAACTTCATTCTGGCCCTGATCCCCTTTCCCAGACATGAGCATGAGTTTGTTTTGCAGCTCCCGCAGGTCCTCGAGAGAATAGCAGCGCATCTGCCGGCCTTCATCATGCTCCTCTGGAATCTGCAGCTTCAGGGCAGTGTCAAGACTCAACTGGATTGAAAAACAGAAATACACTTTCATTGTAGAAATGTTGTTCTCAGATACAATCTCTTTGCTGTACTGACATAGGGATGCCCATCAACTTCTATGTTAATATTTACCTTTTTTACATTTTGTGCACTAATCAGGTAGATACCCTTGTTGTTGATGGCTGATGCTAAAGAGAGGGATGACAGCTCCACTGACCCATGACTGTCCTTCACAGTCTTCAGCCATTCCAAATGGCGTGCACTGTCCCGCTATGAAAAAGGATAATTCTTAAATGTGTTGTTAAATATTCATTTTCTATTTCATATGTTTAGGGTTAACCCAAGCACCCTAACTACACGACAGAAGTTTTCAGGTTTATACTTTTAGTAGTTGCTTCCTCTTACCAGTTTTTCTGGTAGTTTGCTGTCATTTTCTAAAGCTCTCCAGAGCTTCTTGAGCACCTCTTTGAAGACATGAAAGCCAGAGTCTGGTTTGAGCTCATATAGCAATGAGGAGTAGCCAAGGACAGCATCATGGAAGCAAGCCACACGATCCACGTCCATGTCATTCTCTCCCGCTGAGATGGAAGCCAGGTCAACAAATACCTTCAACTCATTGATATCTGAAAAAGAAAAACATTTTTTAAATTAATTTGTATGAATGAGCATTTAAAAAAATGCTGCTGTGACTACTGCAGATAATAAATATTAATACCTTCCAATGCATCTTTTACCCATTTTACAAAGTGTCCTCTGAGTCCCAGCTCATGAAGGCACAGTCTGCGTGGCTCAGTGATGTCCACCAGGACCATCTTTGCCTGCATCAAGTCATTGTCAATCCTATTGAGCTGCTCTTTTTGAAAGCCTGCATGATTCTGAGGTGAGAAAAGAGTCAAAAGTTCAAGACATTACAATAACTTAATGTGCATATAACGTAATATTTTTGGATGCAATATGCTTCATTTAAAACATGGCCACTTACTACTTCTGTGAGCGTCTCCAAAACCCTGAAGTCCCCTTGCAGGTGAAGCGTCTCTTTGACCATCATGATAATTTGAGCGGAATTGACAGCTAGATGAAGTTCGTGATACTGCTCAATCTGTTGAACCCTGCTGTGGATCCACTGAGTGTCAGTGGATTTATCGACTCTGCACATAATGTCCAGGTCCTGTATAAGCTTTTCATACTTGCCCTTATAATCCCTGAAGAGCTCATTTACTTCCTCGAGCCTTATGCTGCCATTCTTCAGACGAGTGTAGATGTCTTTGTAATCAGCAAAGCAAGGCTCAAAAATTTCATCATGTATCATTTCTGGTGTTGCCATAATGTCCACTACTTCATGTTGGTCAGGGTTGTCTTCTAACATTTCCTCAGCGGCCACGAGTTTGGCTTGTTTCTCCCAACACACTTTGAAAATATGACTGTCTCTGAAGGTGAACAGGACCTCTGCCATAGTTCTGGTTTCTTCACTCAGATTGAAGTAGGTAACAATACCAGCCACAGGAGAAGGCATTTGGTCAAATGGATGAACCTCCATGAAATGGTTCAGGGTCTTTATCTCAATGTCGACTTGTTGACTTGCTTCCATGTCAGCAACATCAACTGTCAAGGAAATAAAATGTGTTAAATTTGCAACTCTGTGATCTGACAGATTATCCACATAAACTGTTTATAAAGATGGATGACATGAAAGCTCCCCAAGAGTGAAACCAAAACATCTCAATCACCCCCTGGTGGCTGACAGTTTAGGTTATGAAGCTGACCCCTCCCTGTTAGTGAATGGGACATGGGTCAAACTATAAACTCTAAATGCAAGTCAAATAATTTTTTTCCGAAGATGCTTGACTACGGCTGCAACTGACGTCACCAGTGCAAGATGGCAGCATCTGTGATATTTTGGTTTCACCTATGCATAGCGAGGGTAAGTGGGGACATGATGTCTATCTTTAAATACAGTCTTTGATTTTCCACCATACCTGTCATATGTTCCTCAAGTATGTGGCTCATTGTTAAGAAGATGTCTACAAGCTCCTTCTCATGGTACACAGCTCTCACTTCATCCTGTCTGCAATGTAACAGCCTCCTCATTTTGGCAATATCCTTGTATTGTTCATTTTCAGAGAGGCAATCTGTTTGGATGAAATCACACACACAGATATCTCAGTATTTCTATAAGGCCATTGTATTCCATTGCACAAAACAGGCAGGTTCTGAGGTTATTCATTATCAAATTTTGAACAATTTTTTCTCGTGAAATCTTCTGTGACAAGCAGATTGTTATTACCGATCTTCAGCAGGTCTAGGAAGGTGTTCCTCTTTTCCAAAATGATGTTGAGCAGACTGATCTTAATGTCTCCATGGACCAGTTGATTGGTGATGGCTGTTAGTGAGGATATGGCTATAGCAATTCTGTCCCTGGCATCTTGAGAGAGCTTTTCAATCAGCTTTTCGTCTGCGCCTGCAATGACAGAAATGACAAGTCAGAATTTTTATCTAGAACCACATCAATGAATACAGTGCTTCTGCTATTAAATCATAAACCGAGGCCTGGTTTTCTACCTCCCTAACCTACAGAATTTTTCTCTTTGATGTGTGCATGTTTCAATGGTTTATTTATTCCCAATGAGATACCATGTAGTTGGAAAATGTCTTTGGCGGCAGTCCAGGAGAGAAGGTGCTGAAGGACCAGTTCTTCATCTTCCTGATAATTTCCTTGAAGATCCTTTGGCCAAGATTTCTGAATAATGGCTGAAATGAGTTTCCCAAATTTCCAGTTAATCTTGAACCTCTCAAAAAGCCTTCCTTCAGACTTGTTCTGCAATAAGGTAAAACAGCCTTAAACATTAGTGCAAACTATTTGAATAGATTCAGTGATTCATGCATTTCTTTTTATTTCTACACGAAAAAACTTTTTGTGCATGTGCTTCTAGATTATTTAAGTCATGATTCAGTCATTTTTGTCAATAGATTTAACTTTTAATATTGTTCTTAAATATCTTAACTATGGGAAGGACCATGGTAAACTATGTCATTGATATGTGTAAATGTATAAATCGTAGAGTTCAATGTTGAATGAGAAGTCTTCATACCTGGCACAAAGATGTAACAGCCTCAAGAGCACATCTCTCAATACTAGCAGCAACATGTGGATGAGATTCACTGAGTTCCTCGATCTTTGTGCAGTAGAATTCAATTTGATCCAAAGCAGACTCCTGAAGCCAGAGAGAAACATAAGATATATGTTATATTTTATAGTTTTATACAAAAGAAAATCCAAGCACTAGCAAAAGATGCATTATACACCTGTTTGTATTTGCCCTCAAAATCCATTGTGAATGTCTGTTTCCATTCTTTTGTGCACTCTTCATTTTTGAATTGTACGGAGATGATGTTGTTCCAAATCTGTAAAACACAACCAGAAAATTAATCAGTCCAGCCTTTTCTACTAATGATGTGAGCATCCACATGTACACTTTGTGTTTTACTTCTAAATACAACAAAGCTGCTCACTTCAATCTCCTCTTTGGTCGTCTGGTCTTCTCGTAATAGGGATGTCCAGCCCTTTTTGAGCAGACCCTGTCTGAAGACGAAACTGATCCAGTTTCTCATGATGACCATCGCCTGAGAGATTGCCAAGTCCTTTGCACATCGCTGCTCTATTTCTCCTTCTTGAGACTCCTGAAAGAGAATTATCAGTACAGCATTTGAGAAATGCAAGACTTAACACAGTGTGAAATACTAAAAGCTTGCCTCATGATATTCACTTCACATACCTGCTGCTTGTTGCAGTGAACAAAGTCTGACACTGATGCAACCAGATTCATGCATGCTACAGGAATATCAGGGAAGTTCTGTGTATATGATGCCGGTTTGACTCCTTTGCAGAGCTTCTCTAACAGTCTCACTGCTGTTGTAAGGCACTCTCTCCTATAAGCCTCGGTAAAATGACTACAATAAAACAAAAAAGAATGAAATTGTGCATATCAATAACTCACCACGAGTTACCTTGAGTTCTTGAAGTAAACTTCATTTTTCTCTCATGCTTCTACTTTAAGCAAAGAAACCAGAAAGGGCAAACATTCTGCAAGAATTGTAGTTTGTGGGGGCATGTTTAACAACAGCAAAACTATATCAAAATCCCATTTACAAACTCTCATACAACTCTTGCAGTATAATTAAGTCTCACTTATGCAGTCCAATGCTTAGTTCTTCCCAGACATGCACATTTTTACTAAGACGTTTCAAATTAAAACACTTCCACCTATGAGTAGGACACCCTTGGAACACCTGAGCACATGCACTCATATGAGCCGCGCTTTAGCAAAGTCCATGCACATGTGCATGCCCATGCACATTACTCAGCTGTGCATGAGATTGTTTATACTGACATTTTCAATCCTAATGTTTTAGCAGAAATGAATGTTTTTGTAACAAACTGAGCACACAAGATAAATGAAATATGGATTATACATGAGTTCAGTGAGAGTCTGCAGCGGATGTTTTGATGTAGTTTTGCTGTTGTTAAACACGGTCTCCGTTGACTTCAAATCATAACAAAAGATTGCAATTTTTAACTTTCGTTTCGCTGTGGAGGCTTGAGAGACAACGATTTCTTCACAAATTCAATGTAACGTGGGGTGAGTAATTGGTATACAAAAAACAGTTTGCAAGTTGGTTTTTTTTTTAAGCATCAAATATGGTAAACATGCCTCTCTTCATGATGAAATTTCTTGATCTGCACAGCAAAACAGCAATATGCGATTATGAAAAGAACAAATCAGGTCTTAACGTGAATTCAACGTAAAATAAGAATTCAACAAAAAAAAAGAAATTATGTATCTTTGACTTCATGCCTTTTGCGATTCAACTGAAAATCTTAATTAATTTGAGTTAATTACCTGTAATTTTCTTCAATGAGGTGGACTTGGATATGTGAGAGAATGGCTGACACTGTCTGTAAAGTGCAAATCCAAGAGCATTAATTAGTTTAATGTTCTGTAATATATCCCTGAAATTTGTAATTTGCAACTAGTGTTTCCACTTCACCTGGAAGTTGCTGTAAGAAATATCTTGAGGGCCCTTATTAGTGAAAATATGAAGTATGTCCAAAAGCTCAATGTTAATGTTGGTAAAACACTCCATCAGGCCCTCAAATGGCATTAAAAATAAGCAGGATCGCACCAGAAGTGCATCCACTTCCATCAAATGAGTGTGGTTTTTCATCAAATTCACCAGTGCCCTGAAACAGAAGACTATGTTAACATTTGCAAAGTAATATCACTGCAGCATAAGTACACTGAATGATGATCGCACAAGCTGCACTTAAGCAACTCTTACTTCCTCTCTTGACTGTCCATGTATGCTGGTGCGGTACCAATATCAAGGCCTTGCAAACCAGCCCAGGCTACACCAGACTTCAAGTTTCCACGAGCTGGCATTTCAAAAGGCTTTGTGGTGCCTTTGAGGAGGTGTAGAAGTGGTAGTACCAGAATCCATCGCTGCATTCTTTCCATTTTCACAGCACGTATCAGATACACCAACATTTCTGGCAGACTATAACAAAAAAAAATGTTTATGAGCACCTGAACAGCAGAGGAACCTTGTTATTCTGTCTATTATGTTACGACTGTCTTTTGTAATATGATAGATATACAGTAAGAGTGTGTGTGTGTGTGTCTATATACACATACATACATACATATATATACTACAGGATTACTGAAATGATTAGGTACCTACTTTTTCAGATTAGAGACAGTCTGGGAAAACTCTGTCCAGTACTGGAGGAAGTGGTCTTGATCTAGTTTGGGTAAACAGAGTGCATCACAGAGCCGGCAGAGCTCAGCATTACTCAGTTTAAACTCATGCTGTCTCCATACACAGAGCATGATCACAGCAGCTTTCAAGGGATCCTTGGTGTAGAGCATCTTCCCTTCTCCATCCTTCACCAACTGTGGAATAAGTTTTGTCAGCATGAATTCCTTCAGCATCCTCATCACCTGAGACATTATACCACATACACAGAGAGTAAGTTGGGCAGGCCATACCTGGTTGCATCTAAACTTTGTACACAAAGATTATGAACTTACATCTTCTTCCCCATAGTTTAAGGAGAACCACTTCTTTTGTTTTTCCTCATACACAAAAGGGTCACCATAAACCTGACAGAACTGGTTCAGCTGGATCAAAAAACTTTTCAAATTGGTATAACTCCAGCTCCTGAGAAGATCAAATATGGAATCCAGCATCACATTCCCTGCAATCTCTCTGCCCTGAATCAGATTGTTTCTTTGTTCAGGCCAGATCTTGTCTTTGATGGTGTCTTTCCAGCGTTTGAGCATGTTCTTCGATGGTGGCGCACAGATGATGTCATCATATTGATGCCAGTCCCCTTTACAAAAAAGATACAACAAAAGTTGAATGACACAAATATATCATATTATAATGATCAGATGCTTTTTGCAAATATACAGCTGGACCAAGCAAAGGTAACATTTACCATCATCAGTGACGAGGCGTGGTTTAACAAATAAACATCTATTAGTAGTTTGATGTGTGGAATCCAGTTTGTATATGTACTCATACTCATATGTGTTCTTTTTAAAGACAACATATTTGTATGGTATAGACACAGACTCGGCTTGTGACCTGACTGTTGGCAGATTGCCCTCGACCAGAAAACCATGTTCTCCAAGATCCCTGAAATGAAAAGGCACAGAAAGTCAAATGTACGTGGTATTTAGTCAGTCAAATTGGACATTAAAGGTCCACTGTGTTGCATTTAGGGGTGAATATAAAGGCAGATCTGGAATATAATAGAGTAAGTATGTTTTCTTTAGTGTATAACCACCAAGTTAAGTTAGTTGGGTGTTTTTAGTGCATCAAAAATGAGTAATACATAAATTAACATCAAAGCGTTTCACCGATAATAGGTTTAAAACTATATTTGACTCCTTCTTGCTAATTATGTTTGTGCCTTTGTCATGTTGTAGATTATATATTTTAACATAAATCTTTATTCAGTGTATTTACTGGTTTAAATCACCAGGTCTCTTTGTTTTGGAAAGCAAGAAACCTCTGCGGATAATTTAGTTCCTGGTAAAAATCCTCCTGATTTCTGAATCAGAAATCAGTTAAGGTCACATTAGCTGGTGTAAGGCCAGTCGCCTATCCAAAACAAACCAAACAGCATTGGAAAAACACTGGTTTGTAATGTAAAACTGCTTTTTTGCGGTTCATACCTGGTTTACTAACGGGGTCCGTTTGTTTTTGAGAGGAAGAGACCTCTGCAGATAATTCTTCTCCCGTTAAAAACCTCCTGAACAATGAACACTGAAGGAAATCTCATCGGAAGAAGTTTTAGCTGGTTGTAATTCGCAATCTTCACTGCTAGATGCCATTAAACCCCTCTAAATCTCAACCAATTTTCTTTTAAGAACTCCCCAGTTCATCCATGAACCTATCAAAAGCCAGTCATTCCTCTTTCTGCCACTAGCTGAACCCTGAGTTGGGGATTACAGCTGCAGATAGAGCCAGTTTGTCAACAAGAAAGTGGCATAATATGGCTATGACATTTGTATGTATGTATGTGTGTGTGTGACTATTGTGTGGGAAAAAGTGTATGTTTAAAAGTATAACAAAGAAAGAAAGAAAGAAAACTAAAAAGTTCTCTGTTCCCCCAAATGAATGTTGGGAGAATTATTTGATATGCCCATAAAGTTACCACAATCTAAGCTTAGCTGGCAATTTTTTCAAGAATATGTACCTTGTCACAGACAGCTCAACTGTATCTTCATCCCAGTTCCCAATTCGGCGGCCAGCCCTGATGAAGATACGATCTTCCTCTGGATCAAATTTGAAATCCTTTGAGAGAACTGCATGGAAGTAAATTGTGAGTCTGTCACATGCAGCGATGGTGTTGTTCCTGGTCACCCTAAAAAGCAAAAACAAAGAAACAGAGAAAGCAAATATAACATACATATAAAGCTGGCAGCAGTAATCAAAAGCAAATGTTTACAACCATCTGAGAAAGCTTAATCACCTTTTGGGTGGAGGGCAAACTGGGCTGCTGGATTCTGTGCCGTCCTTACTGTCGTCTTTACTTGCTGTTGAGTCCTGCTCGCTTCCAGACTGCTGAACCTCCAGGTCCTCTGCTGTCTCCTCAGGGTCCACACTGGAGCCTGTGCTGTCAGTCTGCACAAGTAGCATTAAACATGTTAAATATATACCTTAAACTAAACTTAAACTTAAAATGAACTCGTGAAATTTCTCCACGAAAAGAATAGAATTCATTCATTTAAATGCCTTTGCGCACTCAGTGTGTTTTTTCAGATTTTTTTTAATTGTCAGCTGGAAAAAAAAAGTTTCGCACTGAAACCTTGAACACCAACTCTGATGCATTTTATTGTACTATTTGCGAAAATTTGCAATACGAGACAAATTGGGAGGACACATTGCCTCCCTTGCCTCTCTTCACTGGCTGTCTCCAGTTTCTCCCTCGGTCTTCCAAAGGGGCTGACCTGTCCTCCCTCTCTGTCTCTAAACTGTCTCTCTATCTGTGTGCGGTCTTAATCCTCCTCTTCATCATCATCATCCACCTGAATATCTGACCCGCTGAAAGGATGCTATCTCCAGTTATGAAATGATACTATGTGACCCTTTCTTTTGTCTTGTTGCAGACGTGCCGCCTGCCACATTTTCTTCATTGCTTTTTGGTGAAACAACTATCTCTAACCTGTTCTGAAAATTTTGATGACTCACAAAAGTTTCGGAGTCAGTTTGCAAACGTGACTGACACATGAGGCTGCATTTATTTTTAGACGTGCAACAATTTTGGATGAAAACAAACAGACTTTGTGCAAAGGCCTTTAGTCTGCATTACCTTTGGTGATTTTTGAGGGCCAAAAACCATCTTCTGATCAGCTGCCACAGTCTGCTTTTGTTTCTGCTCCTGCTGGCCCTTTCCCTTCTGTTTGTTTTGTTCTTTCTGTTTAGCATTCGTCTTCATGTTGGCATTCTGGTCCATTTGAGGTTTTTTGGCCGCATCTTTCTTATTGCTTTCTTCTGCTGTTTTCTCCTGATTCCCACTGGAGCCCACAGAGTCAGCCTGCACAAGTAGCATCACACATCAATTTTAAATATAATTTTAAACATCTTCAACTCATGAAAATGAGCGTGTGAATTTTCTCCGCTAGTAGAATTAAATGCAGGCTTCTGTCAAACTTTTCAAACATTTTAGTGACTATTACCTTTGGTGATTTCTGATCAGCTGCTGCAGTCTGCTTCTGTGCCTGTTCCTGTTGGCCCTTTCCCCTCTGTTTGTTTTGTCCTTTCTGTTTAGCGTTTGTCTCCACGCTGGCATTCTGGTCCAGTTCAGGTTGTTTAGCCGTGTCTTTTTTGTTGCGTTTATCTACTGTCCCCTCCTGTTCCACACTGGAGCCTGCACTGTCAGCCTGCACACGTGGCATGAAACGTTCATATTAAATACACACCTAAAACTCATAACAATTAAATCATTTACCTTATTCTAAAAACAATAAAATACAAGCTTGTGTCAAAAGCGATTTCTTTAATACATTTTAGTCAGCATTACCTTTGCTGGCTTTTGTGTGCCAAAAACCATCTTTTGTTCAGCCGCTGCAGTCAGCTTCTGTTTCTGCTCCTGCTGGCTTTTTCCCTTCTGGTTGGTTTGTTCTGTCTGTGTTGCATTTGTCTCCATGCCGGCATTCTGGTCCAGTGCAGGTTGTTTGGCCGTGTCTTTTTTGTTGCTTTCTTCAGCTGTCCTCTCCTGATCCCCACTGTCGGCCTGCACAAGAGGCATTAAACATGCATGTTCAATATACACTTCAAAGTGGCAATCTCTAAGATTTCAGTCCTGGTTGATTTGGCGACACCTGTAGTTACTGGTGATGACAGCAAATGTAAGAAACTGTAATCAGATTTTATGCTCCGAGCAGCATAATTCTGTAGCCGGCAGGGCACACTTGGCTAAAGTTACTTTGCTAAGTTGGCTGTTCATTATTCCCCGCATTATTTTTGAAACTGACCTGCTGCAAATAAAATGCTGAAAATGACTGCGGTAGTAGTGGTAATGCTTATCTCACTGACAAACGCATTGCATTTCCTGTGACAACTTCATAATAAAAGTTGATTCATATTTACCGGTTAAATGCTTTTAATCTGAGACTGCAGCAGTGGGAAATTTCCTGGTTTGCATTAGCAAAGAAACTTAATGCAGCCTTTTTTTTTCATAAATGTCACCGCTGACACACACTTCATAAAAGTGCACATGTATACATAATGCAATACTTTGATCAGTGGGCCAAAGTCTCAGTCAACGTTGTGTTAAATCATTTGTGGACAGATAGTGACTTAACATTTATTTAAATCAAAATGTTTAAGATCACTTTAAACTCATGAAATGTAATATAAAATGCAGGTGTCTGTTAAAGTTTTTTGTACATTTTAGTCAAAATTACCTTTGATGATTTTTGAGGGCCAAAAACCATCCCTTGTTCGGCTGCCACAGTCGGCTTCTGTTTCTGCTCCGGCTGGCTTTTTCCCTCCTGTTTGGTTCCTGTATGTTTTGCATTTGTCTCCACGTTGGCATTCTGGTCCAGCACAGGTTGTTTGGCCGTGTCTTCGGAGACTGGAGTCGGAGTGTCAGCTGGTGTTGTCTCAAGTATCTGACCCTGAGTTGATTTTGGTGCATTGCTCTCTCCCTCATCAGAGTTACCTGGATCATCCTCAGGCTGCGTCTCAGTTTTTGCTTCTTCTGTGACAGCAGCCTTTTCACTCTGAACGACCTGCGTGTCTTCAGGTGGAGCAGCAGGACTGTTAACTGCTAAGGACCCAGACTGGTTCTTTAGTGAGGAGGGTTCATCTTGGAGTGAGTCTGGTGTTTCATCCATTGCATAATCTGAACTTTCACTGTCAGAGGAGTCTTTTTCTCCCTGCGTACTCTTCCTCTGTTTGTCTGCGAGGGACACATGGGACGGCTCTTGGTCTGATGACAAGCTGCCATCTTTCTTCTTTTTGTTCCTCTTCCTCTTTTTTTTCTATAATGACCAGAATAAAGATCAGTTTAATGAGAAGTGCTGCAAAAATGAAACCATGCCACAGTCTAAATATAGTCAACATATTCTCAGTATATTGAAAGATTAGCATTTTATATTTTTTTCATTTTAATTTCTTAAGAACTGAACTACTTCTACACACTATTTCACAGTATGTAAGTACATGATAATTAGCATAGAGTTAGAAGAATTGTTAACTTGAAGCATGTGTTTGTGACTTTTGTTTTCAATGGACGTGTACCACTCGATTTCTGCTGAATCTCACAGGACATGTTAACTATAGGTAGAGACAACTCTCCGTGTATAGGTGTGACGGCTCCAGAGTCCTGTTGCCTCGCAACTGTGTGTTTGCTTACATTTATGTGATATGCAGGTCATTGGCTGGGTGGAGCTGAGATCTGATTGCCCAAACTGGGAACACCTGGCCCATGGTGTTCAGCTACTAATGTTGTAATACATTGAAAGTCGGATGTCAATAATTTTGAGTCTGAATTCCCGACAATCTAAATGCGTCCCGGCGCATCTGCAGAGGATCTACATGAATAAACACAGCACCACTGACGAAGAGAAAAGGTGTACGCAATACTTTAACTGTCCCTCTTGTTTTTGCTCAATAAAACAACGTACAAAAGTTCAAATTTGTGTAAACGGTTGCAGAGCATAATAGTGTGAACCACCACAGGCAGCAGCATGAAGTTGTGTGCGTTCGATATGTGTGTACAGAGACAAAGTGTATCCATGCACGCAAAGACTTTTATCAAACAAAAATCAACTTGTAGCGACAACATTGTTACAGTACGTTTCACAACACGATATGAAACACTAATAAAGTAAAACTTTATGAAAATGTCATTCTGCTCATTGTTCACTGTTCTCGCCGCCATGTTGCTGCGACATCAGGTTTGTTGATGCCGGCAAAGTCAGGACCGAGTTTCAGGCCTGGAATTGCGACTGTAATGACAGTTCCACTGTATTTTTACGTGTCAGAGGTTGTTTTTTTCCGCGTTCTGAGTACAGCGGATTGCAGGGTTAGGTCGCCTTTCCAGATGCCAGTGTGCTGCTGGTCCTTTACCAAGCTGATTATTATCTCTGCTGAGTTGCTATCTTTTGTTTTACGCTGACAACACGCACCTCACATTGATCACTGCACCTTACTGCGATCATCACGGTTACCCTCATTTGTAACTTCACTAAATTTCTGTTCATTATTGCAGTTTTTGGCATGCACATTAAGAAAATAATAAAAGGGATGATTGCAATCTGACATAACTCTGGCATAAGAAATTTCAGCATGTTAAAACAACTTATTTGAAACTTCTGTTTAAAGTACCTTTATACGTGTTTGAGAATCATAAAGTTATTGTAGACCAAAGGCAGCTGCACTTAGACTTAAATGAAGAGAGATAAAACTGAAAAGCAGAGCCACAGAGTTACACTCACCTTTTTCTTTGGGTTGATGACGCTTTCATCATTCGGTCGTTTGGGGGATTTATTGGAGTCTTTGCTGTCAGGTGGGTGATTTTTCTGTGAAGCGGATTTCTCAGCCAAACCTTCCGATTCTGCTACCAAGGATTTGGGCTGATCTCCAGTCTCTGAAACAAAAATATGTGGTGTAAAAATCAGATTTGTCTCTAAGACAAAGACAAGCACTGTGATTATTAGAATGAATGACAGCTCCACAGCGCTATCAGCTGTGGGAGTTATCAGCAGGAAGTGTATTGCCAAAGACTAATTTGCATTGCAACCAAATCCAAATTACATAGCAGGTGAAATATTCAAAGGATGCACGAACACCTTTCAAATAACATATGCATACAATCAAATAATTTCCTTTTTTTACCTTTACTTACATTGTTATTACTTATAATAATAAATGTGTGATGCCTTGATACTGTGACAATCTCATACCACATGGCTTAAATCTCCCCATTTGTTTTTTATAGGTCACGTTATTGGCCTTACTCTCAAATGTAATCTTACTCAGTGTGTAAAGATGCCACTTGTTAAAAAACAACCTGTCTTGCTGTCTGCAAATGTGTGCACAGATAATGCTGCCATCTTGAGGTACAGTAAGAGAATAACACTAACGTCCAACTCCTCTTGTTTTACTATTTTTATGTCCATCACCTTCTAATTTGGCTTTAATAAGTGCCGCGTAAGTGATGTACTGTAGGTTCATGTTATGACAATACACAGAAAAAGGTTTTGAAAAGTTTACCCCACTTTTCATAATTCTTACTTTACATACCAGTAGTTACATTTGTCAGTTAGGGAGAAAGTGAAAGTGTAATTATGTTTTATGTTTGACGCACAGCCATAGCAGTTTTGTGGCAGTGATAGGGTTCAGAGGGTAAAAAATTGATACAGAACAACATCCTGATATTTTGTGTGGCAAGGTTGTATTAATACATGGATTCCAAGTATTGATTATCTTTTTTTAATTTTATAACTAATAAATATTAGTATAGGTGAGATACTTCATTTTAAAACGTCTTATTGCAATTGCAAGTGACTATTCTGATAGGGTTTGAGGTTTCACTTCCTCCATGGCTGCCCCCCCAACTGTCACTGACAACTATGAAAGTGAACTAAATCTAGCAAGCAAAATCTTTATAGGTGTGGGTCCCTGAAGAGAAATCGTTTCAAATGGGGGCCCTTGACCTAATGTTTATCAATTCATGGCTCCTTTACACATAAAAAATTAACAACCACTGCTACTGTGTATGGCACAGTTTTAATCAATGTTTATGTACAGTATACCTCATATCCTTTTAAATGACCTTCTTAATGCTGTACTGACAACAACATGGTCGCTCTTTTATGCATTATGTGTGCCTCATTCATTAAAATCCTGTAAGTAAATATGTAATATATGATAATGGAACTTCAAATTGAATCTACTTACCCTGTGTGTTTGCAGGTTGGACACACAGACTCTGGCCACACTTGCTGCAGAAATTGGCTTCTCTCTCCACAGCATTATGGCTACAACGGGGACACTTCATCTTCAGACTTCAGTGATCTCTGCAAAGAAAGAAACAAGGTTGAACTGTAATGCGCCTTAAGGTCCCACCCTGCAGAAGATTCCTTTCACTTTCAATTCTGCCACTCATGAGGCCTCGTGAGAGTGTTCAGCTGTGCAAAACAACCGCCCGGAAAAACTTTGTTTCTTCTATTGACATGGACTTTGAACAGCCTTACCCAACAAAACTGACCTAATAACATTGCATCAAATGGAAATAAGCATTCAGCAGTGAACCACTGCAGGCCCGCCTTCAGTCCCGCAAACTACCAGCCAATAATACTTTCACCTCAGCCAAAGAAAAGCAAAACTAACGAGGTTACACTCCGCATCAGAATACACCAAGTTCATCAAAAAACACCACCCCCAGAGGCCAAAACGGATCAAAAGTCATTCAAACAATAAGAAATCATCTTCTGTAAAATAAACTTGCTTATCCATGAAATATTTAACACATATTTTGGTACAAAATAATAACTTTTCTCGGGTGCAGAGGGCAGATAGGCTCGGCAGTGTATTTGATAAGACAGGATGTCTTCATATCTATTTGATACTTCTAGGTCTGCAGTTAGTGTTAACAAGCTGAAACAGTTGTAAAAGAATATTGCGAAACAAACATACTGTACATCATCCTGGCCTTACTTTTTTTTTTACATGAGTTAAGATTTTTTTACAAAAATTAAACTATAATAAAATATTTTTTAAAAATAAGAACTTAAATATTATTATGATATTTGTTGAAAATCACTTGAGAAAATTAGGGAAAAGGGATTTTGTGACACTTGTGCTTGTCCATTACTGAATGTATGCTTCATTTTCTGTTTTGGGAAAAATCAACTGAAAATCCCTGCTGTTTCTTTATTCTAAGCCCTGTGGACTTCTGGTTACACCCTGAGACAATAAATAGCTTGATGTTTAAATGTCTGTTGCATACTTTTTAAAACTGTATTGCAACCACAACTGTGGTACTTTGTTAAAGGTAAAAGTCCTGCATTAAAAATGTTACTTATGTATACTTGGGAAAATGTCCTTTAAATATGATAAGTTAAAGTACCCCATGCAGAAAAATCTAAAATTAATAATTAGTTTAAAATGTTTTATATGTTCATCAAAATAGATGCCAATTAATTTTCTGTCAATCGGTCTGTCAGTTTTCTGTCAAACTGACACTTAAATAAACTGTTGGGTGCTTTAATTTCTACCATGCCATCATATTTTATTAATTCTATGTCTTCCCTGTAAAAAAACAGATTTGTTAGGCTGACTATACTTTTAGCTATGAGATAATGTAATGAAGTATAAGATTTCCCTCTGAAATAAAGTGGACTAAAAATATAAGGCAGCATAATAAAAAAAAAGTAAACACTCGAGTAAAGTACAAGTACCTAAAATGTGTATGAAGTACAGCATTAGAGTAAATGTGCTCATTTACATGCCACTGTACCACTGTACTTAATTATATATGGTGGCTTTTAGTTGTGCATTTTTAAATCTAACACACAACACTGTAAAAAGAAACAAAATGTAAATCATTTTTGACCTGATGTGAATTTTAAACTTGCAGAGAAAAAGAGGCAGGGACTGTACTCAGATTCGCAGATCAGAAGGTGGGACATTTTTAAGTGTTCATTAATGCACATCACCGGCACTGCTGCTGGTCATGCGGCACATCCACACCATAAAGTTGCACTCAAACCTGTATAAATGTGAATTTCAATGTAAATATCAACATATATCTTTCACTCCAACCATTCTTGTATAACACTTTAATTCCATGGTTCTGTTTCTTGCACTGTTACACTGCTACTTGTGTTACTTGTTTTGTTTTGCACTGCTAGACTCGTACTTTTTATATTTTATATTTGTATCTTCTATTTTATCTGGGTTTTTTTTCTATATTTATGTTGCACCAACCCACCAGAACAAATTCCTCGTATTGTGTTAACTATACCTGGCAATAAACCTTTTTCTGATTCTGATTCTGAAGTATCGAGTGATTCCTCCTGTTTCAGAAAAGATCTTTGGCTCCACAGTTCAGCAAGTAAAACACGTTACGTCACTTCCTGTTTATTATTTCATCCTTTAACCCTTCTCAAAAGCAGCTAAACTGAGAATGCTAACTACAAAAACACAGCTGCTGTTATTTCTGCACCGTCACGACACATTTATCACTGCAGTAACAGCTCTCACACTGAAGGTCCATGCTTTATTTTGACAACGTGTTAACTGACTAGCTTAACGCGCTCGAGCTGCGTAACCGTGCCTCACAGTCACGTTAGCTAACACTGGCCGGGTCTGTTTGCTCCGTGACTTCCAGAAAAACAATAACAATGCAGGTGCATGCACAGGTGTCAACTAAAATGACATCGCATTTAAACCCAGCAAGAGACAGACTTACTCCGATGTGTCCCGTGATAGCGATGTATGATAGCCACTGCAGCTAATAGGATTAGTTTATTCATTTGTCATAACGTATGACGTTATCACCTTAATTTCTATAAAACGGCAACAAACATGTTAACATTCATACCTGTAATAACTGCAGCGCGAGCTTTTCTTCTTCTTTGCCAAATGACAAGTCCCGAAGTCATCTCTGCTGAAACTACCGATGTGCCGGCTGAGAGGAGCCGATGTCATCTCATTTCCGCATGTCTTGTAAAGTTTCGTTTTTTTAGAAATGGGCGTAAACTAATAACGTTACCTTTCTTACTGACTGTTTAAATAGATATTTATGGACTGCGGATGACGGAGCAAGTTTCCAAGCACAAGTGTGGGAAAATAACTAATAAGTTTCGATTTACTGTAACCAAGTAGTTTTAGTAACCTTTTCTGATAACGCTCTAATAAATCGTTTGGATTTAGGCTATGACACAGTGATTTATAAGTACTTTGTTACAAAAGAACAGAATAGCTATATTACATAAAACTGAAAAGCATTGCTGGCTGGTGGACAGACGGTCCATCAGGTGATTTAGGGACTGTTCTTAACTTGAGGAAGGTGGTGGCTTGGATGTGACTTTTTCTTCCTTTTTTTTCATGATCCTCCCTAAAACTACAAATATTTTCCTTGAACCTTCCTGAGTGATTGGCGGAAAATGCATGACCCTACCTTCAACATTAGTTAGTTATTAGATTTTTTTTAAAACATTGATATTTGAAAATGAAAAGGTTGAAGAGGACATCCTGGAATTTTTACTCTTGCTTTCACTCTTGTCATGCAAGCTGATTAAGCTGGTGTAAAGTGTTTGTTTTTGGCCAAGCTTTAAATGAGACAGCTGATTTTGATTTGAAATATCACTATTTTAACCTCAATTATTTTATTTTTTTTCTGAAGTGTTTGTCACGTGATGTGTCAAAGGGCGCTTAGATATTTGAAAAACTAACAATAATTTCTGTTTTTACAGTTTCTGACTATGACAGATTGTGTCATTTAGGCCTTCCAAACCTGTGGGCTTGATTTCTTTGACAAGAAAGTAGTAAAATAAAACCAAAATACAACCATTTAAATTTATACGCCCCTCCCCTAAACCAAAATATAAAAAAAAAACATAAGTCTCTCCCAAGTACTTAAAAAAATACTTAACATGCTTCCCCTGTTTTGCACCACCCCCTCACAAACAGCAAAAAGTTACAAAGTAAACCCATTAAAAACCTGATTGTTCCACACACACAAATAAGATATATTTTAATGGGGAATTTCTACTCTAAATGCACTCATAAATCATTATAAGAAAAAAAAGTAGGTTGACAAGGATATTTATGGGTTTTTATTTTCCTGGATGGATGAAGAATCTTAACACTGAAATCCCCTATCAGTGAAAATTACAATAAATGGGACAATTTTTCCGCAGAAAATGTGAGATTATTTACTGTTCATAAATGTTTAACTCATATCAATCTCTTAAGTGATGCTTTAATACAAATTGTTCACAGAAATCCCATCAAATACGTCATCAAAGTTATATCCATTGGAATGGACATGGGATCTGGGAAGATTTTCTTTTTGTATTTTTATAGATTAAAAATTAATATTTTTATAGAGTATTTCTTTCTGTTTCCAACAGACAAGTTTTAGTTAGTGCCGGTGATGTGCATTTTAGTTTAGAAACACAGTACTTCATTGGTTTCCAGTTCTGTAGCTCATGTGTACTTCTTAGAAAAAGTTGTTATTTTTAATATTTGTTTTGCTGTAATAAAAATGATATTTTGGGATTTTTTTAAATGTTGGTGCTTTATCTACCTTTGACATAAACGAGGATTATTAGTTGGCTACAAGTAAGTAATAATCAAGTAATAATAATTTAGTTTTGTTTTTACCTAACCATGCGTGCAGAAATGAACTCAGTGTACTGCAGTCACTGGTTGCATTTAAACGATCAAGTATTCAGGCCCTCAGAGAAACGTGGCTGCATTTACTTTCACTTTACTTTGACTTTGAGTAAGGACACACTGAGTTGATTGTTGCCAAATAAAAATATTACTGCAGAGGTAATGGAAATCCCTCCATGATGTGTATAAGTGTGTGAATATGAAATAAGACACCTTTCATCACAACAAAATGTCCATAAAGTAGCAGCACTTGACCAGTACCTATAACTTTATTGTACAAGAACAGTGCATGGGTTTTTTAGTTGGGCAAAGTCAAGCTTGTTTCGGTCATTTTAACGCTACACGTGGATTCAGGCTGAACTATGGCTGAAAGCAGTAGACAGAGAACTGGTCCTTAGCCATGTCTGTAGCACTTGCATGATGCTGTCTCTAGAAATGTGCAGCCAAAAAATACAGTGCTGTGCTGCTTTCTGTGACAGAAGGGATCTATGCTCTCCTGTTCCTGTAAATTCTCAGGAAAGAAAAACACGTTCAACCTGCAGGTGTTTATGGTAACACTGAGCGTCCTGTGATGCCTGCAGGATTGACCTTTTATCCTGTTATGAGCTGTTCCTCTCTATAGCTCTCACATGACACCCACTTCTCCATTGAGGAGAGTTGTTTTGCATGGAGATTCAACATTAACTTGTTTTAGGATGCCATACTCATAAATTGTCAACAGAGGGCAGAATATTCTGGAGGTTTGAGTAAGAATGATCCATGGAGCGTAGGGACTATGCAAGTTTTGGTTTTGTTTTTTTTTCTCAAAATTTTCCAAATGTCTTGCACCAAACGATTTAAAATGTGGATGCTGTGCTTTAAAAAAAAAAAAAAAAAAAAAGCTATCCAAGTTAATTTGCTGAAACACCAATTGTGTGTTTCAGCTTTTTTTTGTGTAGGTGCATTACCATGAAAACTTGGACTACCCTCTCAAGTTAGGAGTGCATTACATTTAGGCTGTCACATTCAGAGATTTTGGAATCTGTTTTCAACATGTAATTTTCATTTTAAAAAAAGAAAGTAAAAGAAAAGAAAAGAGTTATGTGGCCCAAAAGCATAATAATTTCGTAAAGCTCATCAGAAAACCTGCACACACAAGTTAAACATAAAACTGCAGCTGGATATTACTGAAATGACAACAAGAAGAGCAGTTTGGAGGGTGTTACCGTCTCAGATATAAGAAGCATGTCAAAGTCAGTTTTTTTTGGCCACTGGGCTGCAAATACAAGCTAACTTTAAATGTGAAGTGTATTATTTCATCCACATCCATCACTGAAGCCCTGGAGAAAAAACAGAGAAATGTTAAAAGTCTTCAAAACAGAATCAGACAGAAAGATGACTAAACCTTTAAGAGTCATAGGTTGACTTGTTTCACATTCACTTTTAGTGCAGTTTTCCCCTGAAATTCCCTTTATCGTTCCACTTTACAGTGCCTTTGTTTTGTTTTCATTTGATTATAAGTTTGTACCTCATATATACGTTGTGCAGTTAATTCAATATATTTCCGTCTTTTACAGCCTGTTGAATACATTGCAATTTGTCATTTAGTAAGCTCAGACAATAAAGACTACAGAAAGCAAATTAACTTCCACAGTGCCAGAACCACACCACAATAGCATCTGTAATTTATAAAATACTGAGCACCAGAGAGCAACCTAGCAGCCAGTGAGTGCATGCATGTTCATGCAGCTCAAACAGTTAAGTCAATTAGAGAATTAATTGGCGACTCTTTTGCTTAAGTCATTTTTAATGCATAAAACATTTCGTGGTTCCAGATCTATTTATGAGGATTTGCTGTTTCTTTTAATTTATTAAATTCATTTAAACCATTTTGCATGTGTACTTTTACTTTTAATACTTAAATACATCTTCCTGAAATCACATCTATTTTCACTGTATTTAACAGTAGGCCTACATCAGTTTAGTTTACTTCAGTTATTCTTTAAACATTACGTAGTGAAGACTTTGATGCATGACTCAATATGCATCTCATTGCATCAATTAAAAGACACACAACTGAACAGCTGTGAGCAAATTTGTTTTACCGTTTCCCTTTACAATGTTTTTGTTACGCTCTCATTTGCCCAGTATAAACCTCTTTGTATCTCACATGATTATTTCTTTTGCATATTTCCAGCTATTACAACATGTTCAACTTATTGTAACTGTTAGTAGTTTTACAGTTGGGAACATAAATTTAAACACTTGAGAAGCTCAGGGACTAAAGAATGCAGAAATATTTTGGTGTGAAAACACAAAACGGGAGTTTTGTGATTTATAAAACACTAAGCACCAGGAAGCAACTTAACTGGCAGTTTGTGCATGCACATCAACACACGTTTGACCCAGAGGCACAGTTAAAGAAGTACATTAACATGCCTTAAATAACACAAATCACTTTGTTTGCCTTTGATGAAACCATGAGGTACGTTTCATCATTTTACATTAGTTTTGGTTGCTGGCAGACATCACCCTCCTGTAACACTGAGCATCACATTTCAGACTCAAGTCATTCCTTTGTATTGAATTGGGAATAAGGCACACTCTACACTGACAAAGTTTACGAGTTCTCATACACACACACACACACACACACACACACACACACACCAAAATCACTGCAATAAATAAAAACACATATTCCCTGAGCAGCAGGTTTAGCTAAATTTCCCATCAGACTACATTTTGATGCCAAGATGTGCATCACCTTCACAGACTCAGCTAACATAACAATATGAGCGGGGAGTCTGATGGCAGACTTAATGTTAAATCTTTTAGAAGCCCAAATTTACCACTAGATTTCTTTAAAAACTTTATGTTCATTTCTGTCTAATAGAGACATCTCTTGTGCACAAAATTTCAAATAAAATTCTGTCAAACTTTTTGGTTCGTGACTTTTGATGGTCTTTTCCTTTAGGGTTAGACGTGTTAGTGTTAAGGGGAAGACGAGTCCCAATTTGTCTTTTCTTGTTGTCTGGGTTATAACAATTATCTTTATCATCAAAAACCACTTGGTCAATGATTTTAGCACCAGACACCAACACAAAAAGGCACCATTCGCAGCAGTATGATACGCCACCAGACAGTGTCAGCTTGAAACAATGCAGGTAACAATGTAATACAAGGAGGAATGTCCCTGTAAGGTGGGTGGGTCGAGCAAAACTACAGTTTTACACAGTTTTCACAAGTTCGTATCCTGTGGAAAACAAAAACTCAGTGTTGGTTTAACATATTATTGAAATAAGGAGCGGTGAGACCCAATTGCAGCACAACAGAACAGGAAAGTAGTTGATAATGACATTTTTTTAGTCTTTTCGCAGGTTGAATGGAGCAAAGGTGAGTATAATCAGGTTGCAGGTAAGTAGGGACACTTCAATTTGGGGTGGAGCAGAGTTCAAGGGTCGAGCAGAGTTCATAGAGGGACTGGGATGAACTCATGTTCACAGGCGATAGTTCAGAGTTCGAGTGGGGAAATTATGAATGTGGAGCAAACTGGCAGGTGAATGTATGAGGTAAGTTTCAGAAATACTTACAGCAAGGAGCCTGTGGGAAAAGCGGGGACTCCAGAGAGGGGTGGGCAGCTCTCGTGGTCAAGGAGGAAGCAGAGTTGGCGTCAGGCAGGCAGGAAGTGGAACAGACGAATCCAGTAGGAGCAGGCAGCGGGATCAGCAAGGACAGGCAGGGAATCGATGTACCATCACAACAATAAACACCAGCAGCACTCACACGGAGGAGATGTTTCGCTCAGCGGGAGGCTCTGAAGACGGACAGATGATCTCTCTCAACTGAGCTGAAGCAGTAGAACAGCAGTAGCAGCAGATTTTAGAGCCAGGCAACGCAGTTACTCTCCGCCGACTGTTAAAGCGTGGCTCTCAGCTGATCGAACAGCTGATTGGTTCAGATGCTGACTCACCAATATGACGTGTCAGATAAACTTTTTATTTTGGTTGAATTTCAGAGATTTAGACTTCATTTGTCTTATTTGAAGGTTTTTCTGTTAACAGGGTACATGTTGTGACTTATGATGATGTTTTGCCGTCACAAAGACTAAATACATTAATTATAAACTACACAGAGTCTATTGTATAGTATTTTGATTATTTTGAAGAAAGGAGGATTAAAACAGCAGAACTTGTGGTCAGTAGTCTACGTGGGATGTGAGGATTCTTAAAATAACATGTGTACAGATGTGAAGCCCTGACTATAGGCTGTCTGACTGACCTGCACTGAGAGCTGTTATGACAGTTTTGATTTACTGATGTAGTTTGAGGGTGACAGAATCACTCAGCGGATTTAAATACAGCAGCAAAATGATATACTGCTGATATACATTAGAATTTGTGTAAATAAAGGCTGAACCATGAACAGAAATCACAGATCGCCTATATAATATTTGAAAAGTTTACAACATTGTCCATCAATACAATAACTGGAGACTGTAAACAGACTGATAAATGATATGATAAGATCTGAATATGATAAGATATGATAAGATCTGAATCCAATCTAACAGGATGTGGGTGCTTCTGTGACTTCCTGTACAGACCGAAGGCTGCTGGAAAAATGAGAAATATGTCCGACTTGATCGCAGCTTTTTGTCACTGTCTCCTGCTGACCTGCTCTGTCTGTCCAGGCGAGACGCAGCTCAGCTTGAATTAGCCCATTGTCTTACGCAGTCGTCACTTACTTGATGTATTTACGTCTTTTTATGTTGCTACGAATCCAACTTACTTATTTAAACCCAAGACATGATCTTTTCACCGAACCTAACCCAGTAGTTTTGTTGCCTAAACCTGACTGCTACCGTTTCACAACATTTTGCAATGTATTTCTGCTGTGTGTCACACTGAGACACTAAAAGGTACCCTGTGTGTTGCTATGACACACTGGGGGGCACGACAAAGCATTAGTGCTTGTAAACGTGGGAATGAGAATAAGTTGAGACCATATAACTACCATATGACTCACTTTAGGACCACTTTAGTTATGTCACTTTAAATGCTATCCTCTGGGATTTTTTGTCATGATACTCCGTTGAGCTTTTAAATTCCTAATAAAAATCAAATCAAATCATAAATACTACTGCAATCGGCATATATTTGTTGCCAGATTAGGTAGGCTCAATATATGAAAGGTTCAGCGGTTGGTTCCTGAAAAAGAGAACGGAAATATTTGCACTTAAACTATCTTAGGCAAATAATCATTTATGAAATATGTAAGTCTTCCAGAGCTTTACCTTCACAGTGTGATGTAAATCACATTTTCATCAGTCTGGGAGTCTGTTCGGTGCCTCCTGCAGGTGATACAGTTCATACAGATACTTCAGTTTAAGTGCCTCAAAAACAATGGATGGTGTTAAGTGTAAAAAAGATCTCACATGTTTGACTGTCTTTCGTTGTTGAAGTGTACACTTGTATAGATGACTTCTGTTGTTCCTCGCTCACACTGAATCCTCTCTTGTGATTGGTTGTCACAGTTGAGCCAGTTGACGTAGTCTGAATCCTGCATACAATCGTGAAGAAATAACACAAGATTAACAACATCCTCCTCTCACAACAAATTCTGCCTTTATGTCTTTATTATGAGTTTCTGTTTCGCCCACACAACAAAAACAACAACCTGTTTCCTCTCTCTGATGCCCATCATCAGCAGAAGCTTAAGGATGTGGGTTTGACTTGCCTCTTACATGCTTTAATGTGTTGCAGATAACTTCTGTGCAACTGCCCATATTTCAATATAGACTGGAGTGTACTGTAAGTAACGTAAACCACAAAAAGTTCACCTCTATGCCGTCCTCCTCACAGTCTGTCTTTGGTGTCTTCTCTTTTCCATGGAGTCTTAACAGATAAACAGAAACTTGAGTAAATCTGAGAGCAACCACTGGTACTGAGACCAACATGTTAAACTGCCGAAAGATTTATGTAGATGGGTGCAGTGGTGGAAAGTACCTAAATGCATTTAGTCAAGTATTGTATTCAGAGGGACAGTTTACTCCAAAATCAAAAATCCATTTTTTACTCTTACCAGTAGTTCTATTTATCAGTCTAGATTGTTTTGGTGTGAGGTGCCACATGTTGGAGATATCAGCCATAGATATCTCTGCCTTCTCTCTAATAATGGAACTAGATAGCACTCGGCTTGCGGTGCTCAAAACACCACAACAATACATTTGAAAAACTCGATAGCAATGTCTCTTTCAAGAAATCATGACGCAGTTACTCAAGATAATCCACAAACATTGTTGTGAGCACTTTCATGTAGAATTCATTTTCTTTCAACAAAACCAAACCCACCAACCCCATCACTGTGCAGCAGTAAGCATGTATTTACTGCTAGCTTACTTAGCATCACTGAGCAACTTAACGTTGCAGCTCAGCTGAGGAGGATGCCATTAATGTTTATATCTCGCACTGTCAGGAGCATGAGTCTCTCCTCCATCATGCATGCTTTCTTCTACACAGTGTTTTGGTTGGCAGGTTTAGTTCAATAGCAAAAAAAAAAGTTAACACATGAAACTGCTCACATAAATTCTGTGGATTATTTTGAGTTAACACATGAAACTGCTCACATAAATTCTGTGGATTATTTTGAGTTAACACATGAAACTGCTCACATAAATTCTGTGGATTATTTTGAGTTAACACATGAAACTGCTCACATAAATTCTGTGGATTATTTTGAGTTAACACATGAAACTGCTCACATAAATTCTGTGGATTATTTTGAGTAACCATATCAGGATTTCTGGAAAGAGACACGGCTTGAGCACTACATGCCGAGTGCCGTCTAGTTCCATTATATTGGAGAGAAGGCAGACATCTCTACGGCTGATATCTGCAACACTCGGCAGCTCACACCAGAACATATTGTTAAGTAACAAATAAATAATAATTCACTAGGTTCACTCTTCATAATAAGTCTTTTTTTGATACTTAAAATATTTTTTTCTTGAAATATGTTCTACTGAAATAAAATTTAAATTCGGGACTTTTACTTAGTATTCAGTATTATTGTTTTTACTTAGGTAAAGCTTCTAAATACTTTTTACACCAATGAAGGGGGAACGTCTAAAAGACGCGTTAAATAGAGCTTACCTTCTGACGGCAATAATAATGATCCCCATAAAAGGCACAGCAACAGCAGCAGTCATAAGTACATCTCTTATAAAGGTTTGCCAATATGCTGTGAAACAAAGGCCATGCGTTAAGAGCTGTTTTAATGCCTCTTCTTTTTAAAAAATCCCAAAATATACAACAATAATTACAACAAAAGTGGTAAATTCTAGTATCTCCCATGTTCTGTCATTTGTTTATAAGAGGCCTGTCTCCCTGTTAGACCTCTCTGGGGTCTAATTTGTATCAAACATAAGTAGTATCCCTATAATTACATGTATGTAACATGTGTACTTTACAGTGTATAGTACATGTGTCTGTCTGTAAATTATTTTTTGACAAACAAAAGAAATATATGCACATTCTGTGCAACATGTGATTTATTTTGCGTTCGCTAAACAATAATATTAAATTACTTACGTTTAATCTTTACAGTCACAACAGAAGAGTTTTGACTTCCATGTTTGTTGGCGGCGCTGCAGAAATACTGACCACCATCACCAGGGAAAAACACAGGCTGGTGTCCAACATCCACAATATTATCATTAGCCTTTTTAAACCAAGTATAATTGTCCACTGGGGGGTTTGCATGGCTGCTGCAGACGAGGGTGTTACTGCCAGTGTACACCTCCGTCGATGGTCTGCCAGACACTGACGTGTTCTTAGGGCCATCTGAAAGAAAACTGCTTACTGTCAGAAAAATCATGTTACAAATACTCAAAATGGTTGATTTAATTTTCTTTCAGTAAAGTGTTGATCTTACGTCCAATACTCACATTCAACATCAATATTTATGACTCCTGAAGTTGTTCCTGTGTGTGTTTTAAGCGAACAAGTGTAGTTTCCAGAGCTTTTGGAGGATATGTTGCTTAAATAAAGTACAGCTCCTTCATGGAAGGGTTTTCCATTCTTAAACCAGGTGAAAGCAGATGAAATGTTTCTGCCATCACAGCTGTTTATGCAGGTCAGATTCACAGAGTCGCCTTCCTTTGTTGCTCTGCTCCCATCGGGTTTTGTCATTGAAATGTTCAAATCTAGAGGAACAAAGTGCAGATCAAGTTTCCAACTTAACAGATTGTAGTCCAGAGTACAATTATAAACCATATGAAAAGAAAACTTACCAACAACCTCTAATGAGCCAGCTGGGCCAGTCCAACTGATACCTCTGGAGTCAGTTATGAATCTAAAAGCATATTTTCCTGCATCATTATGCTCCACATGGTGTATTCGTAGAGAACAGTTGTGATGCATGTCACCAATATACTGAAATCTTGTGGCAAATTTTTCGATATTCTTGTCAGAGATGAAGCGACCACTGAAACGTTGAGACCTTACATGACCCCACATTAATCTTTCCACTCTCAGGGTGTCAGGATAGTAAAAAGAACAGAGAATGACAACTGACGAGCCTTTCACTGCACAGATATGTGGCTGCGGATTCACCAATTTCCATTCACTGCAAAGAGCACCTGAAAGAGATGGATTGATTCACACCCTTTAACATTGTCATCATAATAAAACATTAAATTAGATGTAAGTGTTGTACTTACCCGGCAGGAACAGCAGCATCAGTGTCCACGTCAAGTTTTTGGGTTCAAGAAGCATGTTTCCAGTTATATATATCAAGTCAAATGGCCCATCTGTGGCAAAAGAGCTGTAAAAAGCTCTGCAAGGATTGTTGATGGCCTATTCAAAATATGCAGTAAATGAGCATGTTTTCGTTATCTGCTTCTTAATGTACACTCTGCAGACACAGCTTCCTGTGATGGAAAAAAAAGGTCTTGGGTCCCCTGAACAAAGTTTTCTGCCCGGGAAATGAGATCACAAATGAGAAAATCAGCATTCAGTGTCAGTTTCTTCTGTTTGAATGTGTGAGAACCAGTCCCCTTCTTGCAGAAAACGTATGTCCTGTGCACATACCTGACATTATATGTTGCTTTGTTGTGGTCAAAGCAATTGTGTCAGATGCAAAGCACCAATCCAGTTCTTACCGTTATTGTTGAGTGAGTGTTTCCCTTTGATGTTGTGCTTTTTAAATGTATTTTCTATTCCTGATGATGACAAATGACACTGTCCAAATATTTGTTTTAACACAAAGAGAAACAAAAATACTGTGAATTTAGAATGAGTTTGGGACTGTCTGGTTAAAAAAGGTTCAAATATATAGGTAAGAAAAGCACATCACCTAAAAATACAAATCGTGTTTTTGTAACCTTAGAATGAGTTGTTTATCTACATAGGGAGCAGTTCCTCATCATAGGAGATCACCATGTTGCACAGCCATGTTTTTTTAGCTGTTTTTTTCAGTGATTTTAACAGCTGAAATCCCAGGGTCCCTTTGTTTTGAAGAGAAGGAGATCCTTTGCGGATGATTTGGCTCCTGGTAAACACCTGAACATCTGGATCAGAGAAAAAGGTGAAGACACATGGAGTTATCATAGAAAATAGGTGAGCATGCATTGAGAATTGCTGGGCGAGCACACCATCTGCAAAGTGCCAAATAGCATACTAGGAGAAGCTGACAATTTTTTAAATGTTAAACTGCTTTATGCAGTGTTTATACTGGTTTTAATCACCTGGTCCTTTTGTTTTGGAGAGGAAGAGATCTCTGCAGACAATGTGACTCAGAGTAAGAACCTCCCGAGCAATTAACACTGAGGGAAATCTAACTGGGAGAAGTTTCAGCTGGCTGCAAGTTGCAATCCTCACCACTACATGCTGCTAAATCCCCCTAAAACACACACTGTCGCTCTAAGTCATTTGAGCTCAATGCATGAAGATTTCTCAGACTTTCATTGGAATATTTCAGTTATTTTCATACATTTTACGACAGAGTTGGATGCATTTAAGTTTAATATTTTATCTCAAACGTTGAGGATAAACAAACGAAACAAAGCTCACCACAAGGTTTGGATTTCTCTGAGTGTGTGTGTGTGTGTGTGTGTGTGTGTGTGTGTGTGTGTGTGTATTGCTCACTCCGCGGACAGTTGACGAAATAGTGAGGATGATCACGGGGTCCCTATAAAGACTGAAGCCCTGAGCAGAGACAACAACGAGGATCAGTCAGTCAGAGGTGCGCAGGACCAAAGTCTCGGTGCTCGACATGGAGATGCCAGCAAGACTCGTGTTCCCCATCGTGGTGATCTCCGTGCTAGTGGCTTGCAGTCCGACAGAGGCATGGTACAAGCAGATGGCCGGTCCCAGCTACTACTCGGTGGGCAGGGCGTCCGGCTTGCTGTCCGGTATCCGGAGGTCACCGTACGTCAGGAGAGCCGAGCCGGAGCCGTCAGACGGCGAACAGTTGGCGACCAACAGCGTGTTTCCTGAATTCACTCCGCAAACTTTCATCCTGAAGACGATGGTCAGTGGTCACCCATTTTTTATCAAGGCATTATGGGTTGGACGGGATTACCATTACGCACGGGTGTAAAAGTGCATTATCCCACTTATGTGTATGACCCGAATATTACATTTATCTTAAAATCACAGAAGCAATTGACGGTCTTGAGCAGACTGAAAACAAGTGAAATTAAACGTTTTGGAAGTTTTTTTTTTTGTTTGTTTTTTTTTAGCTTTTCACATTTAAGATTTTCAACCATTGTGCTCATTATGGGTCTAGCAAAAGCTCTGGCTGTAGTTTGCAGTGCCATTGCTGCATTTTTTTTCTTACAGTGAAATTTCTCTTAAGAGCATTGTAAGACCAAAAATTTTTTTTTGTTTTCTTTTTTATCCAGAAATCCTCCTTCACTTGACTCATGGCCACTTCAGTCAGGAAGGAGCCATCCAGTCAGCATTAAAACTGAGAGTCAGAGTCAGATTCATAGGAATACTGGTCTTCGTGGTCTTGGGATTTTTACACTGTACTGCATATGAGAAAGTATTCACATCCTTAAGTTGCAAAGCAATCTAAAATTCTATTATAGCATCAAAAACATTAAAAAAAAAGTATTCTATTCACAGATTACTAATTAGATTTTTTTTGCTGCTGGTAGAGGTTGCACTTTAAACTTATTTATATTCTTTTTGTCAGTTTAATCTGTAATGATGCATTTTTAAGTGACTTCATGTTTTGCATATTTAAAATCTCAAAATGAGTGTGCAGTATAAAATGGAAACACTGGAAGTAAATGTACTTATGTGGTCAATAAGCAGTTATAATGCGATAAATCTGTGGAGATGAGGTCCATACACACTCACTATTGATTAAAGGAATTCTCTACAGTAACATTTCTTACTGCAGATATCAAACATTACATTTGTGAACAGAATTTTATTTTTTTCTCATGTAAAGATGTAATTTTTCTGTTTGTCTTTAAACAGCCAATTTGCATCAAAGATATCACACCAGACCTGCAGAGCTGTGAACTCTTCCAGGAAATCAAGGGTTCATTTAAGTGCAAAGCGGACATCTTCCTCACTCTGGACTCTGCAGACTGTGCAGCAGACTGAGTAGTAAAGCCGACAGCTCGGCTGGATGATGAAGCCTCCTTCTTGAAGGCGCTACATTTTTAAAAACTGTACATTTGTCAAATTTCAACACTAATGTAGCACTTACATGGAAGATATGCTACTTTTCATTTGCCATTTCATCAAGATATTTTTTTGATTTTCCGATAAACCTGTCTTAAGACTTAAAGCTGTGAAAGTAATTCATGAATGTACATATTAGATCTGAGTTTTCATTAATAAATTAATCATATTGCAGTCTCTTGTTGAAATTACTGACTTGGAACATTTCAGGGTAATGATTTTTCTTCTCGTCTTGACTGGTAATGAAAACTTCTGCATTTTTTGCAAACATAAATAATCTAAATAAATATGTCATAAACACACTGTGTGCAAACACTTGCACAATTATTTTGGTATTTTATTCAGTTATGTGTGATTTAGATGTTTATGTTTTAAACTAGGAAAACACTTGGTGCATCTGTCTAACTCCTGGTCAAAATGCATGTATTAAAAACAGCTCACACATAAAGGGATACTTTTAACTGAGGAAAAAAAATCCTGCATGGGTAACTATTACTAAATTTTAAGATATATGTTAAATAAACATTGAACTGTAAGATATATGATAAATAAATATTTTATTTAAAATGTTTTAAAATAAATTGGGGAAAGTGCATCTTAAAAGAACCTTATTATCTGTTTCAATAAATTAGTTAAAAATGGGGGAAACCATCTGCTTACAGGAAAACAATCATGATGTAACTACATTTCCACTGCTGAATTAGTAAAAACACAATCTCTGCAAATTTAACAGCCTTCAGGAGATTTTTACAGCAGCTGGACAGCCTCTAGATTCTCCTTCATAACCTGATCTATGACCATGTGGAAGACGACCTGTATGTTAGCGGTGTCTGTGGCGGTGGTGAAGTGGTGGTACACGGGTTTTTCAGGGCTGCTGTTACATGATGAGAACATGGCAGTGATGTGGTGGGCTGCAGCATCCACGTCACCATCTGCTCCTGGATGAGTACAAAGGAAGGAAAATGTAGATTAGGGGACATCCAACCGAGTTCAGAAAAGTGAGGAGTCAGTTTAAGGATGGTGTAAAATGCATCTGTCCATCTGATTTGTCAATTAAATTATGATAAAACAAGACACTGGCCTCCGGTGAGAATCTGTGCGCTAGTTTTCCTTTTCAGTCCCCAAATAAACAAATAAAACATGAGACAGAGTTCAATCCTCAGTTGCTGTGAATGAGTCTGAAATATGTATGAGCCTGATCTGGCCAGAATGAATGATGTTCACAAACACAGAGGACTGTATGTGAATACTCTGATGATCTCAGGTCACGAGGAATTCTGATTACCCAACGGACAGGGAGGATGCAATGACTCATCCAGCAAAAGGAGACACACTCAACCAATTCCTCATGAATTAAATATTTTAAAATATAACTGCGAGTTTCAACTTGTCAACTCCTGGGTATGAGCTGACATCCAACGTCAGCAGTATAACCTTTGTCAGTTTCTCAAGGTTGGGGTCAGAACATCATAGGGCCAGTTGCAAATGGGAGATTCCCAGGAGCACTGAATTGCTACTGTATGTTTTAGTTTTATTACAGATGAACCAAATAGGAAATAGGAATAGGAATAGGAAAACTGTCCTCCTTGTTTAATTCACTATTTGTCCTCCTTTGTTCCCAAAAAGCATAATGTAAAGTACGACATACTCAAAATAACACAGAAATTTGACATTTCTACCTGGCATCAGGGTTTCCCCACACATTACTGTATTTTTGGCAGCCCAACATCTGCTGCCACAAAGGTATTTTTTATTTTTGGTGCTGGACCTATCATTAGGAGCATTGTTGGAATATATATATTGTTTGTTTTTTTATGGCACCACACTGTCGGAGCAAAGAGCACCAGATGTATTGAAAGTGAAACTTAACCGTTCATTCTGCTGGATCTAAAAGTTTGCATTTACTTGCTACAGCTGCTCTTCTCATCCATCGGTCTGATCTGATCAGCTCTGAAAAAATGGACAGATAAATAATCCACCCCGAGTGACAAACTGCTGCTGAGGAAAAAATAATGAATTTAGAGCGCCACACTGCTTTCACAGACCCACCAAAACCTCACAATTTAGAGAGAAAAAGGGACACACGGGCATTTTGAAGTAAATAAAAAAAAAAGAAAGAAAGTTTGCTGCTCCACTCAGCTGGTCAACTACAACCACACATACACACTCATTCTACAAGAAACACCGCTTCAAACAATCATAAAAAAAATCAATCCTCTGCAAAGTACCTTTGTAACTAGAGAGGTACAATCTCAAGTGTCTTCCAGAGTGTAGGATTTTGTCACGGAAAAGATCAGTTTTGTTCATAAACAGAATCTGTAGGAGAGAGAGTACACCAGGATAGAAATATTTAAATACACTTTACAGTTGATCACACAACACAACTTATGGGTCTTAAATGTATCACATTTATGAAATTATGCAAAACCTTGTAAAAAGCTCCACTTACCTGAGGCTCAAAACAGTTTGGTGGCTTTTTTAAAATTATCATTTGTCCTTGTAACATCAATCTCATGAATAAAATATTATCTCCACTGCTGTATATAAAGACATGGAGCATCCTAACATCCTCTGTAATGAGGATATCGTGGATCTCTCAACTCCCAACGGATGACACATCCCCTATACATACACGCACCCTGCTCTACAGTTAGGGGCTACAAAGTGCACCTTTAGAGCCAAAACACACAAATACACATGTAGCCCATGACAGCATACTACTGTTACTTTAGTGAAAAGCAAATCACTCTTCAATAATAAAAATCCTACAAATTAATTTTGGTTCCCAGTAGCCTCGCCTCAAATGTACCATTATGCCCATTATCTCCATTCAAGTTCAGACTTTTATTCTCATAAGAGATGCAATTTTGAATTTGATTCAGTCAATATGCACATTTAACATTTTACACCACCTCTAGCAAATCTTCTCTTACTATTAAAAAAATCAATTAGCTTAAAAACACGATCACCATTATAAAAATAAAAATAAAAATGATAAGAGCAAACAGCTGTTAGAAAACCCTTTCTCCTAAATGCCTTGAGGTAATCAGGTGCAGATACAATTTCTACTGACCAACATGTTAGTCAATAATGACAATTCAGACAGCCCCACAAACTCACAATATGAAGAAAGTCAAGCAGAAATCACCTGCACATCTCAGTGAGACATTGCTAATTATGTGTCTCAGATGCAATCATAGCCAGTTTGTCTCCCGTCTGCTTGGCATGAGTGATTACCAGAAAAAGCCCCTCAGTGCTTTAGTCACCTCCACACATTTAGATGAACTTTAAAACAGACATGACGTCAAGTCTGTGCAAAACACGCAAGCAGAAAACAAAGCTCTAAAGCGATACCTCGTCGTATTCTAAGCGACATTCAGAGCATTAATACAGCAGCAAACTACCAGTTGCTATAAAATAGAAGAGTAAATGCATCCTGAGCAGATAATGAAGTCGTGCTTCTCTGTGACTTCTTGTAGCAATCCAGTCCTGCCGCGCATGTATGCGTGTATCCTACTGGCAAGCTCATTGCTGCCGCTTTGAACTTCGCTCATGCATTAATTCCTGCTGACATCAGGACCACATCATTGCCCAAGCATAGTGCCTATCCTGTGGTTCTCCCCCCCGTGGTTAACACAGGTAGCTCTGTCAGCACTGCTGCTGTTGTTCACTGAGTTAGCACCGTTTAGATGCTACTCGCCGGATCAGCCTCCATGTTGTCCAGACAACCCGTATGCCCTGAATTTTTCATAGAGCCCCTTTTAATAAAGCTATCTAACAAAAGTGCAATTAAACTTACCAGTGAGGAGCTACTGAAGACTGTATTGTTGCAGATGGAAGTAAAAAGTTTGAGACTTTCCTGCAGCCGATTCTAAGGGAAAATATGAAAAAGAAAAGCAGAACAAGTTCAAGAGAATAGACATAGTTTGCACCAAATTCAGCAAAACTGTGTGTTTATTCTCTTAAGTAGGAAAAGAAATATCATTTTTAAAACAAGTTAGTATTATAAATATAAATAAATACAGTATTAGTATTCCATAAGATACCCCTGAAGGCTCCTCCGTCTGTGTCATATCATAGCTGCTGAGGGCCACAACAAACAACACAGCCTGAATACAGTCAAAGCAGCGGAGCCACTTCCTCCTCTCACTGCGCTGGCCTCCGACATCATACAACCTGAAAATAAGAAGAAAGAAGCCCATTCAAGCTTTATTCATCCAATGAGTCACTAACAATTGATCACAGGGAATAAATGAAAGAAGAGAGAAAAGTATGATTCATTGCGCTTGTTTTATAGCTTAAAAGTAATCTATAATCTACAAAGACATGATTTTTTTTCCACTGTGTGTTAAACTCTCCACGGCTCCAAGAGTTCATTAATAAAACTGTTATTTTGAGACAATATCCCTTAAATTAAATACTAATATTAATTCAAACCCATTTCAAATACTGGAGCAATCCATTCCAAAATATGATGTGGCTCTAAGTAAAGTCAAAGGTCTTGCTGACACAGGTAATGAGTTCCCATTTGGGCCAGACAGTCTCCAGGTGCATGATTGAAGTACTCATGTCAGAGGCAATGAAGCGTTTATCCCCTGGGTCAAGAGTTCGTTTTAACAAGCTGGGGGACAATAAGCCTTAACTGTGGCATTTGATGGCGGTAGTTTCTGCAGAAAAGAAAATCATCAGTTATGACCGCAAGGAGGCTTTCATTTTTATTTTTTTTTAAGATTTGGTGGAGGAACAAGATCAGACCTATAAACTGATACAACTGGCAAGACCTAAGGAAAAAAATGCTATTGAATTCAGATATTTAGTGAAATCAGCCCAAGACGAATGAGACCGACTCACTCTGTATCTGTTTTAGCCGTGCTCATCAGAATTCCATTATGCAAGTTTTCAAAAATACAGTTAAATCTTATGCCTGTAATTTAAACCAAGGCCAGATAAGCCGTTTATATGTAGCATGTGTCTTATTATCCAGACAAAAATACTACCTGCTCGGGGGAACATAAAAATAGACTGCATAAGGACAGTTATAATATTTACATGGTCTTAAATGTTGCACAACTTTGGCTGGTTTATTGTTTTGTGGTATCTGGATACCATACTTGACCACCTCAAACCACCTGCACACTGTAACTGTGTTAAACATGAAAGGAAAGAAAGGAGGTAGGACGCTACAGCAGCAAAACAACATTTCTATGAATTTATACCATGGTAGATTATGATCCATCAAATATTTCTGTGTATTTTTATCTTTAAAAATCAGCGACAGTGATCAAAAATTCTTGAAGTACACTCAAAGTGTTTTTTCAAAGCCTTTTTGAGCATCTGTAATATCATTTGACGAAATGTCCTTTATTGAAAGTCGAGGATTGAATTAGGCCTGCACAATATTCACCAAAAAAATGAAAAAAAAAAAAAGTAATTGATTATTTTGAGAGATATTGCAAGATGACCTGCATTTTTTTTCAATTAAAAAAAAATAATTAAAAAGTAAAAAAAAATTTAAAATATTGCTGGGGTATGTACTATTCATATATTTATTTATTTGCACAAAATTGCTCCTGCAATTTGGATAGTGCACTTGGCCATATTGCATATTGATTTTAAAATATTTTAATTAATTGTGTAACCCTGATTTTGATGCATTTTAACACTGAAAAAGCCACAGTACATGCAATATTAACAATGTCCTGGTCTACATGGATTTTATTACTTATAATGACTGACACACTGAATGCTGCCATAGCACAGGGACAGGGAGAATCATGAATAGCTGCTTACTCTGAAAACAAAAAGGTCAAAGGGGAGAGGAAGATGGAGATGCAATGTTTCATCTGCGTGCCTCCTTAATATCTGTGATATTATTCCTGGAATAACCAGGTGGAGTGAAGCCATCAATATTTTATGTCTGAGCCATATCCAGGCAGCTTTCTCCTGCAGCTCAGAAGAGCTCAGCCTCCATCAGGGACCCTTCATGAGTTGGTGGTCACACCAAGTCTCCAGAGGCTCAACAAGCTGCTCTCTAGGACAGCAGCATCTTAAAGAGTGAATAACAACTCCATGAACAGTAACTCCGATGGGAAAAAAAATCTAAATCCAAAAGTCGTCAGTGGACCATAAATTGTGTTTTATTTGTTTATTCCTTTATTTGGAAACTGAGTAGACTGGGATTATTGTCACCCATTCTCCACAGGCATTTATTGTCGATTAACTCCCTCTCATTTGTCACCAGTTTTAGTGAAAATCGACTTTTATCAAATGTACTTATTTATGAAGTTACAATATCAGGTGCTACAGGCTTAAAAATAAAACAATGACCATAGAAAAGGTACACATGCTGGTAGAGCATGGAGCTTAAGCAAAGCAGCAAACCCCCATCCAAACATTGCTGGGGGTACATTTATTTCCACACAAACCACAACATTAATGTGGAGGTGAGCGCAGGATACAATGAAATCATAGGGCAGGTATCAACTCAGGTACGCAAGTTTAATAATTTTATTTAGACCATATTATGAAATCTAAAATTTAAGTATTTGCAGCCAGATATGAATCACCTAAATTAATAGTCTATGAGAAAACATATTTTGCGAAGGCCCACATCACCGTGTGTCATGATTGGTGTGCTAAGAATGTTACATGAATCACAGGAACCATAATGACTTCTGTGCTCGCATCTGCGCTGGTTTATATGTTAGATTGATAAATGAAGGCCATTGTGGGCTATATAGCCTCAAGTCTGTCTTTTATTACATCTTGAGTTTTCTGTGTATGTGTGTTAATGGCATGTGTGTATGTGGACTAAACCTGTGCACATTAAAGTGAGTGCATGTATGCAGAGATGTCTGGATCCCCCGCGTTTGCGTTAAATGTTGCTTGCAGGTTTAATATCCAGCTTATAATCATGGATCATTACTCGCGTTTCAAGGGAATATGACACATAAAACATCAATAGCTTGACTGTTCATGTAAATGAACAACATGCAAAGAGTTAAGTTTTCCTTTGAAAGTGATGGCAGGTGAAATATTGTGTTAATATTAACTGTGCGTACTCAGGAATGTAATTGTCCCTCTGATGTTAATGTATAATATGATACTTTTTGTGAGGCCAGCGTTACTCCTTTATTAACTCAATATGCAGCGTTATGTGCATGGCACTATATCATGTTGCAGCCACCGCTGAATTTGCACAGCCAGTTTAATAAGTCTTACCGAAAGATCATTTCATTAAGTTGAAACTGCGTCTCAATGATTCCACAGGTCCGCACTCTCACTCTTAGAACATCTGTCTCGGTGGGAACGTATTTGGGAGCGATGATTCGACTCATGTTCTCAAAGAAACTGGAGAGGGAATAGGCAGAGAGCAAGAAATGTTACGAACAGATAAAAAACAGTTCAAAGACTCTATTGTGAGCAAATACACATACAGTTTTTGCTTTCCTCAGATATCCTTCTAAAATAAGACTAAGACAATATTTGTTGCTGTGACAAACAGGTGAAAACTACTGAATTCTAAGACAATTCAGGGTTGATTCAACTTTACTGTCATTTTGGAGACTCCAAGGTATTCTGTGTTGACTTGTGTTACAGTTTAGTCTCCCTGATTGATATAACTCCCATTACAGGCGGGGAAGGACACTGGATGGTCTGTGCTGAGAGTTTAAAGGCAACTGCATCCATTTAGCACATGAACGTTTGTTTACAGGTGTTAGGGAGTTTTGCTGCATGGGAAAAAAGTTGCATAAAGGCTTTTATGTCTTTTTTAAATGTTCATCGTGAGCTGACAATATTATGTGAGTGCAATGCTAAATTGGCGAAGTACA
The DNA here is from genome assembly GCF_026936395.1 of Plectropomus leopardus. Classification (NCBI taxonomy): domain Eukaryota; kingdom Metazoa; phylum Chordata; class Actinopteri; order Perciformes; family Serranidae; genus Plectropomus; species Plectropomus leopardus. Next base: position 18,048,173 of record NC_142193.1, on the reverse strand, counting down.
TTTTTAAAAATAACTCAGTGCAGTCGATGTGAAGCAGAGCTTAGAAAATATTTTTACCTACATAATTGGCTGCAGGTCTGTTATTTGTGGCTCGTGTTGTTGTAGAACACACAAACTGTCAAGTGAAAATGTTTGCTATTCTAAAGTGAGACATGGCCTGCTGTGTAATTTTTAATGATTTATATTCACAAAGCCTTGGCACTGCACACTAATGTTAAATATTGTGTACTTAAATGTAAATGTGCTGCCTTGCATTGACTCCAACTTCTCAAAAATACTTTAAAGGATAACTTCAGTATTTTTCATCCTGGGCCCTATTTACCCATGTTTTGTGTATAAAAGGTTTTGAAAGTGGTTTTATTGAGTGCCGCGCTCTATTGAGTGAGAGCACTGCAGCCAGCAGCAGCCGAACAGGCCGCAATGTAAACACTTTGGGCATGTTCAAACCGTCAATTCATGTCCACCGAAAGGTTCAGGTTATTATTCTAAGTGTCAACATTATGGAGAGGATTCCAACAGAAATAGACCTTTTATTAAAGAGTAAAAGAGTAAGATCCATTATGTTTAACCAGAAATCACCACCAGACTCAAAATAAATGAAAAGCAATGTTATTATCCTATCACATAATGCGTTCAAAGTCGACAGAAACAAAATAACACTCACGGTCTCGTTTGTCTCTCCACTGTTCCAACAATCAGCAACTCTGATTTGGTTGACATAAATCCTTAATTTATGTAGTTAGATGTGAAAATATGTCAGCTCTATACACGTTAAATAGAAATGGCGCTGACGATTTCACGGCTGATTCTGGTTAAACAAAGAAAGAACTCAACTCTTTCACATTAATATCTATCTATCTCTATAGGAATCCTTTCTATAATGTCAGTAATCTGAGCCTGTCAGTGGCAAAACAAGCAGTTTTGTGAACGTACATTGGCAGTGTGCACATTAAAAAGCTAGTGAAGATTAGAATGGATTTTGACAACACGTACGTAGGCATGATCAACACTAAACTTCCTGTAACCTCAAATTTTTGTCTAGCAACACTAACAGTTCAGTTTATGCCAAAACTACTGTCCAAGAAGTCATTTTACACATTGAGGTGCCTTAAGGTCCCTGGGGAAGTCAAGTGTGTCACAACACAGTCTAATCCAATATTACCGGAGGAAGAAATCAATGCGGGGTCCGACAGAGTGAGAAGACTGTTCGGCAGCCAGTTGAGTTTCATATTAACCTCCAGCTCTCAAACTTATCGAGTCCCGATAATGAGGCTGTCACATCATCTCTCTCAGTCTGGCCAGCTCGAGTACCTTTTAAGTTGGCAGACCTCCTGCCTGTTGCCTCATTGATATGAACTTCTACTAAGTCCATTTATTCAAAGTTAATGTTAATATCTTTAAAAATCCACCTTTCCCTCAGACCATATGCAACCGCAAACTTTGGTCACAATACAATATTTTGCTTTGTTGTTTGTAAGAAATTCAAGCAGCCTCTAAATCAAAAAGGGCATCTTAATACTAGCAACACAAATAAATCATCCGATCAGTCCAAACATTAGCGGCTTTAGAGACGTCTGACTATCACCTACTCAAAGAGGGACACTGCAATGAGGTAAAGTTTAGTATGAACACAGAACATTCTCTATTATTAGCATTAATACAAGCACAACTAACTGGTACAACTGTTAACATCACTGTTATGATTATTTGTATACATATATAAAAAGTTGTAAAATTGTACTAGTTTTGAAAGGGTTGTGATTTTAATTTTAAAAGTTCTGTAACATGTGTCAGAAGGTGACATATATGAAAAAAAAAAAACACGCTTCATGGTTGGCCTGTAACCGAGAGTGCAGAATAATAATGATGCCATTTAAGTGTTCCACACTTTAGTTAATAATCTACACTTCAGCTGATGATGCAACCCACACTCACAAAGGATCTATGCTGGGCACTGCGTTGGGATTTCTTTTTTTTCAATGAACAATGGAAAGGCCACATTGCTGAAGGACAGGGATTAAAAAACAGTTCTGCCCACATAGTTATAAAATGGGGACAAACATGCAGGCTGTACTCCAATAACTTCTGATTTATAAAAAGTGAACATTATCTGCCGTGAGATGTATTTTGGTAAAATCTAGTTAGGCTTAAAGCTTTAAATGAATACTACAGATTCAACAAAACCTCTATCAGAATTCCCACCAGTTTAGAGCTTCTCACATATGATGCTGTTAGACTTCTTATTCATTAAACAAGTAAACTGAATATTTATCTCTTTCATCTGTTCCACACTAACAACATCCTCCTGGATATCTGCAAACAGTGCCTTTTAATTTGATCCAAATTAAGCCTCCCATTAAACAAATGTCAGAGGAATAATTTCCTGAAGACAAGATTTACTTAGTGCTTCCTTTACCGTTGCCATGCGTTGATAATATGTAACAACACGCTTTTCACTGGTTAATTTCCCTTGGCATTTCCACCGTCTGTCGTAATAGGGCAGAGTAATGCGACATAATCACTCAAGGTCATTCTACTCACTAGAGTGCAGAGTCATTCAGCTCAAACTCGTAACCCCTGGCTGCAGCTGCTCGCACGCCCTGGTCGGCCCAAAGCGCAGAGACGGCATGAGCCACAAAAGGAAGCAGCTCCTGGTCGTCGCCAATACACTGACTGCAGGACAGGATGGAGCGGGCGTGCATCTGCAGCAAAAGAGACAAAATATCATCAGAACAGGATACTATATATTAGGGATGTCCTGAACAATTTTTTTCTGCCCCAGATTCAAGTCATTTGATATAATATTTGCTTATACTGAGTCCTGATCCAATACTTGTATTCACCTGGATAATACAGCCACACAGTGCACATTTGAAGTACTTTAAATTTATTGAAATCAATCCGGTGGGTATGCTTGACAGTTTAATAGTTCTGTAATGCAATTTAATTCTTTTTTTTTTTTTTTACAAAAAGAACTAATTAAAAAACTGTCGGTCTCAAATACACTAAGTACAGCATTGTAATAAAAGTACAGAACACTTTAAATGAGTAATACAATCACAATTCCGCTTCAAAGTAGTGCTGTAGCTTAACTTTAACATTTCCAGTAACAACAAATAAAAATTGGTCACAATTCTTTTTATTACAGCATTATAGTGAGACTGGTTAACAAAACATGAACAACAAAAAATTCAAAAGTGTTGTAGCAGCTTGAACATGGGAAAAAAATTCTACTTATTGGAGTCCCAGCATTTCAATACAACCTCTCAGTTTACAACAGCTGTGTGATGGCAAAGATAAACAAAGGACTGTGCAGGGCACATGCTCAAAATACCTAATTCCCATCAATTAAAGAAATGTGTTGATCAGGCCCGACACAGATCCTTCTGATTGGGACATCCCTACTACATACACTTATATTAAGAGTTAAAATTAAAAGTGACAAAAGGACCAATATGTCCTGTCTTGCAACATCAGAACTCATAATCAAAACCGATCTCCATCAGTCACCTCGACACGTGTGTCATAAACAGATGAAGACTGACATCTAGTGTTGAAAAGAGGGACTGCAGCAAAAAGTTGGCCATCAGTACAAAGCAGATTTGATGAAACTTTATTTAAAAACATTATTATCTCTCCTCACCTTGTTCTTCTTGTTTGCAAGGTTAATCCTCAGCATCCCCATTCCTCGAAGAACAAACTTCATAGAGGTCAGCAGGTTGTCCAGTACTGCAGCCTTAGGAGGGAATAACAGTCGACCTTTTGTAAATCATTTTAGACAGTTTTAATATTTCTGGGGAATACAATAAATGCTCCATTTGCTTTACAGTAGTCCAGTACCTTGAAACTTATGAGCTCTTGTCTGGAGAAGCCGTTACTATGGATTATTTTAATCTGTTTGATCAGGGTGCTCTTTCCACTCTCTGCAGCCCCTGACAAACACGAAGCCGAGAGATGTGCTTTCACGTTAAAATTATTTGAGTGAATTCTGATCAACTACAGCGATGTAAATGCATTAAACTTACCAAGCATGAGGATTTTCATCACATTCAGCTCAGTCCGGGCATGTTCGAAAAGGTCTTGCTCTATTTTAGAGCTCTGGAGTTTAGCCTTTTTACCCTCTTCTGTGACATCCTGCTGCAGACACATTCCCATGCAGATCTGAGGAAGAATTCAGTTTTCATATTGATAGTTTGCTTCTATAGTAAAGCCCTGACTGCAAAAAAAATACTAATTATTCATCCACGACCAATAAAATCATTTTATAAATAACTGCAACAATTGCAATTGCATTGCAAGCATAAAAAATGCAAAAATGCAAATGAAATTCCTCTTACACATTAAAGGTCTAGTAGAGTGAAACTGAGAGCCCGCAGAGTGACGGGTGGCCCCCCAACCATTTTCTGCCCCACGACAGAAATAAAGTTTTTCACATTGGGAATTGTTTTTGTATTTCTTAGTATACATAAAGGTGCCAGAGTGCATAAAATGAATCAAAATAGAGCTATGATAACTATGCTGGCTGACACAAAAGGCCCTGTCGAAAACAAGTGTTAGGTTTGTCTGTTCTGGACTCCTACAATAGCAAACTGTATGTAGATATTTAACAGCTCATTCTGAGGAAACACAAACACAGCAATTCTTATTTACATGTGCTTATATAATAAAGGGGAAAAAATTATTATATTCAGTTCAATTTCTGCCAATGTTTCCCCTTAAATCTTACTCACTGAGCCTACAACAAACAAGCACATTCCCCTAAGTATTGAGAAAATATTTTTGACAGTCAGATACATCCTGAAGAGTTATTTACAGCTTTCTTTTGCTTTACAGCAAAATTCCTGTCAGCTCTTAGTTAAACCAAAAAGATTTGAAGGCAGAAAAAGCTAATCTTATCTTATATCCACTGTATGAAACACTATTTTTCTAAGTTAAATATATAAGACATTATTGTTTGCTGCTGTGGATCACATTGAGACTTTTTTTTCTCCAATTTCCTTGTTTTTATTCAGGTTGCTATTTGAAGCAAGGAACCAGAACAGCTTTACAGTCAACCAAACTGTGAGTGTAATGTCTTACACAAAAAAAACAAAACAAAAAAAAACAAAACATAAGCTATATTCTGGCTAAAAAGAAACCATGTTGTCTGTTTTTCTCTCATAATGGTTAGTTAGTTAGCTTAATTCAGGCAATTAAAAAAAAAAAAGAAAAAGCAACTCTAAGATTTGAGGAACTTGTTACTGTAACTGACTAAACAGCAAGCTGAGGGATTACAATTTAGACTGACAAATGACAAAATCTTGCATGCTTTGGCAAAACTTTAGAGGAAGCACCTCCTAGACTTTGCTTATAGTGTGATAAGAAACGTATTTTTAAGTGACGCTGAAAATAGGATGGTTATTGTACCTGCAGTGGAACTGGCAGTATATTCAGACAGCAAAACATCTCCCTGCTTCTTCTTTGCACGCCGGTGCGGTTTAATTCACAGCCTGCACAGCCACCAAACAGTCAGCAACAAACGGAAACGCTAATCAGCTGAATTGGGCACACGTGTGCACCACCTGTCTCTGCATTTAACTTGTTCCAGGGGCGGGGAAAGGACCGGAAAAACGCCTTTCTTTCAAATTAAAAGATTAAAACGATAAAAAAAAAAAAAAAAGAAACAATTTCACTAAACTGATATATTTGAAAATCTTAAAATTAATTAATTAAATTTACTCACATAATGCAGTAGAATTATTAATATAAATAATTACAAAAATGTAGTTTTTCCCAGGATTTACATTTTGAATTGAGCCATGCTGCTTTCAGCAATGCAATGAAACTGCAGTTTTGAGGTTGGCCTATTTGTACTTCCCTTTACTTTTTTCTGTTTTATAATACTTTAAAGCCTACCTCTTACAATAGCCTACTTTATAGCCTACTTCTCAACAACATTTCAGAGAAATGTATAATTTTACCCCACTGCACTGATGTGACAGCTTACCAGGCAAAACAATTGTATAAATATGCATTGTAAGCCTAAAGATTTAATTTCCAAAGAGTAGTCTATAAAAGCCTGAAACTAGGCCTTGGCTACTTTACCTTGACAAATTAAAAATGCTGCTTACAAGGATTGTATTGTATAGGATTATATTGATTGTAAATATATTATTCAGTCATTTTGCATAATTAATAGCCTACTTTATTTTGATACTGAAAACTGAAAACAGCATTTTGCTACTCCACATTTACTCATGTAAGATTTTGATTGCAAGCCTTTTACTTTAAAGGGAGAAGCTATTTTTTTTTTGTGGATTGCTACTTTTCAAAATCAAAATACTTCTTCCACCACTGCCTGCTTGATACAGTGCATAGAGTTACTAAAATCCATGACTTCTTCAAATATCCGTTAAAGCACAGCATGCTACCTAAAATTGGTGAATTTGTCACAATGGCCAACATGAGCATAAGGTTCTGGGCTAATTAGAAATTTACAGTAAGAGTCCTATAATGTCATACTTCCACCTAAAAACTGCTTTTCACATTAGGTCACAATGCATGTGTACTTTCCTCCTTCTCGAAAGATCTTACAGATCTTTGCTGGGTACCAGCCTCTGCTACTAAAAAAAATTGTACTCTTAATGACCTGACAGTAAGCTCTATGTGACTCATTCATAAGTTTCAAAATTCAGATAATTTCCTTTTTTGATCAAAGGTCATTTCTGTCTCCAAACATTAACTTTAACTTTATACTGAAGACAGACATTGCAATAAACACCCAGACATTTTCCGTTTAGAGAAAAGAAGATGACAAATAACCTTTCAGATTAGAATGCTATTATTATAAGCAACAGTATACTGTAGTCCAATCAGTTTCTACAGTATTCATCAACTGGGAGTTGACAATAACATACACATTATAGCCTACACTGAATACATTCCAACTTGACATACAGACATATTATTATGGGCTTTTTTTAAACAATATGAAACCATCTATACAGTAGTTAATGGAGAGGACGTGAGTAAAATATACATCTACAAAAAATATATTATTTAATCCCATTTGATACAGAGACAGAGGTTAAATTGTTCAGGGCTCAATGACAGTCAGAGGTCTATTTCATGATCAAGTCAACAACACTGAGCATCTGTCATAGTTCTCTAGATATACTCTTAAAACAAAAGGTTAAAAGCAGTCTGTTAAAACGCTGTAGTGCTCCCTATATTAGGATAAACCTAAGGAGTGGTTTAAAAAAATACAATTGCACTCAAAAGGCCAGGCATTGTTGAGTTAAAAACCTGCTCTACCAGTAAAACAGAAACAGTTCTGATGATTTCTGAGCAGTCAGTGCAGTCTGGAGAAAGGTCTGATATGTACATGAGGTCCCCAAAGAGTTTCAACACCTTCTGACATCCAAACAACCCCAGTAAGATGCAGATAAGTAGCCAAGGTAGCCAAAACTACCTGGCCCTGCATCGGCCTGGACTCAGCACACCAGAAGAAAAATGTTAGGCCCCACCAGTTGCGGCAGCGACTCCAGATGAATGACGCCACATAACCGGGCCAAATAAAGTGGCCTGATTCCAGCTGCCAACATTGCCATCACTGGGCTGTTATCAAAATGACATGGCCCCGCATTGGCCCAAAATAGGTCTGCCAGAAGAAATAAGTTGGGTCAAATCCAGGTGCCCAGCTGAATTGACTCAGGAATTGAGCTGAATAAACTGGCTTGATTCTGGCGATGGCCTCTCTGGGCGGTCATCAAAATGACCTGGCCCAGCATCAGCCAAAACTCCAGAAATAAGTTGGGTCGTGTCTGGTTGCCCTACTTGGCTTAGACCTGATATAGGGCCGAGTAACATGGCCCGTTTGTGGCTGGTAGACATTGCCATCAAGGGGCCATTATCAAAAAGACCTGGCCCAGTATCAGCCCAAACTCGGTATGCCGTAAAAAATATGTTGGACTGCATTTGGTTCCCCTACTCGGCTTGGACCCAGAATGGGGCCAAGTAAAATGGCCAAATTCTGGCGGCTGCCATTGCCATCACTAGGCATCATTAAAGGAATGACCTGACCCAGCATCAGCTCAAACTTTGCACACTGAAAGAAATAAGTTGGGGTTGCATCTGGTTGGCTGACTGGCTAAGACTCGGAATGAGTGACGCCCCAGAACCAGGCCAAATAAACTGGCCCAACTCTGGCTGCCGATACTGCTATCTAGCTCTAATATTCTAGTGGTTTTAGCGTCCTCCAGAGAGCCAGTAATGACTTTATAATACATAGATACAGTACATACAGTATATACATAGATAGGTCAGTTTCGGGGCTCCACCCATTGCTGGGCAGAAAGCAGCAACAACCCCATGGAAATGACCAATCAAATCACTTCCTGGTTACAGTTTAATGTCTGAACAACATCTCAGGACCCCACACTTGCCCTTCATATGTCTAAATCCCATAATATAACACTTAAAAATTCAATATTTTTGAAGGCAAAAAAATAAAAGTACTTTAGGAATCAAAAATATCAGAAGACATAAAATAGATCTTCCTTGCTCTAACTTTTGTCTGTCCATAACTGTGATTGTTGACTGACATAAACATATATTTGCATATGCTGAATATATTAATAGACAGACGATCCCCCCACAAACTTGTGCGCGCACACGCACACACACACACACACACACATGCTGTATGCCTGATGATCCCACAGCAGACTATGCCGCCCTGGCTATCAATGGGCTGTTGCAAGGACTGCTGTTATTAACCAGAATCGTGTGTGGAGGGTGTCATAACATATAAAAAAGTTGATTTACATGAGTTTCGATTAATTGAGCTTGTCAGTGTTATGTTGACACTTAGTCAATGGTGCTTGTTTGGGGCCTTCCTACAAAACAGCCTGGGCTCTTTCTTTTGTCTTTTCTTCCTCTTGTCGTTTCATGGCCTGAATCACAGCAATCTCTTTGGCCTCTTTCTTCTGGTTCCTTGCTTCAAATAGCAACCTGAATAAAAACAAGGAATTTGGAAAAAAAGGTCTCAGTGTGATCCACAGCAGCAAACAATAATGTGCTATATATTTAACTTAGAAAAATAGTGGTTCATACAGTGGATATAACATAAAATTAGCTTTTTCTGCCTTTAAGCCTTTTTGGTTTAACTAAGAGCTGACAGGAATTTTGCTGGTATTTTACCTGTTTTTGATGATCCTTTGCACAATGGCATCCGTAGTGAGGCTGTTCCCACTGTCAACAGTACGCAAGATTCCTTTCCTCCTTGGCTCCTGGATGTGAAAAAACAAGCCATATTAATGAAATGTATCATCTCTGCAGATTACAGCGTTAAAAGAAACAACTTTATGTGACAGAATTTGGAGTCTTACAGCATACGGGTCAGAGCCATCCTTGTCGGGATATATTTCTGTCTTCCCATGGCATACAAGATCCACCTGTGGATAAAAAAATGTGCTACTTTATTAATTTCAGTCTCAGAGAATATTACTATCTAACAATGAGAGATAATTGTATTGCCTGTACTTACCTTAAAATGGTCCAGCAAATCTTTTGTGACTGCAAAGGGTGCACCAATCACCACTTCTGACACATACTGTTGGGAAATGTAAAACAACAAAATCAGAAATCAGTCACACACAAAATTAACTGTGGATAAATAGTTGTAATGTACAGTGTTGATGATGGACGAACTTTAGACTGTCTGGAACAGGCCGCCATAATGTCACCTGTTGGTTTGTGGACTACCGTTCTGTGGCCTTGAGTTTAGCCACTGGGCCGTCACCATCTTGGTTTTTTAGAGCTAGAAGTAAATGTACTTGGACGAGAGCGTGGAGCTGGCATGAATAAGCAATGTTACACCTCTCTCCTGACTGACAGGTCACCATGGTGATGACTTGTCAATGACAAGGTAGCCATGCACACCCTAAGGCATACCTAGTTTTATCTTTTAGTCGAAATGGGGCCATAATGTACTAAATGAACCTCATGCTGTATTGAAGAAGACTTCAAACTAGCTTTTGACACAATAAACTCAATAAGAAAATGTTTACTGAGGTAATAAATAGAGTGAGAAATAGGGTCATTTTCTCCTATACATGAATACACCTGGACCTCTTTTTGCAACCAGCGGTGGAGTCGCCCCCTGCTGGCCATTAGAAAGAATGCAGATTTAAAGCACTTCCAAATTAGCTTCACTTTTCAGGCGCAGAGGCTACGTTAACTTCCTTTTTCAACATATTCTCACCTGAGATATCTATGATATCCAATAAATTGGTGTCCCATAAATGACGTGACATACTTAACGTAAATTTACGTACTTACTGAAAGTTACATAGGTTAAGGATTGGTTAAATAAAGTTACTTTGGTTAGGTTTAGAAAAAGAAACATAGTGATAGTGATCATGTACCCTTAAAATAACTCAAAGTTCACTTGGTTTCACTTGGGACACAAACACAAGTCCTAAGGAAAAAGTCCTGTGTTGTTTGACCCATCAGCCACCCCAAGCTGCCTTGTTACATGGAATTTTGGGATTTTTGCTACCTCCTTCTTTACTCCAGTCAGCCTTCCTAACTACATAGGATATGCATGAATTACTGGCTCACAATTATATGGGTTTTATACGCTCTTCATACAGCCTGCTTTCATACAGTCTATGGGAGAACAAAAGGAAGAACCTACTCGACATGCCAGGACGCTGAGGGTTCTCTCATGGACATTCATGATGGGGTAGTTTTTCCCTTTGTAGCGGTTCACCTCCTGAAAATATTATCAAAGAGGATATGTAAACGCTTGACTCAGGGAGGCAGTAAATCTCAAGCAAAAAAAAAAAAAAAATAACAAAAGGAGATTCACCTGATCAAAGTGCAACCCCACTATAATGTATGGCTTTTCTGCAAGCTTATGCACTGCTTCCAGGAAGTCCACATGGCCGATGTCTGGCGGGAGACTAGTCAAGGGTAAATTTCCAAAAAGCTGACTATTTTATATCAACAGGCTCTAAAAGGATACGGAAGAGGTCAAAGGCTCCTGCCACATAGATGATAGTGTCTCCAGGTTGAGGCTCCTGGCCAGAGGCAAACTGGATGATCTTCTGTGAGGTCTGCAGGAACTGAGACACCCCTGTCCAGGGACTGTGGCCCTTCTGACCATGTGACCCCCATAATCCAGAAAAAGGCACAATGAGTACAAACAGTGTAGCAATTAGACGAATGCAAGTCAGTACAGATACAGTATCATCACTGGAGAATGTTGAGCACATGAGACCAGAGCGCTTCACTATTGCCACCTAGTGGTGTAGTGGTGAGTAGCAATGTGCTCGAACTCAAAGATGTCCCACAAATCCTCCGCACATTTATTCAACCTTTGCCAAATTCACAGCATCCCTCTGCCAGTCCTAAATGTTCAAATGTGAAGAGACCCTCTGCTGCTTTCACACTATTTAAATCCCCAGCATGTTGACTCTGAGCTACTTTCCCAATCGAAGGAACAGAAGTGGCATTCACTGTTTTACTGGCAAGGCCTGCAACTTGATTATTAAGTGGGCACACAGTAAAGGCCTTTGTTTAATAATGTTTGACGTCTGGCCCACATAGCTACTTCAACTACTTGAACAACAAAACAGTGAAAGAAGAGCCAAAAAAAATGGTTTTGAAGGGGACCTATTATGCTTTTCTGTACTTTGTATGTTTTAAAATAGTGTTACAGTGTAGTATAATGTAAACATGTAGTAGAAACCTTCAGTACAAGTATGAACCTTAAAAGGAGCATAATAAGTCCCCTTTGAAACCTGAAACAACATCATTTTTTGTGGTGCATTCAAGCATTGTTCAGAAGTATGTACATATCTGATACCTGTGTAAACTGGTTAGATTTCGCTTGAAAACAATGGACACAAGGCAACAAGTAATTTTGCAAAAAAAAAAAAAAAAAAATCTTGCAGAACAATTGCAAGAAATTAGTATATTTCGATTTTTTTAAAGACAAGGGAAATATGTCCAGAAAGTGATAACCATAATTACCATAATTATAGGCCTATACTTAAAATTACATTACAGCATTATTTAAATTTGTTACACACTTTGCTGAGGTCCTTTTCTTGTTTTTGTTTAGTTTTTTACTTTGCTTCTTTTCTTTTGTCTTTCTTTCTTTTTTTCAGTTTTTGCTAATTATCAGATAACTGTCTTCTAACTTTTTATTAATTTCTTATTTAATGCTCATCGCCTTTTCCCCATTTTTGAAAGAAATTAAGCCGATTTGCTCAGGTTTTAAAGGGTTAAACATATGCCAATTAAAAGTTTGTTAACATGCTGAGGATTTGATATAGCTGATGACAAAAGCATTAAAAAAACCATACATTTTTGTTTGGTACCTACCTTTCCAAAGTTGTCTGTGTGCTGCTGATAGTCTGAACTATCCTAAAGAGACGAGAGGCTTGATTTAGGATTGCGCTGTGTACTGAGATTGAGATACAGAGAGAATAAATTTGTACTCACAATGTTGCTATGATGCGCTTTGGTCATCAGTAGCATCCTGCCAACCAGATCTGTGGTTGAAACTCCCTGGGTTCTCTTGCATTCCCTGGAAAAACATAATACACATGTTGACAACTTTAGAAATACATAAATGTCAAAACAACTGTTATTTCTGCATTTCTTAAAAGGAAGCTCACCTGTATCGCCCTGACTTCTTCACCTCTTCATATGTGTCTTTCCCATCCACTGTTAGTGTTATATCATCTGAAACAATCAAAATCAGCCATTTAGCATTATACCTTGAGCTGACGGTTACTTTTTGACTATGAATCTATCTGTGTGTAAAAATAAAGACGTGATTTAGTAACAGAGTGTACCTCCGTGCACACAGAAGTCACAGTTGTACTTGTCGAGGGTCTGGAGGGTGGTGACATATGGCGCACCTTCCACGACCTCATCCACCCATTTTATGGCCCGCACCATCTTGTATCTTTCTGCCTGAGTGAAGACTGGCGGACCCTTGTGCTTTGCAATCTCACCTTGAAAATAAACAAAACCATAATGTTGATACACATAAACACGAGCAGAACAGCGAGACAGAAATCTCCATTTTCATGACAGTCTGATAAGCAGATTTTATCGTCACTGAACAGAGCGTCGCCTTCATCATTAAGATATTGTATCGCTTAAGCAGATGTCTGTGCTAGGCCTGACTATGAAGTCATTCTGGGTTATTATAATGTCAGTATGCCATAGGAGAGGGGACACTATCGCTGAGTTACTGCATGACTGTCATAACAGCCCCTTTAAAGCGTATAGGGCACAGCTGGTGTCCGCCTGGTAATGATGGGACTTAGATCATAAACAGACTACAGGTGCCATGGCTCCCCAGAGCCAGCAGCTCCAGGCTGAATCACGCATGAAGGAAGGAGGAGTATCAGATTAGGGGATGAAAAAAAAGTCATGTACAGATGAGCTAGACCTTAGAGAGAGGGTTTTCATTGAAGATATGGAGTCAGGAGGGAAAATGAGTCAGTGCTTCAGAGCCTTACTATCTGTGTGTACTCCAACGATGAGGTAATCTCCCATGGCCTTGGCCTGCCGCAGCTGGTTGGAGTGGCCATAATGAACCATGTCGTAACTGGGAGGATAGAAAGAGAAGTTACGTAAAAGTTATATTATCATGGCGAGGCACAGGAGCTGAGGTAATGAAAGAATTGTTTTTTAAACTTTTGGTTTGAAAAAGAACGACAGAAGATTTTTTGGATTACAGTAATGAGGTTTGGCAGCCACTCTAAATCACATGGCAAGTGTACGTCTTCTCCAGTACACTATGCCTTGTATTTGTGATGATAGAAAGATATTAAAAAGCATTTGGTGTATAGATCACAACTTGTATAGATTACAACTTTTTGTAATATTGACAAAAAAAAGGAAGATGATCAAAATATTGTGGAATAAATGAAACGCAATAACAACCTGGAATGTAGGAGATCAACAGATTTTTAGCATTTGGCCTAAAACTTATAAAAGTACCCATATGATAATTTAAAGGAGCAGTGCATACGATTTAGTGGCATCTAGCCGTGAGAAATGCAGATTACAACCAACTGAAACTTCTCCCGTTTGCCAAATATAAACTCCCGATTAAGATTCCTCCAGTTTTTATTGCAGAGGTTTTTACCAGTAGCCAAATTATCTGCAGAAGTCTCCTCATCTCCAAAACAGAACAGGTGATAAAACCTGTAAAAACACTGCAATAAAACACTTTCATAATAAAAATCAGTGTTTTGGGGCACTCTGTAGCTCACCTTGTAGAGCAGGCGGCCTGTGTTCAAAGGCTATGTCCTTGCTGCGGCGACCATAGGTTCAATTCCTTTCTCTCCCTCTTTCACACTATAGCTTTCCTACCAAATAAATAAAATCTTTTTAAAAAATCTTAAAAGTAAAAAAAAAAAGTGTAAAAACACTTAATAAAGCAGTTTGCCCCGGACAAGAACCCCCACTCTACGTAGATATAAATGGCTCATAATAAGGTAATGAAAACATGACAATTCTAATTTTCAGGTGATTTTACATAAAAGAAAACATTATATTATATTCCATTTCATCTGGACCTTGACCTTATTAAGATTTACAGTGTATCAACCCACCAAACATACTCATCGTATGATCTGCTAGATATCTGATCAAAGTCTCAACAAATAAAAAAAGTCAACAGCATAGTCAGTGTGTTTTTCCCTCCCACTTCACACCACCCTGGCTCTGATACCATCTGTAGATAATTAGATTAGCACAGATTGGAGTCTGAGATTGTAACGTGGTAATCTAGCATAGTAATAGAGAACAGATGGGTATTAGCCTTCCATCACTGTTGCTACAGCCAACAGCTGACATCAGTCTGATCCTTTTTCTTCCTGCTCTACTTGGACGGAGATATTGACTTCTGCACAAAAAAAGAGAAGAATGTGACTGGTGAAAGCGACTGCAGGTGTCACTGAGGATGCATTGAGTTTATTGAAGTCTAATCACAGAATATGAGGTTACATTACCATTAGAAAAAGCCTGTGAACACTCCTGATACTATTACTGCTCAGGGAAAAAAGTTAGAAGTTGTCTCATGTTACAAATGTCTCTGTATTTGCTTGATGACTCACTGTCTTCTTAAAAAGCTGAGTTTAAAGTGAGAAAAAGACGAGTTGCTACCACAGTTTTACAGGTTCTGGATTACGGTGATCTGTTGATATAAATGTATCTGCATATTGCTTGTTCATGTTAGATGCTGCATATCATCGTGCAACTGAGATTTGCACAAACTGCAAAGCTCTCACTCATCACTATGTGCTTTTTTCCAGGGCTGGTTGGCCATCTTTGACCTTTCGAAGGCCCAGTCACTGGTACTTTTTAATTATTTAAAGCATTAATGGGTAAACTTCCTTCAAACATTTACAATTTGATTGAACAAAGAAATGACTGTAGCAATAGTCTGAGATATCAAGATTTAGTCTCGTCTGTTTCCAGTGCACGGACTGAGCTGTGAAAGAAAGCTTTTATGTGCTTTGCTCCCCTCACTTGGAAAACCCCTCAAAAAGAAACTAAGAGAACTGGTCCCTCTGCTTGATTTTAAAGTTCTCATACAATATTTCAGGGTATTTTTGTGATGACGATTTTCTTGGTGATATGACAAAATACTTAAAAATATAAAAATACTGTATTTTAGATTATAAGAACAACTATAACACAAGATGTACGATATTATTTAACAACCGCAACAAAATAAGTCTCATAGTTTTTAGCATAAATGTAACAGTTTGCCTTCAAATATCCAGACAGAACTAAACAAAGATAAAGTCTAATTTCTTTAGTTTTACAACAACAACCAGAAGCAGTTTTGCTCTCAGCCATACTTTTTGTTGCTGTACTTATCGGTAAGATGACATTATGTTAACAACTAAAAATATTGCCATTATCGGGATATGAATGTTTCACATTAAAAATCAAACCAGTAGTATTGTAAATGATATGATATGGCATGCCTCTAATGGTGTGTAGGTATTATTTATGTTTATTGTATATTTTTTATGTTTTTTTACTGTGGCTGTTGTTGGTAACTTTTCTCATGCTGTTGTCTGGCCAAGAGTCCCTTGAAAGGGGATCATTGATCTCAACTAGACTTACCTGGGTTCAATAAAAAAAATAATTAAATAAAAAAAGCAATTCTGTGACAGCAATTAACTCCCCAAAGAGAGAGAGAGAAAAAATATAAAAATTGGCATATGTGTACTCTTTAGTATATCAAATTGCACGCAAGCTCTCTCAGGAGTCAGGAGTAAAACAGCTCTATGAATAGCATCCTCAAAAAATCAATAAGAAAACAGACGCCAGAAGTACAGTATGCACATAGGCACAAGAGCAACAGAATCCCGTGCTGTTTTCAGCCCCGGGCTATGCTAATGAAAGACAGCATCTGTGCCTTGCTGCTGTGTCACTATACACAGCCTGACTGCAAACAGCCTGGACTGCACTTGAGTGGATTTGTAACACAAAAACAACTATTGCAAGACTCTGGGGCTTGTCTACGTGATTCAGATACATCCTCAGCAAAATGCACACGGCTTGTTGTCGAGGAGGCAGGATTTTCTGCGTCTTGTGCTGTCAATCTGTTGAAATGGGATCCACGTGCTCGGGCTCTGAGGTGATAGAGCAGGGCCATAAGAATGCAGTGAAAGGGTGTGTGTGTGTGTGTGTGTGTGTGTGGTGGGGTGGGGGGGCATTTGGAGGTGAATGAATAGGGAAGAAAACTTGGAGACCTAGACAGAGTTACATAAGAGCAGGAGGCTGCTTTTTTGGGGGTGTTACACTAGCTGGGTGCCCAACATGTGTTACCGTATTCCTGTTGTATTTTTTAGCAGGGATGGATCATGACCGTGAGATGGTGAAATATTAATAAGTGGAGCCTGTTAGCGGACACCCGAACAGCACCTATGCTTCTTGAGAGCAAAGCAACAGAAAACAATGGGACACGTGTCGGATTTAAGGGAGTACAAACTTAAAGTCTTGACATTCTGGTGATGTTTGAGTTGAATTAAAAGTGAAAATACCAACAAAGATGGTGCTGATGTTGTACAACAAGGTCTTTCATTCTCAGGACACCAATATGACTACTTTTATATTACTTCTTAAAAAATATCTTTATAGACTTTATACATTTTATGTAATTTCGCCTTTACATCAATCTTTTAAAATGTATCTAACCAATTGTATTTATGTTTTATTTCTTTTATATGTGGTTTTATTTAATTTATTGGGGTTTTTTTTGGTCTATTTGTTAGTATTATTCTATATTGACATTTTACGTCTTGCATGCATTTGTCTTGTTTTATTTTAAGTTTTTTATTCTATCCTAACTTTCTGTTTGTCTCTGTTTTTACTATTTGTCAAAACACATTGTAAACTCTGTTTTTAAAGGTCCTATATAAATAATAATAATAATAATAATAATAATAATAATAATAATAATAATAATAATAATAACAATAATAATAGTAATAAACTCATATAAGGAATAAATACGACACACTGTTACATTGCGGAGGCTTTAAATAGCACATTTACATGCCTGTTTGGACACACTACCTCAGCAGAAACACAGTGGACTTTACACTCCTCCTTGATGATGCTTCACTGACAACTGATCTTTAACCCCATCACCTCTTTTCATTGTGACAAATAAGCATCTTTGTACAGAGAGGAGGGGGCAGGGTCAACAAAAGAAGTGACTGTGCTCTTTCCTTGGAATTTTCCTCTCATACCGCTGACAACGCTGAATGTCAGTAAGAGTGCGGTGGCGTCCAGTAGGGCTTCAAGGGAAACAATGCGCTCAGTGACGGGTACGGCTGCACAGGCAACAGCGGCCGTACCCGTCTCTGAGCGCATTAGAGGTTAGAGGGGGTTAATGGCATGAGCTCTGTTGACATTGGCTCTCTTTGCATGCTCACCCCACCGGTTAATATTCTGGCATCCCAAATATTCTGCAACATTCCATCAAACCGAGGACAGGCAGCCACACCTAAATGGCAGGAATTTTACCAGAGAAAGCCACCGTAATCCTGGCCTTCATACAGATATTCAAAACATTTATTTTTCTGCTGCACACTCTGTCCACCAATGCTTGGTGTTTCTCTCAGAGGAGGCATCTTAAAGGGTCCCTTCATGGGCTGCAACTAATGGTTATTTTCATTATTGATTAATAAATTTGCTTAAAAATTAAAGATAATTGTGAAAAATGCTTGTTATAAAAAACAAAAAGCTAATGGTGACATATTCAAATAGCCTGTTTTGGTCAAAAATTTGGAAGATATTCAATTAGCTGTCACATAGGCAACGAAAACTATCACATCACCTCATATATAAGGAGCTGAAAACAGTGAATATTGGAATTTTTGCTTCAAAAATGTCAATCAATTATTTGTCTAAATAGTTGGGAATCCCTTTTCTGTCAATTGAATAATCAACAAATCAGTTTGCCTGCATTTTTAAGAAACATAGAGCTGAAGATTCTATTGCAAACTCATAATTTGTACAGTTTTCAATATTTTCTGCAGAAATTAGCTTTCAAAAAAATGTATAGACCAAAGTGTGGACAGTGACTCCGGAAACAGGTTGTTGTTGAGGTTTTTTTGTTGTTTTTTTCCCCAAATGCCAGGTGTACAACAAAATGCCATTCACATCCATTGTTTTAGGGTTGCAGCAAAATCATCAGAATCACAATACTAAAAGACTACAAAACAACATTTTCTGTTTTTTAGTGAAAATAACCCTTTACATGTCACTAAGGTGCAAAACTGATTTTTCTGTCCACCTGCCAAATAACTCGTAAATGTTCAAAATCTAACAGCCACTCAATAGATGACCATTGTATTTTTTGAATGGTGAGTGAGGCAAATCTACCAGCCACTTGCATATTTTACCAGCATTTGGCTAAGCGATGGTGCTAATTTTGTACCCTGAATGTCACTATGTGATCCATAGCTAGTTAACACTTTGTCATGTAAAATTAAGATTTCGACATCGGCCAAATTCTTGGTTTTCCATGATGCTCTGTTAACCAGACAGCAGCACAGATGTATTCTCTATCTGATTCGAGTCCTCCTGAGAGTGCCAAGGTGAGGTGATTGGAATGGTAGTGCACTGACTGAGCACCATACGTTCATCTGACATGACACTAAAACCTTTAACTCTACCTAGTCCAGTTCATGAAACCTGCTCAGTGAGTTCAGCATCATTAGGCTCGTCTGTCACATGAAGAAGAGTGGCCAACAATAACGTCTTACTGCCTGTCATGTTAACAGGAACAGAG
The DNA here is from genome assembly GCF_026936395.1 of Plectropomus leopardus. NCBI lineage: Eukaryota > Metazoa > Chordata > Actinopteri > Perciformes > Serranidae > Plectropomus > Plectropomus leopardus. Next base: position 18,028,843 of record NC_142193.1, on the reverse strand, counting down.
TGAACAAAGCTCATCTTTGCTTTTGACCTTTGTTGTACATGTTTCGCCAATTGATGTGAACACAAGTGCTAATTTGCCTGGTTAGCCTTGCCCTTCCCACAGCTGTGTGTTCACATTAATCACCTGTATTGCATTATAAGACGCGCCTGGTGCTGCGTGACCGCCTTGCTCAACTCCTGATATAATTGTTTTTTATTCCATTACACCGTGCTGAAAGGAGACACCTTGTTTGTACAGGTGTCATTATGGCATCATGAAAATAATCCCATGAAAAGTTATACCAAGCGTGTTCAGAGTGGCCTTTTAAAAAGTGCCTCCTGAAGATCATTTAAATATCCTTAAATATCAGATTTGGTCCTCGAACATCTTTGTGGCAGTGTATGACCTTCTTGGTTATGTATGGATTTTATGTAGGCCTATATATGCATTACATAGGCTTTTATACCCGTATATTAGTTAAGTCTGATTTTGCTGTCAATAACAAAGTTTGTAGTGCAACATTTAGTGACCAAATCCAATGATTTTTAAAAGAATATTTGTAAACCTTGACATAAATTTACACATTTAGCCTGTGCCTTGCTCACAGGTTTGAGGAAAAAAAGTGATACAGCAACATATTGTACAATATAACAATATTGTATCAATACATCGTTTTTATTATAAATATTATTAATGTTGCAAATACAAAACTTTTGGTAGTATCGTGATAATGTCTTGTCATGGGGCTTTTGGTGATTCCCACCACTACTCTTGCATGACAATGGCATCTTAATTCTAATAGGCTGTCAACTGTGTAAAAAAATGTTGTTGCCTCTGACTCTAATAAAGCTCTGCATTAACCCTTTGAACAATTTAGTGACATCACTTTTCTTGTGCTGCATTCAGACACATTTCAATAAGTATTTGAACCTTTGAACCAACCAAATTGGTACAATTTCTTTCAAAAACATTGGAAAAAAGGCAATAAGAAACAAGCAAAAAATAAGCACAAATATCCTGCAAATATCAAGAAATTAGTAGATTTAGAATTATCTCTAAAAAGCTAGGGAAATACATCTTGGGGAAAGGGGAAAAAAATATCAAAAATATGTTACAGAATTAATATTATTTAAATGACTTTTTTGAAGTCATTTCCTTGTTTGATATTTGCGTTACTTTTTTGTAGTGCTTTTTCATTATTATTTCAAAAATAATTTTCAGGTCATTTTGTTATATTTTTACTAAGTTCTTGCTTATTTTCTTTCTTTTTTTGTTGCTCATTGCCTTCTTCGCATGTTTTTGACAGAAACCAAGCCAACCGGTTCGAGTTTTAAAGGGTTAAGTGCAGTCGGTACTATGCATTACTACAGAGTATACCTGAGCTGGTCATTTTTAGGAGGCTCCCTCTGGATGACAGTGAGTTACGATAAATTGCAGCAGAAAAGATCAATATATTAATCTGTCCTGGTGGTATTATGTAATAATGTGTCTACTGATGAGGAAAATTGAGAATAGGATGTCCCAGCAACAAGGTAGAGTAAAAGTAAAGTAATCCTGAATTACAATAGCCATGTGTCTGCCCATTGAAGCTCGCATAGCAGAATATATAAAAGATAATATTCAATTAAAAGTTTCCTGATATCTCTGCAGGATGAAGCAGCAGTCCTGGGAGCTGTGTCACCTGCAGCAGGCCTGTCCGGTGGTAGATGTCAGACACCGTGATACATTCATTCATTCGTGCTCGATGCAAACGATAAGAACAATGCTGCATCTTGTCGACACCATCAATCACCCAGTAAATTACTCACCAGCCATCACACCACACCCGGATTCTTCGCCTCCTCTTCTCGGGACTGCATGCTGCAGCGCCGGGGGTCGTCCCTGCGTCTTTCCCGGCTGCCGTGTTGACTTGGTGGTGGTGGTGTCCGTTCTTGATCATGTTGAAGCTGCTGAGTGATGAACACTTAAAATGCAACAGAGCGACTCCTTCCAGGTGAGATGGTGAACTGTGGCAGTTGGGCGCCCCGTTTCAGTGCAGGACAGCCGGTTTGTGTGTCAGCAGCAGCAGCGGCAGCTCCAGCAGCAGCAGTAGCGCGATGCGCAAACGCCTCCTCTATGGTGCGACGCAACGACGCACGACCTATGCGCACGACGCGTTACGTCAAGCTTGCCAAAGAAAGCAGATAAGCCAAGAAGGAAAGCAAGCGCTGTTCATAAAACTCATTGCAACGCATATCACAGTGCTTGGTTTTATTTTGAAAAGACCGAACATGAAGATGTGAGTTTATCTCGGCGCACTTGATTCAGGTTGGATCGTACGATGAAGTGCCGGTGCACGCAGCCGACATGTTGTTACATAATAGCGGCGTTTTCCACTGTCATGTGACAAGATCTGGATTCCCACAGAAACAGCAGGCTTTCTGCCAGAGATGTCTTTGATGAAGTGCCAGTTTGGGGTCTGTACGTTCAGTTCCACAAGTTATTCCTGTAAAACACCAACCACAATAGAGATAATTTCCTTTGTCTTTAAAATATATATAACATGCTCAGCAAAATAATCAAAAATAATGAATAGCCCACTGGAGATATTCTTGTTTGTGTTTTGGGGTAAAGTATCAACAATAATAATATATTGTAATATGAAAATGAAGATCAAATAATGAAATGAAATAAGTTATAGCTTCAATACATACAAATTGTAACTGTATCGAGTAATATGTACAGGATAACTGAGCAACGTTGCATTAAATCATCTGAAGATTTAGCATGTATAAAAATCATATTAAAATGTTATTGTAAATTTATGGTGACCTCAGAGATCACAACCAAGAAGAAAATACCTCTACACTATCTTTTTTTTTAATGCATTTAAAATCAATTATAATTATTGGTATTATTTTATGTTTTAATTTTTGTATTTGTCCCTTAATCCCTCTAATTTGCTGTAGTTGTGTTTTTATAATGTTGGAATAAACTAGCCTAAAACAAAGCAACAAAAAACAAACAAGTTATAGATTAAATAAATACAAACTGAAATACAAACAAAATACAAGAAATACAAACACTTCTATCATCAAAACATATTGACCCACTAGCAAAGTTACATTATACCATCTGATTAATTTAGCGTAGAGAAATTATTTTAAAGTATTATTGCAAATTTGTTGTATTGTTTCTCTACAAAAAGTTCCCTTTTGTATGTGTGCATGTATGCCTTGACTTTGCATTGTTACAATAATAATAATAATAATAATAATAATAATAATAATAATAATAGTAATGCGGCTTGGTTTAGGTCAATTAAACAAATGTAGGCTACATAATGAATAAAACAAAAACAAGACTAAATTAAGTGCGAACAGGCTTAGCCAATACATCATGATGTATATGAATATATAAATGAATAAATACATACATACATACATACATAATACCAGTATGCAAACCAACAGCCTTGCAGTAAATCCTTAACAAGATTGTAATGTTCAAATTTTGTTGACACCCTTATCAGTATTGACTGTGTTCATTCCACAAAGATAATTTAGTGGTGTGTGCAATTGTCCAGTATAACATCAGCATGCATACTCTGACAAAACTGAGTTGAATGAATGGCTAACTCACACAGTGTCTACAAAATCTGAATGCACAAACAAGTACTATGTTGCTGTTATTAGTTTGCATTTGCACGTGTTTCTATTATAGCGTGTATAAAGTAAGGGGACACTTAAAACCGACCCACCCTTTGCTATAATAACAGTACAGTGTGTCACTCTGGGGACATATTTTTTCATAGTTTTCAACCTTTAACAAGAGGGAAAACAAAGATGTGCACTGTAGGGGGAAATCCTTCTGTTGAGGCTGTGTGGCGTCATCTTGTAGAAAAACCCTGTTAAATAGCTACATACAGTCTTTACACAGAGGTGCCAGCAGAGGGAAACCCAGACCCACATATTGCAAATAAACTGAGGAAAGATTCACTCCTCACAACATCCTGGTTATCTGTTGTCTCACTAGTTGTCTGGAGTCTTTCGTTTGGCTCTTACCTTGTAGGTTTTTCTAAATGATGGGACGGCACTCACCAAATAATCATGGTGTTTGATATTAGGATGAGAATACCTCATATGCACCATCACAACAGCTTTGTGTGATTCAAATAACTGCTGATGTGAACAGGGAGAAACACACCTCTCACCCAGCGTGGCATCTCTTATAAACAGGCATGTCCTCTGCCATGGTGACATTTGCAGAGCGGAGCCCCATGCCAAGCTTTGGCAGGGCAGACATGCTAAATGAATGGCCTTGCTGATGGGGATGGCAACATTATTTGTACAGCGGGGCTGTGGTCTGAGAACTGGGGCAGGCACCTGCTGCAGAAGTGGGTGAAGATGAAGAATGCTGTCCTAGATTGCCCACCAGCTCACCTTAACCCAACCCGCCAAATTAATCAACTCTTCAGAGGCCATCCGGTTGTCTGGGGCAGGCATCCAGAGAAAGAGAAGCCTGTTTTAAGGCACAGGTCACACAGACCTGTAGGAGTCTCTTCAATTTAAGAGAAGGGAGGAACAATACCACTCTGCAACAGTGCACAGGCACCGGGGTTATTCTTACCCCGAAGGATGGAATGGTAAGATGTGGCTCGCCTTCAGCCATCTGTCTTTTTGTCTCCGCATGTTCTCTCATGAGATGTGTTTTGAATGTGCTGGGGTTGAAACGCTGCTGAGGAGGGTGATGTTTGATGAGGTGCACTGAGACAGAGGAGGGGGGTTTAGGAGGCCCATAGGGAGCACAGATGACTAACTCACTACTCCTCCTAATCTAGGACAAGCACACCTAGACATCCTTCATGACTCTAATGTTTTACTCGTGTCGGGCCAAAAATATGTCCGCTGAGGTTAGCCAAAGTGGGTCGCCCAACGGCTTTTTTTGGATCACAGAAAAAGAAATCGTGCCATCTAAATGATCGCTGTCTTCTAAAACCCACCCTGGACGGCAAAGAGCCTTCCCCGCCGGTTTATTTTTACAAGTATCAAACTGGGTCAATGACGCCACAGAATATGACAAAACCCCATTTCAACAGTGTTTAAAAGCCTCCAAAGACACAGTAATATCATTTTCCAAAACATTTTATTGGTCTTATAGAAAATAAAGTAAGCTGTATCAACAAACATACAATATATACATCAATAACTTAGACACCTCAGAGAATCACGTTTAAATCCACAGTTGTTACTGTATATATGAATACATAGTACTTATCTACAGATTGCAAAAAGTACAATAATTTAATTTATAAATAGTTACAATTAACTATTGTCTGTTTTCATACAAAGTACTGCAATATTTTATTACAACCCATACAGAAAAAATAACAAAACAGATAATTAACTTTGTATTATTCACTTTAGTCAGATTTTTATACCTTTGAAACACAGACCCGCTCCATAGAGTCAGAGGAAGAAACCTGCACAGTCGACTGTTTTCAAAGCATAATTTCATGAAAAAAATTGTCTTGAGAGCTATTAAATTCAACTGCCACACAAGTGCTGTTATTTATCCTCTCTAACATGTTGCTTGTAAAAACAAAAAACAAGAAAAAACAAAAGCCATAACCAAGTAAAATAGAAATCTGCAGAACAAATTACAGTGTTAAGATCAATTTCAAATACACACTCGACACATAATGAGAACAGAAACGTTGTGGATGATGCTACAGCAAACGACGAGCATTAATGACTGGTGTAGCAGCAGAGGAACCTCAAACGTACAAAACACACGCACGCGCGCACGCATACCGAAGAAAATAAAATATTGCAAGTGGCCCTTGTGACAGAATTTAATGTAGCATCTGTTTTGCTCAGTCCACAAACATTTACAGAATAGCGATATCTTTGAGTTGGGTGTCCAATATCGGGAAATTCAGCCAATTTAAGACCAGAGTAATTAGTGAGTAAGGCTTGAGTGCAACTGTCCTGTGATTCCTTTTAAACACTGTACACACTTTTATCTACGATAAACAAGGGCCAATTGCTCTTCCTTTATGAGAGTCAAAATCTGAGGGCAAAATAAAAAACACATTTTTTTTTTTTTACAAAAAAAACTACAAAACAGCAAGAATTATTAAATAACAGACCATAGTCACTTTGACAATATTGATTACTCGTACATCTACTCTTTCACACCTTTCCACTGAGTTGCATATTAAGGGTCACTTTTTCACAATGGTCATTAATACCTACTGTAGCTACATACTATACACCTGTATGTGTGAGAAAGAGAGAGTCGTCATCTCTAGCGGAGATCGAGAGATTGGTCGGCGGTGCCGCTCGAACACCTTAAAAGACACTTGACACGAAAAAAGATTCACTCCACAAGACTGCCACAGCAATAAGGACGCCAACATCAATACTGGGCTATGTCAAGAGTCAGATATATATTTTCCCACAGTTAACCAGTCAATGTATATAGCTAAGCATGTTGAGGATAGGATACTTGCACACAGACAGTATAACCAGCACCCAGGTCTCTGGCATGGAGTTTTTGCTGAGGCGTAGTTTTGAGAGTGACTGTAGATTAACACCTCGCCGACACTATAAGACATTCTGACCAGCAGGAGAGTGAGATCCAGAAGAAGTGCATTCGGTTAATGTCATTACACAACTACTTTCACCTTGAGGTGTAAAACTGCTCCACTGTTAAATTCCTTTTTAGAGGACCAGGAGAGTGATGCGACGCTTGGCACAGAAGGAGTGCTGCTGGCAGCAGTTGTTGATTGTAATTCTACGTGGTCTTGCTGTGTCTCTTTCCGAGTGTGGATTGAAGCCCTTTATGACATGCTTATTATATAAAAGAAAAAGGAGAACAAAATTGAACAGAGCTGCCGTCCCTGCTTCTCATCTTGAATGGTTTGTTCATTTTTAGAGCGACCTGTTTTGTCCTGAGCAAAACAAGCAGGAGCTTAGTGCATACAAACCCTCAGCCAAACCCTACCGCTTGACATTTGACAATCTGAAGACCAGAGGGGAAATTCAGACAAGACAATGCTGCACCATTTGGCGGGGTACCCTTCAAGTTCACTGATGCAATCTCAGTGGTATAATCTTGAGGACATTTTTCTACAACATTAGGAAGAAAAAAAAACAATTAAAGGAATAGTGTGTGAGATTTAGGCAGATTTAGAGGCAGATTGCAACCAGCTAAAATTTCTGCCCATTAGAATTACTTCAAGGGTCAATGTTCAGGAGGTTTTAACCGGGAGCCGAATTATTCACAGAGGTCTCTTCCTCTCCGAAACAAATTGACTAGGTGGTTTAGCACAGAATAAAGCAGTTTCATGTTATACATCAGTGTTTAACAGCCCAGTACCCGCTCATTTGTGCTCACCTTTTCTCTCTGATAATTTAAGATCCAGACGTACAGGAGGTTTTTACCGGGAGCCAGATTATCTGCAGAGGTCTGTCTCTCAAAAACAAACGGACCCAGTGATTCAAATAGGTAAAAACACTGAATAAACCCAGCTGGCCACAAATGTTGTTAGATATTTTACATTTGGTTGAATTTAGAAATATGCCAGCGAAACATGGCGGATTCCGTGGATGAGGATCCAATCCCTATGCAGATATAAACGGCTCATTCCAAGGTTGAGAAACACAACTTTTCTTTTTTTTTTTACAGGTAGTTTTACACTTAAGAAAACATACTTATATATATATATATATATATATATATATATATAATATTTATGTCAATATGTCCCCCTAAATCCTACACACTGGACCTTTAACATCACATTCCATTTAATCTGTCAAATTTGATTCAAACCAATTGGCTGGAATTGATAAGGTAATGAAATCTTCCCAACAAGGAAGTCATTTACTTGCAGGATACAGAGGATGTATTTAGAGGGCATCCAGCACCAGGTGCAACCATGATACAGATTCTGCAGTGACATTATCACTTCAGGTAAAAGTCACTAACACTATTCCACCCAATTCTGTCTTACATGGCTCAATGTGGTAAACTCTTAATGACGATATGATTTGTAACTAACACCGAGGAAGCGGAGGATATCACAGATGCCAATACGCACAAAGACAATTGACCTTGTTTACACCACCTAGTTTAGCTCTACAGATTTGTTTTAAATAGCACAGCATTGACATCTATACAGTGAACGACACTGCCAACTTGTCACTTACACATCACGTCACGCGCTACCCCACAGTACGCGCCTAGTCACTAGAAAAAAGCTATCAGACTTCAATAGTAAGCCACTTTCGGTACAATTGCAAAAAAGATGTCACAGGTTTTTTTTTTATGTTTTCTTTAACTGTATTTCTATAAACAATGGAAGGTAATCTACCTAGTAATAAAAACCAAGAACTCAACATTAGACAAAGTTTTCTACACCTTAACAATTCAAACAGTAAAGCTTGTGTAAAGATTTTCTTTTGGAAATATCTGACGGCCCTGTCGACAAGTAATTACAAAAAATGCAATATATATCTTTCAAACAAAACAACTTGAACGGATCTTCTCTATGAGCAAAAATTATGTTTCAAAATGTTTGTGGATTTCACCGTCCCCACAAAACACGAGGATATTACTGTTATAACATTCAGGTATTCAGATATTGTAGAAGAATCTTGTCATATTGGAATGGCACTCAGCTCTGGAACAATATCATTAAGAACTGCTGATCATTTTAAACGTTTCCACTTAACCATAAATATGCAAGACCTCTTTGTATTTTCAGTGCATACATATATTATTGCATCTACCAGTCATATTGATAATGACAAGTTCATTAAAGCCTGTCGTATATAAACAGAAATGAATGCTAGATTTGGGAGCATTATTTCACGCTTATGTTCTTGACAGACGACCAACAAAATCACAAATTTGACTAATTTACTAGATTTGGGTTAGTCAGGCTGTTATGAAGACATCTATAGCATCCACACCAAGAGATTGTGACTGTTTGTTATTTAGCCAGATTTTAGTCAGTGCATAATAACAAGCAAACGAGTTCAGGGGCAAAGACTAATGCCTATTATTTGACTGGTTGTGAGACTCTACAAATACCAATTCTTAGGACGGAAACATTTTAAGAGCTCAGTCTTGAGGAAACAGGCACATCACACACAGTACCTTATAAAAACAACTTATTAACTGTCTGAGTTAGATTTTACTTTTGAACCCAATATTCCCTTTTTAATATTTGTAATCACAAATATGATTCTCAATATGATTCAAAAATGATTCTTCAAAAACCAAATGTAACGTTCTAAATCGTACAATTGGACCATGTCACCCTAAATCACATCATGTCTGTTCACAGGTGCAGACTGCTGAGTCATACTTAAAAAGTGAATTTGGGAAGCATATCATTAGTGTTAGTGCCAAGAGTTAAAACTGAGGACTTACACAGGTAATCCTGCGGCATGTTACGATGCACTGACTAGTTTAGTCTTGAATTTCTTCCTCCCGCCGTTTCTGCTACTACGACCTAGCCTCCGTTTTGGATTTGACGATGGTGATGACGCTGGTGGCAGCTACTTTACCAGGGATGAGGGGCCCAATGACGGAAGCCATAGGTCCCCTAGCTGAGGTGACAGGGTTGCGGGCCACAGTCCTTGCAAAGCTCTGGAGGGCCTCATATTTTGAACGCAGAGCATCCAGCTCCACCTTCATGCTGGCGTTCTCTGTGGCCAGCTTGTCCACTTCTTGCTGCAGCTGAGCCTTTTGCTTCTCCAGCTCCTCTTTCTGGGTGACACGCTTCACCCGGCAGCTAGCAGCATAGCCCCGGTTCTTCAGGGTACGCCGCCGCTGCTTCAGCTGAAGGATTTCCTCCTTCGTCAGGCCCCGTAGATGCTGGTTCAGCTCCCGCACTGACATGGTCACCAGCTCATCATCTGTCAGGCTGGTGCCATTTTCCCCTGGCTCCCGCTTCACCTGGGGATGGGGATTAGTAAGTATTGGTCTTTATATTAGCATTTAACATTGGCCTCTTAAGAATTTGTAGGGCTGGATACCGATACTGGTTCACCTTGAATTCTGTACTTATACTATTTGGTACCGTGTTTTGGTACTTAACACCAGGTTCACACTAAATGCGGAAGCGCCTGGATGTGTTGCCTGTCAGCAGTCGCCTGGCCATTAACACCAGAAGCGCATTTCTTTGCGCCGGTCAACAAACAATTCTGCTTGTCTGTCCTTTTCAAATCACATGGAGAGCTCTGTCTCTGCTTGCTTGTGTGTCTTTGTCTGTACGTGTTGGTGTGTCTACTTGTTTCTCTCGCTGACTGTTAAGACACAACAGACAAATATGTGGACGCATGGGATGCATATTTTATCAATTTTTATAATCACATAATTTGAAATATATTTAATAAAGCCGTTTTACCATACATAATCAATTATTAGTGCGTTTATTGACAGATTCGATTGTGGCACATCTATCTCTATCACTGCAGATTGGGAGCCGGTTGTGGAGCCCAGGGCTGCGGCACATTCGGTGTGAACAGTCCCTTTGCTCAACATGGGCACTGAGAGGAAACAGACAGCGTTCCATGGAAAATTAGGGCCCTCTGTCTGCTTATGTGTGTGCATGCCCTCTCTTCTCTCTGTTTAGACACAACTGACAAATAGGAGGAATAAGTCCATAATTCAATAAAACAAAATCACAATCAAATGTTATACTAGGCTACTTCTAAAATAAAATAGAAAAAAAGCAGATAGACCAAAACTATCTGAGCTGCAGCAATAGTTTTGGCTCTCCGAGAAGCCGAAGGAGCTCCCTTGCCGGCTTTCCAGCTTTGGGGTATTTTGCTGCACTTCTGCCTCCTTTCTGAAACTGGCAGTACTGCAGAGTCTTGTTGTCTCTGCCACGAAACACTCCGAGGCAGACACAGAGTATCACAGGCAGCTTCAAGGATGAGGGCAACGCTATTCAAAGGAGATTGGGACACGTCTTTGACCTGCATGGGAGCTATGGGGTATGGCACATTTGCAGTGTATCAGAAGCTGCAATTTTGGACATTCACAGCAGACGGTGCAAGAAATAAAGGGGTGTTGTTCAATCAGGTGCTCTTTGGGTGAGCTGTTTTTAGCCTCCTTAGGTGCGCTCGGCCTGACAAAACTTTTGGGTAAACTCACACTGATGGTGGCTGATATACAATAGAACATTTGCATAGAGAAAGCATCTGTTTACAGTCTCCTATTTGGACTTTTTTTGTTCTATGATAGTGGCAGCTATTGAGCCTTTCGGCGACTGCAGACCAGGTTTCACTGCACGTGTGTTGTACCCCAATGGTGTGACGTAATTTGAAACTATGAATTCTCTTCTCTTGAACCTCCTTGGATGAGGGGTTGCTTTGCGGTCTTTCCAGCTCCTGTCTGAACCCAGCTTTTTCACCCAAGTGCGCCCTTAGGTAAATTTCAATTTATCACCAGTTGATTTAAAGTGAATCAGTACTCTGTGGCACAGACTTAATTCGGTTGGTTCGCTTAAAAGTAATGAGTTCTGTAGCCAACACTGACAATTTGACAAATGTAATTCTGTGTCATACATGCTAATTACCTTCAAGGCCTTGTTTCCCTTGTTTGTGGTAGTCATGCCACGAGAGCCGCGTCCGCCTGTACTGATGTTTGGTCTGTGGGTGAGAAAAGTCACCATCAATACACAGAACATTATTTCAAGGAAAAATAACTTAAAAGAAGACTATTTCTGTGAAATGTCTCTGACAAATATGCTACAGCATGACAAAGCCCCTCAAATACACAAGATGCAAAGTGGGTCAAGGTCTTATGACTTCCTTGGAAGTGATGCCAAGTCTTTTCAGCGAGCGGTACCAGACTATTACTGCACCTGTCACTATGAACAAATACCTCAGTGAAATGCATCACCCTCTCCAACAAAGCTCTCTCACTCAAATTCTGCACTGCATTCAAACAGCAGCACGGCAGGTCACAAGTAGGATGACATTTAGTTGGCTGGCAGCAATTCACGACTATTTCTTGGAAAACAAACCTCAAGAGTCACTTCTGTTAAGTGCAACCTCTCGGAGCAGAACCAGCAGAGAATGCAGATGGACTGAAACAAAGCCTTTAGCCTTTCTACTGTACATACAACCTCAGCTTAAAATATATCACTGAGGGACACAGGGCAGGCTTTCATCTACTGTATGAGCTACAGTCTAGACAGTCACACCTGTCTAGATTTGGCTGGTGTGCGACTATAATCCCATAAATCAATGAAAAAGGGGATATGCTGTAACTACTGCAGAGCCTCAGCTTCCATCCAGAACAACAGAGCTGCACTGCAGTTTATTCTGTCATGTCAGTACTGAGGGAAACACCAAGAGAAGCTGTGCAGATGAGAAATCTAACCTACTGGTGTTAAGACAGACAGACAGAATGCTGGGTGCCTTTCACCGTGTGAGCTCTGCCACAGGATAAGTATGCGCGCGCACACACACACACACACACACACACACACACACACACACACACACACACACACACACACACACACACACACACACACACACACACACACACATTTGTGGCCCTGGGTGCTTTACACTACACACAGTAAATGCTGTGTCAGCGACACAGGCACCCACCACAGTCAGCCCAGCCAGCACATTGCCTCTGTAAGCTGATTTACACAGCCCAGCAGTGTGTGTTTGTACTGAGCACATAAACAAATGCATGTGGGCTATTACAACTTTTCAGCATCAAAACAGGAAACAAAAGAATCCTCAAAAAAGAATCCTAAAAAGAACTACTGTCTGTGTGTGCATGTGCTTATAGCCTACACGCCCACTAAGGTAGTCATCATGTATATGCATGATGTGTGCAAAGAAGCTCAGTGAGGTAGGGGGGAAGAAAAAGATGGATCGTAGCTCTGAAGTGCACTAAGATGGCCAGGATATTTCCATGGCAACAAAGGGGTGCTACAGGTGGACTGGTCACCTGAGCCAAACAGGCAGAGACAGACGCTTGTTAAAAATGACCTGAATACGACACTATCACACAGGCTGGGGACATAACATGAGGTCAGATTGTGACTCGCATTCTTGATGCTTTCACTTAAAAAAAAAAAAATAGATAAAAAAATCCTTTGGCTCCTCATAAAACAGCAATATTTTCCTGTGCTGCAGATGCCCATTTAAAAAAAGCCTTTCACGTTCTGCAGAGGACTTTTTAAATGTGATACTTTCATCCCTGTTGGGCTGGCTATGAATAGCTGACTGATAGTAACACCTACCTTTCACCGGTCTTTGTGGTGACTCATTTCCAGTAAGCATTTGGACCACAGATGCAAAACATAATGGGATAATGGTCTGCCTGATGATGCACAGATAATGGACAAATAGACAGGAAAGTACTCCACTAATAGCTACCGGGATGAGAGTAGAAAAAAAGGATGCTTCTTCCAAATTTCATGTAAGCCTATCATTTCCCCCCTCAGCTGCCTAGACCCAACATTGTTCAAAAACCAGTTGGAATCTTGAAAATGTGGATAGATGGCACATTGTCCAGGTTGAAGAGGCGTATTCTGTCACACAGCTGTGTAGGGTGACATAGTAGGCATGGCTTGGCATGGCTGAGAGCTCACCATATGACACTGTGGAATGATTGAGCCCAGGCTGCAACCCTCCAGCACAGGCTGCTGCCAACAGACGGCTACCAATGACAGGGCATGGCAGCACAACACAGACAAGGTCCAATGCACAGCTGCTCCCTTCCACTACCAGGCATGTCATACCTCACAGAGACAAAGAAGAATGCTCAAACACAAACACACAGAGATGAAAAGAAAGGAAAAACACACCTACAATCTTCAAAAAACGTGAGGGAAATTTTAGATTTGCAGCGCTGATTTGATTGCAACAGATTGCCCTTGGATCTGACAAGTTCACCTTTTTAAAAGGGATACTTTGCTGATTTACAACCAGCTTTGTATCAAAACAACATGCGTAGTATGTGTAGATGAACTGTGGTAAACTTTCCTCCATCTGACCAGTGCCCAGATATCCCTCTAAACTCCTCTAAATGATGCAATTTACATCATTAAGAGGAGTTTCGCCGGCTCTTGGGGCTGTTGCTCTATCTACAGGCTGTACTTCCACATTTTTATATTGCCCGCCAACCGCCGCTAAGAGACACACCAACCCCTCTCTCCAACTACCGCTGATCGAAATCCGATCGTCGGTAGAAATAGAAAACAAGGTTACCTTCAGGCACTACCTTTTTCTTGCCTAAAATGTTCTCAGAAATGTATTTAATGCCCTCGTTTCGCTGTAATGGCAAGAGTTAGTGAACAGTGGGTGCCACATTGCTTCCTGCACAATAAAAACGGGGGCCGAAAAATTGAGATCAAACTCTAAAACTAAGTAGCGCTAATCAAATATAACCTAGAGATGCATAGATATTGCCGATATCTGATACGCCGATATACAACAACTCATCTGACCGACAACCAATTACCGATATCGATATGTCCACTTTTTTTTTTTTCAAATCAGCATGTTGCCTGATTCTGATATTTTAAAGCCACATCTGCTGATGCCAATGACATGTCCATATATTGTGCATTCCTAACATAAACCAAGATTCTGTTACTGGGTTGCAAATCCCTCGCCTCATTTGTTTTCAGAAACATGTTTTAGCTTACTCTTTAACTGTAATATGAAATCCAGCAGGCCACCATTGTTTCACTTTGACCAGTCCACATTATGCCACCCAGTAGCACGAGCATCTGATAAGGCGCATTGCACTCTGGTAGTTGTAGATTTTCTACTTCTTAAGCAAAAGTGTCCTTTTTCTCCATTTTCTCTGGTCATATAGAGCCAATTTCAAAAGTATTTGCATCTTTCTACTGCAGAGGCAGCCTAGTTTTATGCGAGGGCCCTCTTTATATCGGTAGAACACTTCTTAAAAAGTCGCAATCGAGGACACTAGACACCAGTGTCTTCCTTGTACATGTGCATTATCTCCTATTAATGATTTCAGGTCTTTTGTGTGAGCAGGAGACAAGCGCAGCAGCTTGGAGCACAGGGGCAGCAGAGGCAGGGAGCAAGCGCAGGGACACAGACGTCTTTTGTAGGTGCTTGCTGAATTTTTATGAATCGCCTGGAAGAACGCTGACAAATCAGAGCTGATTGCTTGTGGAGGAGAGACATCACACCCACAGGAAATAGAAATCGCTGAGTGTGGTCACCCGGAGAAAGAGAAGGAGGGGATGGTGAGAGAGACGGACAGAGAGAGGGTGAGAAGAAAGAAAGAGAGAGAGAGCAAACAGCCTTGTGAAAAATGCACGATCGACACATTTAGAGGAGCTTGAGAAGAACAGGTTGAGAAAAAAAAAAAATACTGATCTCAGCAAGGACCAAAACCAAGGTGCCAATTAGGAAGTTGTGAAGTTGAACTAACACGATGAGAGCAACCCAGCCAACCTTCAAAAGCTGTCTGTGTTCATCTAAATCTATAGAGGGCAGTTTGTGAAGGTGGGGTCGGCTTAGGTTGAGACTCAAAGGGGGGGCTCTGGTGGGATAAATGCTGATGTGACATGATAGGTCCGGCCTTGAGCCCGTGTCATGCTTTAATGATCTCATCCCCTCCACAGTATCTCTCCAGGGGGGCTGCCAAGGATGGACACCATTAGCTAGGGGACCCTTTGTTGAGGGGGAACCGAGGCTACAGCATCCACGCACTGCGTCCCCTGATGAATATTTATCACTGTCGTTCACTGCCTACGGTGGGGGTGGGAGATAGGGGCGGGGGTGGGAGGCTGAATAAAGATGCTCAGGAGGTGATTCTTCAAGGATACATCCAAGGCTCTTCCATCAACGGCTGTCTCAAAATGGCGGTAAGCTGGTGGGGGCGGCGAAAGGGGAGGGTGGGGGGTGGATTTCTGGTACTGGAGGTGGCATGCATGGTGGTTCAGGGCTGCAGGGAGAGCCAGCTCCACTTGACAGCAGTGTAACAAGATTATCAGGGCCATAAGAGCAAACAAAAACCCCAGCAACCTGCCTCAGAATCCAGATTACAACAGCGCCTGCTCTCTGAATACTAAACATGGCTGGGGAGGACTAACAGGGCGCAGGCTTCACTGATAGTGGATTGCATATCACGTAACTAATCGCATGCACATGTATCTGCACACAGACAGATTACCAAAACCACACAAGCACATATACATTTAAGTTGTCATGATCACTTCTTGGAAAGAAGCGTCCTAGCACTTTGCACTGGCAGCTTGCTAATGAAGTGAATAAAACTAGACAGTGGAGGTGCATGCTGATGAAAGACTGTTTTCAGGAAAGCACAGGCAGCATCCAACAATGGCAACTCAGTTCTGTGAAACTAACAGCTGAATATCATCTCACACCAAACAATGCATTTCACTCCAAAAGAGCAGACGCACAATGTGGCTCATTTTGCTCATACTCCTAGTTTAAATTTCCTTCCTTTGCTGTGCCTTGTCCAGGCTTTTAAAGGTTTGTACAGCTACAAGAAGAAACTTAGGGGCTTTGGCCCTAATGTAAACTAGGCCTTAGAAGAGATGTCCTGATCAGATCACAAGGATCTGTATCTATATCTGCCGCATCAGCAAATTTTGTTATTGATCGAGATTGGTTATTTTGAGCACGCCCGCCGCCTGATCCTTTCTTTATGTCCGCTGTCGCACAGGTGTCGTAAACAGAGAACATGAGTTGCAATAGTTATTCAGGTTTTATTGAAATGTAGAACTTATTTTTTTCATGTTCAACTCAAGCTGCTTCACCACTTTACATGAAATTTAACACTGTTAATTTTTGTGAACTAGTTAAACTATAATGTTGTAAGCAGAAATGTGACAGATTTTTATTTGTTGTTACTGGGAATGTTAACGTTAAGCTATTAGTGGAATTATGATTGTATTACTTATTTATAGTGTTCTGTACTGTTATTACAATGCTATACTAAGTGGAGTTTGAAAGCGACTTCTGAGGACATAGTTTACTTTATTTTGGGAAGAAAAAAAAAGAAAAAAAAGGCTGCAATAAGTAAAAATTGTGATAAGAGCCACATAAAAATATTCTTAGTTTGTTTACTTTGTTATTTTGTAAGAAAATAAAATGACAGAGCCTTAAGGAACTGATTGGATGGATGGAGATTTCTGTCTTGTACTGCATTGCAAAACTATTAAACTGCCAAGCATACACACTGGATTGATTTTAAAAACTTTAAAGTACTTGAAGAGTGCAGCTGTATTATCTAGAATCAGGACTTGGTATTGGCAAAAAACTTAATATCAAATGACGCGGATCCGGGTATAAAAAAAACAAAAAAACAAAAACTTGATCGGGAAGTCCCTACAACAGACTGATTTAGCACCATTTGCCATTGCCTATCTTTGCTAAAGCTGCACATCTTAGATGATTAACACAACACAAAAGACGAGAGCTGGATGTGCAATTGGTATGATCACGTATTCAGTTTCATTTATTAATAATGTATGAAAGTTGTAGCCTCTCGCTCCATTATCATGGACTTTCCACAGGAAATAGAATGATGACAACCACAAAGATACTGAAAAGCACATGATGAGATAAGTGTGTAACAAGAAAAAAAAAGTCAGCATTTTCTTGTTATTGTTTGGCTCATTAATTTACACTTTGTGCTTATTTGTCCTCTTGTCCACTTGCTCTTTCAGGGTTGAGATGCTTAATGCAGAGAGCCAGCATTTTCACCCTGTATGCCATAAATAGCCATTCTCAACACTTCATGCCTGATCAGAGGAGCCACTGCTTTTACTCCCTCCCTTCTAATTCGAAGTCGAAAAAGATCGCCTAGATATTCAGATCTAATCATTCCTCCCTTCAGCTGAGTGAAGTCAATTATCAAGCAGCCTGCATGTGTTGGGCACCATTTAACCGCAAATTAAAAATCAGACTCCTCTGATAGCTCTGGTAGAGTTACTGGAAGACTGGTGTAAACTTGTGTGAGGAGAAAACACAGTGTGAGAGTGTGTCTGTGTGAGAGAAAGGTACGATGGGAAGAGGGGAGGGAAGCTATTAACTACTAAGTATTCAGAGCGTGAAATAAGAGTGACAAAAAGAGGGAGAGGGGGAATCATTCAGCAGCTTTCAGAGGGAAATGTGATACGCTTGTAGTGGAGGGGAAATACTAAGCCAATACTTTTGACCAGAGGAAGTTCGGGGCAACGTTAAAATAGCACTTAACCATAATTTTATGCCTGTTTTTTGAAGGGACTGACCCTTAGAATAAATATCACTGTGACTGAATGATTAAAGAGTCCTGAAATTGTTCTTACCTGCAAATCAATTCATGCTGATAAATAGAAGGATGCTGGATATGATGCTTAATCATAACGCAGTAGATCAGCTAAGACTTAAGCGTACTGTGAAACAAAAGGATATAGTGAGAAAAAGAAGTGCCTTTTTTACTGTCAAAGAAGTCATGCAAAAGCCAAGCTGAATTTTTTACCTGCAGCATAATAAAACCAGAGAAAATTGCATGGCTGCTTGTGATTAGACTTATTATTAGCACCTAAACCTGAGCCAGTAGCTTCAGTAGCTTACATGTTTCTAATTTCACAAAGCATTGCATTTAAGCTAATAGCAGGGTAAATGTTCAGTCTTAGAAAAGTGAGAATATAAAAATGACAATTAACAGTCCAGCTCACCCTGGACCCTTTTTGAATATCTGTCTTGTAACACAATTATACTGCTGCCTTCATTTAGAGATGTCAATGTAAAGAGACACATCTATAAGCATTCCTCAACTAAGAAAAGACCAGCATTTTAGGAGTATGACAAATTGTTTTAAGCTAATACTAGAGACGTGTGCAATTAGTCAACTACTCGATTAAACATTGTCATACTCGCTAGTTGTCACCAGGCATAATAGTTGGTTAAATGTATTGTTCTATTATTGCACACATTTAAATAGCATATTGAAATAATTACAACTGAAATGTCATGACTTCCTTGTAAAATACTGTTTTATAAAAAATGGGCGTCTACTTATGTTAACAACACCAGATAAATTTTAAAAAAAAAGAAAGAGAAAAACAACCAAATAAACACATTGGCCTGTTCACACCGCCCCCCTTAGGGTAGACCAGTGAGGTAGAAAGTTGAACAAAGATGACATCTCATAAAGCCAGTGCTGTTTGGCAGTATTTAGATTTTATTTAATAAGTTGTCTTCATGTTTTGTAGGATAATATGCAATGTTTATAATACTGCTTGTTAAGTTCCACATATATCAGAAGCATTTAAATGTGTTGAATATTTGCAAATGGCTCTTAAATGCAATATTTGGACAATAACAAAACTATATACTAAATCTTAGACAATACATAAAGGTGCACGCTTGTGGCGAGGATCCAAAAACAAAGAGAACCAGGACTCACAAATAAATAAATTTCATCAGTCTACCTCTTTTTTTGCCCACATTTCATAGGTTAATTTATCTGTGAGTGCTGGTTCTACTACTTTTAAATAAATGACTTGTCTGAGTTTAAACTTCTAATTAAACATCAGGGAAATTAGTCGTTAAGAACATCCTTAACTAATAATTATCTAGCCAAATATGTGGTAATTCTGTATTTGTGCTTGAAAAAAATGTGTTTAACTTTAAAAAGATATTTCAAAATTACTTCATTTGATGTTGGTCACAAACTATGCAGTATTTTTGCTTGTAAGATGGAGACAAACAGTAAATGATGAAAGTAAAGAAAGCTAAATATCTGTATATATTTTTCAAGTGTAATTTCTTGGTGCACAATACTTCACATTCTAAAAAAATCTTTGACACAAGGTGAAAATAGACACCGTAACATAATGTACTATGATGAACACTGGCTCTGAAAAAGCCCCATATGGAAGATAGTGTGTTATACCATGCAGAAGAGCATGTGGTACATTTATGTCTGGAATTTGCATCCAGTTCATGTGGTTTAAAATGAAAACATGAATCACCTCCCTCAAGGGATTTTGTATTTTCTGAAGTCACTGATAATGTGAAGCTTATTTAAAGGGATTGGGGTTGGACTGGTTTGCATTTACCAATGTTTCGATACATACAGAACCTATTTTCAAGCTCAGTAGCTGCTGTTTACTCTCCGAGCTGCCGTGTTAGTACAAGCAGTATGACAGGAGAGGAGACTTCATTGGCCTTCCACAGTATCTGCCTGGAGGACTTGATTAAACAGGAAGAGAATAGCTCTTGATACTTCGGCCTTGCACTGGCAGAGGAAGTAAGGGTTGCAGGCAACCCACACACTGGCAAAATATCCAGGAGCTTTACTACATTGGTTGCATACATATAAAATGCATATTGCGTTGACCTAACAGCAACAAACCAGCCTTTGCAGCACAAAAGGCTAAACTACAGCAGTTCAACACATTTTAATGCTATTTAGAGTAAAATCATACTGAAATAATTTACGCCTTTGAGTGGTACCAGTGCACAGCTATGATTTGAGGTGGATTCTCTTCAATTAAAACACGAGTCTGTGATACAGCCATCAAACAAACCGAGCTCAGCAGCATCACTGAATAAATGGGGGAAAAAAAAGAAAACCGATTTATCATCTTATTTTTCCTGGGGAGTGCTTTGATTCAAATGCAGTCAGTTAGCCAGAGTTATTACCTGGAAGTAACAAAGATGCTAATTTCTATTAATAACATTGCCACCGCTCAGTTCAAATTACGGCAAGTGATTGATGATGTCTGCCTACAGGATATTTGATGGAGCCTCACACTTGATGTGGTTGTCCAAAAAAATAAATAAATTTTAAAAATTACAATTACGTCACTCCAGAATGCAGTCTGAATAAATAACACATTCAGTACCAAGAATTTTAACTCTGGTTCTCAATGTAACTGCCTCTCAGTCCCTCACATATTTTCCTCACAAGCTGAGAGTACTGGAACAAATTACAAATTTAATCACATATTAAAGCAGGTAGAAAGGAAAAACTATGGTTAATTGGTCTGGTGGTTAAAATGTTATTTTGTAAAAGTAAGGCCACAAGTTTGATCCCTTAAGCACCCAGTGTCCATCCACAGATGAGCTGAAATGTTATTAAAGAATCTGCTCACTTTGTGCACCACGGGAACGCCAGCTAAACACTTAATAAACTGAATTACTATCAAATAAAGGACTCAATGCTGTGTTCAGTAATAGAGATTTCCTGGGGACAGTTTTATTGATTTATTTTTAAGCACTTTTTTTTGAATAAATACACCACATTTAGAAATGTTGATTATTGTTAAACAGTCTGCTGGTGCCAGTAAAGAGATATTGACTGGGCAGAGCAAATAATAAAAACTATGACTGCTGGATCCTGTTGCATGCGTAGCATTATTTAATCAGGCATTTATGTGGGAAACCCACAAAGAATCTGATAATTTTATCAAGAACCAATACAGACAGCACGAACATTAGTCTAATGATCTGCCTGAGCTCCTTTCCAATGTGGGTTATACACTGCTTATCTTAGAACAGGGTCTCGCTATCTTTAACCTCCTTAGAAAATTTTATACATATCCAGCTGAGAACATATCAGAACATAGCTCCCCAAAGCTCTAAAAAACGCACTGAAACTGACAATTTCTTCCCTGCCTCATTCCCTTGTTTCATTCTGACTTGGCCTCTTACACAAATATGGGTACTGTTAAATCACTTGTTTTTAATGTCAGTTCACCACTGATACGTCTCAAACATTAATCAGCCAAGATAAAAGTAGGTTACATGAAAAACAGCAGCCAGTGCATGGCTCCACGCTTGTGCTCTCCATGTTCTGTCCGATATTGGCTAATCTAAATTATGAACACACAGAGAGCAGTAATGAACATGCCAAGTCTAACTCAAGTTCCAAACAGAAATTCATCAAACACACTTGCTACTCTGTCTGGATGAAAGTATTACTTTGAGAAGTGGAGCGGGCATATCGCAACGCTAAGCAATCATAATCCGCACTACACTTGCAAGAGGTTTCATCACCAACATTCCCTCCCTACTGCAAAAAAAAGGGGGAAAAAAACTATATTGATCTTTTTCTCCCTTCCTTCCAGGCATTCCCATTTCCCCGTGCAGCTTAAGCAGCACTTTTGTGGACAAATCCCACATTTGTGTTCCTTTCTGGAGGCTATTAATTGTCCTGAATAGGCGTAACTATTCCCAAGGCGCAGCTGTGTTGGCCATACAGAGGTGCTGGTGGCCAGAGTGTACTCTATTCTGTGTAAAGTCTTGCCTCGTGTTTCATCAACCTCAAATATCCTTTTCCACCCTCCACCGCCTGCCCAGTCTGAGCAACGCCACTGGGTATGAGTTGTGCACTCGGTTCACCTCTGTGGTATCCAGCCTTATTTTATCTTCGCTACCTCAATACAGGAGGCGATAAATCTTAGGGCTGATCTCCACCACTCCCTGCCTCCATCCACACACTACTGCCAGCCCCATCGGGCTCTTATATGGGCCCTCATCTGTTCTTGTTACCTGCAGAGAAAGGCAGAGATGGGCATTACGCTTTATTGCGAAGCCAAGCTTCTGATGTGGGGCTGGCCTGTCTGCTAAACACACTTCAATGCCCTGCTCGCATGAACAGAGATGATGAAATAAGTTGGATATCTGAGCAAGAATGGGCAACTTCTATCTGTTTAGCCGTGCCTATATATGCTCAACAGTTTCCAAGGTGACTTTTCAAATTGCACAGAGATTCTCCATGGATAATTCATTACCTGCCCTCCGTAAGCGTGCACTCTAATAGGCAGCAAATTTCATCATGTCACACACAGGGAAACAAGAGCATCTGCTATCCCAAAATAAAAGAAATTGAGTGTTATATGGCATTAAATACCACACGCAGGCTGGTACTCTATCAATAACAAAAATAAAAAAAGCACTTACAGCATGCCACACACACCAAAACACTTATTCCCCACACCTGCATTTTATTTCAAATATTACCTACATTAGGATTGTTTTTAACTTCCCATACATCCCATAATTACACATGACCCAATTTAAACAGTCACTCATATTGCAGGACTCCATTATAACAACACAGGCATAATATATTGCTTATCATGCATTTTTTAAATGGATCTGACATCGCAGTTGACATCTAAGCACTTAGTCTAAATGTACTCACACCCTGGTTTGTTGATGTAGCATGACAGCACTGCAATAAAATGCACATTCTCAGCTGAATGTAGATGAGGCTATTGATAATTGCATGATGGTCATCACTTGATGCTCATGGCTTGATGACTGACTTGCACGACAGATCAGCACCATTTCGATCCATCTCCTTAATAACGGCGGCTTGGTGATAAACATCGACCCTTATCCACCGTGCAGACCTTTGTCCGGTGGTGCCATATTTCGGGGTGGATTCTGAGAACGACTAAATACATCATTGTGATGATTCAGCACGATAAAAAAATGCCGCTGTTTGTTTGTTGGCTGTGATAATAAAAAAATTTGTGGTTTACCAGCCTGGCTGTGATATTAAAGCCAAGGACGGCGGCTTTGGTTTGGCACTGCCATTGTTACAATTTAACCAGTGGTTAAATGAATTGTCACTTCAGGTGAACCAATTCAATCCGAAACGATGCTTTGCATTCCATTAAAAAAAAAGAAGATGAAATCCATGCATGCATTTAAAAGCTGCACAAAAGCACAACAGATTGCTCTGACAATCACATTCACATTTGACAAAAATGTCATGAGGGAAAATACTGAAAACCAACCTGATCTCGCTAAACCGCTGCCTCGGCTTGCTCTTGCTCCTTTTCACAACGAGGTGATGAAGCAGCAGGTTTGAACAGCAAGAAGCGCATGAGTTGACAAACCACCAAGAAGCGGTGCGATACGGTGGATGCCTTGGCCAACTGTTTAATCACAAAAGCAACCTAGTTACACAGTTTTGACATTCCTCGACTCTGTCTCCAACCTCTCAACGCCTGCTTGTGAAAGTGGCAAACAACTCCCCGCCTACAAAACAAGCAGGCGAGGAAATCCCCGTGCTCAGCCTTTCCTACTATAACTGTAGCGATACGGCACCACGAGCGACTCCTCAGCCGGGGAAATCACCGTTTGCGCGCGAGACTGCTGGCCGTTGCGCTACATCAAACCCCAAAATCTGAATGACATGTTTTATTCGCAGCTCATGAGTGTGTACAAAAGCTTAGCTGCCATCTCAGCATAGTAGGACCCGACCGTCGTCTGTTCCCAACGGCTACACAAGCATTTCCGGTAGAGGCTTTCACAATAAACCCAACACTTGAGAAAACATGTTTTTTTAAACGCTTTAGTGATAAGGATACTCTTAATTTGAAAACCAATTCTGTTGTAAATTAACCCAACTTGACGATAAATGTAAGCAGCTAGGTATGCTAACCCATGAAGCTAGCCGCAGCCAGCTTGTCAGCGGCGAGGCGAAGGCATGCACACTCAGCATAACAACACCGACTCTGTTTGGTTTACAGACCCACCTGACTGAAAAAATGACGCTCTCTGAAGTTGCTGCCGTCAAGGACCTTTTCTTACACCAACAAGACGGTGAAAAAACATTAGAGGCACAGTTAAATGTCGGTTTCACTGACAGAAGCGGCGGCGCTTCCAAATGCCAGCTCGTGCTCTCCTTGTTGATTCCTTTCTCTTGTATCGAAGCCAGACGTCATCGTGTTTGGTCACGTGCCTTCATTCATGAAGGATCTTCTTTCCTCACAAGGAAAAAAACATTTTAACCAAAGATATACCTGATGGTGAGAAATTAAATACTGTATTTACTCATTAATTACTCTATTTACAAATATGTGCTGCCCAACAAAATCAAAGACTTGCTTTATAAAATTATTCACAGATACTATCCAGTGAATTCTGTTGTTTAGATACTTTCCCGATATGAATGACAAATACACCGTCTGTAACAATATGGTATAAACATGAGAACACTCATTTTTCATATATCACATAAAAAGTAGGATCTATATGCATATATTAAAATAATATCAAACTTAAAAACGTGTAAAAAAAAAAAAAATCTTATAGCTTTACTATGTAACTAATTAGATAACCCTGTGTGTGTTCATACTTGTATCTAATTAATTTTAGTCAATCTGGTTTGTACCTAGTTGCCTCATTATTTTAATTTGTAAACTTTTAAGTGAATGGTAAAACAGTATTGACTCCAACACTTGCCAATGCGCATTTACACAAACAAATCCAGGAAATGTTTTTTTTAAAAATATATATATGTATATATATATATTTAATGACACAATGTTTTAAAATATCCTCACAATTTAATTGCATCATATAATATTATGTTTGCATATTTTGGTGAGAAAATTAATTGACCACTGCTTAATTTTTGTATGCAAACAAACCATATTTGCTATTATTTTCTCAAACCGGGGTGCACTAACCTAATGTTAGCACAGTTCTTTACGGTTCATTCATGCAACTTTATTGGACGCTGTCAGATTAGTTCAAACAAAGTGGGTATGAAGATTTTTATGCCGACTTGCTGGGGATGAACAGCATTAATGTTAGTTGATTTAGGAAATGAAGGGGAATGTATTGATTCATGGCAGACTTTTTAAATAAAATACTGTTTATTTTTTGGGATGAGGGAATGTATCAAGTATTCTCAATTCAAAAGGCTCAAGTCAAAGTGAAGTCACAAATCATTGCTGTTGAGGTCCAAGTAGAGTTGCAAATCTTTTTTTGATTTTATCAAGCCGTGTCTAATATAATCAAACTTGTGACTCCTGTCCAAGTCAAGTGACTCGACTTCACAACTCTGCACTGCATTACATTGTTATTTTGTTAACTTACTTTTCCAATCGCCATCAGAAACGACTGACTAAAATAAGATTTAGAAAGTCTTATCAACCACAGGTATTGCAGTTATTATTCTAGTCTAGCCTAGCCTGACAAAGGTAAGGCAGTTCATTACAAAAAAGAAATATGGCTCGTACAGTTTTCATCCAAAATTCAGATTTTAAAAAAAATCTCTAATATAATCCATTATGTTACCTTATATTCCAACTATCCAACTATCAACCCCCAGCAATAGTTGATTTACAGCATATATTGCATCCTCCCTGATGTGTCAGACGATAACATGTACTGTTTCCAAACATGTCAAAATGATCACTTTTTCTTGGCCCTGTGGTTACTGCTGTTGAATAAACTGATCCCATGAGATCTGACTCCAACTGCCTCTGCAGTCACTCCTGGCTGCTGCAACACTTTGTCCAGAGTTGTCTTCTTTATGGCAGCTGCAGAGATTTTCTCTTGGTCGGCCAAAAACTGAAGTTCCCTTTTTTACGGGAAGGGCAGACAAACAAAGAGACAATTACAATATAGTATGAAACATAGATATTTATCACAACATTATGTAGCAGTTTAATAATAATCCTATCACTAGGTAAATAATAACCTGAGGACAAAACTCTCCTTGTAACATAACTAGCATATAGCTCCATCTACTGTTTGAATTATAAACTCCAAAAGAAATATATCACCCTTTGGGCATTTGAATATAACAATTAACTTAAAAGCATTTATTGTGTATCCCTATGACAGCAAATATGATTTGTTAGTTTGTTTGTCTCACACTTTTCTGATCAACTTACCTAGTCCTAACACAGGAGGCCTCCACAGCATTGATGAGGAGGCTGCGGAAGCCACCGCTCTCCATGACATGCAGGGCGTGGATGGTGGCGCCCCCTGGTGAACACACGTTGTCCTTGAGCTGGCCAGGGTGCTGCTCTGAGTCTAACAGCATCCGAGCAGCCCCCTTTTAGAAAACACAGGGGGACAGATGCACATGAGACAAACACAGTATTGGTTACATCATATCCAACCTGCTGTCTTTTTTCATAATTTATTTCGTATGTGAACACGTGAGTGTGTGTATCATTTTAGGTACTGCACAGCAAATTTCACTGTACAATTACGTTCAATGACAACAAAGCTATTTTTTCTTTTTGTCAACTAGTGGGTCGCATGTCCATCCTGATTTGACCGCAAGTGACTCCTGAACCAATCTAGTTTGCAAAAACAACCCCTTTATTTAAAATTTCTGGCATAGGGCTTTTATTTTGAAGTGCTGTTTCCTGCTGTTCAGCTACTATTTTCTTGCCCTGTTCTTGGTATTAGTATTTGGCCTATTAACATGCTGTGCTTTTGCAGCATTTATATCTGATCTTGAAGCAATAATATGCACTCTCTTGGGTTTCAGTGCTATTTATGTATTACGTTTTAAGTGACTGCACTTTGCTCTTGCATTATGTTTTATTTTATTGTTTCGTAAGACTGTGTATTTTGTGAAATAAAATTTAATATGTGGTAAATTATCTTATGCGTGGACCTTGAACTAATGACTAAGGACAAAAGCTGGAGCCCCTGTCTGGCCCAGTTGGGAAACACTGGTCTAGAACAAGACAGACTGCAACGTTGTATCTGGATTTAAAGATTATACAAGGAGAGTGCACATGAAAATGTTTACATCAAAATATAAATGTGCCAAAGTGAGTCGAAATTGACTAACTTTCATAAGTATTTATAAGTGAGAATGTCATAATATCCTCATGTGCAAGCTAAAGCAGATAAAACTGATTAAAAAAACCAAGAAAGCACATATTTGTAACACACATATTTGTTTAAAAGATATAAGTAATACCAGCAGGGCTTGGGCTCCAAGGCGTACCGCCAGTCTCCTGGGCAGACCCATTTTTACTCCGCCATCAGCAAGAGCATCTACAGCTGTAAACGCCTGCAAAGCCACAATCAGAATTGTTAGAATGATTAAATGAGGGCATCCACAAGACTGATTTTTCGAGATTGCAACAAAAATTTAAAATACACTTGACATTATATAAATGACTCACGTAAGCAGGACCACTGCCGCTGAGGCCAGTGACGGCATCAATCAGGTCCTCTTCCACCTCAGTGCAGTATCCCACGCTGGCCATCAGCTGCTCCAGAAGCTTTCCATCCTCCACTTCTGCATGGGTGCCTGTGGCATACACAGTGGCCCCTTCACGCACCACCACTGGTGTGTTTGTCATGGCCCGCATTACCTTTGGATCAGTGCGATACTGCTGAAGCTTCTGTAAGGGATAGCAATGTATGAATAGTCCTGAAATTACAGGGAAAAAAAGGCTGAGCTAAGACAATCATTCATAGTTACTAAAAATTAACAAGAATCAAGTATTACACTCTAGTTGAAAAAAATAGTTGACATTTCATTTGCTTTAGTCTGCTAAGTAATATAACATTTTTACTTTATTAAATGAAAATGAATGTTTCAAGCTCAAGCAGTTAACCAATGTCATGTTGCAACATGTGACTGTTCTGCCCGAGGGTCTGCAGCGTGTGAGCCAAGAAATACAGTGAGAGAAAAAACACAATAAAGCCAGAATTTTAAAAGTAAGAGCCATCATCTAGAGCTGAGAGTTACATGAAAACATGTTTGGTGATTAATGCCATGTCACATAACATTTCTAATCGTTTGGGATTTTAATTATCATGAAATTATAGTTTAAATAATGCATTCTATGGCCTTAAAGGCAGCTAAAATTAAGTAAAGAATTTTTTGGAGTTATTTAACTGTTTAACAAATCATTTCAGTTTTATACACAGTTCATCTAAGTTAAATACTGTATATACAGCAATGCTGATAGTTCATATTGTATAATGAGTAACTAAAAATCCAAATTATTTTGTCAATATTAACCAGGACTCCTATTATAAATCTGTGTCCAGTTATTGGCATGGGAATACAGATGGCTATGACTTGCCTTCTCTATAGAGCTGATGGTGACACCTGCAGCACAGGACACAATAAGGTGACGATCTTCGATGTCTGGTCCAATCTCATCCAGTACAAAAGGAATGATGTGGGGCTTCACAGCCAGGAAGAGAACATCACTTTTGCTCACTGTCTCTTTGTTGCTGGTGGTGAAATTCACACCCAATTTCTGTACAAAAGGGACAGAAGACATATTGTAGTACTTCGCTGGGCATGGATTAAAAAAATAGGAATTAATAGCATGCAAGCAAAGGAATGTTTAATACCTTGCAAACCCCAAAACATATCCAGAATTAAACAGAATCACTTATGGATTAAAGTATTGATCCTTAATTGTCTACCCACCCGCAGTCCCTGCACTGTGGGGAGATCTGTATCTGGGGAACTGGCTGTGATTCTGTGGGTGGCAATCACGCCTTGAAGGGGACAAAATGTCCAAAAGTCATTCCAGTGTCTGATTGCAATCAACATACATCAACAACACGAGTCAAATCTGAATAAGTGCCTAAAAACATTTTCAAGTGTGATTCAAAACTCACCTGCGGCTGTGAAGCCTCTCACCAGAGCGTGGGCCAGCTGGCCCGCTCCTATGAATCCCACACTCATCCTACCTGTGTGCGTGCGCAGAGTTGGAAACTTCAGCAGGGACATTTTTTAAAAATCTCAACACAGACAGATGATTTAGTAAGTCAAATAACTGTTGTGAAGCTTGTAGCCTCTTTACAGCGCTGGGTATGCTGTGCTGTAGTAGTAAACAAACTCTTACTTCCTTATTAAGCGACATTTGTTGACCCACAACGGGAGCAGCCATATTGTTGTACAGTAAATCCACTCGCAGACTTACCACTTAACGGAAGAGCTCCTAAATTGACCGACGGACCGACCGATATAGCAACCGGTTGACAGAAATATCTGAAATTACAACGTTGTCAACGTGGCCTCGCTATCTCGCGCTCTACTGTACCTGCGGTGATAAATCTAACTGACGAGCGACAGCGCCAATGAGCTTGCAGGTTTTGTGTCTACGTAAACATGTTGGACCAATCACAGCGATGATAGCAATAACTCTAGGGCGGGTTCTGTAAAGCTGAAAAACTAGTTGCATCAGATTGTGCCTCAGGGGGGAAAAGTTGAAGAGGTGTACGATACTAACATCTACAGGTGTAAAGCTTGAAAAGCATGGTAGAGACTATATTTAGGGAATGGAGACAGACAAGTTAGTCTGACCCAGAAACCAACATGTTGACTAGGTTTTTATTTTTAGTGTAGGGGGGGGGTCAAACCTATGGTCTGCGGGCAACATCCAGCCGTCCTAAGTGTCTAGTCTGGCCCACTGGATCACTATGCACACCTAATTGATGCACTTGTGAGGGCAAAGAGGTGTCAGTTTTTCGGAGCAAGTTTAACAGTGAGTGTCTGAATGTGGAAAAACGGACACATTTTGTTGAAATTACAATTAAGACATATCAGGTTATTCCTCATTCCTATTGTAAACGCTTGACCAGGCACCATGAATAATGTAGCCTATTTGTATCTTTACACTAGAACAAAGGGAACAAGGTGTTATTTGCAGGTTATAGAGAACCCCACTGATGAGTCCTAAAACCCTGAAATTAGCCTAATTAGCATTTTAGTATCTCCTGTTCCCTAGTCTCAAAGTCAAAGGGTTATTTGAAGTGTTTTTTGGTTCTATGTCTGAAATAATTACTGTGGTTAACACAAGCTTAAGAGACTTTCACATTTTCGCACTCACAAATGAAGCTTTTATGTGCCGTTGAAAAAAAGCTAACAAGTGGCTAAATTTAACTACAGAATGCCATCACGCCAAACTGCGCCGAACATGGCTTTACAGCCTCAAAGCAAAGGCGACGCAACCGTGTGTAGTTTGTTAGAGTCTATCAATAGTTTTTTACTTCTGGCGAATACATTTAGACTTTGGAAATCCTGAAAATGGTGTTCTTTTGTAAAGATTATCTTGTTGAACAAAACATGCAAGTAACATAAATGTTTGTTTACCACAGAGCTTATTTTCTGCAAGGATCCAAAATCCAATGGAAAAATCCCATAGGCTTTTTGACAAGGGAATCAAGGCGACGCTAACCTCCTGATTCCTGGCCTACAGAAAAACAGAATCCCAGGGATACTATTATGCATTGGTTTTACTGGTATGACTGACTTGAGATGCAAGATGCCCGAAGAGGCCTCTTGCCCCAAAAGGTCTAATGTCACAGTTTCTTCACTACTTCCAGGGTGCATGACACTTGACATTAGCAAGTAAGCTGCTATTTTCTTCATGGATTCAGTGTGGAAGTTCAGGAATCCCACAAAAATACTTTTCAGGAGACTGCTTTCAAACACTGCTGCGATAACATGCAATTTGATAGATTTATAAATGACTCTAGTGCACTATCAAATATTAAAATGTTAATTTGATTTAATCAGGCTATGAATCAAATGTACTTTAACAATCAACATATTCAATTTTGATTTGAACCTTAGCCAATAAACTAATGAGATTTATGATGTCACTGTGTGTAATAGAGGAGTCTTCTGTCCTCTGAAAGTGGAGAGTAAAGGTTCACATATCAATTAAGACCTAACATTATATCAAAGTAAAGTAAAGGGTACAGAAATACTATCAAATATTGAAATGTTAATTTGATTTAATCAGGCAATGAATTAAATGTACTTTAACAATCAACACAACTGTCGACCAATTTCAATTTTGATTTGATCCTTAGCCAATAAACAAATTAGATTTATGTCACTGTGCAGCAGGAGAGTCTTTTGTCTTTGGAAGTGGCAAGTAAAGGTTCACATATCAATTAAGACCTAACATAACTTCATAGAAAGTAAAGGGTAAAGAAATAAAGAAGATCAACAAAACACACTGTTTACTGATATTTTATTAAACAAGGAACAAATCAGAGTTATGCAAACGAGACATAATACATTTTATGATTGTGCTTATCCCAAATAAAATAAAATTGGATACCTTTGTCAAAGATTTGCCTTTAAAAAATTAATGTATCAGATACATTCAGTGGATGACAGGAAAACTAATTAACCTCAATTTTTGGCCTATATGAGGACAGAATGTGGAAAAAATACAGCACAATGGCTAAACCAAAAGCTATGTTCAGTGCAAATTGTAGACTTAACATTTGCTCTTCATTCTTATGCGGTGCGTCTTAACCCATCTGAGTGTTTGCATACATTTTTTGTACATATATTAATACATAAATTAACCTTTGAAACCAAAGCAAACTGGCTTGATTTCTTTCAAAGACATGGGAGAAGGCAATAAGCAAAGAAAGAAGAAATGACCAAAAACTAGCAAGATTTTTTTTAAGCACAAGTAGGCTAAATCACATAAGAATTTGTTTTTTTTTTTTTTAAAAAAAGAATAAAAGTAAATAATTATTAAACAAACAAGGACATGATCTGGAGAAAGTTCTTAAAGATAATGAGTCTGTATCATTTTATATGTCATTATGATAATTTTATACACACACACACACACACACACACACACACACACACACTCACACACACACACATATATATATAGCTTTTCCCTAGCTTTTTTCCCTAGACATTTTTCCCTAGTTTTTTTAAAAAATATATTCTACTAATGTCTTGCAGTTTGTGGAACATTTCTCACCAAGTTGCTTATTTGTCATGTTTTTGAAATAAATTGCACCATTTTGCACAGCGTTCAAAGGCTTAAATACTTGAGAAAGGTGTCTGAGTGCAGCACAAGAAAATTGATGCCGCTACAGGTTTCAAAGGGTTAATTGTTCAGCCTCTGTACTCTGATTGACATAACACTGATATTCTAATTTTCCCACACATCCATAGGTTCATCGCGTATGCGACCACTGAATGAATCTAGAGCAGAGGGACGTACTGGGTGCTAAGATGGACATACTTCCTCGGTGGACAAAGTTGCTGAGATCAGCTCATCTGCGCACCTGGCAGTCTCTCTGGTAGGTCACTGCAGAACTGTAAAAAGGCCTGCAGTTTATAGCATGGGCTAACACTGTCAGTTTTGCAGCTAAAAGGCTCAATTCTAGATGATGAAAAATGTCACACATAAATACGAAACCATGAATCTGTGGATCCAAGGAAATGAGTCCTTCACAGAGACGTGACTGTGGATAGCATAATGGAGAAGGCCTCAAACTTCATTTGTCTCTGAGGCTAAACAGTCTTGAGAGGGGAAAGTTTTTCAGACAGCAGCAGAGCTGGAGACAAAGCGAATCCTCTGGGAGTAAACAAGGTCAACAAAATACAGGATCAGGTTGACGTTGGTAAACACTGCCACCACCAGCTTGCTGTCCCAGGGACATTCCCCACGTGGGCAGTCCTCAGGACGAGATGTGGTGCCGTACTTCCTGTCAAAGCTGAATATGGACCAGATGAGTGCAGTACTGAGGTAGAGGATGAAAGCGAAGAAGGTGTAGACAACCACGAACCGATCAAAGGGGAACCGCAGGGCAGAGGTCCTGCCAGAAACTGTCAGTACTATCACAATGACAGTGATGGAAAAGCACAGGCTGTACACAACCACACAGTACTCAGTGGCAATGTAGACATTGTACTCGCTGTCATGGTCCAGGGCCCCAAAAATAATGCAAGCCACAAAAGCCTGGACCACCTTGAGTAGACCGGACACAGTGGCCATGTAACCCACTACAGCCCCCGGCTTGGCCCGAGTCAGGAACACCTCGGTACCGTAGGGGAAGCAGCAGACGCTGGAGCAGACGGTGACAGCGATGCGGTAGATTTGGACTTCACAGCTGTCATCGGGGCACTCTGTTTGGAGGAAGTAGACAGGGTAGACCACGGAAGCAGTGATGTACATGAGCGTTGCCAGCATGGCAAACGCCACAGTGAAGTTATCCCAGGAAATGGGCATGCATGTGTGGAGCCGCGTGATGTCCAAGGTGAACACAACCAGCGTGACAGCAAAGCAGAAGCACCACACAAACATGCAGAAGGTTCCGTAGTCGGCACTGTAGCCCGCGCTGTGGGCCACAAGGGCTATTATGGTGCAACCGAGTAGCAACTGGCACATTCGCGCTACACCTAAAGGTGAAAGCACAGCGTCTTTATTAAGGTAGTGTCCTCCATGAGCATCCATGGCGTGTGTTGTCTCCCAGAAGCAGCTGTTTTTCTTGGCTTCTTGATGTCTCTGTGTCCTAGAGGCCCACTCTTTTTTTTCGTCACAGACCTCACCCTTTCCTTTGGTTGCCTTTTATAGATGGACCTTAATTACAAATGTCTGTAATTCTTCCCCGAGCTTGCTTTGTAATTACAGTGGTGGGCCTTAGATCAAGTCACATTTATTCACTGTTATGTAGACGTTTGTACAGTAGCTTGTATTAGTAAAGGATATTTAATCAGGCCTTGAAATAAGATATTGTTTTGATTTTCGTTGTTTTTAACATAATTTCTCTACAAGGCCTCACAAATCAAACAAAGTATGCAAAGTATATTTTCAGCAAATCATATAACACTCGTATCAGTCCTTGTATAGTGTTTTAAAATGTTTTAAAGATGAAGAATTCGATCCTGGTCTTACTCAAAGCTGTATTGTATGGCCTTCAAAATCTCGCTTGCTCTCGTCAATCACCAAGTTGTCCAGTGTATCGAAAGTTCAAAATGAAGTAAGGTCCTCTAAAAGTCACATCTGAAGATCAGTCTTCCAACAATAGCCTCCAGTGCCGAGCAGGTGGACTAGTTTGTTGTCCTGTCAGTCAATTTCCATTACTCAGCAACTCAGTCCTTGTAATTTCTTCACTGTAGGCCATTAACTGCCCGTCAGAATCGCTCAAACTGCTGGCTCTGTCTCTTGCTCTTTGTCCCGCTGTTGCAGTCTCCTTTTGCCTTTTGGATTTGGTCTTCCACTCTGTCTAACTCACACAAATACACAACCTCTCCCTCCAGTGTGCACTCAGTGGATTGCAAGGGGCGGTTGTTTAAATGAAAGTTTGTGCCGAGCCCAGGGTTACAGGCCTCGCCAGGTCTATAAATAGGGGGTCTATATTCCACAGAGGGGTGGGAGGCCGCATGTGGCAGTCAGTATGGGAGTCGTATTTCTAGGGAGCACCCAGAGAGGCTGAGTCAGAGCACCCTCAGTATGAAACTGGCATTTAAACGCAGTGTAATGACAGGGAGGGACGCTAAGACTCCCATTAGAGGCAGAAATTACATACAGGTCCAGAGGGATGATTATGCAGGAGTGATGGCAGATTTGAGCGATGCTTGTGAGAGGGAAGTGGAAATAATTAGTAGTTGCTTGAAATACTTTAACCTGTGATATTAGTATGCTGTGATTTTTGATTTACAGTGTGCAAGGTGAACACATTCATTTTTATAGCTCATGAAGTGTGGTAAATTTCAGCTAAATCCTTTTCCACTAAAGTCCTGTCGGTGAGTGTGGTGGGATTTTACAGTGAATAAGGGAAGATGACAGTTTCTGAACCCAAATGGATGAACATATTGACTCTGTCTCTTAAAGGAGCTGGATGTAACAAAAAAAAGACAATTTTGCTTTGCGGAAAAGATACACTGATGATACTGTCATCATATGGAGAGGTCAGAGAGCTGAGAGATTTTCTGAAATACAGACAGTCTACTACTAACTATCTTTCTTTCACTATGGAACAGAATGAACATTTTTTTCATTCTCATTAAAATACGGTGAGAGTACAGATCAAATATACCAATATGGCCTGCACTCACAATATTCTCTTGATGTTGGTCCCCAAGGCTCGCACAGAATATGGCAAAAAAACTTTTAAATTTGGCGCCCCCTCTTCTTGGAATCAAGGACTTGAACTTGTCTGAGCTGATCACTATAAGGGAATGTAGGTCACGTTTAAAAGACTGAGAAAAAAGCACTCTTGTTCAATATCATTGCTACCCAAATTCTTACTGAAATCAAAAATTGCACATATTAATGCAATTGACTGTTCTGTGTTGCATTTTAACTGTTGTCCTTGCTCTTTGTAATATGTGATGCTGGTATTTGTCTGCTTGTATTTATTGTTGTAACTATGTTTTTAAGCTGCCCTCTTGGCCAGCTCTCTCTTGGAAAAGAAATTTTAAACCTCAATAAGTCTTTTTACCTGATTAAATAAAGGTTGTTTTTTTCCTCCATAGACTTCATGCAATACATGAGAAAGAGCGGGACTACAATTGTTCGCAAACCTGTACCCCTCTTCCTAACTGAATGCATTGTGAACAAGTGAGTGAGCAAATATCAGATTATTTCAGTGTTTCCTCATTAAGATGTCCTAGCTGCTTCATGTGTCAGCGAACAGACTCTTGCATGAAAAACTGCTCATCCTGGCTCTATTTTGGAGAAGCTTTGCACACCTCCAACCTATTTTCAGTGCAACAGTAAGCTGTTGTTTAGACTCAGGGCTCAAAAAGGCACCCTGGATGTTGTTGTCTTTCATACTGGACAATTTTTTGCACTCCATCCACCAGGGTTTGCTTGCTCGCTGTGTGTAAGGAAGAGGTGTTAAACAGAAACCCACTTTTAAATAGGGTTATGTGTCAGCTCTTAATAACTTTAAGATACTGACCGAAATAACCAAGCAATGCTGAGACTTCTCCAGTCAAATGATACAGTCGGTAATTTGTCCTATTTGTAGGGTTTTGCTTGCAGCAAATCACTGCAAGCATTCTTTGATTTAATGCTTGATTTACCCACTACCTGTCACAGGAGATTTGGCTCTGGGTGGGAAAGCTGTAGCTTCAGGAAGCCAAGGTGAGCTGAATTCAGTCTTGGCTGACTGATGAGGGGCTGGGTGTGAGCAGGCTGGGAAGCAGGGGTATTAAACTGTTTAAATAATTTTTAAAAAAGTGGTTGAAACAACTTTATTTTTATGAGTAATTAACTTAAAACATGTGTTCATAAATATTGTAATGAAGTGCACTTCTATTTCTTTTAGCTTAGTGGAAAACTTGGAACAAATTAACTTGTATGTGTTATGAACTTATAAAGTTGTGTTGATATTCATGGTAATTATTAATTATTAAAAGTATTTAATAACCATATTTATGACAACACATTTTTAAATTGATTCCCCATATATATATATATATATATATATATATATATATATATATATATATATATATATATATATATATATATATATATATATATATATATATGTATAATTTAAAAAAAAGTATAAAGTGTTGAGTTTATCATCTCAAAGTTGTTCTGCAGGGTCCATGATTGGTCAGTTTGTACTGTCATGGAGGAGTTGAGGACAATGACCCAAATGCAGCACAAAAATGAGCAGCCAGGTGTACAAACAAAAAGCAAGCCTTAATGCTGATAAAATGTCCACAAAAAAAAACAAGCAGGTATGCAAAACACATAAATGAACACGATTGAAAAACCAAACTGAAACCAACCAGGATGACGGAGAAAAAATTTGGGTGAAGGCAGGAGCAAACAACATGGAGGATCTCAGGGTAGAATCACAGCAGGGCCAACAAACAAACTGACAGGGAACAAAGAGAAACACACAGGTGTATATGCATAGGGAAGTAATCAGGACAACAACACACAGCTGGGGTAGGAGGAAACAGGGAAAAAGAAGGAAACACAGGGATTGGCTAAATATTGAAGGCGTGACTGGGAACACAAGGGTATAGAAAACCAATCTATAACAGAACAGGTGTGCAGTAAAGACAAGGGAGGACAAACCAGACTGATAAAAGACAGGCAATAATCAGAGTAACACTAGGGCAGGAAAAATACACAAAGACAGGTGGTATAACCAGACATGACACATGAGGAGTGATAACACAAAAAAAAACAGGAAACAGAACATGAGTAACAAGACGCAAGGAAAACACAAACAGAACCCCCCCAAAAACAAATTCCCAAATATAACTCAAAACCTAAGATCATGACACTGCCTCAGAAGCTTCACCACACTGTGGTGGAAGTTTACACATCTGAGTGCTTCCATTCACATGATGGGTCTAGAATGAAGTAGAAAAAAATGTATCAAATAAAGTACTCTATTGGTATCACTTAAGGGCACTGGTGGTACTAGTACCATAATTTTTTTTACACAATACTGAGCCCTACCTTTAAAATCTGAAAGTAATCACCCAAAATGGTCATAAAATGATCTGTCATAAAAGTCTTCGAGACTAAAAAAGAATCTCACGCAGTTCTAGAAGTGATGCCATCATCAAATCACTACTCTGCAAAGAGGACTGAATTAATTATTATTATTATGTCATGATATTATGTCATGATTTAATTCCTTACACTTCATGGATGCAGTACTTGTACTTTTAACTTTGTAACTTTAAGAAATAGCACTTTGTTTCTGATGTGATTATAATGCATGAAGTGTGGCACTTAGAAATTGGTTATGGATCCATTATCCAATAGATTTGAAATAATCATTGAGCCAGTTATCCAGTGACAATTGTACACAAATATCTGTTTGCACTATAAAGACTCAGTCAGTGCGCTCCAGTCCACCTCT
Source organism: Plectropomus leopardus (assembly GCF_026936395.1). Taxonomy (NCBI): domain Eukaryota; kingdom Metazoa; phylum Chordata; class Actinopteri; order Perciformes; family Serranidae; genus Plectropomus; species Plectropomus leopardus. The sequence goes on along the minus strand of NC_142193.1, from coordinate 17,990,477 downwards.
TTGCTACCTCTCAGTATTACAGCCTTGTTACCACCAAGCAGTTTGGTTCAGTTCAGTTCGCTGGTATTAGAATGTCTCTTTTTCCATTTCAGTTGTGAGAAGTTGTTGTACCAATAAAACCGCTCCTTGCTGACTCAGTTTTTTTAATCATCCCTGTTAGGCTACCAAGCACACTAATGCAGTGCAAAAAGTTGGAACCAGAAACATCACGGTCATTTGGTCGATAGCAAATCATCACTCTTGCTCAGGAGTGAATTGTGGCTGGTTTTGAGTCTCATGTAACCTTTGTTCATAATGTGGCAAGTTTTAAACACGTTAATTGTAACTATAAAATAAAAATGTGTTTTCCTGCCTCTTAATTTTCAAAAATTAGCGGCTATAGAAAAAAAACAACACTGTGCCAACTGCTGGCAACTTTTAAGGTGGAATGCTTTCTAGCATGTTACTGTTACTGTAAAGTGAGAATGTGGCACACTTAGATCTGCAGGCAAAATCAGAGGTTTATGTGGGTGTATAAAGATGGCTATGGTTCAGCAGGTAGCAGCTTGTGCTCTCATCGCGGGTTAAATGGCTTGATTTCTGGCTCCTCCAGACCAAATGTTAACCAAATGTGTGACCAAAAAACTAAACCTCGATTACTCCTGATGGTTGGTTCAGTGCCTTGCATCGATGTCTGAGTGTATGTGTGAATACAGTTGATGACTGAAAGGCAACTAGTCCATTTATCAGAACAACAGTGAGTGCACCAAACAAAAGACATTGCTGAATAAAGATCACATCATAAGAAAGTGACCATTTTAACAGTGCAGAGAGGACTATTATTCAACGCGGTTAAGCCATGGATGTGAAAATGGACTTGCTTTAGCCGGTAAATATAAGACCTTTGATGTTAGAATATTATAATAATATTATAATAAGTTTGAGATTATCGATTAATCAGTTAATTTTCCTACAAGTTATGGGTCATTATCCCTTTTTCTGTTTTTGGAGATTCCCCACATTTTTTGAAATCTAAAATGTAAGGTGTTTAAATGCCTTTGACTGTCAGTGTGTACACTAAGCCTGATATCTATTATCAGATATGTCAAAATGGTGAGAAACTTCATCAGGAGCCTGAGGGAGCTGTTGACCTTTCCTCCTGCTAAAGGTTTTTGTGCAGTGAATGTAAAATGGGAATGAGAATTGTGCAAAACCTGCTGATTTTCTACTGTTATCAATAACAACAACAAGACTGCACAGCAATATTTACCTTGTGGTATATGTAATGTGTCTTTTCTTTCAGGTCTGATACAAAGACATGCAATCAACCCAAGAGAAAAAACAGCAATGTATTTACAATTTACAAAGAATCACTTCTCTGTGAAAATAGCACTTATAAATATGATTTACATAACAAAATAAATATGTAAATTACCAATGTAGCTTGAGATTTTTTCTGTTAAAAAATATGTTACAGAATAAAATTACAATTAGTAATACCTTTCCTTCTCTGGTGTGATGTGAAATAGAGGTCCTTTAAAAAACATCATTTAAAGACATCATTACATACAACATTGTCATTATATTAAAAAGTGATCTCTATTATGAAATATAAGAAGGGAGTTACAATAGTGAACACTTGAAAGAACCTATACAAATACTCAAAAAAATATACAATACACGATATTTGTCTCCCTTTAAATGTTCATTGCATTGATCCAAGGATTGCTGAACTACTGACCTAATATGAACGTGTGCCCGGTGTTTCGGGTTTGAACAGTCCTCTATGACGCGGCCTGTGAGAAAGAGGTATAGACTAGATGTAATGGCACTGTGGTGTATGTATAGCTACTGATAGACCACCGTGTTTCTTGGCCTGCTTTAGCACCACAATCAGCTCCAGCAAATGATTAAACCAGTCATCGTGGTAACTTTACAGTTGTCCAAACTGAAAACATGCCACTTAGATTTCAACCCTGTCAGGTATTTTATACCAAGAGCTGATGAGAGGAGTATCAGTGTCAGTTGTCTCTCTATTGTTCTTGCCATTGAGATAATTACAAAATGTCCTTTCTGATCCAGTGCCTTTCTCGCCTTATTTTATGTCCCTGTTTCTGCCTTGATGCAGTTATTTTTTTTTGTGACAAGAAACTATAGAACTGTTTAAACAAAATTATCCTTATATACTCTATAATGACTACTTAACAAAGACAGCATCCTTACGTCATTGTGGTGTTTTCTTTTTTAACAATGACCGAATATAATATATATGGAAGGATGAAAATAATATTAAAAAAACATCAATGAGCATCCTTAAAACTGGATTACATTCGAGATATTTTTTTCTTTTACAAAGCAAAAGATAATTTAAATGAAGAGTAGCAGAGAGTTGCGCCTTGTCATGGTGGCGTGTTGCCCCCTTGTTCTTGTCACCAGTTGTGAAAAAAGGGATTGTGGGTGAAATCTAAGCCCCTTTGTTTAAATGAGGCTCAATCTAAAGTAAACAGGAGGTCGGAGGGGAATGGACTTAAGGTAGAATGGGTTGTAAAGGTGGAGTTGGAGGTATCAGGCATGGGAGACCGGCCAGAGAGACCAGACAGCCCTGCTTCGGCTTAGCTTGCTGATACTGTGTGTACACGTGTCCCTTTAGCTGCCGCTGCTGAGCATGCCCAGTAGCTTGCTGGGGTCCATGCCCTGCTGCTGGGCCATCTTCTGCACGTCAAAGCCCATGTGCATGAGGAACTGAATGACGTTCATCTCTTGTCCCGTGAACTGGTCTCGGATGGTGGGGCAGGTGGGGTTGCAGTGTGGCCACGGGCAGCTGTCAATCAAATGCACGGGGCAGCCTTTGGGCGGAGCCTTGTTGTTTCTGTTGTCGTTGAGGCTGCGGTCCCAGCAGTGCAGCGCTCGGGGCAAGGAGGTGCCTTTGACCTGCACGTCAATCCAGTAACTAGATCACAACACAAGAGGGCACTGTGAGCTCACACGTAGAAAGTCTCAAACACAAAGTTTAGTGTCCCCTGATAATGTTACACTGGAAACGAGGGTTTGAAATAAAATCATACTCACTTTCTGGTGATAACCTCATGTGATAGACATGCTGGAGCAAACATAGCCCTGAAATAGAATTAAAAAAAACCCCCCATAAACCAATCTGAATCCATGCAGATTTCATACTTCAATTCTCTTCCTAAAAAAAGGGGCAGCAGTAGCTTTTTATTAGGAATCGGATGGTTGCTGGGTTCAAGTCCCCTGTACTGATCAAGCATGGAGTGTGGACTGGCTGGAGATGTGCCAGCTCACCTCCTGAGCACTGCTGAGGTGCCTTTGAGCAAGGCACCAAACCCCAAGACTGCTCCAAGGGCACTTTACTGCGGCTAACCAGCTTATTTGCATTTGTGTGGTGTGTAAAAACAGGTACAAGCTGCATTTCAACCTCTAATTTGTTTGAAAATTGTGTGGATTGGCAAATAAATAACACCATGTATTAAATAAGACATGGCCTTACGGGACATCTTTGAGTGTGTTCCTCAGCTCAATGCCCAGGTTTTGGATGTAACGCCACTGGCCTTCCTGCACAGGCTGGCCTGTTAACTGGATGTTGTCCACCGTCAACTGGGCCTCATCAAATAACCACTGGACAACAAACACAGGACCTGCACAGGGAAGAAGTAGAAGATGACTGATATAAGATTATAGTGTACTGTTTATATGGTATCTGATCTAGCATGTGGCATGCAGATGTTTTAGGCTTGTTTGTGCAGTTTTCATGGGACAGAATGACTCCCCAAACTCACTTTTTATCGATGGGAAGACCCTATATCCAAAGAAACAGTTCCACTCCTCTCCTTCATGTGTTTGCTTGCACTTCTCTGGTACCACTCCTCCCCAGTACCTAATGGGGCGGGTGAAAAGGAAAGATAGGACATGATAGGTTAGCAGCCTGATGATCCCGTAACCGCGCTAACATAAATCACAAAATCTTGCATTTTTTCTAGAGCTGGGCAATATTTTGAAATTAATTTCACAATATAAGACTAGAAATTCCCGCAGGTATTGGATATCGTAATATCATGAGTGTTGTTTCTTTCCACATTTTAAAGGCTGCATTACAGTGACGCAATGTAATTTTCTGAACTGTTCTAGCTGTTCCATTATTTGCCTTTAACCACTTAGTCATTATATCTGCATTGATGATGATTATTGATTAAAAATCTCATTGTGTAAATATTTTGTTAAAGCGTAACCCTACTATATGGCCACAATATTGAGGTATTTGGTTAAAAATATTGTAATATTTGATTTTTCTCCATGTTACCCAGCCCTATTTTTTATGATTGCATTCACTGGGTCCCATACTTGATTCCTCTCTTGATGGTCTCAGTGGGCGCACAGCTGACAGCGTCCACGCAGTCCGTGCAGTGGTACTGCTTGTTGTCCAGGAACCAGCCAGAATCAGACAGGCCTCGCACTTGTATCCCAGTGTGCCCCAGTCCTTCCAGCAGCTCCGCCACATTGTCCACATTCAGAAGGACCCCGGTACCACCCGCACTGCACGCACAAATACAACATATTCCTATTAATACCTATTCAGAAATATGAATAAAATGTAGATTTTGAATGTAAAACCACATGCAAAATGTTCACACATGAACATACCTGCTCCCTGCTAATAGGAGGACTTTTGCATTGTCCAGACCTTTGCCTAGCAGATCCTTCACAACCTCCTGAATAATCAGTGAGCCCATGAAGGCATAGCCACCTACACACAACACAAAGAGAGTAGCACTGTAGAATCACACATTTCTTTAAGAGGATTACATGTTCATTTTTATGATTCAGTAAAGTCTTACTCTGCTCTGTTTTGGCTGTAGCGCCGCTCCACACATCGCTGGAGCAGTATGGGACGAACCTGCGCAAGCGACATAAAGTTAAAGTTGCCAGCTGTGATTGAAAGCGAGTGTCAGTTAACACACAAACATGAGTCAACTTACACCATGTTGGCATTCCACCAGTGAGGGTTTTCCTCAGGCAGCGGAGACAGGATCCCCGTCCCTGCAGAGACAGATCGACATGTATCATTAGCCATCCTGGCACTCCCAGACACATCCTCTTCTTCCTCATCATCATTACCACATGGATTACAGTTATTACACTGCAATGAGAGAGGGAGGCGTCTCTGTTCCTACAGTAGCGGGCGCCAGGTACACCGCAGCTACATTATGATGGGGTGACAGATACATCCGATCCTTTTAATTACTGAGACATTAAAGTGGAATCTGGCAACTTTTCCAACCATGTTAGGAGTTCAGGATTAATTACGGGCCAACAGTGGTGCTTGTAGGAGCATAGTGAACTGTACAGACTGACTGACCTGTTTTAGTTTGGGGCCACTTTGATGAGCTCATCAGTCTTCTCATGGTCTCATATCTGCTGTCGCAGTTCTCCTTGTTGAAGCAGTACCAGCCGCCTGGACAGAGATACACACACAAAAAAAGTTGAGTTTATCACACAAATGTTCTATAATTATTCATCATTTGAAATATGGGCATAAAAAAGAAACATAAAATTAGTTAAATGCATACTGACCTTCTAAGAATATCAACCACCGTCGGCTGCCCCGAGATTCTTTCAGGTAGTACCTACAAGAGAACAAGTCATATCACATCAGGACATCATAGCAGACACGTCATTAATGTTTGACTAAATAGGAGTATGATTCTAAATTCCTCTAGGTTTACATTACAGTGCCTGCATGACAATATCTAAACAACAGATAGATACAATCACATTCCACATTTGTGATAAGGTGCTTTTTTTTCCCAGAGAGATGAGATAAACACTGAAAAGTAATACCCTCACTGTTTCTACCCTCAGTGACGGTATCCAAGCAGGAAATATAAACACATACGACATCATCCCTTTAACCGAAACAAGCACGTTCTGTCATTTCGTTGATTGCTATCTCTGAAAGGTGACGGCCAACAGCAAAAATGAATGAGTTCAGGAGAGAACAATAAGGTTGTGTGTTTAGTTTGCACTTGTGAAACTGATATAGTGATCAAACAGGAGATAAACATCATCTTGTCCCCTATGTTGTTTGTACCATAGAAGCCAGTAGATCATCATGTTTGACCCTTTAAAGCCTGAGGTGACATAACTCAGCTCAGATGCCTCTCACAAGAATTTAATCTTTGATATCTGAGCGAAGTGGTGTGATGTCTTTCAAAAATATAGGAAAAAGGCAGCAAAAAAACTCTGGAAGAAATGTTTCATAACTTGCAGGAAGGTAGATAGATTTAGAAAATTAATTCAAAACAGGTAATAGGAAGAAAATGTCTTGGGGGAAAAATATATATATATATATGTTTTTATAAAGATAGTAATTATATATAAATATGTTACAAAATGCATTCAATTTTAAGCAATTTTTCCCAGTAACTACTTGTTTTTTAATTGTCTTTTTCTTTTCTTTTTTAAAAATATGTTTTAATCATTTTTTAAACTACATTTCAGATAACCTTCTTGTTCTTTTTACCGTTATTTTTTAATTTTTGGGTGATGTCTGATTTCATTGCTCATCCATTGCCTTTTTCCAATGTGTTTGAACAAATCAAGCCAATTTGCTCAGATTTCAAAGGGTTAATGCAGCAAGAGTAGGTCATGTACTATCATGGCCTCTTTACTGTGAGTTCATCATTAGTCAACACACACAACATGGATAAAATCAAGGTTCCCGCCCAGAGGAATGATAAGGGATATGGTGAAACAACACAACTACATTTGGCCAGCACACAGTCTACTTTTGTCATCCCACATATGTCCAAGATAATTACCTTGAAATGCACACTGGGCAAGCTAAAGTGATTTTTTTGTGTCCAGCTAAGACTTTAAAAAATATGTTTATGCACACTAGAATATAAGAGATGTATGCTTTATGTTGTCAGCCCAGAAGAGGGCAATGCTATCAAGATTCTCCCATGCTTCTGGGCACACTCTTTTCAAATGAATCACCCTTTTCCAACAGGATTTTTATTTAATATCAATACCAGAAAGAAAATCAAAGAACCTTCTGGTGTATAAAGTAGCTTCAGCCACAAAATCAAGATGCGGCAGTATCCACCCGACTTTACCAATGACTAAACTCAAGGGATTGCCAAAAACACTTCAGTGACTTTAAAGAAAACAGAATTGGCTGAAGCTCTGAGCTGTTTGCTCAGACTCTGAATCACACTTTGGCTGCAGTTAACATCTTGTACTATTATTGCGAGCCACAGTCAATGATCTAGGCTGAGGACGGTGCACTCTACTTACAACTTCCAAACAACAAAGTGAAGGCGGGCTTGGCAAGCTGAACAAGCCAAGAGGGGAAAAGGCGCTGCATCAACCCACTCACTCTAACAAGTGCAAACTCCAGAAGATGAATCACCCAGTTCCACCTTCGCTGTGAATGATTTTACTTATTGCATCTGCAGCCATACCTCTCTGGAAAATACTGTTGGTAGCTGATGGATTAGCATCTCAACTGACAACAACAGTGAATGAAACGGCCATCTGCCAGTAACTGTCCTCTGGCTTTCTAAAGAGCTTTGCCGTGTTAACAGACAGCTCTCTCCACCAGGCACTTTGGGATTTTGCAGGAATTAGACAGGATAGTAAATCCATAAAGAGACATGTATAGAAAGGTCTGGCCATCACTGAACTGGTCCCAGATAAGTTCTTGTGCACACACACCAAAGCCTCTTGATATGAAACATACAACATTAAAAGGAAAGCTTTTATAGAGCACTGCTTTTCAATATTGTTCTATCATTACTAGTAAATTACAGAGGCTTGCAATTTAAATACTGCTCTTTCACTGTGTTTGTATGATTTTTGAATTTTTTACTCTTATTCTTTATAACGGTTAACGGTTTGAGACACAACTAAATCCACTGTCCTTTCGCTGTGGCTCTTACAGAAAACCATCATGTAAAGCCATTTAGAATATGAAAAATTCCACTTTTTAAACTGCCTTTCATTTGATTCATGCCCACCTGCAATAACTCAATTATCTGTATTATTTGTATATGAATCAAATTAAGCTGCAGCTCTCAGTTTGACTCCCTGTAACCAAATGGCCTAAAAGAGTCTATATGACTGAGCATTGTTTGCCTATTATACAATATAAGAGGCAGTGGATCTGTCTGATATTAATGTGCTTTTAGTGGCTTATCCCGCTTTAGTAGAGAAATCATGCAGGCTTTCTAACTGCCAAATGGATTTCCGCTTAACAACAGTGTCAACAGTGAATGTCAATGCAAACAAATGTAGTGATGCATTGTTTACCAGGACTCTAGATGAAGAATCATTTTACCAGAAGCAAATGATAAGCTAAGATGAGCACTTGGCTGAAACCTGTACAAGTTTTAAATGGCTGTAAAATGATAATTCAGCATTGTGCTCACTGGGTGCAATAATCAGAGAGAGCGAAAGAGAGATGGGCGGGGGTCTGAAAACTTAAATCTAAACTTTCTGCAGAGCAAATCCTGCATTCTAATTTGAAGCAAAGGAAATGAAGCATAGGCCATGTGGCTATCCGCAAATTTCACGCTTCACTGACGCAAAGCAGCTGTTTATCTCGTGCCGTTATTCTGTCCCAGGACATTGCTCTCTTTTGAAAATCCCCACATTTTTTGTTTATTTTTAATTTATTTTTACATTTCAATTTCTTTTGAGCATTTGGGAGCTTTAAAACAATTTTGAACACTTGCAATAAACCAGCCCGACTAAGGACAACGTGTGTCTTGTGCGAGCACGCACCACTGGGACGAGCATTGCTGTCCTCAGGCCAGATACATATGGGTTACTTCGGGTAGCAGGATGACCAGCAGGACGGGCTGCGCCCTGCTGAAGCAAAATAACAATTCCTACCAGCTTCAGGCTGCACAGCTGACCCTGCTCTGACCTGCCGGTGATCAAATCATTATTTATAACACTGTACATGTGTATTCTCAGTCGGTACGTACCCCGCAGGACTCCCATCGTTGCAGGTGACTGATGTATTCTCCAAAAAGTTCAGCTTCATGTCGTAGTCGAGCTTCTGCGCCGAGCACGGGTAGAGGGACTGCGCAAGGTTCTTCACTTGTGTCATGAAGTTATCCATGTTCTCCTCCACGGCGGTGAAATCCAGAGGGAAGCTCTCCGTGGTGTCACCCCGGTCCGCCCGGTATGTGGGAGGGGGTGGTGAGCGGCGTGGTTGTGGGTTGCGGCCACCCCGGAACCTTCGTGCGCAAAGCGCTCCGGACTGCATCAGCACCAGCACCAGCACTGATGAAACCATTCTGATCGCTGTCATCTTATGCCGGTGTTAGATGTCCTTCCTCCACATGCAATGTCTTGTCAGAGAAACGCAAACTTTTACGGATGGAGCTGAGAGAGAAAAGACAATTACGCACGGTTTAAAAGACGCCAAAACTCTTGTCATCCGCTTCATGAAACGCTGAACTTAAATGTTAACTAATTTAAAAGTCCCTTAAGACCAATCACTGTCATCCGCTAAATTTTCTTGACATTTATCAAAGTTTTAAAGAGTGCGCCTGCAACTGTTTGCTCATCTACCCGGTGCAACTCAAGCGCTGCTGGACCAAGCGCACAAGCTTGAACGACAACACTCGTGCCATGCTCTTGTATTTTATTCAAACTTTCCCCCCTTGTGTGTCCGTCCAGCCAATCGCAGGAGCGGGGCAGGACTCAGGGCATGATCAAGCGTGGCAGACTACCCCCCTTTTTAATTTATAGAGGGAAAAAATGTCCATGCGTTGGTTCTTTTGATCCGCGATGTTTTATTTGATGTGGTGGCTTTTATTGGCCTTGAAATGCCCATTTCCCATTCCACCACAAATTTATGAAGTGAGAATACGCATCTTGTTACACACTTGCCTGAAAATCAAGTGGGGAAAAAAACAACACAATCAAAACTACAGTGCAGAGATCCAACAATATTTGACAAGGAACAGAAATATTAGTCTTAACTGACTTTACCTGTTTAAAAAGGCACATATTATTTGTATTGATATTATTCCACTTATTATTTATTTATTTATTTTTTTTTGAAAAAAGCAAATAAAGGCATGATATTGTTCAGACAGTATCGTCCTCCACCCCACAAAAAACCCACACATTCCTCTTTTTTAGAAACACTTCCAGTTCTGACTAGTTGAGTTGCTCGTGTTTTCTTAAGGTTTAGAAAAAGGGACTTGGACACACTTTTTTTTAATTCCAGACGGGGCCTCCAAAGATCAAAGCAACCATCACTCTTTCTACCCCCTCGCCTCGCCTCCTCCCTCCCACTTCAGTCTCTTCCAAACTTTCCTGGTCTACTGTATATTTTAAGTCGAGCAGAGCATCCTGATGGGAAGCCAGCTTTTTAACACAGGAATGCCTCGTTACGGTTGAGGTAGGCTTCCCTCGAACAACCTCTCATTTTGAGGACACATTTAAGTTAAAGTGCAGCCCACGGTGATTACATAAGAATAACAGTGATTACTCATCAAGGTGACACTTCATGGTGGCTTTTGTCTGTGATTGAGCTCCTTCTTCCCATGTGAGCACAGACTGACATTGTGTTTCAGTATAGTTTTAAGGGACTGAGCAGTGATAATTGACCTGTATGAAAGCAACACACTACTGACTCTAAAGCAGCTGTAGGGGGTTATTCTTAGCTTGTTGTAACAGTGCCAGAGCTATGAATGGTTGCTGCAAAACACAGTTTATTGATAATGCCGTATTGATCCGTTGTCAGCTTTGGCAGTGGGATTGAAGAGAGCTCAGGAGCCTCAAATGAGACAATGAGAAATTTGTTTCTTCAGAAACTCTCATTGTAGTCCGAGTTCAGTTTGACTCCTTAAGGCCCAGACACACGAAACTGTCATTAAAGATCGAGAAGGTCGTCATCTCACGTTGCCTGTGTCTCAGCCAAAAAGTTGCACTTAAACATACTGCAAAAACTGCAGCCAATGGCCAACCACAACTTATGTTTTGTGCATGTGTGAGAGGAAATAAATCTCCATTCCAGCAGGCAGCAGTAGTCTATTCATCCTTAACAAAAGGATACCAGAGGACCAACAGGACGGATTCAAGATGCTAATTAGCCGGTTTTCCCATTAACAGTACAGCCAGTTGTTGAAAGAACAATTTCTATTTATCATGCTCTAGAAAACAGTGACACAAAAAATTAGAACCGTTTCTAATAGAGCTCAATGGCTAAATATAAATAATCTTACCAAATACAAGTTTATTTTGATCTCGCACCTTCTTGACTTAAGCTGTTTACTTTCCTTACTTCTGTTTCTCTTCTCGTGCACTGATCTGAACCAACAATGAGTGATTTAATTTAACAATCAGTTCTACCTACTCAGATTCTGATTCAACATGCTGAATGAAAAAAAAAAGCTGCCAAGGACCAACTGCACTGGACGCACCAAGAAAACTAGTACAGACATGCAACAACGGCACAAAATTGACTTGTTGGCCAACTGTTGGCTTGGTGTGTCAGGACCCTTAATCTACAATGTACTCCATAATCTCTAAACTTTCTATCAGTGGGCATGTATGGCTACTTAAGTTTTTTAAAAAGTTTACAAGGGCTGACAGTGCAGCACACATGGCAAAAACTACAGTCAAAGACACTTACCAACAGCCCAACACTGATCAATGGCCAACTGTCGGCACAGTGCATCAACCCTTACTCCTTGGTGACTGTGATTCTTACAAAGTCGTGTCCTTAAAATCATTTAAAAAATGCTGATAGAAATTGTGGCATAAGAAATACATTTGGACACTTTAGAAGATGCTCGCGTACATGCTGAGCACAGCTTCATATCTCTAAAAACTGCTTCACATCCTCTCAGAAAAAAGAACCTCTTACTCGGTGTGTAATCAGTGTGCCTAAAGGGTGTCGGAGCGTTTCTGAGCCAGGTAAGATGGATATGAAGTCACCAGCAGGACTGATGGTATTCATTGGGAACTTCAAACAGATGCTTGTATAGATTAAAACATATGGTAGGGCCCAGGAGGAGAGGCTCTGTCACAGATTGAGTCTAGTCACTTTGACCCATACCTCCCTGTTTTATCACACGTCATCCCCAAAAATGTAACCCTTAAATCACTCGCAGATGGACGCTGGCCTCTGACACACACGCTACCATGAAGAGATGCCCCAGCGGTGTGTGGAAACGTCCTCTGACCCAAGTGAGTGAGAAGTGTGAGCCGCAGATGCTCGTGCTTCAAGTGATCTAAATGTGGATGTTCTGTGTTAAATTTAGCTAACAGTACGAGGCTTGAGACAGAGTCGCTGGTTAAGATTGCTACTGTTGGTGCACAGTGGTTTGTTCTCTACTGTGTGTACCTTGTTTGAACTCCAAGTGCTAAGCCTTTCTGGCTTTCACTGGTAATTCTCTCTCCCTTTTTCTTTGCCTCCCATCGTCTATGTGGAGCGTAGACACAAATTTAACCATGCAAGTCCGAATGGATTAATCCTAGAATTAGGTCATTTGAAAATGACCCAGCTGTTCTGATGGCAGTCCCTCAGAAGTGCCCCCATAGCCCCCACCCCGACTCCAGGCCTCCTGTGAAAGTCAAAGCCTGTCTTTCATCTCCGATCAGTTGCATGTGCCCTCACAGATCCACAGGTTTTACTGCTTAAGTCTGGGCTGGCAGCATTGATCATGTGACCGTTGCCTGCCTGGCGTTTAGACACATCATAGCTCTGTGAGCGCTTTCTCTGTCTACGCAGCCTGCCAGTTCTGCACACACATCCCCATCGTCCGTCTTCCCATGCCTGTTAGTTTTGATTTGCACATGCTGTTGTCGAGGGTCCATCCGTGATCATCAAATCCTGCTAGTTGGAACTGTTAGGTCAGGTTACATCAAAGAGATCAGGAGGGATCAGCCTCTTGAAAGCGACAGGCTCTGGCTCACATCATCAGAAACAGGTGGAGGTCCTCATTGGAAGAACAAAGGAGAGATCACCATCTATAAAACTTTTTTATTTCATAGAAGAGTTTCTTTAAATTGCCACCCTCTCCTATGTAGAGCACTAGCCCTAGTCAGCACCAGAATAAAACATATGATATCAGGTTAGGGATTGTGGGACTCAGCCGCAGCACTAAATCCCATGAAGGTCACAAAAGCAAAGCCTGAGTCTTAGTGGTATTATGCCACAAAGTGTTCAAGTGTGGAAATCTGCTAAAAGCCAGGACGAAAAGGGAACTGGAAATGCATAGAATACAACTCAGGTGTTACGAATTAGTTGAAAAGTTGTTGAAACCTTCAGGTATTTGTGTATATTGTAGTAATTTCTCCTGTGGTGAACAATTCTTTGCTGGTTTAAAAAAAACACACACCAGACTTTGATATTTTATTTATTGCTTGTCATATGAGTAGAGTCACTGTAACACACTTATAAAAAAAAATCCCAAATATTGTCAAGATTATTCATGCAAACAGGTATGATTTTTTCTGCATTATTCTAGTAACAGATTCACCAACAACTTGATCTGACCGCAATGTTAGAGAACTTTGATGTTTTTGGCTATCCGCCCCCGTGCAAACATTTCACCCTCTGTTCTGTGTCACCTTGAGGCAAACCTCCGGACGCAGGTCCCCTTAATTTCATGTTGAAACGATTGTTTAAACCCCAAAACAAACATGTACAGAGGTTTTGGGTGTTAACACACTGTCGAGTTCCTTTCATGCACCCTTGCCACATGTTCCTGATACTACCCAGAGGATTAGTAAACAACCTTGATCCCGACTTAAGTCAAGAGGTGCCATCTAAGATGTGGATGTAAATGGGGAGTAAGAGAGAGTAAGAGAGGCAGGAGACATCTGTCGAGCAGGCTCTCATTTCGTAAGAAGAGGCCGTCTATTGGTTGCAGATGATGCCCTGTTTGATAAAAATGAACCCTTTCAAGATAGGACAGCTTGCATTAGGGGTCTCTCTGGCACCGAGGGGTAATCAAATAGTTCAGCTGACAGGTCAGCTGTTTGTTGTTGATCTTTCATCTGAATGATGGTCACGAAATAGCTGGTGGTGGTGGTAAACAGTTGTGTCACGTCAGTCATACTAAGCAAGATGGATGTTTGCGTGTGTCAGGACGGGGGAACGTGTATGTGTTTATAAATGTGTTGTCGTAAGGATCAAGTGGAAACGGCCATCTCGGAGGTAACGGTGCGTGAGTGCCCAGCCCTCCTCCAGAGTTGTTTTCCATTCATGCCTCGAGTCTGAATCACCCTTCGCGATGCCCTCTGCCAGGTAGCGACAGAGGAGGGAGCAGAGACCAATTACCATCTGAAACCTACTATTATTATCATCAGAGAGGCGGCAGACCTCCTTCCCCTGCGCTTATTCTCATCTCCACCGAGACAGAGGGAGAATCAGGCCCTTTTGTCTCGGACTTGTTTATTTATGTCACAGATTTGCCAAAGGACATGGAAAAGCCGTTATTACAGGTCATGACAGTAGAGCCACAACACATGATTCATTTTCTGTCCTTTAACCTGGTAGTCTCTATGGGGAAATTCTTTTGAAGTCCACACCCTGCTGTAAAACACGGTTATTATTCAATTATGTGAGAGCTGTATTTGAAACTGTTTTGAGACTGTTGACCTCAAATAATCTACGGAGGAAGGGTTGAGGATTACCTTTATTTTATAAATTATTTTTTTAAGCAGAAAGAGTTGCTGACATACAGCGTAAATCTTATGTTGGGTCAAAACTCTTGGTGCCAGTTTGTCAGACAGGGATTAAAACTAGTCCCAGACTAAAGGCAGAATTCACTGGAAATTTCCTCCGGAAAGCGCCATAGTCTTGGACTAGACCTAATCCCTGTCCGGGAACTCAGCCCATAATGTTGTGAGTACACGGTATGCGCTTCCATCCACGGAGCCACTGGGACACCATTAGCGCACGGTATGTGCCTCATTATTTTTGACACTCTCTTAACACCAAGCAGCCGTTTTCTTTTATCCTCTCAGCAAGAAGATGAGGCTACTGTAATCAAAGAAGACAATGATCAGTGCCAGCCTCTTGGCCTGGCCTGCTACCTGCTTTGATGTCATATTTTGGTGTATAGCGGGCTGTGTCCCATGCCAAAGAGCACCCATAGTCGCCAACTGTCTGACAGGCTGCCTTTCATCAGAATGACATCACTCTGCTACTTGATTACTTTCCACAGGCTCTTCCAGGCCTGGGAATTTTCTCCCAGGAATCTGAAATCATCATCCCACGCCTTTACACCCTTAGTCTCAAAATAAAAGAAACACACATCTGAGACACACATAAGCTAGTGTGACAAACATTCAGTATTTATATTTAAAGCTAACAGTACACTCACTGTTTGAGAGACTTGCCTTAAATTGGACCTATAATGCTCATTTTCAGGTTCATACTTGTATATATGGTTTCTAGTAGAACATGTTTGCTGTTCAAAAAACATTTAATTTTCCTCATACTGTCTGTGCTGGACATAAAAATGGACCACACATCTCCACTTATTGCCACTGTACAAAAATGAAGCCAAAATATTCTGCATATAGCTGCTGCCATCTTGCGCTGGTGATGTCATTTGGAGCCAAAGTCCTTAACGATCTCCCCAAAGCAAATAACTAATTAGAACAAAACTTATGAGAAAAAAGGGCAAAAATCCAGTTGCTCAACACTAAAATGAGAGAGCTGTTTGAAAAAAGAGAGCGTTCTATCTCTCCATAAATTACCAAACAGTGCCCAGAGTGTGCTTTCACACTCAGAGCGTGTGGTGCTCTTGAAAACCTAACAGTACACTCTAACAGCGCTCCAAATATACGGACAGTCCAGTTTGTGCCAGAGTGCGCTCAGGCGCTCAGTGAGTATTTCCGAGTAAACTCAATCTTTCAACTCAACATTTCCCCTCCCTTGATTTTCCCTCCACGGGGGAGAGAAGTGATAAATTACAAGGTAGAATCTGAAGTGTTTGCTTTTGGAGGACACTGAGGAAACTGCCGTGTGAGGTGGATATTTATATCTGACTTCTCTGGCTGGCAGCTTTGCCTCTCTGCCCGGCGTCGGCTTCACAGGACCGCTGTCTGTCTTCACCTGTAGGTCAGGAGCAGACGGCCACTCCTCCCCACATCATACAGACTCTCCTGTAGATGCCCCGAGGATCAAGAGGTGTCTGCGGGCCCCGACCGTCCTTTGACTGGAAACTAGAGTTTAGGATTTTCAAAAGAAAAAAAAAAAAAAACGTTTCAAAGGATTAGAGCGTGTTTGTTTATTCTCAGCAGAAAGGATGTAGAGAATGACGGTACATAACTCATGTGGCTGCGCTGCTCTTTGATGTATTCAGATGCATACAGAACATATCCTCTTACAAACACCATTAGCTATAATTATCGTTGTGTGATCTAATTAGAAACACTGACAGAGATACATTGAAGTCAATCTAACCGAGGAAGGTAGAACCACCTAAGCCCTTGAATTTTGGGCGTCTTTCTGCAAAAATCATGAGGTCACCTGTGGTTGGCCAGTGGAAACATTTATTCAGAGCAAGGTAACGTATCTGTTTGGGAATAAACAGCATCCACTTCCCTTTCTCCTGCAGCAGGAAAAGGGTGGTCATTTGTGGGAAGAAGAAAGTGTTACTCAGGTTTTACTCACAAAGGGTGCAAGAGGAGTCGTCACCAGAACACATCATCTTGTTATCATGATGACTAATGAGCAGATTGCTGCCAGCACCTTTTGCTATGTCTATCTGGTTTTGATCTGTTCATAATTCACATAACTGGAGTCAGGGAAACGGTGCTCCTTTTGGACACTCTCTGTTGGAAAAAGCAGCGGGGAAGGCAATAAATGCAAACTATGTAGAGATTATTAGTCAATCTATGAGTAATTCCACATTTTTCTCTTCACTGTAGGTCCATAAACTGAGAAAATGATGTATTTAAATAAAAAAAAGTGAAACTCAGTACTGCTACCACCAAAATTAATTCCTAAAGTGAGCATTACAAAAACAATTAACCCAGGAGAATGAGATGAAATTCCATCAAAGTGAATGCTCTCACATCTGGAAGACAGGTGTAGGCCTAATTCTCATGTGTCAGAACTTTCTCCTTAATTTACTTATTTAAGAGTCCACAAAAGCAAGAGTGAAGTGGATTGCGATTTGACACGTAGCAAGATTCAAGTCTTCGGGAACCCAAACGGCACAGTTATCCCTCTAAAAAAAAAATGAAAGCGTGGCGGCCGGCAGGTAGAGGACAACTGTAACGTGTCTGAAGCGTAACCTGTTCTCCGGCCCTCGCTTTGAAACCAGATGAAGATCGGCTGTGGCCCTGAAGTCATTACACCTTCAAAGGTAATTAACACATGGCTTTTGTTTGGGCCCGATGAGCCCCAGATTATGTAGGTACAGATGGTCAGGGGGGCGGACGAAAGATACCAAAAGCAAGGTGTGCTTGGATGTGCTTTCATGTCAGCAGGAAGTGCTTGACCCCTGGCCCCCTCCTGACCTCAAATCTAGGCTGTCAACGCCACTTCCTTGAGTGCCCTATAAAGATTAACATGTGGACTGAGACAGGGGGCCTTCGGACCCCTACGAGATGAGCTAGAGGACCCAGCTGGCATCACTGCCCTGCAACACCTTTTGCCAGTTAGGCTAATGTTAGGTTATATAAGATCAAAGGCTTGTTTTTATCTGTTTTACCTGAGGTCTTGTGGATGAAACTGCAACATTAATCTGTAGATGCCGTAAGACTGTTGAAGCTGAAGATCAGAAAGGTGTTTTGGAACATTCTTCACCATCAGCAGGTTTCTTTCTGCTCTGCTTTAATGTTTTGGGCCTCTGTTTCACTTTGGGCTAAAAACTGCCACCTGGCGTATTTCTGGAGGTAAATAGCAGGACTTCCTACTTTTGCCATCAAAGGGAAGGAGGTCTTGCCTTGACCTTGGAGCCACTTCACCCTTCAACCCCTCTGATCTTTCTGTCAGTACAGATACTGCAGGGACTCTGTGTAGCATCATGTGTAGAAAGGCCTTAGCAGTCATCAGCCTGATGCCACCATAGTTTTCATGTGTGATCAGTTCTGTTTTATCAGTTGAACATTTTGGCAATTATTACACCCATTATTACAATTACTCTTTTTTGCACGCTGTTAGATGAATAGATTGATGCCATGTTCATGTCTGATAGCAGTATGAAGCAACTGCTAACAGCTGGCTAACTTAACTAAATGTTACCTTGTTTGTTTAAAGGTTCTGTATGCGACATTCAGAACATTAAAAAAAAGCAGTACTCCATGATTTCTGTAAAGATAGCAAGATATAGATATATAGAGTGGTAACGTCCTTAGCAGAAAATAAAGTCAGGATATCTATGTGTGTGTTGTTATCCAAACTTGTCTTTGGTTAGCTGCGGTAAGTCGGTCCGTCCGCGCGTGCATGCTAGTGCATGAAGCCTATCCCACTGGCAACCTCATATTGCTGCTTTGCACTGTGTCTGGTTACCGCTGATATCAGGACGTTGAAATGCGTGTCTCCCTTTGTATCATTCTGTGCCCCCTCTCTAAATTCAGAGGTTTTATGGGTCCCTGATGCAGCACAAGCAAAGCTCACCATGAGGTTTTTCTTCCCCAGCAGCAGTTTGTGACACACAGCTGATGAAATCAGATCAATGGACGAGAGGAAGAGCTGCAACGAGTGAATGCAAACTTTCAGACCAAGCAGAATGAAAAGTTAATGTTTTACTTTAAAGTAATGAATAACCAAACGGTATACTATATATATTCTAATAGCTCTCCTAATGAATGGTCCAGCTCCAAAAGTAGAAAATCTATTTGTGGCGCCAGATGTTTTAATCATGGCAGGCTGCCACAAATAAATGAATGTTTGGGAAACCCTGACATTGGTTTTGTGTTGGCATGCCTGGTGCTGTAAACAAAAAAAATATGAGCATGGTAATCAACATGCCTTTGGCATGTTCATGTGAACACTGGCCAGTTGCATATTTACCAAACAGTCAAGAGAGTGGTATCAGTAGTTTCATCTCAAGAAAGAAAGCAAAAACATTTATTTCTCAAAAGTTCCTTTATCCTTTCTAACCCTTTACTCAAAGTGACTAAATACAAAGCCTGTGTTATAAAGGAGGAGTAATGGGCTCTAATATTCGTTGAGTGATATCCTTACAACACTCCCTAATTTACCAGTGCAATGATGCTTCACTTGGTTATTTTTGTTTGTTTGAGTCATTTGTGAGCATTTGATTCTGTATGACAAAAACATTCTTTCCAAAGGCTGAGTAATGCTAAAATTATAGGGCAGACACATTTCTTGGACCAATGGATACTTTGTTGCTGAGATCACATTGTAGCAGTGAGTGTGTCAACATGTATATGTATTAAAAGGTGGTATGATTCAGATTCAGACAGCAGTAGTAAACTGTGCTCCACGTGTTGTCAGCCAGGGGCATTAAAAAGCTCCAGACCTACATGATCTGCGCCCCTGCAAGCATCAAACACACATGCGGAGGCATACATACACAGGCTCAGTGATGCCTACAGTTTAATATGAATTATCTCAAGCAGACACTTGGATCTGTGGGTCAGCAGTCTGTCTCAGGAGAGTGTTTGATGATTGCGTTTTATTGTTCCAGAAGGTCAAGATCTTCAAAGCTCTCCTTCTGTTCTCCACAGGGCACCCGGGCAGCAGCTGTCGGAATACACTCGGCTTTGTGTTTTTATACGAGAGAAGAGGTAGGTCAAGCCCACTCTCACAGAAATGTTTTTACTGGGGGGCAGGCACTCAGTGGACACCATAATATTGTTGTTCTGCCCTTTTGTGCAGGGGAGCGGGGAGCGTGTGAATCCTGTCGGATGGTACGTCACCTCTCGTGGGTCTGACGCTGATCAAATAGCTTTTTTGGCATGATTCAGCAGTATCCCTATGTATGTGAATGAATGTGTATGTGTGTGAATTGGTACAGACAAAACAGACCACCACTTGGGCTTTAGATCAAATATCTTCTCTCTTGTGATCCCATAATGCACTGCGCAAGAGTTTATACACTCAGGCGACACCAAAGTCATTTTTTCAACTGATGTTATTTTGACAGTTTTACATGGCAGATGATCTGATCTGACATGCTGTGATAGAAACATACCAAAATACATATGCATTTTTCTTGCCATACTATTGGCTCCCATAAAGCATTCCTGGTTTTTGCTGTATAGATCAGTTCCGAGATTATATTTTGTTGAAGGCAATATTTTTAAATTTGCTAGCAATGGAACCAATTCCTCAACACGGTGATAATTGTTGATGTTTCAGGGTCTCTTTTAAGAAGTCTCAATCTTTCAACTCAACATTTCCCTACATGAATCTACATTAACTTGACAAAAACAAGGCTTAAGCATCTGTAAATGCAGATTAAGCATGGTAAAACTCCAACAGGCCCACACTGCACTATTTTGTTCACTTACAGACCTTTAAAAAGACATTAAACCACATTTTTTCTATCCTCTTGGCATCTTCCTGCACAGAATGCAGTTAATAAAAGGATTTTTTAAGTTAAGGAAAATGGCCAAATAAAAAAACGTTGGAGCAGGAGCTTTCTTTTATCTCCAATCCATGGGCAAAGAAGAGCTAGACTGATGACAGGCAAAGTGTCAGTGGTTTAGATCTGTCATGAGGGTCAACAGCCCCCCATCAGCAAGAAAACTCGAAGCCAACAAGGACACAGTGATAAGACCTGGATGGTGTGGTGTGGTGTAGAATAGTTCACACACTGTTTCCCTGACCTCCTGCACCCTCCAGCTGACCACCCTGAAACGCTGACTTTTCTTACGCCCGCTGTGATGCTACTCCACCCGCGCCCTTCCCTCTTGACAGGATGTCCATGAAAGACCCCCCCCCCTCCACCTGTTTTCACACCCAGCAAGCTGAAGAGGCTCCTTTTCATGCCGTTGCTATGCATTTGAAGTGTCCAGTTGCTGAACACATACACTCAAGACGGTCTGTGGTTTGTGCCTTTGATAGCTGGAATGCTGTTTTGGATTTTCTTAGACAGCTATGGGTCAAAATGCACCAAACTCTGCCGCAATTTATTTTCCAGCTTTAAAGACACATAAAATAAACGTGGCTTTGTGTAGATGTGCATCTCATCTTTTTAAATCCCAATGAAACACTTATTCGTTGTAGGGCTGAAAAATGTATCCTTTTAAAAAAATTGCCTTTGCAATCTCAACCTGTGCAAGACACAAACCACGAAAACACTCCGATACTGCACTCAGGGATTATTTAAGTTAGCTGAAAGAAAATATCAGAAGAAAATTACACCCTTAAAATGTTACTGTAAATGTAACAGTCTTTCTTTTTTTACTGGGGCCTTTTGTGGTCAGTTCAATGTTTAATTTGTTCATTTAAGAAACCTGAGCAAATTGGCTGAATTTCTTTCAAACATATGGGACGAAAGATATGAGTAACTGAACAAAACACGACCCCCAAAAGCAAGAAATTAGTACAAAAGTTACAAGAAAATTACCTGAAAAAAAGGAAAATTAAAAACCAAAAACAAACACAATAAAATGACTTTAAGAGGTCAAATTGAAAGATATATTTTTTTTGTTTTGAATATTAATTTCCTTGATTTATAGGGTTGGGTACCATTTACACTGGAAAGATACTGGTGCCAGTACCTAGAATTTGGTACCAGTGCCTAATGGTACCTTTTTCAGAATTTAACTTTTTATTTAATAACAGAATTGTAGTTTTTGAACAAGCTGCAGTCAACAAGTAACAACTCTGTCTGTCTGCTTGAGTGTGTGTGTGTGTGTGTGTGTGTGTGTGTGTGTGCGTGTGTGTGTGCATGTTCAGTTTGGTTAGCTAAGTAAGCTGCTGGTGCCGTTTCGGTTTAGCATGAGCCCATCCTCTTCTTTCACTTTAATATGTGTTTATTTATTGCAAGTAATATTATTATCCCAATATTTATCATTATCGCGAAACCTTTTTTTCCTCATACTGTGTTCGCCTAATTTGTCGCCACTTAACCTGCTGTAATTCGCCCAGTTTTGCTTAATTGCATCTCCTCCCATGGAGGTGATGAAATCAGCAGCCACTTCCTCTACTCCACAATAGTTTGTCCTAACTGGTGTGGATAATTCCTATTCGACAATAACAGAGCTGTTTTATGTTTCCCCCGAGAGCCACTTACATTGAAGACAGTCGGTCGACTCACTTTGCCAGATATCTGCAATCTGCAGTTCCCAACATTCCCCAGGCTTTTCTTTTTTTTTTACTATGCCAAGAAATAACAAAACACAGATTACAGGCAAATATGACAGGAAGTTTAAACCAGTTTATCTTCTTTGCAGCATCATCACAATAGTGAAATACACATCGCAGCAAGGCAGCTTGCTAGAATTTTGTCATTTTATCAGATCTCAAGTGAAGCAGCGAACTTGCTGGAGTGCAGGACACAGTAGCAGGAAGGGATTAGTGCTCAAACAAAATGCCGTCACTTTGATCATTTCCTGCTGGTCTTTGATCTCTGCACTCTTGAAAGGGCCGATAATGATGTTTCATTGATTATGTAGAACGAACAAGCATGGTTTGCTCTCATATTATTCACTCCTCCCCTTTTTTGTGTGCTCTTTCCAAAAGAAGATCGCTCGCATGCCATATTGGCCCTTTCCTTTCTTCTTCTAAAACAAATAAAGACGTCAAGCATCAAAGCTGTTCTTGGTTAATAAAAGAAGACCTCAGATATTTTCCATTATGTTTGACATGGTTTTGGGTTTCGCCAACCAGAGGAATAACAACAGAACGGAATAAAATGACGCTTTTTTTTGTTGTTGCTCCATTTCTGTGTTACAGAGGTTAAGCAGACCAAACTTGAGCCTGTTCTTTGATCTTGTTGGCTCTAATTATTCAAAGGTAGTCTTTCTCTCTTCGACTTCTCTTCTGAGACACTCGTCCCCCCCGCCCATCTCTACAACACTCCACCGCTCTCTCTTCTTACTGTCCCTTTCCAGCCTCCTGATTATGATATCCAGAGTTCCCGGCTAAAACAACAGTCTGTCAGAGGATCGCTTTCCTTTGAAGTCGATGTCAGTCAGTTGTGTTTCTGTCCTGGGCCAGAGCACTGACCCCTGACCTGCAGTGATTACTTCCGTGGCGCAGCCAAGCAGAGATAACTGTAAATGCAGGCCTTTGATATCTGTTTGAGAGCGGGAAGCTGAGCCTGAAGGGAAATACAATGATGGTCAGGTATCTTAGCATGTGTGCACACGTTCACACACACAGACAAGGCACCATATGGCAGAGGTCAGGGAAACATGGGTATGACTTCCTGATCAAAGCTGTAACACAGAGATACTCGCACCGCTCAGAACCCAAATCTGAGAAGATTTGTGGGGGGGCTGCTAATATATATCATCTTAAATCTTCCCTCTGGTGTCAAGTTTTTGTGACGCTTCAAGAAAACAATTACAAGAAATTAAACTGATATCAACCATTTAAACCAGAGCAAATGCTTGTTTCGAGTTTTCGAACAGTGACTTCCTGGGCTCTCTGCTGGTTGCTTGGCAACTGCACTTGCCAAAAAATATAGTGCTGCAGGGATAATGTTTATATGTAGGCCAACACGGACGTTAACATCACTCTGATTCAATAGTTAAAAAGCCTATGAGATTCTTCCATTGAATTTTGGATTACTGCTGAAAAGAAGTTCTGTAGTAAACAAGTGTTTATGATAATTACACATTTTATTTATCAAAATAATCTTCACAAATTAACACTACTTTGAATTCTTTCACTGCAATCTGCAAAAGAATCAGAATGATGACATTCTCTCATTTTGCCATTTGTTCAACCTTTTTAAGACACATGAAGGCTTCAAAATTCCTGAGTGGGGTATTTGCTTCTGTATTTTATGTCATAGAATAAAATATGGAAGTCTCTCGAGCTTGTGTTAACCACGGACCTTATGTAGGGCATTTAACCAATAACCTAATGACTTCAAGACCAGGGAACCAATAGTGCTAAAATGCTTACTTTCCAGGTTTTAGGACTCATTCCTGCACCACTCTGGCATAAATTAAAGTGTGATACATGATAAAGCGGTAAACCGTGGCTGAAAAATGAAGCCAATGCTAAAGTGCCAAAAACTGCAGTTCATCAAAAGACTTCTTGAGGTTACGAGTAAGTCCACATAGAAAAAAAATGCTCAACTTTACAGCAAAAGTAAACTTTACAGCTTAGAGTTAATTTTTACATTCACAACAACTTTACAGTGATGAATATTTATATACTTCACCTATTTACTTTTTATTTATGCCCAAAGTTAACCCTATTTAAGTGGGGCCACTTGACTGACTGGCTGTCTGCAAGCATCAAAGCCTGTAAGTCAGATGCTCTGGCTTGTCCACAGCTCTAACCTCTCATCCAAAATTGCTCACTCTTGGCTCCAAAAATCCAAGATGGCTATGGCTGAAATGCCGATCTAAAGGCCTAAAAATGGCAGTCCACAAACCAATAAGTGACATCATGGGAGCTACGTCCATTGTTTATACAGTCTATGCACATAATGGAAAACTGAACTATCTTACACCTAATAAATGAGTTAATACATGCTTATTATTTAGCTTTAGTCAGTGATAGGTGAATTTTGTTTGTTTTGTCACACTGTTTGTAACAAATACAGGCTAGCTGTTTACCCCTATTTCCAGTCTATGTGCTTAGCTCAGCTAACTGGCTGCTGCAGGTTCATATTTACCATACAGATGGGAGATATCTCTGTTGCTTTTTTTAAATAACAAATTCTTCTTTAAATCTCACTTCAATAACAGTATGTGTTTGCATCTGGATAAATTAGTGTTATCTGCTTTCACTTACTCAGAGGATTTACCCGAGTGAAAAAAAACCCTGTAAAACAGTCCAAGTTCAGAACTGTCTGAGATGATGAAGAGACAGGGAAATGAAGACAGAAAGGCTGTTGAGATTACTACTTTCTTAGCAGGAGCCACTTGTTGGAGTCTATTAAATGACGTGTGGGATTAATCATAGAAGAGTAGAAGTAGAGAATTTAAAACTCATCATTCAACACACGCATTAGTGACAGGAGAGCACAAAGAGTCTGTTTTGTTATTCACTAGATTTTTTTTTTTTTTTGTTCCTGCAGATGCCATTTTTCCTGCGGATGTTCTTTTATCTTTGAAATAAGTATTTAGTCAACGTGACAGTCCATTTTCATCTGTGTCCAGATGGCAGACTTAAAAAATCATCCAACAAAAAATGCACGGATAATATCCATCCTCACATGCATAAAAATGTAAACAAATGTAAATATTCAGGATGCATTTGGCCCATGAGCCAAAGCCGCTGTCATAGCTGATTAAGTCTTTGAGAATGGTGTTACAAAGCTATTATAATCATGTTTTGTTTAAATCAGCCTGAGCAAGTGGATTTAAGTCTTCAGAGAACAAGGACCCAACACTCTGACATCGGCATATATAGTCATTACTGGAATGACTGTTGACATGTTCCGCTAAACAAGACCAGAGTCGACCGCACTCTCATGTGAGGGACAAATGAAGATGAGCAGATGAGAGTTCCTGATGGGGACTCACTCTCTCTCTCTCTTCATCCTCTGCTATAATTACATCCTTTCTTTTTTCACTCTGTACTTCCAGTCGGCTGTGGTATTTTCTTGTTGTTGTTTTTTTTCTAAAGCAAAGGAAAAGCCAAAAGACCAGCATGCTGCTGGACTGAATGTCATGTTTGAGCTCAGAATAGTAAACACAAAGCCTTGTAATTTGCAGAATGCTTTTGTCATCTTTACCTCTAATTTCTCTTTCAGCACAGAGTGAGTGCCACATATGAAGAGAGCGGGAATCAAAGGAAGCTGTGGAATGCGTCAGGGTTAAAATGAACAGTGAGTGAATGACGACTGCTAAGACTGCTGCTCTTACTATATGTGTCATTTCTCCTCATTTCACACCCAAATGATTTCAGTTCATACCATTTTATATTGGATTTGTGCCGCAGCATAGATTTATTGTTATTTTGTTTTAAATAGAAAAGATACAGGAGATGTTAAACACAGAATTGTTAAGTTTGCATTGCGAGCAAAGTTTTTTTCATTCCAACTTGTTTTACAGTAGGTGGTTTCCTTCCCTCTGCTTTAAAGATATACTATTTAGTATATCAGAATAACAGTTATCTGTTGAATCAGAAGTACTTTATTGATTCCCAGAGGGAAAATGTAAAAGGTAAAAAATAAGTAATTCCACTGTGAAAAAGCAAAGCAAATTGCATATTTAACCATTTGAGACCTGAGCAATTTGGCTTGTTTTATTTCAAAAACATGTGAAGAAAGCAATGAACAATGAAAGAAGAACAAAGAAAGAAAAATCAACAACAAGGCAAACAAGACCTCGAAAAGTTCTTAAAAATATAATAATTCTGTAAAATCATTTTAAATATGTAATTATGATAATTATACATATATTTTCCCATGCTTTTAATTTTTTTTTCTAGAGACATTTATCTACTTTATTTCTTTTCTTAAATCTTTTTTTTTTCTTTTTTTAAATCTATGTGTTTCTTGCAGTATGTGGAACATTTCGTACCAAGTTGCTCATTGCCTTTTTGTCCCATGTTTTTGAAATTGCACCAATTTACTCAGGTTTCCAAGGTTTAAATACTTGTGAAAGGAATCTGAAAACAGCATTAGAAAATGTGTGTTGCTCCAGGTTTCAAAGGGTTAAAGATAACACAGCTAAATAAGTTACTAGTAAAAAAAAGTGCTATAATAGAAGAAAGCTAAAAGTTGGCAAAAAAAAAACAATCAGTAGCAACTGCAACAGGCCGCATGCACGGTCGGGACATGCGCATTAATTTGGTACAAATCATTTGGTGAATACTGTTTGTCTGCATGTAGTCCATGGCACATACCTGCAACATGAAAGTAAATAAACATTTAAAGCTAAAATCTTTTTGATTATCAGTCTATACTTGGTGTCATGTATATACAAATCTAGTGAGACAAGATGTGGTCCAAAATCCTGCAGAACATCAGCTGTCCGTATCATGACACAGATACTATCTTAACAAGCACCTCTGCAACTGTCCCTCATAATTTCCTGATCCTGAATTTCAAATGGAATAGAAAATGTGGGATGTGTCAAGCAGCTTAATATGTTGTTTCAAACAGCTGCCTCAGGAGGGAGCTGCAACTGCTCAGGATTCTGCTCTAATTTCAGTCACAGCCATCGACTGCAGGATCTGTCACCTGTCACCTCCTCGACCTGTTCCCGTTTGTCCATATCCCACGTGACCAGCCCTGACATAAAATATAAGCACCAGCTTTGCTAAGTTAGAGACAAAGAGTCAGAGTCAGTATCCTGCATGTGATCTGTGTCCCTCCATGACAGGATAGTCAGACTTTGACAACTTGCAGGTGACAAATTGTGTCTGTCTTCACTCTGTGGACATTATGTGTAATTCTTAACCTGTGCTGTTATTGGATAAGCAAAGAGTTCATATAATGCACTTGTTTAGTTGACGGGACAGGACACCTCTTTCATGTCCCCTCTGTAATCACTTCAGTTAGTCATGTGAGGGTGGAGAGTTTCAGCTGCTGTCTCTGAGATGTTATTTGTTCTCATGCCAAGGTAGAGTCCACTGATTGCAACCATTTCTGTCATTTCAATCGAGGGATAACAGGATAAAATACACCAAAAAGTCAGCCTATCAATTATGGACATGAAGTTGTTGCAGTGATTTTTGAATAGCGTAGTTTTAGAATTAAGGCTTTGTCTTTCTCCTTTCCTTACATTAAACAGCAGCGTGTTGTACTCTCCCTTTGAAATGTAAATAATTCAACCGCTCCCATGGCAACACCTCCCATGTAAACAGCCTCAGCGCCATGCACCAGCCCTCCACTGATATGAACTTTGTTTAGGGCCAGAGTGAGAGAGGGAACCACTTGAGGAAACATAACTTTTAAAAATCCCTTTCATGTCGTGGAATAGCGATGAACTTCTGTACGTAGTTTATTGCCAGTGTGATTTTTAAAAGCATCCTCCCGGCTCTTTGAAGTGAGAACGGGTCTGTTTTGCCTCTGAAGGGGTGTCACTGTGTCACTGCTCATCTGTTTCTTGTCTCTGATTGGATCAAATGAAATCTTTCTTCACTGTCCAGTGTTTGACAGGTCAGACTGAACTAAACTTGCTTCTAACACAGAATTACACTCACTGCAAACACCATTCAATCGTGCAAGTGTCTCAACAAATCTGGTGTTCTCTATCGCCGGATATAAAGATGATTTGTTCGACACTTTGCTCTGGCTATACAATATATATTAACCTAAGAAGACTCAGTTTAGAAGAGACGTTTTGCAAAATACACTTATTTGTTTTCATGCAGTTAGATGAATATTTCAGTACCACTTTCACTTTTCTTTGCTTGGCTTAGCATAAAGATTGGAAACAGGGATACAGCTAGCCTCACTCTGTTCAGTGGAAACAAATCCACCTAACATCATGTCTAAACTTCACTAATCATGTTTAATGAACAGAAAAAAAAGTGTAAAAAAAAACAAACATTTTGTGTCGGACCATTTCTTGGACCACTTACTGAAGTTTTGCTGGTTTCATGACAACTGCTCAGAGCATTTAAATAGTCAGACATATAACCCCGCCATAAAAATTATGATACCAGTGCCCTTAAAGTGATACTGATCATGTGAATGGAGTAGTGTATAGTAGCCATAAAGGGTCATGTGGGTTGTAGCTGCTGCTGCTGTGGGAGTGTGAGCTCTGTGCTGGGGAAAGTTGTGAGAGTCCGCCCAGCTGCACACACACAGTGACAGGGCTAACTGCTAGCGTCACATGGCTTTTGTTACATACTGGTTATTTAGAGGGTTTTAAAAAACAGTGCTTCCCACAGAATTAAAGTGTATGTGAGGCAGTAGCTTTTTTTCTCTTAACATTTTTGAGTTCTGCTGCTCCATCTATGCCCAGAGTACACTATGCAGTATGACAGTATGGTGCTATAAATAAACAGTTTATAGTACCGCTCCTAATGAAAGGTCCAGCTTCAAAATTATAACGTTTATTTGTGGCAGTAGGTGTTTTAATCATGGTGGGCCACCACGGTCACCAAATAAATGAATGTGTGAGAAACGCAGAATGACAGAGTCAAGCCGTTTCGGCATCAGTATGAGTTTGTTGGGACCATTAAATGGCTTGGCAATGGATGTTAGGTGCTGTTGCTGTGTTTCAGTTTAATGACTGACCTTGTTCATGTAAAATTACAAACAGTAACTCTACATGAATGTAGGATTTTTGTGTGGCTGGCTGACTCTGGAGTTAGGTGAACAAGGCAATGCATTGAAGAAGCTCAGGGGGCAGAAGTGTGTGCAGAAAAAAAGGCAGTGACTTATTAACCAAAAATCACAGTTGAAACAGAGGATAAAAAAAAAGTCCTGGGAGAAATTAACTAAAAACAAATGAGGTAAGAAATAACAGAAAAGAAGAATCCCAGCATCACAGCAAGCTGCCACTGACAATCATTTCCCCACAGTCAATGCCCAGGTGGC
The DNA here is from genome assembly GCF_026936395.1 of Plectropomus leopardus. NCBI lineage: Eukaryota > Metazoa > Chordata > Actinopteri > Perciformes > Serranidae > Plectropomus > Plectropomus leopardus. The sequence continues at coordinate 17,960,889 of NC_142193.1, read as the reverse complement.
TTTTTATAACCCCTCCTGGCCCCACCCAAATTGGACTCAACCACTGCATGGGGTAGGGGAAACCAAAAAGGGGAATACATCTTAAACCTGATTCTTACAGGCCAACATTAACATACAACTGGTAAAATGGTAAGGAGAAAATCATCACTATCATCAATAAACCAGGTTGGAACAAAAAACAAAAACAAACACAAAAACCTGGTTTATGAAAAACGTATTTTGCAAGAGATAAGACAACTAATTGATGGCTTAACTCTGACAGCTAACAAGGCACAGGTGGCCTAATCAAGCCAGCTGACAGTGAGTGCTGTTGGGGATCTGGGCATGTGAAAGAGTTTTGAGGGAACATTTTCACACTGGTCAATAAGCGGGTTTCCATTACAGATTTGCACAAAAATTACATGACATTTTCACACTGTCAATAAAACACAATTGCGAGATGACTGCATTTCCACTGAGTGATGTTATGCTCCTTTTCTTGCAATGTTGTGCAACTTCTCCTCTCACAATAACATTTCAAGAAGCAGGGTGTTGGATGTTCAAAACTTTAGCTGGTTTATCTCTATTGTTGCCACCACACTAGCAGTCATTATTTCTAGTCAAAGGTGATGTAGGCGTGTTATACAAGCAATAATGGAAAGGCAAGCCCCTTATACAATGGAGCAGCCATGAGGGATTTCTGGGAGGTGATAGTCCATTATTTCACAGAGGAATCGTGGATTCAAAAATTCCAGATGATTCGCTCAACTTTTGAAGAGTTACGCAGTACAATAACGCCTCTTGTAGCGCCTGCTGCATCATACCCGAGGGAGACAGTTCCTATCGACACATGCATAGTCAAAGCATCATGTGACTTATAAAAGTGAAAAAAGGGTTTCCATAGCAGTTTATCAAAATAAGGCTTTTTTGAATCACCTGAAATTCCACCTCATGCAAGCGTAAAACCCTTTTTGTGACAAATGGGATTTTTTTCTCGAAATTTTATATTTGCGATTTTGATTTGCGCAATTTGAGAGATAATGGAAACCCTCCTAGTAGCAAGTTCAAATACCCAGCCCGACCCAAGGAGCCATACTAGCTATTTCGCTCTGTTTCCAGCCTTTACACTAAGCTAAGTTATTCAGCTGCTGGCAACGTCGACCATACAAACATGAGAGTAAATCTTTTTATCTAACCCCCAGCAAGAAAGCAAATGTTGAATTCTTCCTTTAATCTGACTGGTTATATTCAGTTTCGATTAGCTGAGAATAGAGGCTTTATAATGAATGATTTGACTTAAGAAGATTGATGACAAAACAAAAACAAAAACCTCTTCAAAGTTAGCTGACCAAACCATAATCGTAGTATCTTTCCTCACTTTTTACAGATTTTGTCATGCATGCCTTCATGCTGCTGAAGCCAGTGCTTCATTATGCTTTTATGGCCTATTCCGGTCAAACTCGCACTGCGGTCACACACATCGAATTGTTCTCCTGACAGCTGTCTGTGCTTTTTATAATAGCTACTTGAAACAGAAGGTTTTATTTTCCTTCTGAGCATTATTTTTACTGATTCATGTGTCTTTTTATGATGTTATTTCAGCTCCGAGCGAGTTTAGAAATAGTCTCAAAGTGCTATTCTCAAGCATTTATATACCTAACATATAAACATTTTTATTGCTCGAATGTAATTTTGTGGGCAGAAGTAAGGAGGGAAGACAAAAAAGACACGCATTTCTTGATTTCCTTCCAATAAATGTTTGGAATTGTAATAACCTCTGGGACAGACAGCCTGTTACTGTCTCATGTGGCTTGAGGATCTGGGTTGCTCTCTCTCTCTCTGGTATGCGTGTCCAAGGGCTTGTTACTCTTTGAGGTCTTGGTTTGTTTAATGAAGTGGTAATCTGTCTACACAGAGGATCACCCTTGAATCTTAAGTTCACTGTGTCAAGTGGCTCTGTTTATAAACTTCTTAGTATCTCTAATAAAAATGGTTGTGTCTCCCCCCACCATGCTCATGAATGGTATGCCCGATATAATGATGTATTCCAGCGGCGTCCGCTGTTCCTTCTCCTCTGTGATGCCACCACCAGTGGGTTTGTATATGTTCAACCGTTGCTGACATTGAAACCTATGCTTGTGGCTCCGCTGTGCTGAGGGCCAAATGCAAATTGTATCCTAGTGGGCAGCTGGCAGGGGAGTCCACGCAGGCCAAAGGAGGTTGTGTTCTGTCCGACTCGGGTGTGTTTTTGCAGCCATTTTTTAAGGGTGCCGAGGACTTTCCAGCTGTGGCGCTGCAGTTTGCCTCAGGACCATCAGAAAAACAACATCAACATTCGAGTTACAGAGAGGGGACTGAAAACACGATCCACTCGGCAGTGTGTTTGAAATGTTAACTAAAGAAAACAAGCTGGCTAATGGTTTTGTATTTATATATTTTCTTTGGAGGCTTTGAAGTCAGAGCCCACGTTGCATGTTAGCCCCAGGCAGCACTGGAGAGTAGCTAACTGTGAATGTAAAGACATACAAAAAAGCTTGATTTCACCTCTGCCTCTGAGGCCTTCGCAGATTTCACTTTCTGACATTTTTGAGTTTAAAGTTGAGCCATAAATCTGTCAATTTTCGTTTAAGTGTTATCACCACTGCTCCATCAAATCTTGTTTTATAGAGGCACTTTTCAAATTCTATGATGAAAAGAATTTAATGAACATATCAAGAAAAGAAGAGGATCTCTCACCATTTAAAATCACTACAAGCAGAGTTAAGGTCCAGACACACCAAATCCACATTAAAAATACTGTGGCGACAAAGGCTGACTGCTGGGCCGCCTCTGTGTCCCGGACAAAAAGTTGCACTGAACACACAGCCAAGACTAGTACGTATGTTCTGTGCCTGCACAAGAGAAAACAACTCTCCTCATCAGCAGGCAGCAGTAGTCTGTATTTTTCATTTAAACAGGGAAAATGAACAACTGACAGGATTGGTTCAAGATGCCAGTTAGCCAGTTAGAACAATAAATAATACAACCCATTACTGAAAGAAAAAAGGATATTGACCATGCGCTAGTGAAAAAATATTATTAACAGTTTCTGCTAAAGGACTCAGGGGTTGAAAAAAAAATCTTAGTTCAAAAAACATGTTTGTGTTGATTTCGTGACCTTTTGACTTTTGCTTTCCTCATTTCCATTTCTCCTCTCGGACATTAAACAGTGCAGGACACACTATAAAAAATAGGGCGACAGATGCTCACCATCGGCTGATATAGACCAACGGCTAAGGGCCATGGACTGTAAAAATTATGGACGTAACCACCATGACGTCACTCTTGGTTTGTGGACTCCTGTTTTGAGGCCTCAAGTTCGGCATTTCAGCTGTTGCCATCTTGTTTTATTTGGCGCCAGAAGTGACCATATACGGGAAAGAGGCTGGAGCTGTGGTGGAGCAAGGGGAGGATTTTACTGAGAAGCCAAGGACTCTATTGGATAGTCTGTAACTCAAAGCATCCCCACCCTTTAACATGTGTAACTTTAAGACTTAATAAAATGTAAAAGGAAGCGTTATAGAAGAAATCACCCCCTGCACAGTTGTCATGAATGTTGAAATTAGTTAAGGAGGTCAGTACCCTTTTTGTACCAGACTGTAAATAAGTTCTATTTATATTTATTTAAAAATATTTTTTTAGCTTACATATTTCTGCTGTAACGTTGGCTGTTTAAACAAAGGGGTCTATGGGGATTAACTGGCTTCTGAAGCCTCAAGAACTGTAGTTTTTGGCACTTTTGTGTTGGATTTGTATTTCAGCCCCGAAGGTTACCGCTTGGTCAGGGCTCTTAGACCTTATTTCTGGTATTTACCCGTATAAGTACAAGGAATAAGAGGTGAGAACTTTATTTTTGCAGCCCATGTACCGGACTTATAAGGAGGGGACGTGTTCAATCAAGAACATAAGATGCTATACCATTAAATGTATAAATTAGCTAATCCACTGAGCCAGTTACAGCAGTTTCTGTGTATTTGCTTTGTAGCTCAGTAATTTTCCCATGCCCCATGATGTATTTATCAGTCCACTACAATACCCTGTAATTTTTTTAAAAAGTATACTGTAATTTAAAAAACGTGAAAACATGATTCATTAAAAAGTCTTTTGTAAGTTTTTACCATTCAGCATTCTCTTTTGTTCCCTGTAACCATATCATTGTACCCACTATTTATTGTGTAATTACCCCATAAATGCCGAATAATTACACTGTAATTTGCAGGCTTTCATGAAAAGCATTGGCTTGTCTTTTCTTGCCCGAAGTCTAAGAAGAACTAAATGACCATCTTTAGACATTATTTTTTGACCAGGCAATAAATTATTTTCTCCGTCTTTACCAAGGAATTCTTCCTTTTTTTGCATGTAAACCTAATTAATGATTTACCAGTAAGTTTGAGATGACTTTTGATCCTGAAAATTGTAAATGGATCAGCCAGTTGATGTTTTTCATGTATGGACATCTGAAAATCTGCGCAAATATGGAGTGCTACCAACAGAGACACATGAGAAAATCTGTTTTTTTGTTTTTACCAAGTTTGGAGCCGCATTTAATGTTCTGAGGGAAATTCAGTGCAGTCTACTAGATCCAGTGTATGTGTTTGTTTTGTTTGCTTGTGTGTGTGTGTATGTGTGTGCACGGGTGTGTGGGCTGGGGGGGTTATTACTGCTTCTTGTTGGTTGCGGCGCAGTCCTGTCTGTCCTGTGGGACATCTGTGGGTTGCGTGATGGGCTTTGTGGAACGGTGCTCTGTTAGTGGAGTTAAACAGGCACAGTCACGAGCTCTACCAGACGCCATGGGCACAAGTGGCCTTGTCTCTTTGAGGCTTCGTACACACGCACATATGCCGACATGCTACAACTTAAAAACACCAAAATGACACTGATACACAAACATAATGCACAGTCAGTTATAACCACAGGCAGATATCTTGACAAATGTTTAGGAATACTTAATCCCACGGAAAATGTTTCAACGGAGGACCTGTTTCCTCTATCTTGCCCAAGCCGGCCAAATCTCACAAAGCTGTGAATGAGTTGTCCTGCAGCTGCCAACATTTTTGGTCTTTATTGGTCTACAAGCACATGTTTGATACATCTCGACCACACCAGCACCCACCATCCATTTATCAGTGATGTGTGCGGCCTGCACCGTCTTTGAAAACCTTTTCAGATCAGCCAAAATCCTACTTTTATTCCTAATGTGTAGCTATCCAACACTTTAATAGCTGCCTTTTTATGGTTATTGATTTATTTTATTTGAGGGGTGAGTGGGTGTCTGTGTGTGTTAGCGTTTTATCTCCCTCTTGCCCATTTGTCAAAAAGTGAGCCATAAACCTCCCTGGAGGTTGAGAACAGAACATCCATTACGACTACCAACCGTTTCGTTCAAAGCGACTCAAGATCCCACATAAGATGTGTAATTTGGTAGGAGATGAAGTGATATCAGCTGGTAAATGTTGTGTATCGGAGTGGTCACTGCACAGCTCTCTCTTATTCTATAGTTGCCTTCTCATGTCAGACCATGATAGATTTTAAATGATTTAAAGGGCAGAGGAGGATAATGAAGACCAGAGTATAAATGGGCCAGAGTGATGTTAAAAAAGAAAGGAAAAACTTGGGGAGATCAAACAGCCAGTCCATTGACTTTGATGTTTGTCTCTTTTCGTTCTGAGTCGTGGTGGTTTCAGACATTTTATTAGTCTAGAAGACGCTTCATGTCTTCTTCCTGCCACCTATTTTTCACATGCATATTTTTGGTTTTTTACATATTATGTATAAAGAATCAATAAAGCTACCTTAAAGATCCTATATTAAGCTCATTTTCATGCCCATACTTGCATTTAGGGTTACTACTAGATTATGTGTACATGCTTAAAGCTTAAAAAAAAAAACAAAAAACACTTGATCTTCCTCATACTGTCTCCCTGCATACACCTGTATTCACCCTCTATCTAAAATGCTCTGTTTTAGCGTCTGTCTCTTTAAGACTCCCTCCTGAAAAAGTCCAGTCTGCTGTAATTGGTTAGTGTTTCTGGGTCTTCCACATCTGTGCCCTTACAGGCCCCCAGAACAGCGGCAGGCTTTGAAGTCTGTCATGTGTGATACCATGGGGCCCAAAAAGACTTCTCCCCATTGACTTACAATGGAAAAGAGACACCTTTTAATCAGTGGATACATTTTTTTTGAGTGTGGAAAACCCCTGCAGAGCGACTCGTTATCAGAATTTGATTTGTTCAATTCAATAACATTTAGAGACGCTAGAGGAGTCTTCAAGATCGAATAAATTTATCCTCATTCAATTTAGCTGAGCGCTAAACCAGACGTTAGCTGTTCAGCTGGCGGAAGTTAGCTGCTCTGGTGCTTTCGGGCACACTTGGCCGCCGTAAGTCTCTCGTGCACATGGTCCATGGACCCCATAATGCAGAAGATCCAGGTACTTTTATACTGTGGAAATATTATAATATACTGTGTTTTTTGCTTCATGCACTAATGAGCAGCTTAGTAATGAACAGGGTCCTGCCTCCAGTGCTGTATCCAGGTCTCTTAATACATCCACGCACTCTCTGCATCTTTGCACCGTAATTGTACCAAGGCAATTATTGCAACGGCACCATTGCAGCAGTTTCCACCTTTTTATAGTATGCTTGTGACATCACAACTTCATAGAAGTCCTGTCAGCTCGTTTAAAGTCACAGTTTCTGTGTACCGACTGTTTGCATTTCTCTGTGGAGTGAGCATTTCGCTACTTTCACACGATATATAAACGTCTATAACTGCTTTATAATTTAAAAAGAGATATAGAAATCTGCCTTTTTACAATATAGGACCATTAACAGAATCTGCATATATCCATCCAGTTTTGTGTTGTAGCCTTTTGAAAATACTATGCTTTTAAGGGCTCTGCCCCCTGTGTTCATATTATGAAAAGGAAATGACCCTAATATGTTGTACTTCAATGCATCCTCACAGGGATGCTCTTCATGCTGCCGTTCAGCTTCGTTTTGTTTTCCTCCAAGCTCTGATTTTGAGTAACAAACTCACAGAGCCACACACACACTGAGATGCCAGCATGGGAGGCCTGGCTGGCTTAGCAGGCAGGCTCAGTCCATCAGAGCGGTCGGCCTTTTATGAGATACATGAAAGCGCGGGAAATAACGACAAACGTTTGATCATCGGAGACCAAGCTGATTTACTGCCGAACACTGTAGCTTAGACCTGGCAGAGCATCACCTACGCCCACCTGAGAGAAAGATGAGAATGAAACAACACACTCCTCTCGCTTTCCCGTGGTTTACTGAGATGGCATCAGGTACAGGTTTGATGCCAGGCCTTCTGGTCTAACCGCAAAGCTTTACCTTTACTGGTTTTCACTAATGAGCTAATGCAGAGGAAATCTTTAACTTGTATCAGACATCCACACTCAACAGAAAGGAATTGACAGAATTCTTGTCAAACAAAATGGAAACGTCTGTTTTTCATTTCTTGGCATTATGTCATGGGATCACACTCCACTTTTGAAGTTGTTTCACCTGAGTGCAGTGGGATTATTTACCACATGTTTGTGTTGATTAAATAGTTGATTGTGTTATTTGTGTTGGCAGTTGGAAACTTGGAGCAGTTTGTAAAGAAGCACCTGGCTAATTCTCAACGCCAGTTTTTTTAGCTGCTCGAGTGAGGCATTGTAATAACTTGGTAATATAAGTCAACAAAGGGCAATAAAATCTTCATTCACCAAATGCTGTTCCCAAATACTTCCCCTCTGGGCAATGTCTTACACATCAGTGACTAAGTCAATGTCAAGGACACAAGAAAAAGCAACCTAATTGTGTTTCCATTCTGGGAAGCTAGATTTAACCTCCAAGGATTTATGTAGTTATTTGATAAAGGGTTGATATAATGTTTAAAAGGTAACTTTTTCAATGTGGACCCTCTATATCAAAGTTTTTGTGTCTAAGTGACTAATGGAGACAATTTTTGATACTGGTCCAGTATTGAACAAGAGCGTTGCAGCCAACAGTGGCTAAACAGGCTGCAATGTAACCACTTTGGGCATTTGTGCAACGTCACTTCACATAGCCTAAAATAAAAGTACTTGTTTTGCCCCCGACAGGCTCTGATTATTATTAAAAGTGTCTGACATCATTATACAAGGGATTCCTACAAAGATAAACCATTTTGTTGAAGAGTAAATCACATTTGGCAAATACACCAGAACCCATTTAAATATACAGTATTGTTAGAGTGAATTAAGGGTACATTTCAACCAAACCTGAGTTTTTATTTGTATGAACATTGGGAAGACAAACCAGGACAATTTTTGTGAGTTCTATTTAGTTTCTATCAACTTTGAATGAACTGTTTTCTATAATAAAATGCACGGATGTTACCTTTCAACAGAAAAGTCCATCTCCAAAGCAATCTTTTTAATACAAGTGTAACACAATTAAAATAACAATCTAAGCCTGTCAGTGGCAAAAATGGCACTTTTAGTGGACTTAAACTCATTGTGTATCTTATAGTTACATTGCAGCCTTTTTCACATCTGCCAGCTACAGAACTCCCACTCAGTACTGGACCATTTTAAAAAATTGTTATTCCCAATAGTCACTTAGCCACAAAAACATGGGAAAATATGGTTCAGATTGATGAATACAGAAGTTATCCTTTAATATACCACAAAAGCATCAGCTACAAGCTGGTTTTAATTGTTTGGCGTAACCTTTTTAAATCTGAATCTGGGATTTGTGATTGATTATGCAATAATTAGCCAAAAAAACCCCAACACAATAACTGGGGTTTAAAATATTTTTGCCCTCCACTGTGTGTCCAAAAGATAGGCCTTTGATGAGCAAATGCCTGACAGAGATGGAGACAGACGAGAAAAGACAGAGACCCACTTGAAACCACAGTAGTCAATGGCATGCTTTACAAGAGACAAAACATTGAACAAAAGAAAAAAAAATGGATAAAGGAAGTATTTGCTTCAAAGGTCTTACTGTAAGTGTAATTTTCAAAAGGGCTGGGTTGCCCCCGTTCTGTAATTAAGTTCTTCACATTGGGTTTGTCTGGAATTAAAAGGACTATTGCCACTTTTCAACATGGATGTTTTTATATGTCTATGTTTGTCTGTGGTGAAGGATGAAAGGGAGATGCCTTCCCCTGTCTCCTGAAAAGTCTTTACGCCAGTGGAAAGTAGACGAAGAAGAGACTCTGCAGTGTTTGAACTCGTGTCTCGTGCTGTCCTCGTCCTCAGCCAGTCAACAGAGGTGGTTTCGTTTTTATTGTATGCCTGACACTACGATGCTTTTGTTTTCTGTCCATAAACTCTGCCCAGATGACCGTAGATGATCTCAACAGTAAAGACAGCATGAGAAGTGTCTTGTTTTGATGAGAGAAAGCTTTATTTATCTTGTCAGACACTTACGGACCATCAAAAGTCCTTCCTGATCCATTCCAGTTTCCTTAAAGTAACCATCTAAGACTCTTTTTACACATCTCCTGCTCTTCGATCCTTTCAAGTTTGACATCAGTGCAATGCCCTTTGCTCTGGAGGAAACCCAGAACGACAACCTTTTTCAAGTATCTTACAAAGTGAAAATTTGATGACAGTAGTTGAGACTAGTGGACTGTAAAGCATTATCTGTGGTTCCGTGGTTTCTTCCTCAAAGTACAGCTCCGGGGCAGCTCTCAGAGTTCAATCACAACCCCTGCTCTGCTTCCAAGACTACACTTGAAATGACAATGATACACTGACGTCAGACGCGGGTGTTTTGCAAGGGAAAAAAAGGCAGAAAAAAAATAATGATACAATAAGACGCTGCTGATTTTTGTGGAAGCTCTGATTCATCAGAGCCAATGAATTGAAGCGTCTTTGCTTTCTTAAGTCTTTTTTTCTGCGCCAGACATTATGTCTTCCTGATGAAGGATAGCATTCTTCAAAGGCACTTAAGATGTATAATTAATAACAGAAATCAGTGATTTGAAATTACAGCAGAGGACACCCAGGTCTCTTTGAACCCATGAAATCTCCATGGATGACTTGTGGTCCTTTAATTAGCCAGGGATGAAGAAATTGGGTGGGGTCTGTCTACCATGTACCCACCACCTACCACAGGCACCTCCACCCAACACCCTACACTAACAAGAAAAGTTATTCTTGATGCGTAAACATTTTCCTCTTATCTGGCCTCAAAACATAGGCTTGAACTTATCCATTTACAATGATTTTCCCTCTTAGAAAACTCAATCAGACATCACATTGGTTGGCCTGGGATGAAAAACATCACCAACAATCCAATCTGGCATCCCACAGGCTACTGGCAGAGCCTGCCTTTGTCTTTCACAGGATTTCTCTGTCAGTCAAAGCCCTGAGATGAACCACAAGCCCCAACCAAAGCTTGTGGTGGTGGTGTCTGTTAACTTCATGTGGTGCAACCATTCACGTATCCCTCCACCCCTCACTGTCTCTGGACCCTATGGTTCCTACCCCAGGCAGCACAGTGCAGCCATCACATGCTTGTCTAAGCTCTGCCAGCTTTGTTTATGGGTCTAACTTCCAGCTACAACAGTCAGGAGGTCTGTCAGAGAGACAAGAGCTAAATATAGACTGTGCCTTTCATTATCAGCATCATTTGAGAGTAAAGCTGTTCCCATTATGTGATAAGCCAGCAACCCAAACAATGACATACAGTATGTTGTGGGAGCATTACTGAACTATAACGTACAATTAAATATGTCTGATGTGCTTTGAAATGATGGCGGATGAGACGAAAAAGTGTCAACCTTTGTTCTTGAGATGCTTCCTTCAGTGAACCAATGCAAGACGATGCCATTCACAAGAAAGGTCTTTTCAAAAGTGTCGGGACAAAAAACCCTCTGTCCGTCTTCTCTCTTTTTCCAGTATTGGCCGTGCCATGGAGGTCTGAAAAACAGAGCATGTGGCCAGTCTCATGTTTCCCTCTACTCTCTGTGGGTGGTCCCATGGGGGGCCGTTTGATTATTCTGGGATAATCTTTTGATTACAATTCAATATGGCCCTCTTCAGACAGAGAGAGAGAGCAAAAGAGCCAATGGAATTTCCTTTTTTCTCTCCTGTGTGAATTAACTGATTACATGAGCAAAAGCAGGCATCTTTTTTTGCCCTACCTTGAAGTCAAAAAGAGTTCGGCATTCGTTTAGTTAAATTGACATCTTTGGTGGATCTGTCTCAAAATCTTTCGCATTTGGTGATTCTTTTCAAATGTCTGGGAGCAGAAATATGAAAATGAATCAAAAAGTGTATGCATACTTGGCAAGATTTTGTCTGTCAACTGTTCATTTCGACCGACGTGTACATCTGGGGAGAGTTTGGGCATTCAAGGAAAAGGTGATTTACAAAAACCAGGACGACACCGGAGCTTTGGGAGAGGATTAATGAAATACCACCATATACGCAAGTGTTTGGTCTAGATGACGTAATTATCCACTGAGGAAATTCAAAGAAGGTGGAGGGGTGCGTATGTATCATTCTTATAAACTCCTTCAGCCAAGTCCCTTCACCCAAGATCAGTAGCAAAGATAACTTTTACAACTTGGAGCGCTGCCTTTGGTATTACCTCCAAGACAACAAGCCCATATCAGACAGATTCACTGTCTGTTGCTGTATACCGTATAGGTTTTTCTTGATGTGTAGTGGTGAACAGGTGCACCTGGGCATACAAAATCTGGCAGAAATTTTGTTTTTCCTGTGATGATAAGGCTGCAGTTCCTGGGGTATATTGGATGCAAGCGTGCAATTGAGAAAGTATCTGCATGCCCCCCCTTGCATCGTGTTTTCAAACTATTTCCATCCTTCCCTCCAACCTCTTCACTGTCCCTTTTTGCTCTCTGTGCCCATAAAGGGACAATGGATTAGCCTCCCCCTTTTCCATGTGACCTCATCTGTGTTTGATTTTTCTGCCTACTTGAAATTGGCCACAGGGTTAACATCAAGTCCTTTGATCAGTCCTGCCAGGAATTGGACTTGTTTATCTTGTTTATCTGATGATGGCCCCTTAATGGGGGGGCATACATTTGGCAGGGGCATGCCTTGATGTGGGCCTTGATAGCTGCAGGACACAGAGAGAAGAGAGGACCAGGACCCTGTAATGGTCGGAGGTGAAGGAAAGACGATTACAGATGTGGCTCCGGGGCATCTGAACCTTGTCTCTCTCTCTCTCAGCCCCTTTCCTCCAACACTTATCTGACCCCATACAGATGGCCCCCTCATCATCATCAAAAAGATATCCAGCATCCTTTCTCTTTTCAACTTAAGCAGCTCCTCTCTGTTGCTCGCTTAGATTGACAGTTATTAATTCACATGTTGACGGCTTTTCTAGGCAGCCCGTAAGTGCAGGAAATGGCACGTAATCAACAAGCTTCTCAAATGGGATGTTCCCCCTCTTCATTGACTTGCTGATGGAGATGCGAGGAAACGGCGCGGGTAGACAGCCAGGCCCCATCCCATCACTTGCCTGGCTCGACCTCAGCCCCCTGAAATGAAAGCTTTCCTCTCCTGCATCGCAGCTGGACTCCAGGGAGCCTGCAGAGGGCCTGTTTATTTGTGCAACAATGTAATCAGGGGGTCTGTCGTTACAAGACCTAGCCTTTGCACCTTCTCTCCCTCCACCAGCCCCGTCCTTTCTTCTGTTCCCATCAGCTTCCCTCCCCTTCTTTTACCATCTCTCTTTCACCACCCTCAATCTTTTTCTTTGAGCCTCATCATTATCCAAATCCTTTCGCTGACCCTTGTTGACCTCGGGATTTGTTTGATGTGGTACTGGCAAGGAGAGGAGATGGAATAAAGTTGAAAGTTTATTGTTTAAAGGGGAAGATTTCCATGATTAGAGTTTTAGAAATAAACTTTCCCTCTCTTTACCTAAGAGATCGCCGAGTCCTGTGTGTTTATGTGCGTGTGTGAGACATCGTGCGGTGTCCGTGTGTTAATCTACCGCGATGCCCATTGATGTTGGTCGACACATGCACACTCTCTCCTGATCCAATCAAAGGGAAAAAAATGTGTAGTGTGGTAACATGCTAATAATTTAGTCTGTTATGTTGTGGTTTAAATCATGAGATTCCTGCAGTTAAAAGCCAAGCGTAAGTAAACAAGCTCACACATGTGGCCACAATATTGCTGTTCTTCTGTCCAGAGAAGTTCTCTCTGTGGGAAAAGGGAGTTTTATCCATCCTTTTCGTTCAGCATTTGCCACTGATACATGACAGAACCACGAGAGCTGAGGCTTTGTCCAAATGTATATAAATGTTGCGCCAAAGAAATGACTGACAAACATCTCTGTTAAGATGTTTGCTTATAAGTCGATTTTAGGCCAAAAAAGGGTATTTTTAATCTTTTCTAGTGGCAACAGAAGTGGGTAATGGGTGAAGTTTACAGATTATGGACAGTAAATTGTATATTAAGGGCCCTGAATGGTTGGCTGTTGGTGGGCATCTGTCACCATGTTATTCGTGGTGTACAGCACCGTTGGTCCTTGTCGACCCCTGTTGGCTTTGTTCGAGTGAGTTCGTCGGTAAGTGAAATCAATCTGACTGGGAGCTCACCTCAGTGCACGACAAGAGAAACAAACACACTACTAAATTAAGGAGACATGAGACTGAAATAAACTTGTTATATAAGGTGATATTTTTTTCCTAGCCATTGACCTCTTAAGCTGAAACAATTCATAATTGTTTGTGTTATTGTTCTCTAGCAAATGGTAAATATCTAACACTTTCGCATCCCTAGTCATAACATATTTCAGCATTGTCAGTGGACTTCCACATCTAAATGTTATGTTTTAGGTGTGCTTCTGTGACTGTTCTTTTTGCTCCAAGGTGCCACTAATGAGATGTCAACAAATGCACATGGTGGGATGACACTACATGTAGTTATGTTTAGGCAACAACTGTACATCACAACCAACGCTGGGATGTCAACAAATGCACAGGCTGGCACGGATGGTTAGGTTTAGGGAAAGAAGGCACATGTTAAGGTGGGTTTGGGTTCACATTTAAACAGGAAGCGAACACCACAATCCCACGTCAGCACTGACAGAGCAGCACTTTCTTATAAGATTGTAAAGAGAACAGGCTGACTGTATTCAGTGCAATGTCTTGGGTGAGACACAGGTGACGTGAGGCAACACAACAGTCTGCCTTCGTCACCACAACGTCTTTGAAGTTGTTTTCTGTGTCTGGGCTTTTAGAGTAAACTCTGAGATAGTGGATAAATCCCTCAAATTCCCTACATGTTTACATCTTTTTAACCTGTTGTGCTCCTCTGAATTAAAGTCTGTAGGTCCCTTTGTGATTCCATTATGTCTCCTATTTCCCTGTTTGTCTCAAGAGACAGACAGGCGGGTTAGTTTGGGCTGGTCCGCCTTCTGAACAACAGCATCTCCAGTCTGCGCCACTCTGCACAGAAGAAGCATCTTGTTTTTCAACTGGTGGTTTTCTTAAGCCACAATGTTTGATGTGGGCTTCCCTTAATCACACAACATGCTCTCTAAACATGAACTACATTCATCTTCGCTCTGCGACTTCTGGACTCTTTTCTCCCCCCTCTGGTTCGTCGCTGCTTTTGTTGAGTTATTGTGCAACTGAGTAGTGAGACAAGAGGAAGACAGTTGCCTTGATCTCAATGAAGTGATTTTGATCTGGCCAATCCAGCAATTAGGCTACTGAGGGAAGAGTGAACCTCTAATCCTGGATGGGACACATGTGTTCTTTGTAGTCCTAATGTCTTTCTTCCTCCTCTGTCCACATCACTATCTGATGGGACACAGAGTGAGTATTAAACCAATGCCTCAGATGGAAGCCTACCATTAAGATGGAGATGCTTTGCTCTTTGAGGCTGAGGACTTTTAATTATAAGCTGTGGGCCCGATGTAGTTGTGTTTCCTCCATTCTGCTGAATAGAGGGTTTACTCTGCGCTGGCTGGAGACCTGGTGCCAGGCTCTGGAGTCAGCTTGTCACTGGCGGGTACTTTGCGGGTACGAGACAAGGCATGCCGCCACGCCAAGCGTGACTCTACAGGAGTCCCACATGGGGGCAGAGATAAAAGGCTTTTATCTCCCCTTCCCGCCGTCTCTCCCCTTCCCCTCATGGCTCCAACTGGCAGGGCAATAGGTGGAGGATAGAACTAGAATAACCAGACCGGTTGTTAACATATCAGCCGTTGTTGGAGCTTCAAGGGCATCCAGTGAGATCAAAGTGAAGCATTCAGTCCAAAAGCATGACATTGTCTTGTACAACAATCCATCAAGCCTCCAATTCAGCTGTCAGTGAATGAGGAAGTGGTCACGAACAGCAATGGAAGGCCTTTCACTGTCTGTCCCCTAATGGGCTTTGATGATCCAGCACAAAGAAAGTGTCATAATGGTCTCATACAAAGTCTAATGTCATTTTTTTCATGTGTTTATTGTTGTCATTAAACCAAGAATGACCCAGCCCACACCTTTGTGTATTCAGTAAATGATGATGAATGTCTGACAAACGACCGAGCAAGTTAGGGTGTCTTTCTTTCTTTCTTTTTTCCCATTTCTTAATCTCCTCCTGTACATAGTAGCTCTTTTTCCTTCCCACTCAGGGGTGCTGTTGTGAATATCTCCCATCCCCTCTGGGACTTCTTTATTTTTCAGTTTTGTTTTGTTTTTCAGACACTCTGCATTTACACCCAGCAGCCCTTTGATGTTGTTGCCTGGGTGCCGGTGGACAAAAGAGCCTCCATCAGCTGGATTTAAGGATGGGGTGGTGGTGGTGGTGGTGGTGGTGGGGGTTGGGAGGGGTGGTGGGGGATGAATAAAGAATCAAAGTAATGGGAATGGGGTTTGGAGGCGGAGGACTATGTGAAACTGTGAACCATGTACCGCTCTTAAATATGGGCCAAGAGTTCACAGTTGTTATTGCATTTCTTTTTTGGTTCTATTCCCCTTTGTGCTACATGTCATTGTCTCCATATGTCTATTTGTGGCCATGCTTGTTCATGCCTTTGTTGACGCTGTTTGTTCTCATTCTTTAAATCGACCAATGGGGACCATATTTTACTCTTTGCATTCAGGTGATGCAAAAAAACATCAGCTGCTGTTGCACCTAGTAAAAGTTTCTGGTCTGGCTTTTCCAGTGACACAATGCCACGCTGTTCTTCGGCGCTGCTGTTGTAACCTCTTCCACTCTGTGCTTTCTGCCCGCTTAGCCATGCACGGCAAAGGCTACTGATGCTACTGCAGCCCCTCACACCCCCACAGTGGGGGAGAGACAGTCTGTGCTCCCTCAGCCCATCAAATCCCCGCAGGACCACTCTGGTCCACTGGAGGTGAATTCAAGGAGCAGCCTTTGGTGGTGCCGACACAGCAGCACTCTTTCACTGAGGGCCTCATTAAACCTGACAATATCCCCTCAGCCTGGGCTTTATTGTTCAGCCAGCTTAATGCTAAATGGCAATTAAAGGCATCACCAAGGTGCAGGTATTAATGCCTTTGAGGAGCACAAAGGCTTTGTAAGATAAAAATGACAGCTAAATAGCAATTGAAAGTATTCTTTGCTATTTGAGGAAAGATACACTTTGTGTAAGCTAGGTCACCCTGTGTCACCTTCATCAAGCATTTTAACATTCAAAATAACAGTGTTAAAGTGTCTGCAATCAATACTTTCATAATTACAAGCTATCACAACATGAAAACAATGTGGCAGTTTGTAGAGTTGGTACTAAAACAGAGCTAAAAGAGACTGCATGTTGGACTTACATTTACCAGGTGGCTGGACTCAGCTCCTACTGATTACTAATGTACTCCATAAATGCAAGTTTACTATGTTAACTGAATAGGTCATGGTATGTCAATGTTGCAACATCAACATTTTTAGGGTTGACTGGAGGTGTAAAAAAAACTGCAGTTCCTCAAATGGCCACTTGAGGATGGCTCCAAAAGCAATCAATCCCCATAGACCATGTTAAAATGCTCGACTTTACAGCAGAAATAAACATGTTTACAGCCTGGTACAAAAAAACAGTTATGGTCTCTACAGCTATTTTCCCTCTTAATGTAAACTGAACTTTATACAACTCACCCATTTACATTTTATTTTGGCTTAAAGCCGAAATAAGCTTAAAGGGCTGCTTCGAATGACATGTTGTCTGGAGATAGTGTTCCACCACAGCGCCAACAACTTGATCAAATATGGTCATAGCCGTAATGCCAAGCTCAAATCCACAAACCAACAGATGACGTCACAGTGGCTACATCCATTGTTCTTTCAGTCTATGTGTTCCACACTAATTAATGTTATTTTATCTGATTTGTCTTAGCCAGCGACTCCTGTTCTTTGTATGGGCTTGTAAGAAAAACAACGAGCAAGACCTGTTGCATCACAGTCCAAAACACAGCGTCAGTGAGAGAGAAATCTATGACTTAAATTTCCTGAAATTTATAGTCGAATTATGTATTTTCAGTGTTATGCTTCAACAGTTTTACAACACACTGTGACTTTCTTGACTTGCAATATGACCTTTAATTTGAAATATGTTTAATCATTGCAAATGGGATCAAAAACTGGGCTATTTGTCACTCGTGTTATGGGGCTATGCTAATCCTGCTTCTAAATACTGCCTGGCTCCTGTTACCTCTAGGATAGGATTAGCAAGCCCTACAACCTAATGCCTTTCACTTTATGTTGCAATGGACCTGAACACCTATCTGAGCTTTACTGGGTGAAGGCAATCTCTCCCTATTGTGAGAGGGTTGTGTGAAGGTACTCACCACTGTCATGAAAAGCTCATGTTCTCCATGGCAAGCTCACTCGGACAGGCGACGTCATAGATGTCTCTTCGGCCAGCTCGTGCTTGATACCATCATTTAGGTGAAGATGCATATACATTAGCAGTCTTGGTGGTGTATGCCAAAAGCTTTCAGCCTTCTCCTCTGCTGATGTCTTGCCTCCAGTGTATCCTTTGTGCTGTCTTGTGTCTCACTCCACTTCTCCCAGGTGAGACCGATTAGTGACTAACAAGTTCTTCCTCACACCCCCAAGTGCGACATCGTTACTGGCCCTAACCTGTCTAAACCCAACCCATGTCTACAAGCCACTAAAATACAAATAAAGCTATCATGACACTTGCCATTAACTTCCATACATATTTTTACTGCAATAATGTCCCATGGTGGTCCATCAGAAGGGGACAGACTTTGTGTTACTATAAGCAACAGTTTGCTGCCTTATCAACTTAAGAAGTATGCCAATGTTATGCTGACAACTTGTTTCTACTCCATCCAGGTGAAAAAAAATCTGTTATTGCAGTTTTAAAATAATAATTACTAGTAAGAAATTACTTGGAAAAAAAAAGCTTCCTCTGCTGGACTTCCACATGCATGTCTTAGACAGTTTTAGTTGTTTGCAAGGTGGAAAATTCAGGTAATGTGGACAAACCGACTACAGCAGTTTTGTTGCCAGGTTGTTTTCCACTATAATTAGCAGATCAAAGCATAACATTCTGTGTCACTTGTTTAACTGACTCCACATATACAATCATCAGTCTATTTACATCCTGTACCCGCCAGGCCTGCCGCTCTACGGATTACTTGAGGACATACATCTTCACTTTTTATTTATTTGCTTGTGTGCAGTCACGAAACAAGCAGAGGGTAAAGAGCATGGGCTCCACATGCTGGAGGGGCTCGGTTGTGTAAACCACCACTCGGGTTGGCAAATGGATCCAATTGGGAATGGTCATAGCACAGATGAATGAAAACAGTGTAAACAGTCTGTGAACCATCAATATGTACTTCAGCATGGTGGAGGGATGCAACTGTAACATCTGTCCCACCAGCTTCACTGCAGAGTGATTAGGCCATATTTATAGGCAGCACAGGAAACAGACCCACAGCTTATCTTATTGCAGACAGGTTGAACACAGCTGGTCTGAGAGGACAATAACAGATTTCAGGGAAAGACAAGGCACTGGCTGCCTGTGCAGTATTTGGTAGCCGCATAGTGTGTTGTGAAAGCGTACTCCTCTGTGAATCCTTTCCAGCAGATTATATCGCCAGTTTTTGATTCAGAGAAAGTGCAGAAACTGAAGACAGTTCACTAAGATCTCACCCGCTCTCTCAAGACTTCAAACACACTGTGAAATAACAAAAGGAAGTCTGGCAATCGAACATGGCTTTGTTTGTCTATCTCTATCATTACCACATTTTGAGGTTTTTGCATTTCAAAAATCATGTCTGCAGCCATATAAGATAGACTTAAGTAGTTTACTCAGCTGCGGATGAACAAGCTCCGCTTCCCCTCTCAGCGTCTGAGATGCAGTGAAGAATAAAATTGCTCTGATGGCTGGTGTTTTTACATTGTTGCCAAGCAGCTGACCTTCCTTTTACGTATTGT
Organism: Plectropomus leopardus; assembly: GCF_026936395.1. Taxonomy (NCBI): domain Eukaryota; kingdom Metazoa; phylum Chordata; class Actinopteri; order Perciformes; family Serranidae; genus Plectropomus; species Plectropomus leopardus. The sequence continues at coordinate 17,941,478 of NC_142193.1, read as the reverse complement.
GACAATATTTCTTCAACTAAGAAAGATGAAGGAAGGAGATAGGGTGGCCGTCAGCAAATACAAGGTTTCATAACCTCAAAAGCACACAGTGCGTGTTACGTTCCTGTCCTTTCTGTGCTTTCTCCACCTGGGTCAGCAGCTCAACACCCTGGGATACCCATTCATAAAATACCCTGTGTGTAAACTTTTCCCATGACCTCAGTGGGAAGGAGAATGTCTCTGCTGTTGGGCCTTTTTTCTCCACATTGCCTGTATACACACCAGTTTAAGTCTGAGCTGTATTTCCTGTTTGTTTTGTACTGTTTTGTTTTGCTGTCTTTGGTTTTGTTATATTTGTACGTGTCTCTTGACTCTGTTTTTATGTCTTGGCACTTGTTTTCACTTTTTCTGTTATCACAGTATAACACAAAAAAAAAAAAAAAAAGAAAATTAAGTGTTTCATTCAAAAGATAGATTCAAAAAGATAGATTGATTCACTTGATGCTCATAGGAGCAGTTTTAATAGGCAATACATACTTTAAATGTGGATACTAATACCAAAAAAAAAACAATTTTTATATACTATATTTACATTTGATTACTTTCTGGAGTCACACTGTTTTAATAATTTTTTAAGCATATGATGTGTTTCTCTGCAATCATGCTGACTAAATAATGAATTGACTAATTATCCTTTGAGTTTTTGACAAACTTTCATCCCACAGATGACTGAATGAAGACATTCTTTCTATCAATTTATGCTCTGTGGACTGTTTCTTTTGTAGTTGATACATTTCATATCATCACTCTGAACCATGTCTCTGTTGAATGTTATTTTTTTCTTTTGGAAAGGTCTTCATCCAGCCCAGAAAATAGAAACCAGCAGCTCACTTTGGAGACCTTAATCGAAAGCACATTTCAGCAGAATTGTCACTCGTACCGCTGCCATGCATCTCAGTTCTGTTTTGTTTAGATGCCAAACAGGAGGGGACAGAGGATTATGGCGCGGTTAGATCTATATCATGTTGATATAATCATACACTGAAATCGATTGTTTTCTTCTTTGTAAATTTGTATCTAAGTTCTTCTGTCAGGCAGCAGTTGCCAACATAAGCGTCTTTTACACATAGTTCTTAGTAAATTACTGGGATAAACTTTCAGGCACTGCTTGTGATTTTTACTATTTAAACGTGGACAACTTTCAGGAACATTTCTGTATTGTGCCTTTTCACACATGCCATGACAAACTAAAGGGGACATGGGACACTCAAGCAGATGGTGGTAATACAGCACTTGAACTCAAGGAAAAGATGTTGGGCCAAGGCAGGATGTACGTGTACAATAAATAATGGACATTGGTACCATGATATCACCAATTGATAGTGGACTGCTGTTTTGAAGCCTCAAGTTCATCATCTGGGGCATTGCCATCTTGTTTTTTTGGAGCCTGAAGTGACCATATTTGGACAAGAGGTTGGATCTGTTGAGGAGCAAGGGGTGGATCTGGCTGAAAACCTGAGAACACTATCCACTGATAGCATGTAATTCAAAGTGGCCTGCCCTTAAATATACGTAACGAATGCGTTATGATTTTTTTTTTTTAAAATGCCGCTGGACAGTGAATGGACAGAACCAGATGCGTTGTTTTTATACACCAGCAGGCAGTTGGACAGCACCTGCCGTGTCCAGCCAATATGCACACCGGCGGCATCACCTGAGAATGTGGCTGGACAAAACCTGTCTCGTGCATATGAAACGCAGTAGGACAGCGTCAGGTTGCAACGCTGCCAGTAAAAATGTAATATAAGAAGCGCGAGGGTGCTTTTAGGGCGGAAAGAGGGGGGATGAATGGGTCAAACAAACCTGGACTTTGATGCGGGTCCAGTGTTCACTTCCTGTGCAAATGTGATGGTTTTTTTTTTTTTTTACAACTAACCATGTGCCTTATTCCCCTAATCCTAACCATTCATGCCAGCATGTGCATTTGTTGATGTCCCAGCATGGGTTGCCATGTGCTGTTGCTCCCTACAGATCCATATGCAGCATCATCCCACCATGTACAATTTGTAGACATCACAGTAGCAGCATTCTGGAACGTAACAGTCTCAGAAGGATACCTAAAACGTAATATTAAGATGCAGAAGTCTGCAAAGCTGCAATATGTGACCACTTGGTATAAAAAAGTGTTGGCATATGTCCACCCCCCATTAAAAAATTAAAACGGCAGAGGACTTTCATTTTGATAACATTTAAGACATGTACCATAAATTGATGAAGAAAATGCACAGATTGGTGCAATAGACTAGAATCCAGGAAATTAAGTGTTTGGTGCTTAAACCACCTATTCCATATTTGCCCCCCCCCCCTTAAAGTTGAAAACCTACACCCATGGCAGTACCAGTATTTTCCCTGAAATGTTACTAGGTCTTGAGATGGGAAATCGGTGGTATATCTGTCCCCGAATATCGATCCCTGCTCCTATTCACACATGACATCATGCAGGAAATGTTTCTCTACATTTCAGTGACAGACTGCACGTGCGAAAGGGGCTTAAGTCCTCCCTCCCACACAACTCCGCAGCTCAGTGATCCTGGTGTCAGTGCCAGGGGTGGTAGCTCCCTGGTGCTATTAGTTAGCAGGATCAGTGCTGGATGGGGGGAAATGGAAGAGGAACTGGGGGACACCTGTCCTTTTCTCTTTGGGCGCTCAGACATGTCACGGCTTTGCCTCTTGACAGAATCAGGATGCAGGATGTTGCCCTCCCACTGATGAAGCTCCTTAGCCAGAGTAGTGTATCAATGCAACATCCAGCAGCACCACTGGGATATCTAGTCACTGTAGACGGCCCTGTTTCCACTGTGTGAGCCACTCTGGTGCTTTTATATATGACAGAAGATTAGCTTTCAGCCCAAATTAGGCACCTACACCCTGGGGTCATTTAGCACCCTAAAAAGACCATGCTGAGAAACATGGAGCTCTGATGGAAACTTTACTTTTTTGTTGGATTATAGAGTATCCCAGTAATGAGTCCTAAAACCCGGAAATGAATTAGCATTTCAGCTCCTCTGGTTCCCTTATCTCAATGTTAATGATTTTTTTTTAAATGGGTTTTTGGCTAGAAGCCTTAAATAAGGTCTGTAGTAACATTAGCTTAGGAGACTTTCACGTTTTGTTCTTCGACATAAAATACATCATTAAATACCCCTTTTGCAAACTTTAAAGGTTTTATGTGTCTTATAATAGACGGTTGCTAACAAGTGGCTAAATGAGACTACAGAATGTCATCACACTGAGCCGCTCCAAACACGGCTTTACAGCCTTGTAGTGGTAGTGACGCAACAGTAGTGTAATTCGTTTTAGCCTAGCAATAGCTTTTTACTTCTGGTAATTGCGTGTAGGCTTCAAGAATCCTGAAAGTGTTGTTCATTTGTGAAGATTATGTGGCTGAAGAAAATTCGTAAGTATCATAAACGTTTGTTTACCAGAGAGATTATTGTCTGCAGTGATCCAGAATCCGACTGAAAAATCCCATGCGTTTTTTGATGAGGGAATCGGGGCGACGTTAGCTTCAGGGTTGGCCTACAGAAAAACATAATCTCTGGGGTACTCTGTATCACCATATTAAGACTGACTGGAAAACTTTAGATAGAGTCGAAGGAACAAAAGAAAAAAGGTGAAAGAGAAAAGAGATTAACTGTTTAGCCGACAGTCCTTAAGTCAGACACCATAAAAGCCTCTGCGCATTAAGTCAAAGGTGTCTCTCTCTTTTCTTTGCCTGCTATATCTCTCCCTCAGTCTCTGTCTCAGTGTGTTTCATTGCAGGGTGAGCGATTAAGTGGTTTAAGAACATACCTGTGCTTTGTTTTATGTACAGAAAAGTAAGAGCACCAGCGGCCCCTTTGAAGCCCCTTAAAATTTATAGTTGTTTTTCCAGGAGAGGCGTTTTTTAAATTACAGCTCATTGTGACTGGATCCACTCCTTTGCTGTTTTTGGAGAGAGGTTTACATTTTATGTCTGGAAACAAGTATTGCCTTTTGCTCTCTGTCTGATGACGGTAGAACATTTAAGGTGGTAGAGTTTGTGCAGTATACTTGTCCTCAAAGGTCAGAGATCATCTTGCGTCGGCGCTGCCTTCTTCTGTATTTGATTGTTAGAAATTTCCACAAAGAGCAAAAAACTAACCATGTGATTTGCAGACGTATTTCTGAGCCAACTGTCCCCTACAGCAGTAACTATACATCATCCAAGCTCCACTTGTGTGATGTGAAACTGTGCATTAACTTCGTCCCCTTCTTGCTCCCTTAGGCCAGCGTGTTCCCAGCAGCTCTGGTTTATTTCCATTTTGATGTTGAGACAGGCTGGTAAATCACCTCTCTTGGTCTTACTGTTTTCATGCCAGAGAAACAAAAGAGCCCAAATTGGCTCTTCCAGAAAAAGAGACACCTTGCAGCAGAGCACCCTGCTGTGTCTCCTATTGACCCTGAAGTTTCACCTTTCATTTTTTTCACCTGTCCTCCAGAACTGCAGAACTATATCTGTGCAGGTGCACCTTCAAAGTCTGAGGGTGAGCAGGAGAATCGGTGCAACTTGTTAGATATTTTTAAATAAAACATTCATGTCAAAGATCTAATAAATTATTGAGGGCAGACCTCGAAATCTCAAAGGTTGTGGTTCAGGATTTGTTTGAAGTAAATTGCTGTCAAATGAATTGTGATAGTGAACTTTGCTGCTACAGATCTAACATATATCAAGCAGATTTTTTTTAGATTAGAGGGCCAGAAAGAATACCTGATCTGATCAGTCATGTTTTACTATCCTCCTGTATTACATTGTGCATTGACACAGCGGTGCTTTGAGCTTAATGCTGGCATGGCAATTGTTTACATGCTGATGTTAAGCAGTTTACTATGTTCCCAATCTAGGGGTGTTTCATGTTAAGTACAATTGATTCCTACTGTGCCCGAGTACGATTGCCCCAACTCTCCTCTCCCCTGCCACTAGGCTTACATTTTAATAATGTTGCTTGGTACCCAAGTACACTTGCATCACCATCTATGTCACATTCTTGTTGTGTTGAAGTGTAGAAAAAGGTGCCACAGGGACCGTCATCAGCTAGGACTGATGAAGCATTGAGACAAAGCTCAAACAACTGGACAAACAACTGCTGTCAGGCGCTGGAGCTCTGACTGCATGTAGAGGGCGGCAGCAAAGTCAGATCTGAGTGTGTCTGTAGTGTGCCGCGTCTGATATAGAGGCATCAGAATGAAATTGAAACTGTTTCATAAACAGTTAAAATCTCCTTGTAGTTGCATTAAGTGCTGTCCACCTCAATGTTTTAGTACCACTGGTGTTCACGCCTGATGTGTACCGTACCATAGTACATATGACTTGTACTTGAGATCACCTTTTCAAGTATTTTTGAGCAAGGAGCATGCTAACATTTAGATTAAATTAAATTTTATTGTCTCCCTTAGGAGAAATTTGTCTTGGACATTCAGAGAGAACACAGGCAACATGACCACACACGTACACCCCCAGATCCATACACCCCAAGAGCATGACACAATGCCTCAAGTGTTGCACAGATGTCCTACCTACAGTAACTCTAGCTGAGGCTGCTGGGAATGTGAATAGTTTTGCAAGAATTTAGTCATAAACCAAAGTATTGGACAAAATATCTTGGTCCCATGACATGGTAAGTGAAGAAATCACCAAAAATTTTAGATTTCATCCCAATATTAAAGTTTTTATGAAATGTCTTAGCAGTCCATCCAATTGTTTTTCAAGACATCTCACTCAAACCACAAATTCCAACCTGAAGGTGTTGCTAGAGGTGAAGTCAGGGAATCACCAAAGTTGGTAGGATTTATCCTTTTAGCAACTGAAATATTTGTCATGGTAATTATCCATCTGATTGCTGTCAAGACGTGTAATTCAAATCCAGAAATGTCAATCTCATTGAGGTTCTAGAGGAGAAGTCAGTAGATCACCAACATTGAAAGGATTCATCCTCTGAGGAACATAAACGCCTTTAAGAAAATTCATGGTAGTCCCTCTCTTAGTCAGCTGTATATTTCAGTCTTAATCATCAACTGGTGGACCAAATGAGCACAAGTGGAGTGATGAGTCCCATACCTGTACCAAAGACAGAGGCAATCCCTTTGCTTTGAACCTGTATCACATGGGATTACCGTCCAGGTTTGCACAACACAGCAGACAGGAAGCTGTTAAAGACAAGGACCAACACTGCATCCTGACCTCTGACCCTTACATCCTGACCTCTCCTGCAATCTGACATGAGCCCTTGTCTACATGAAAGCTGTCGAGTGTTGACTCACCGGGGCTAATTTAGAGTTCCGGTGCCCCCGACCACTGTGAGGACAGACAGTCAACATGCTGGCCTCTGGACTTGTGGAGGGAACTTGGAGGAGCTGTTTTAACTCTTGTTTACACTGGCCTCCTTAAGGCTTTAGTTTTTTTTATTTTATATATACATGCAGAGAGACAATCTGACGCTCAAATCTGGCGATCGCCTGATTATCTATTCTCCACCATTGCTGAAATCTGACATCAGAGTCAGGCAGCACTTTGCCCCGTTCACCACTTTTATCCAAACAATATGTCCGAATTTGTTGCAGTGAATATTAACTTATGAAGTCCTTTAACAAGTCTAACAAAGGCCAACCTCACACTGTGCCACCTGCCACCAGCTAAAGAGATTTCGGTCATTACTTGCTGCTTTTTAAATATCATTAAACATCGGTCCTTTCATCATTGCAAGTGCGTGACCTTCAAGTTCACAGCTCCTTTAAGCGTGACTGACGGAACTTGTGAGGGTCACTGCTGGACTAATTTTATACCTCTGCTTTTGATAAGACCTAAAAATAGAGAGCTTCGCTGACCTCTGGTCCAGTCGGGGCTCGGCGGCTCCTTTGAGGTCCCCCCCCCACAAACACACACACACACACACACACTCCTTTTGACGTCACCTCCACAGAACTGCTTCTTTATTTTTAGACGCTCCCAAAATTAATTGAATGGTCTTGTTTCGTTGAGTTTGTGCAGTGTTATGTAAGCGGATTACTCTGATGTTATTGCCTTTGCCCTGACCATGTAGGCCACCACACAGAGGAGGGGGGTGGAGACAGAGTAGAGGGGACTTGGGGTGGAAGAGGAGGGTAATGTAGTTAAGGTAGTAGTACAGGGCTCCAGAAATAACCCAGCTGCAGGCCTAATTGTACATCTCTCTTGCTCCCTTTTCCCTCTTCAGCTGCATGCCAAGGTCTTTGACCTTATCATCCACCTCACTGGTTCCGGAAGAATCCTTTCCGCCCCCTGTGGCTACCAAAGCCCCGGCCGATACACAGAGCACAGCAGCAGACCATCTCCAGCCTCAGACTAACAGCCAAGCGCCACAACCAGTTAGGAGTGATCCCAGCAGAGCGCCCAAGTGGCTCAAACTGCCAGGTATGTTCTAATCATCCCCGGCGTGGGCCCCGTGGCTCCTTAACAAAGCTTAGCCTTAGGACCCCAGGCACCTCAGAGAGGCCCGGGGCTTCCAGGAAACCCGTATGTCACAGCAGTATATACAGTCAACAGCAGTGGTGGAATGTAACTAAGTACATTTACTCAAGTACTGTACTTAAGTGTGAATTTGAGGTTCTTGTATTTTACGTGAGTATTTTCTTTTCATGTTGCTTTATACTTTCACTCTGTTACATTTTAGAGGTATATATTGTACTTTTCACTTTATTTATCTGACAACTTTAATTTTAAGGTATTTTTCTTTTTATATATACATATTTTGTGGGATTTTTTTCTTCTTTTTTAAATAATGTTGACTTTGGGAGTGTTCTCTCTATTTTTTGAACAATTTTAATTTTGGGGGGATGTTTTCTTCATTTTTCGGGGCATTTTTTCTATAATTTTTAGATCATTTTTAGTTTTTTGAATATTTTTATTTTTCTTGAAGATTTTTTTACATTGGGTACTTTTGCTTTAAATACTTCAAGTACATTTTACTAAGTATACGTACTTACTTTTACTTAAGTATCATTTTCAATGTAGGACTTTTACTTGTAATAAAGTATTTTCACAGGGTGGTATTTGCACTCTTACTTAAGTAAATAATCTAAAAACGTCTTCCACCATTGGTCAATAGACATGCTGCCTCTGTATTTGCATTCTCTCTACACATGACAGCTCTCTCTAAAATGCATGTGCACCAAACACCCGTGCAACGTTTTGTTTTTGTTTTTCTGACAGCGCTGTAAATGTCTGTAACGTTTCATGTGTGCGTGAGTTGCGTGTGGAGCATCTAAGAGGAATGCACTCGCTCTGTGTCCCCTGCAGCATTCCTCCATGGTTAGACAGCTCCATGCCCATGAGGGGGCCACAAGGGCCTCTTGTCTCCTCGGCACTAATGCATCGCAGCCCCAGATCAAGCACAACATGCATGCAAGCACATACGTGCACACAAACATCCGAGAACAGATGCATGCCATCACATATTTATTATATAACCGCTCAAAAACATGCACAATTGAAATGTTGGGGATAAAAATGACACTTATGACAAGTGACACCTGTAGCTTCTTTCTGGATTATGTTTGTCTCTTGTCTGTTCTCTTTGCAAGACTTGTAAATTTGCTTGCACGGCAGAAGATTTTGTCTTTTGCTTCAACCAGATGTTTTAACTAGATTTTAAAAACTACCAGGCCTGTCAGATAAAAGGACTTGCAGCATTATTAATGAAAATGATGTATATAGTACACATATTCATGGTGAAAGTCAATGTTTTATTTGCCATGTAAGCCTATAAACTTTGATGTAGCTCATACATGTCAGATTTTGCCAGCTTGCATGTTGTTACAGCCATCTCAGAAAATCCAGCAGTCAGGAAATGGGTGTATTATGATCACTTGTCATAGACGGGACGCTAGTTTGGGCTCCGAGAAGAAAGTAGCAAAATGACAGAAAGTTGGAGAGATGGGAGAAGCTGTGTCATTCAAACAGCAAAAGCCACAGACCAGTGAGTCGGGAATTAAAGAAATCTGACATAATCCTAACAGACCCTCACAGGGACTCTCAAGGCCGTTGAAGACGACTCCACCCCAGACAAGCATCACCCTAAACCAAAATTACTTCACAGCCTTATCAGGCTCAGATACACACTCACAGCCTCTATTTCTATAATAAATGTATCTTGAGGACAGTATAGAAAGTATACATGGATGACCTTTAGTTTTATTTTATCATAAAAGATTAAAAAAATCATCCTGGCAGTCACTGGTGCTTCTATAAAATCAGTATTGATATTGATGACTACAATCAGGCAGATATCTTCAAGTGATGAGGGCCTTGTCCCATGTGTAGCGTTGTCCAAAAGACCAGCCAGAAGGCTGGAGACAGATCAGTCTGTTTCTCCTGGGAAAAGCTTTTCACTCCAGAGCTTCTCCAAAGTGTCTGGACTGGCTGTCGACACTCCCTGCCTTTAATGTATGATCAAGAAAAGCTTTAACTCATTACTCTCTTCAACGCCCCTCCCCATTCTTGTCCTAACTGCTTTCGTATGTTTAATAATACTGCCTTCAGATGTAATTTGTTCCACTAAGATGCATAAGGAGAAAAGTTGTACAGTAGTGCACTTCTTCAGCAGGACAGAGACTTTCCAGCGACTCAGATACTGGAAAAGACGAGATGGATCCAACAGTTATTTTTATTTAATCTGAAATGATTGACAGCCGGAGATCCATTTCATCTCTAATAAACCTCCAGACACTATCTACCAATAACACCTTTTCAAATTTGATTCTTACTGTGAGAATAAGAATATTTGTTGTCGTATCTGGTATAAAATAATTTCATCTGAGTAGGCAGGTTGTCAAAGCAGTTGATCTGAAGTTTCTGGACTACTCGAAACTAGAGAGGACTTGCTGCTGTTAATGACTGTATTTCACAGGCGTGGATTTTGGGAAGAACACAGGGAATATGTCACCATAAATATTTAGAACATGCATTTGTACTTTGGATGAGCCTTTAAAGTAACTTCCACATTTGAGTACTCGCATTAGATTATTATAGAGTACTTGAGTACTCACATAAAAAATGTTAGAATAGGAATGTAAACTGGCTACAACAGAAAACAAGTGGATTAGCTTCTTAAACAATAAACTCAAAGTTCATATTTGAAAAATCCACCATCTTTCTGTTGCTGCCATTAACATCATGTTAACCTTACATAGATTAGACAAAGCACTTAACAGAGTCCCCACACATTTTCATGGACAAAACTTTTCAATTACTTTTCAAGGACCTAAAATAAAATGTCCATGACTATTCACAATGTTTAACACCAACATTTCTCCATCTCAAAAATGCGGTACAATTTCAAGGTAGTCTTGTGGGATTCATGATCCTAGATGTTACATCACACAGTCACAGCATTATTTTCTCTTATTCAACATATTAGATTTAAGATAGAATAAGATCTAAGATCTATGGAAGGTGACTGTAACACGTAATTTCATTAGACACAGCAAAATGCAATGACTTTCAAAAACGTTCATGGATTTTGCGAATTCAGTGACTTCAGGTTCTTCATGACTGTGGAAACCCTAACTAAAGTACCGCTTTGTCTCGTCTGGTTGCCGTCCTCCAGGTAAGTTTAATGTCTTCCTGGTAAGCATAAGCTATAATAGCAGGAGTGGCAAATATCTGACAGTGTGTTGCTAAATCCGTTAAATGCCGGTAGGTAACGTTAGCCTTGTGATGCCAACAGTTTGCCCTGTATAAGTCTCATGATAAACAGAGAGAGGGACAGCAGGGCATGAGGCATTCAGCAAAGCAATATGCTACACACAGCGCTACAATAAAAAGAGATTTTACCCATTTTAGATGAAAAAATAGAAAATCACGTCATATACTGACATTCAAACTGGCCATCAATTATTTGCCCCCAACCCCCCACCACCACCCAATAAAAACAGAAAAGTAGAAGAAGACTTTTATTTTGGATAAAATTAAAGGCATTTACACCACAAATTGATGCTAAAAAAATGACACAAACTGGTGCATAAAAATTAAGCAGAATCCAGGAAATTAAGTTTTTGACATCACCAAACCCGCCGTTTCACGTGTCCTCCCTAATGTTTTAACGCGACCTATGTGCTGTAATTATTAACCCAAAAGATTATTTACTTCGCTTTTTTTGGCACTAACGGTCCTCAGCATCATTAAACTAAATTTCACTAAACCAAACACACCCTCTGCTGAAAGCCTGCTGTGGATGTTCCTCCTGGGAAACACAAATCCAGTCTGGGCCCTCCTAAAAAAGGTGCTGGGTCAAATTCCAGGTGCCTCGTCCTTGAGCACCTATTGGAGCCCGCACTCTTGACTTTAGCCTAAGTTGCTTCCAGCTGTGTGTGAGCAGCGTTTGTGAGCGTAGTGAGTCACTCAAGAGCCACACAAATAAATAGTGTGAGGTGTTGTACAGCTATGCTGACTCACAGTAAAGACATGTTGGTCAAATACACCGCTGGTGGAAAACCATCAGAGGCACTTGGGTTAGAAAACCCCACATTACGCTCTCCCTTGTAGGCCCAACTTCCCCCTCTGCTGTGGTGAAAGGAGAGAAAGCACCTCTACTACTCACCTCTTTTGTTTATTTACCTTCAGAATTGCACCCTGCTCTTCTTGGACCATGTTCCAATGTGTTTTGTTATGTTTCCTTTCAAACAGAATATCTATGCGTGTGGTCTCTGGCCGTGTTTGGCTAACACATGCACGCATTCATGCACGCACACTCCCATTCAACTTTCCCCCTGTGCCAGAGGTCCCCTTTGCCCTTCCCCCCACCTCTAACTAAACATCGCAGGACAGCAAAAGGGAACTTCAAAGTGGCCGGAGGGGGTACTCCTTTTTTCCTGGCACTTGTCATCATCTAAGGGACTGGCTGCTCCCCTTATTACTCTAATTGCTTCCAACTGCTCCAGGAGGCTTTGATGAAGGGCACTATGGAGCATGCTGGAAGCACCTGTTGTTGCACAGACGAGCACAGGTGGGCCTTATTGGTGGTGGCATGGAGGAGTGCGGACAGCGCCGCTGATTTCCAGTTAAAATCACACCACTCAAATGCATACAGAAAGAGACTCTTAATGTAATCTCTCTAGTTGAGTGATTATTAAATTGCAGTTATACAGAAAAAAATAAACACAATTGAAGTTGTGGGATTTAAGCAGGAACACGCAGGTAACACTCTGGCTCCATCTTGTGGCTTCACTATGCTAGAAGTCCAGCAGCTGCATTGGATGAGAGATAAAAGTAAAAAGTATTGGAAATGAAAGTTTCTAAAAACAGACCTGTCCAATTTGAGCTTTCTGGTCATCATTTTACATTACCAACAAACTACTGGCAGTTTGAGCCCGTCCATGGGATCATCAGAAAATGAATTTAAAATAGCTTATTTATTTAAATATACACTTGTAGTCACTGAATCTCTTGTCCTGATTGTCTGGAATTGAGCCACATTCACCAAAAACGAGAGTTACATCTTACATTGCCGAATTTATACAGTGTTTAAAACAATGAATCAAGCAAATTTTATCATCTTATAAGGAATACTAACTAAAATACAAAAAGAAGAAAAAGTTTGACAATCAATACTGGGTCAATGGTCACATGGGGGCCCTGTACTTTTACTTATGGTTATCTAATACATGCAGCAGGTGAGATAATGTCTAAAAGTGTGAACTAAAATGTCAAATGTGCACAGATAATCAACCATTATAGTCTAAGGCATCTACCCTGAGTACAAATTACAGAAATGATTCAAAATTCAGGAGACAAACATGAACAACACTATTTCCTGACATGCCATGCTGATCTAGGGGACTTAACTTCATTTAGCAGAGTTGGGGGTGGCTGAGGTGTGACTTTGGGATTTTTTTTTCACATTATGACACTCCCTGGAGCTACAAACATTTTTCTTAAGCCTCCTTAATTCACATGAGGAAAATGCATGACCTTCCTCCAATATAAATAACCATATTTCACAGTTTGTAGCTATGATAAATGATGATTTTATTTATTGTTTAGTGTGTCTTTTAAACCTACTTGTGGATTTGGGGGTTCTTAAGGTATTCCAAGTAAATTTCAAAAATAATAATAATATTTGAAGTTGAATGTCCCATTGCTTAAAAAAATATTTGAAGCTCCTCCCCATCCCTCCTTTCAAACAGTCCCTAAGCAACACATATAGATTACATGGGACACTTAAGCAGCCTTTGCATTGCATGATTATAATTTATGGCTCTTTAATAACTTATAACCCCCCCGATTGTTTAGCTACGTACCAGCTGAGGTAGAATCTTTTCAAAGTGCTCGATGTCTACTTGGTCGCAGTCTTCAGACTCGGCTTGTTTCTGTGATCTCACAGCAGCCTCTGGAAATGAGACAACACATTATATTAAAAGTTAAAGTTATTAAAAGTATATTAAAAGTTTCATCATTAAGCAATCTGTATACAGCTGTACCCAACAGAAATCCTTACCTTGGACAAATACTTTCAGCATCTCCACCATGAGCAGCACAGCATCACCACTTACTGTAAGGAAGAGTGGGATCTATTTGAACTGTAGAATTACAAAAAAAACTTTTTTATGGAAATGTCACAATAACAAGACAATGTTTACACAACTCACATCTGGTTTTGTCCTCCTTGAAGAAACTTGACAGGAGTTTGCTTACTGTTTCCTGCAAATGAGGAGCATACAGAACATTGTAAAGTCCACTGTGTGTGACAGACTCAGGTTTTTTGGTTATTTTTTTAGTTTTCAAATGAGTTTGCAAATGAAAGGTGAACTAAATAAATTTGAATATTTAGTGAAGACATCAACACAAAACATATCTAAAATGACTTGCATCCTTATCTACATTGACACAAGCCCTCACTTGGTTTTCCACATAAAACATCACTGCTTTTATTTAGTAGCCTAACTTGCTCGTGCGTCCTCCTACGTGGCTTCCATACGAAACTCCTATTAAAAAGCGACAATTTAACGAGTTCAAACACAAATAACCAGTGTTATCGCGGAATAGTGGCTATGGAGCACTTTTTCTAAATCACCATAAACTCCTCTTCCATTCGGCATGCGTATATTGCTAATTTACTGAATATTTATCTTTACGAGGCGTAAAGTTTAACCGTCTGACAGACCAACAAGCAACAGTTTATGTACACTGTGAACACAGTCGGCGTTAACGATTAACGGGAGAATATAAATGCAATTCAGCGACAAAGAAGATGCAACATTCCGATTTTATTTAATCCCGGGGGGAAGCGAGTTAGTGTAGATAAACACAATAAAAGCATTAATATTCTTTTACCTTTTTGAACCCAATTTCTGCGTCCTCCGCCATGTTTCTGACGCTGTGAGAGAAACTTGGCGCGCTCTACATAGGGATTGGTCACTGAGCTCTGACGTCATTTGCTCCGCCCTTCGCTTATTTTAATTATTTCTCTCTCTCTTTCTCTTTCTCTTTTTAAATTAAAGTAGTAATCTAGGTTTTGTGAATTACATAATTCAACACAATTACAAACAGTTACCTTTACTGGAATTAATTATCTTATATCTTATTCTCAAAACATTGCATTTGCGAATACCTAATTTATATATTATATTTTAATTTTGTCCATAGGCCTGGGCCAATGTTGTTATGGTTCTCACATATTTCAAATAAAGAAGACACAAGAGAAAAGAAAGACAACTTGAAGCTTTATAATCCATTAATTTATTTACACAACTTTAGAGCAATAATGTGGCAAGGATATTATGGTTAATTTTTTACTGTGTTATCAGTATATCAAATGTGTAATCTAACATTTTCATGTCCTTGAAAATTAGTGACACAGATAATAGAATACAACTTAATATCACATCTTGAGTAGACAATTGCCATCAGACAACAATTATTATACATTCACACAGAGCTTACATTTATAATTTAAAGAAAAAGTTAGACAGTATTTGTTAATTTGCCATTCTCTTCAGCATCTAACCACTGAGCATCTTCCAGTATGTAGCCCAAACCGAGTGAACGCCGAGGTGGTGGCCTAGCAATGGCTGCTGCGACCTCCTCATCTGAATCCTCATCCATCTGAGAGACAGATTTTTATATACAGTTTTAAAATCAAATAATACCAATCAACTTTTTTTCTTTTTAAAATTTTCTTTGTGTGTTTGTCTGTTGTTAGAATAGGCATAAAACCAGGTCTCCTGCAACAGAGGAAGAGAAACAACTCACCTTTGGACTAACAACTCGTTTTACATCCACACTGCCTCCGATGTCGTGAGGACCAGCCCATTCTGCTCTGTCTGCTTCATCCTCTGTAGAAAACCTCACATAAGCCAGAGCCTTTCTGTCTCCTGAGACAGGGCTCTTCTTGATCTTGGATCCCAGTCAACAGATAAAAAGAATTTGAGGAAGAAGTGAAAAAATTGTATTAGATCTTCATAATTTATGTAAAAATATATTTTAAAAGACACTAGTGAATTTGTTTTTTCAGTATTTACCTTACATGCTGTGACGGTACCCCATTCTCTAAAGTAAGCTCGTACATATCCTTCATTTACATAGGGGTTCAGCTCTCTTACAACCAGCCCGTGGTCCTGTTACATGATACATAATCATGAGCTTCATGGCATATTGCATGTCAAAAAGAGAAATCAAAGCTATATTGCACAAATTGTTTACCAGTTCATAAATTTCTGCAAAAGCAGCCATGTGTTTCTTTGGGAGACTGATGTATGCTCTCCGTTTAGTCTTCACTTCTGCGTTCTCTAAATCTGCAGGGAAGGCGAGAAAATTATGAGAATGTTCTAACAATGATTTGCAAAAACAAAAAAAGTCAAACATAGGATTTATATATGAAAGTTGTTTAAAATTAGAAATATGATCATTTACAATCTGATTTACTCAGCAGATTAAATTAAGAAAGCTTTTACTTACTTGAAGCCATTGATGAGATGTTCAACAGCCTGCTTGTCCAAGTAGACCAACCCAGAATACAGAGAAACCTGCAGTGAAGTGTGTTCACTTAGTGTCCTTTTAAGTTGCATTTTTGTTGTGACGTTTTACTGTGACGAGACCGAGTGGCGAGTCAGAGAGTGACCCAACTTGTTCAGCAGCCAGGTGGAAAAAAGGTGAAATGTCTAATTATGTTATTAGGGAACTGTTGACATTATTGAGGATTTGTTAAAAGATCTGAAGATTTTGACATTTGACATGACATGGTATGTGGCAAGTAACTAGGTTTGTATAATACTTATATATAATATATAAGTTTTGGGTTGTATTACAGCAAATAAAACATTGCAGTAACAAACAATTGCTCACAAGTTTGAATCATTGCATTTTCTCCCTTTTTTTTAAATCTTATATGGACTTCTTAGGATTATGATAAAACATAGTATACTGTATAAAAAGCAATATACCAGATTGCATAATATGCAACATTCCCAACTACCCTATTCTTACTGTTTTTTTTTAACGCCAGATAAATAGTTTGTCAGCAATAATAGCATTTATCATGTTAATGTATCAATGTGTGGATTTTTTCTTCTCAGCATGCATGTTATGTAACATTAGGTTGAGCAGGGTTTTAGAAATCTGACCTGTTGTGATGCTTGAAGATTTATCTGGAAAGTGTGCTCGAGGGAAACCTGCAAAAAGCAGGTTTAATTCAGGTCAGGTTCATAGCGGTATGTAGTATGTGGGTATGTTCCCATTCTGTTAAAGTTAACTTACAATGTGTAGGATAAATTATTGAAATAATAGCATTGATATGAATTGTATGCAGGTGAATGACATGGAGAAACACGTAGCGTTCTGGGCAATTTTCAAATAAGGGCAGTGCTGCTATTTGTCAAATTTGCCAAAAAAACACATCAAAAGGGGTGTTAAGACTTATTTATTGGTGTACAACATATTCAAAATCAGTATTCATAAATCTTTACAGAACCTGAATAAATAACTACCCACAAAAATATATATAAATTCTGACATACAATATGAGCACCAGGCTATGTTTAGATAAATATTCACAGCTCTTATATAGTGCAAACAGCAAGTACATTTAGAACTCAAACATTACAGAATATGTTTGAAAATAACACTTAACACTGTTCCTGGTCCTGTTTGATTTTTGTTCTCACTGGCTAAGGTTACATGCACAGTAATATTCCAATATTATCATAATATGAAATTTTTCTGTATTTAGTGCGGGCCATGTAAACATCATTTTCTGCTATATATTCTGAATAAGGCCTTATACGCAATATGCAATCAGAGTATACATGGCTGCATTTAAGCGGGAATTTCTTGCATATTCTCCTTTCATCAGGCATGTAAACAGCTATTGTCTATTTGGAAACAAGGACAATAACTGGAATATTTTGTGCATGTAATAGTAGTCATTATAAGTTGTGGGTGTCATTCCTGATTTCCCAGTGAAGTTGAAAAACATCAAAGTGAAGTTGGTTGTCGCTGATGAAATTACGTCTTTTCATTGATATGTTGTTCAGCCACAGTCTGGGGGGGAAAAGGGGGAAACCTTTTATATGGTAGACAGTGTTCACACAAATGCTTTTTTAGATTTTAAGTGGTCATTAAAACAGTCAGCAGACAAGATATTACAACCACAGAGAGGATATACAGTATTGAGACTGTACCCACCTTATCTAAGGGGAAACTTGACTACTCCGTTCATAAATTGCTTGTAAATTGGTGATGAGGAACTTTTTATCTTTACCCTCCTGTATACAACAGAAAAAATGCACAAGGGTCAATGTCAGCATATTGCATGTGTCACTGATTTTTAGACATGTTACTAGCACAGCTCTATGAATGGCAAGTATCTAGGCAACTATTTGATGGATTTCCATGAAATCTGATACAGACATTCATGGTACCCAGATGCTGAATCCTGGCTGAGGTGCTTTGATGTTGGCATTTTTGTTCTTTCATGACATGTTTTGGCATCTATTGGACGAATTGCTGTTAAATACGGCAGGGATATCCATCGTGCCCGAAGAGTGAGTACTACTGACTTTCATGATCCCCTGATTTTTCAGGAGGTCAAAATTATTCAACCCTCTAGTGCTGTCATGTCAAAATTTAAATGTGTCCAATTCTATGTTTTATCACAAAATACCTGCAGAACCAAATACATGCCCATCGTCCTCAGCTGTAAATTGTGTTTAGCACTAAAAAGCAAATACTAACATGCTGATGAACATTTTAAACATTACATCTGGTAAACATCAGGATGTCAGCATTGTCACTGTGAGCATTCTGATGTTAGCATTTAGCTCACAGTGGCGTATTGATTCTTAGTCTTGTTTGGAAAAATGTTTAATTATGCGTACATTTTCAATTTGTTTTTCTAACCGGCTGATGATTCTCCTTTGGCCATCAATAACTTGAGCGTGAATATATATCACCATTCTGGAAAAGAAAAAAAAAAAAGAAAAAAGAAAGAATAAGAGGTAAATTCAAATTTAAAGATCAGTATCCAGGCAACAGGTACAAAATGTTTCAACAGGCAAACAGCATGACCACCATAAGACAGCAGAAATTAGGGATACAGTAATCTTACAGTGCAGCTTAATGTCAAGTTCTTCCCTAGCAGAAATTTGCGCTAGCAGCACAAAAAGAAAAAGATAAACTGATGGCAAATATAAAATGATAACATTGTGATGTCTTTACTCACAGGAAGACTCCACTGGTGAGGAATAAGAACAGCGGATTCTCCGTCAGAGAGTTGTATGCCCAGCTGAGCCAAAGCAGGATCGGTTGGGTGTTCTCCTGCTTCTGCGCCCAAAACTGCCCTGACGGAAACATTGTGGTGAGATTCCTGAAAGGGCCGCAACCTGTCGAGGGTTTAATCCTGTGGACATCAGACAGATTTGAAGATACATTGCAGTTTGTATTTGGACAATAACGCCTTTTATAAAACCAACAATGTGTCATGCAATACTTTTCCCATTTACTTCTGTATAAGATATTAGGGCTGCAGCTATTTTCATTGTAAATTAATCTGTCGATTATTTCCCCATGTAACCAACTACTTGATTGGTCCACAAAAAGCCAGAAAGTGGCGAAAAATGCTGATTGGCATTTCCCAAAGCTCAAGATGATGTCACCATTTGTCTCGTTTCACCAAAAACCCCAAAGATTTTCAGATTACAGTCATAGAGGAATAAAGAAACCAGGAAAGATATCACATTTAAGAAGCAGGAATTAGACTTCTTTTGTTTTGTAAAAAAAATTACCCAAACCAATTAATAGATTATTAAATCAGTTGGGTTAATAGTTTAACAGCTGACAATTGATTAATTAATCGATAAATGATTTAATGATTTCCTGTTGTTACATGATAAGTTTTGTTTTTGTTTTTTTCCTTTTGTAGCAGTATGCTTCTGTATTGTTGGTTTTAGTCTTTTCATGAAATTCTTGACAATGAGAAACACACAGAAGATATCCATAGCCTTATACTTTAAGGTTATGATTCATATTTGGCAAAACATGTAGGAGTCAAATGTAAACAGCTGAAAAGTGACTCCTTAACCTCAGTCATTGTTGCATTTTAACAAACAAGTAAAGTGTAGTAAATATATTTGAAGCTCAATGACAGACTTGCATTGTGTTCTTAGAATGTTTCTAGAAAGCCGTGTGTGACCTCGGTTGTGAAATTCTTGCGTGCCTTTCAGTGGGGAAACTACTTGCGTGCAACATAGTAATTAAGAGGTGGGCATTGTTTGTTGAACTCACGTCCAAATTGTGTAAGTGACAGACACGGCAGCACCGAGAAATGATGGGAAGCACAAAAGAGAGATGAAGAGTGTCGTCATCTGACTGGCTCTCCAGGGCTTTTTGGACGCCTGACAGTTGAGCATTAGACTACTCTGCAGAAGAAACCAAAAGAAGAATGTGAAGTTTGTCATGAAAATTTGAGTAAACACATGGTATGACACCTTGTGTACCAACCTTTTTCATGTAAAATAGCACAAACAGTTTTAAGATCTGGACTGCAGGGAGCAGTGGAGCAAACAGCACTCCGAGCCTGGGAAGAACTGAAGACCATTAATGTTTCATTCACTTTTTTTTGGTTTAATAAGTAATGGGTGTCAAGAATGATGTAATGTTATATCATTACCAAGTAAGGGTTTGTCCGTATATGAGCTCCAACACATTACGAGCGATGTCAAACACTGGCATCCTGTTCTTTTTCAGCACTTGTTTGGAAAAGAGCCTATGAGGGAAGATGCTTAATTTGTGCTTTTATAAAAGGCAAAAAACTGAATAAAATTGCGTGACTAGTGGTTAAAGAGCTCCAACTTGCCTCCAAAGGAACTCTCCCAAAAAAGTGTAAAGCACTGTGAAGACAAAGTCCATGAGAAGCAAGCGATACAGCTCTTGGCCCACAAAGCTCTCCCAACACTGAGGACAATGGAAACATTCATGTCAAGTTCACATCACTGGGGTTAAACATGTCACAAGCAAACATGTAAACAGGTTGTCTGAATATTTCAGGAATGAAGAAAATTACATAATTCACTGTTACTCCACAACTATAATTATGAGAATGTGCAAATATGTGGATGCTTGTAACCTGTAGACCATGATCTTCTGGCTCCACCGCAATTCTTCCAAGCCAGCGATAACAAAGCACTCCAACAATGCTGACCTTCAATAATAGGTTCCTGAGGTGAACAAAGAGATTTTCTAGTTATTAAAAGAACTAAAAAGTATTATTTTCACGAAAAAAAGGGGGAAATTGGGATTATCTAGAACTGCCAAACAATGCCATACAGACTCACAAGGTAAAGTCTCCCCTTCACTCAAAAAAGTATTGGATGATGGTTTACTTGAATGGATGTTTGACGCTGCAAGGTTGTTTTGGTCACACCTATTCTGGGAGCTGGGCGTGCTTCAATATGCAAATTACAAGTGGTGGATGAAGTGCTAAGATATTCTTAGGTAAAGATAGCAATACCACAGTGTAGAAAATACATTCAAAATTTAACGTAAATCTCCAGTGTGTAGAAATGGAATACAATTCAACATGTATGATTTCTTTAGTGTATAATCACCTGAAAATTAGAATTGCTGTGTTTTCGTTTCCTCAGAATGAGCTGTACATCTAAGGAGCAGGTCCTCATTTATGGGGATCACCATGTTACACCGCTATGTTTCCACAGTAGCCCAGATTGGACAAACCTAACACTGATTCGTGTTTTTTAACGTCGCCATCATAACCCCTCTATGACGACACCATTAGAAAATAATGATATTTTTAAGGTGAAACTGTTTTATTCAGTGTTTTTAGTGGTTTAAATCACCACGTCTGTTTGTTTTGGAGAGGAGGAGACCTCGGCTGATAATTCAGCTCAGCATAAAATACCTCCTTAACGTCTGGATCAGAAATAAGATGAGCACACATTAAGTTATCAGAGAGAAAAGGCGATAGATGCACAGCCCGACTGTGAGGTGCCAAACAGTGCAGGAGAAGCACTGATTTGTAACGTGAGACTTCTCTATACAGTGTTTTTACCATTTTAAGTCACCTGGTCCATTTGTTTTGGAGAGTTTTGTTTCTGCTGATAATTAGGCTCTTGTTGAAAACCTCCTGAATGATGAACACTGAAGGAATCCTCAATGACAGGGTGTCAAGCTGGTTGCAATCTGCAATCCTTAGATGCCACTAAATCCCTGCTAAATCCTCTTAAATCTTAAACACTGACCCTTTAAGTAAAAGTCTAAAAGTATTTACATCAAAATATAATAAGAGTGCCAACAGTGAAGTTCTTATTATACATCAGCACATATAGTAAAACATAGTTTTTATTATAATGTAGTGGTTCTTTTATTGTTACATTTATCAGTAAATAATGTAGTTGAATCCTAAATTATTACCTCCCAATGATTTAATAAGTTAAATGTTGCTTTGTGTGCTTATATGTGATTATCTATGTTTAAAGATGAACGATCAGTCATGTGGCTGACTGTGCCACAGTTCTTTTTCTCACCTGAAGATGGAGACATAAACACGAACACTGGGGGCGTCAGAGTTCTCTATCCAGGCAAACAGGTTGAAGAGGCCGGGGAGCAACAGGTTAATGCCCGACACCACTGCAGACAAGAGCAGCAGCTCACTGTCTTTGGAAGGACTCTGCTTAATGACAGCCTGTGAACGAAAATGGACAAATGTCAGCGACAGCTGCAGATCAACACCTTATGACCAGGAGGAAAAAACATGGCAAGACACTAAAGCTGAATTGACGTTTTTTTTACAGCAGTGTGTTGAGCCCTGAATGGGTTGCAATAATTCCTGGAATGCAACACCATGAATGATATTTGTTTCTCATTTCCTTCTCCAAAAGCAAAAAACAGATTGTACAAAGTGAAGCAGGGACTGGTAATCAAGAAATTTTTGACTAACTGATCTGATATAAAAAAGGAAGAAGCCTATCTTGGTCTCACCATCACTGGCAATATAGCATGAGACGTGTGTTTTATATCTCTTGTAGTTTGTGGCCAAAGATCAACTTGCAAACTTCTTTTGTAAAACAAGAAATTACAAGAAACATGCATTTCTGTGCCAGTGAACCACAAGTTCACTAGTTTTCTCAGTATTTTTACCAGGTTAATAAAGTTGGGGTGTAAGGTAGGGTTGCAGAAACATTTGGAAAACACTGTTGAACACACATCCTTTGATATCTTGTACAGCATCATTTAAGATAATTCTCAAACACTGCAGGTTTGTCAGATAATAATAGAGAATGACTGAATAAACTTCTAACAGGAAGGAAAAAGGAGAAGTAAATAAACTGCAGGAGGACGGTGCTTCTTTATCTGAGCTATTTTTGTTATTGTCTTGAGAAAATGTTTTACAGGCCATATAGGCGCTCAAATGTGCATGAATCCATCAGGTCTGGGTGCACAGCAGTTGTTTCCTCTAACCTCTGACAGGTAGTGGACTGCCATGGCACCCAGGAAGATGCTGGCCAAACATGCAGCCCAGACCACCAGGTGCACCATGAGGCGGCAGAGTCGCTGCATGCAGCTCTTTTCATCCTCTCCGGTGATCAGCTCAGAGAGCAGCTCCTGTTGGGAAAGCAGTGGTTTGTAAGGTCGAGCCAGCACTGTTTGAATGATCCTCAAAACGAATTAAAACTATGATAAGCACTACTGTCAATTACATTTAGAACAGGGTTTTCAAAAATTGTTCTCTTGGTGTTGAGGAACCTGCAGTCAAGCAGTCACATTCGGATTTAGAAAAACATCATTAAAAGCTTCCTTTGTGTAAACCAGTTATGAAAAAAATAGATTTTTTAACTTTTAAAATTCTATCGAGGATCATCAAATATTATTCTCTGCCTCAAATGCTTTCAAAGACATCTGTGTGGCCATTTCATGATGAGGGTGGCTTCCAGAAAAGCATGGAATTTGAATTAGTAATTTCCAGGTCTGGAAAAGTATGGCAACATATTTGTCTTTTCATACTATTCCACCTATTCTGTGTTATGAAATATAAAATTCAGAATTTTTTATAGATAAATTGATCATACAAGCAGAGTGTTTTTCGTGGCATTTTAAGCAGGCAGCAAAACTCTACCCCTGCATGAGAAAGGCTGGACCACAGCAAGTTTGATATTATCGAAAGCAAGGCAAGAAGAATGGCGTGCAACTGTGTGCGCACTCCTACGCAGAGCTGCCTCCATGCCATCAAAGCCTACATAACAGCTCTGCCCATAGTGCCGTTAACTGAACTGAACCTGAACATCTGCAACCAAATTAGTTTCTGAGAAAATGCAGCTGTATCTGTATGTCTACTTTTCTGCGTTAGAAAACCTTTAAGATGTTGTTTTCATGAACAGTGAGTAAACTAAGCTGCACAGACGCTGTGAGAATTTAATTACTTCATAATTTTTTAAAAACTAATTTTCGGTTCTTATTTATCAAAGGCTAATAATATGGTAGACATAAACATATAATATAATTTATTCAATATTTAGTCAAAGGAAAATAATGTGAGAAGGAAACTCTGCTAGGTTTACTTCCTCTTTGGGCAGAGGTGTTTTACAGAAACGTCTGCCAGCTCTCTGTGTAGGTGCGTGGACTGAATGGCAGGCTATTTGTCGACAGATGTTAAAAAGTATCTAAAAAATAAGTCGAAAAATCGAATAAGTCTGGAAATTTGAGCCTGAAAAAGAAAGCAGAAAAAGAAACCGTGCAAGTTTTACATTTAAAATGTAACAACATCTCAGCTCCATATATCAGTTTGTATTCACATAAAAAAAATGAATTTTGCTCTTTAGTAAGTCTAATTGACTCTTGTTGCGTACTTTGAGCTGAGTGCTGATTTTCTCAGACTGCAGTCTGACAGATGTCTTCTTGCTGACTTTAAAGTCCCAGGAGCAGAAAACTTTCACAGCAAGATTCCCATTAGACTTGAGGACTTGAAAACTTCTCCCGAAGGACTTGGACATGCTGTAGGAGAAGGATATAGCTGTAAAATACACACAGCAAACTGTGGAAAATAAGATTAATGCCCAAGAAGCTCACTTATTGACCAACCTGTACACAAGGATGATGCAGATGATGAAGAAGCTGATGGCGATGGTAAGGAAATAGGCTGCAGGTATGTTGTATGCATGCATGATCTGGGGCCTGTCTGTGTCACAGACTGGCAATTCAGGTGTGTCAGTGGAGTCAGCAGCTCGACAACTTTTGAGGATGGAGTTGGTGTAGTAGCCGTAAAACATAACACTCTGAGAGAAGAAACCCTGCCGGAGACAACAGAGATTTGATTCAGGAGAGTGCTGCAGAAATAATAATGGGCAGACGAATTACTAAATTAAAAGAAAACCAACTTTAAGTGTCCATAAGTCTCCCATAGATGTTTAATTGGGTTAATATCTGGTGATGTAGCAGGCCATGGAATATGATTCATATAATTTTCATATTTATCAAACCATTTATTGACTCCTTGTGCCCTATGGATAGGGGCATTTTTATTCTGGAAGAACCAACTCCCTCTGTTTTTTTTGTTTTTTTTTTAAATCCCTGCATTCAGTAATTAGTACATAAATGCAGACAATATGAACATACTAACAAAAAAAGCAACAATAGATGTAAGGATGTTACTGATTTACAAAACATAAAAGGAAACTCAAGTAATGGGACAGAGTGTGTGTGTGTGTGTGTGTGTGTGTGTGTGTGTGTGTGTGTGTGTGTGTGTGTGTGTGTGTGTGTGTGTGAAGAGGAGAAGAAAAGCATTTGGAGAAAAAAAATGTTGAAAAGAAAAAAATCCCTTCACTACAGGGGTCAAGTTCTCACACCTGCACGTCTCTCTGGGTGTATTCACACATAAAATTGACAAGAGTGTGGTGACTCATTTGATATCACCTTTTTTTTTACATGTTAGTAGACTAGTGTCCATGGTTTTTGTACCACAAAACTAAAATGTTCATTCATCTTTGTAACGAGGAGTATATGCACTGGATCATACTATCACACCTCTCTCTATGTAATTGTCAACAGACAATTTTTGCTGACTCTGATCACGTCCAGCACTGACACTCTGAGGAAGCGATGCTCTGCATCTGCACTAATGCAAAGTTACAGTCATTAAATGTGTCAACCACAATTTCCAGCCCTATTTACTGCTGTCTTCCCCATAGGTCTAAAAGCAGATGTCACTTCAGTCACTAAAAATTTTGAGCAGACTTTGTGACTGAAGCTCCTGCCATCCGTTTTCCAACAATGAATGCTCCTTCAAAGTCAATCTGATATTTTTGTCTTGCTATCTTAATACATATTCAGAATCAACTGGTTCAGCTCAGCATTTTTTTCTACATACTTTATACAGGCTTTCACCTGCAAATATCACACAAAAGAACTTGTAACAACCAGGAACATAATTGAAATGACTACAAAAAGCTGCAAATAAACTGTAAAGAGACACAAAATAACTACAAAAAGGGGCATAACAACAACAAAGAGACACAAAATGACCACAAAGGACACAAAAGTACCTCAAATGGACACAAAACTACTATAAATATGCCATTTTTACCAACACGGAACAGGTTCTGTTCCAGCTCCTACACACAAATTTTAAACTGTTCAGAACATTTTGATAAAAAAATAACTCAGTTCAAACGCTGAAAAGTTGGTTCTTAGCAGGAAATTTTTAAAAATAGCAGGTTTTCTCTTAATCTGAAGTGCAAACCATGATGACATCAGTGGGCATGTGGTATTCTACAGGTTGGAAAGACAGGATGGAGAAGATAACGGTGGAGATATTGAGTAAGAACTGATGGCAAAACGGTGTAGTGATCTCACAGATGGTCTATGTTTGTTTTTTGCTAAAACTAGTATCAGTAATAACAAAAATGTGTAGATAATCAATGCAATCTGCCGTCTTGCTAGTACTGTTTACTTCTGCTGTACATTGTGCAATGCTCTCCATTGATAACACAACCTTAAATACAATGGTTTCGCGAAAAAAAACTGCTGGTTACGAGAGCTGGGCCGCTAGATAGCACCAAGGTGAATCTTGAACGGAACCAGTTCAAGAACCAGAGCTAATTTGGTGGAAAAAGGATAAAAGAAACACAAAACCACCAGAAAGTCCCTGTGTCTTGAACCTGTGAAGGAGGTGGAAGGGCATTTATTACATCTGTGCCAGTTGTCTCAAAATGCGTCCATACACAGAACATGACTGTGAACATGTGGAGTAGCATCTGCATTCTTTACTTTTATACAGTTTTGTCCTTTAATTTGTCGCCGTCTGTTTTTGTGATATATCTTACCGTGCCTGTGAGAAGCTCAAGGGCAGTGAAATTGTCCAGATGAGAGTCATGAGGAGGAGGAGGAGGATTGACAGCTTGAGGGAAGACCAGGAACAGGCCGTTAATGACAAAGAGGAGGAGGTTGAAGAGCAGGAGTGTGCGGAGAAACAGGAAGTAGGAAAGCACCCCGGTTCCGAAACGTCCACTCAGTCTCTTCATGGGTGAATGCCACAACTGGAGGGAAGCGAGGACGGGGAGGCAGCTGAACAGACAGTGACGCCAAGTCTGAGGGAAGAAAAATAAAACTGAGACACACAAACAAAAAATGTTTTCTTCTTTTGTAGCCCATCATTTATACTCACCTTCGAAATGTACACTTTTAGACGGCTGTAGCATGGAATATTTCTGCTGATGAGTGAACTCTCAACTGAGTCACTGAAAGCAAGTCGCCTGATAAAAGATAAGTTATTTGTTAGTGTCAGTGTCTTTATTGTGCAGACCACTGAATGTTGTAAATGCGTACCTGACTTCCATCTTATCTGCCAGGCTGAGTGGCGTGGCTTTAAGCTTTCGCATACCCTCGTTCACGGAGAGGCCTCGGATGTTGGAAACCAACTGTTCCTTCTTGTTTTCTGCAAACCAAAAATTAGAAAAAAACAAATTACTGACACATTTCAGAGACAAGTTGCTGCGGCCAAAACTGGACAGCAAAAAGCTTCATTTTATCAGCAGCAATAGTTAATGGCTTAGCATTTTCTATTCACCTTCAGGGCTGATTTCTTCTGTATCTGCCTGGACAAAGTCATCCTGGATCGGTCTGGAGGGGTGGGAAGAATCGTGTGTGGAGGTCTGGTATCTGTGTCGCTGAGACGAGCCTCGCGGAGGAATTACTCCGGCACTATTCATACCTGTGTGAACAATGAACAGTCAACCTAAAAGGGAAAGCTCCAATATTTTTTTAAAGTGGGGTTGTTTGAGGTACCTATCCATAGCTTTTGCTAAAATGTACTACTGTTTATGGGATCACCCAAAAAAATTCATATCAGTTCAAATGTATGCTATATTGAGAATATTTTGCTCTCCTGAAAGCCACCAGACTCCATTGACAAAAACAACAATTTTAACTTGCCTTGAAAAATACCCTCAATATAGCATACACCTGAACACACTTGAACCGCCATCTACAGTAGTCTAGGTAATACACCGACAATGGATAATTACCTCATACAACCCCACTTCAATAAATCTGAACTATCCCTTTAATAGTTCATATGTGGTTGCTATGTCACCAAACTACATAGAGGAAGGCTTCATCTCACCAGTAGTGCGACTAGGCATCGAGGAGAGGACCTTTAAAGTAGCAGCTGACCAGTGATGCCTCTGCAGAGAGTTCACCGGCTTCCTCTGGAGTGTCTCATCCCTCATGTGGCCGCTTGCAGTAAACTCTACATTCGTATCTGTGCATACCCTAAAAACATCCATTTGTAGGGTTTCGGGACAACTCTGGGTACTGGCTGCTGGTTCTCTAATCAGCTGGAAGGAGACCTGACGACTTGGCTCACTCTCTCCGAGGTTCCTGGGTAACCATCAGAGGAAATGATAACCCAAAGTCCCAAAGGCTTTGGCCTAAATACCCTCATTACATCAACATGTATTAAGACACATTGCATCTTAAATATTGGTTTTTCCATAGTGAATGACTAGATATGCGTTAATGGTAGAACACCTTTGCTACCGCATCCTTGAATGTCTCCAAAAGTGTTTCATTTCCAAATACAAAAGAACTGGAGGCCTCAAAAATAACTACAATGTAAATCTGACAAATTGGTCTTACTTAAAGTGATCTTGGAAAATGATTGCCTTGAAAAAGGAAAGTAAATATGACTAAAAATATGAACCTATCATTTCTTGTTATGTTTACTTGAAATTTAGCTGTATTTACTTTATTTTGTTAAAATTTTCCAAGTTTTAAGAACTTTAGTAAACCCAGTTAGTCTGACTTAATTTGGTCATGACAAAGACAATTTTGCCATGTTTGGTGTTAGGAGATCTGTGAGCTCTTTTTTCTTAACATTATTAAGGAATATACATATCTGACTGAATACTTTACAACCAGCAAATATATACAACACAGTAAACTTGGTTTACTAAAGTCAGTAAAACTTAGAATGAGATTTAATTTTTTTTTAATTTTTCATTTCATTATAAAGTTGCAACAACTTCACAAAATTAAGTAAATAAAACAAAATTTTTAAATAAACGTAGCATTTAGATATAATGTTAACATAAATTAGGACTAATAGTTATATTTAGTTACATTTTTCAAGGCATTGAATTTTCTAGATTTTTTAAAAAGTAAAATCAGCTTGTCGTATTTTACAGTGTATGCACATGAAAAGATGCTTCATACTAAAATTATAAAAAAAAAAAAAAAAATTAAAAAAAATGTAAAAATAATAAAGCTATCAAAGGCCTTAAAATGTTATCTCCAAACACTTTGAGAATATAGTCAATAATAACACAATTTGATGAATGACAGGCCATCACCAATGTTGATTTGGCGCTGAGGAAATGACAGTCAGATAAAACTATACAACAAAAAGCCAATCAACTCTCAAATTAAGTCTTTCACATGACTTACTCAAAGTCAGAATCAGAATCCGATTGATAAACGTTGTCACTGTGCGCCATGATGATCTCTCCACTGCAAACACAGCTCACTGTGGCTCAGTTGTCGTCTGTCACACAGTTGAGTACACAGCGGCGGGTTATCTCTAACACTGTAGCAATCTATTCTTGACTAATTGTAAAAACACATCTCACAGACTTCCTCTGTCTCACACTCTATCTCTCTCTCTTGCAGCTGTGCCTAATTTGCATTTGGTGTAAAGTTCACTGCCTGCATTTGTTGAAGTGCAATCACTAAAGTATCTCTGGCATGCCCTGTATAGGAGCTTGAATAATAAATAATGCATAAACAAATATCGTACATTTAATACTTAGTGGAAAAGTTTCACTGCAGATTGTGTCAGTGTGTTAGTAAGTGTTATGAAGCTGTGTACTTTTACAATTCTGAATCTCTGCTGCCGTTTATTGGTCACAATGAGGAACTGCAATAGCACATTGAATTTGTCAACCCAAGAGAGCCTTTTTTATGATCGTTTGAAAAAAAAAGACGGATTTTGGGGGGAAAAAACAAAACAAAGTAGCTATATTTTACTTTCAAGAGCAGAACTGAGCAAAATGCCTCCATGTGCAATTATTTAGGAGTTTAAAAAAAGTTGAAGTAGCCATAGAAAGCATGTGCTTATCATAGTAAGAGACTACAACTCTGCATGCTTCAATGGAAACAAAACATACACTTGTAGGGATTTATATGGTGATTAGTTTTACTATTTAGAGCTATTATTGAGTCTGTGAATATGAAAACTATTAAAACGTAAAATAGCCATGTGATGTGTGAATGTTTCATTCTACATAACCTCATGTTGTCCTGTTAGTGGCTTCATTAGCAGGCACTGTTCCTCTTTAGGTTATTCAGTCCATGTATATGCTGAACAAAAATTTAAACAGCTCTTGTTTTTGCTCCCATTTTCCAAACACTTGATTAAAAAAAACTATCACTTTTATTATTTGCTCAAAAGATGTATTTCTCTCTTGGTCACAAATTTGCTCAAATCTGTGTTAGTGAGCGCTTCTTCATTTTCCAGGATAAACCATCCAGTTGACAGATGTGACCTATCAAGACACTGATTAAACAGCCTCATTACAACACAGGTGTGCTTTTGGATGGTCAAAGTTAAAGGGCACTCTAAAATCCCCCCCCCCACATTTTTTTTCAAATAACACAGTGCTGCAGATGTCCAAATTTTGAGGAAGTGTGCCATAGACCTTTTTCACAGCAGACATTTTGGCTTGTCATAGTCGAAAAAAGCGCAGGTGAAACATTAACAGTGGTTCAGTTACATAACGTCTCCCAGTAAGCTGTTCCAGTGAGCCAGTGTGCACAGTACCAGGTCCTCCCCCGAATGGAATGCACCTGTCATTAATGTTATTCAATACACAGGTGCTTTTTCATATGACATGTCAAAATATTTCCTGTGACAAACATCTATGACACACTCCCTGAAAACTTGCCATCTGTGGCATTGTGTTGTGTGATCAAACTTTTAGAGTGGCCTTTAACTGTGACCATCCCAAAGCACACCTGTGTACTAATGACACGGTTCAATCAGCACCCTAATATGCCAAACCTGTTAGGTGGATAGATTATCTTGGAAAAACAGAAGTGCTTACTAACATGGATGTTAACAAATTTGTGATCAAAATCTGAGAAAAAGACAAAGCCAAATCAAAAAACAATAATGCTCCTCCCAGTGCTTAATAAAATATTTGGATTGCCATCCCCTCCCCCTCTCATAAGTAATGAACAGCCCCTTAAACATTTCTGGTGAACACAAAGAATATAACTACATTACTTTTTACTTTTTTTCAAAAGAAATTACCTTTGTACACCACTTTAAATAAAATCTGTTCTACTTACACTCGTATATCCTAACACAAAATCTTAAAAATATGTTAAATGTAAAAATTACCAAACTATTAATTTATGCAAAGCATATAGCTTTTTTTTTTTACAATTGTATTTACACATACATACACATATACATATATATACATACATACATATACACATATACACACACCACAAAAAAAAAACTAAATCAACAAAACCAATAACAACAACAACAATTAAATAATGTCATTGTCATCTTTCTTCTAAAATTGGCCTTTAGTCTAGTCCATCTTTTTTCATATTCATTCACCTTCCCCTGTCTTGTAGCAATAATGCCTTCTAGCATAAAGTAATGTTATAAAAGTGAAAGAAAACAGGGGAATGTCAAACGCTCTTTCCCCTTCAATTCAAAAATAAATCTTTTACCTAGTAATATAAGCATATAGCTTTATTAATTAGGTAAACCACTGCGTGTGTTCACACTTGTGTTTATTTTATTTATAAATGTTCAGTCATTATTTTCAGAAAAACTTTTTACTCTTCTCGGAGGCCGCAGATTCCGAGCTGCACCTGAACGCATCGGAGCTGGGGCGGTCCTTGAAAAGTTTTCAGGAAGCTGCTCCACAAAACGAAACTGTCCCAACTCTGACAGGAAAACTTCTCCTGCTCGTCTTTAAGTCGTTTGACAGGCATATTTTGGGTTTAAAAAATGCAGAGCGGTGCTTACGGGGCTTCGTTGGCTGGCGGCGCTTTTGATTTAGCCAGTTTTGTGAAACAACCTCAAACCATTTTGCGCTGCCTGAGCTGGGTGAGTGACTCCACGGAAACGTTAGCATCAAAGTTAGCCAGCTGTCAACGACTTTATGTTAACAGATGTGAGACAACAGTGTCGACATACATCAGTCAGTAATACAACTTGTTAGCTACATGAGCTGCTAAGAGTGGACATGAAGTGGGCGTTTGGTTGAAATGTTAAATAAACGCTACATAAAGGGAAAATTAGATATATTTTCTGTAGCACTTGTTGATGCTAATGTTAGCTAGCATGATCAGTGCTGTGTCACCAAACTGACGTGAACCTGCCAGTTTTCCACCTAATGATTTGTTTGGCATATTTATTGCTTATTTTGGGTTTATAGGTGGATGAAAGTTAGTTGAAACTGACATAAGGTGTCCCTTGTTTTTCTGGAGTGTTTACAGTGTGAAAAGTGATGATGAAATTCACTTTATCAAGCGTCATCTGTTGCGAAGCGCTGCAGCTCTGTTTTCAAGTGTGCGGCGTTACAGGACAATTAGATTAAGTTGTTATGCGGAAAGCTTAACAATATAATGGCTTTATTTTTGTCATACTCTTAGTTCTTTCATGTGACAAATCAAAACAACAAGAAAACAAAAACAACCAATTTTAAACTGTTGATGTTTTGTTTTTTTTAATACTAAAAAGTGATTTTAAAAAAGCTGTGATTTGACAGGAAGATGCAAAAATTTTAATTTCATATTCATTGAGCCCTGATAGCAAAAGCTGTGTCACTGTTGTGTTGAGTCTAGATTTGTGAACAAGGAGAAGACAAGAAGTTAATGATCTCAGGAAATGAGTGGGAATATTAGGCACCAAAATTTCAAAATGATCAGTAAGATTTTAATATCAGATTGCAAAGAATTGGGTAAAAAGTGGAGCGATGAGAAGATCTGTAAAATATGCAGAACTGTGCAAATGTTTTCAGCCACCTTAAACTTTATCACTTTTGCACTGTTATAATGAGCATACATAGTTATTTCTCAGTAGTCTCTTCACTAAAATACAACCAGAAATACAGGAAATATGTATACAGTATTATAAATGTAAATGTATTTCAGAATAAAACAACTTCCAACAGGTTAAAGCAGCAAGTATTAGTGTGCCCTGCCTTTACACTTAGCATGTCTTGAACTCTCTTACTCTTTAAGCCAGACTATATGAGATTTACAATACTAATCTTCTTGTGTTAACATCAGATTAACAAAGCATGTCCAAAGCCCAATATTGATTGTTTGAGCTAGATTTTGTTGTGGTTGTCTGGTCTTGTGTGAAAAAGCCAATTTGTTCATCTATGGTGGTTTTGCACAGTACTGTAAATAAACAGTTGCAATTAACAAGTATTTTCATTATTGGAGACATCTTCAGAAGTCTTGTTTTGTCCAACCAACCTTCCAAAACCAAAAAAAATTCATTTTAAGGGTCTTTAAAGAGAGGCAAATCCTTACATTTGAGAAGCTTGAGCCACCAGAGAGTATCTGTTTTGCTACACTTAAGCTGAATCTTTGATGGAAAGTGTTGCTGATCTTGCGTGGAAACTGGATTAGGAAAAAAGGACCACTTTCAGAAGATGTCAGTCTCTTTTTGTGCTGTATTGTGTTAAGAAAGTACAGAAATGTAATTTATTTAGCTTGTCTGAACTGGCCTGACAGATGTTGTAATATGACTTTTCATGGTGAGAGCTTGCTTGTAATGTGAATCATGTGATGACAATCACGCGGCCCTTGCAGCTGCTTGACTTGAAACATGCATTTTTCACCACCTCCCCCCCTCTGGTGTTAACCCTGTGTGTCCCTCCTGTGCAGATATTCGCCATCGTGGTGTTTGCCAGCATTACAGCAGAAGGCTACATTAACCCTGCAGAGGAGAAAGACACCAAATGCATGTTCAACAGCAACGACAGCGCCTGCAGCTACGGCGTCGGCATCGGAGTCCTGGCCTTCTTGGCTTGTGTTATCTTCCTCATACTGGATGCCTACTTCCCACAGATCAGCAATGCCAAAGAGAGAAAATTTATTGTCATAGGAGATTTGGTTTTCTCAGGTGAGAGTCACTGCAGACAGCTCATACTAGAATACAGGAACTGTGCCCTGCCAAACAGGAAGCGCAGCCTGTTTGAGGTTACCACTGTTATCGTATTTCATCTCAATCTTGCTATTTGTTTCTCTGCTTTAAATATTTTTTTCAGCCGCTTGGACATTCCTGTGGTTCATCTGCTTCTGTGTCCTGACCAACCAGTGGTCCAAAACGTCTGGCAAACTTGTTGTCGCTGGTGATGCCGCCCGTGCCGTTGTGGCCTTCTCCTTCTTCTCCATCATCACCTGGGTGAGCGTTGTATCTCCTCCGTGTGTGACCAGCATCTGATTAACAACATCACATGATAACACACAACTTGAAGGGTTTGTACATGGAGCTTTAGGTGCTTGAAGTACCAGATTTTTAAAAATATAAGTACTGGAATACCTTGCAAATCAAACATTTTTGACCTTGGTCCTTGAAAAAGTACTTGAATATAAGTGAGCAGAAAACAGAATGATACATTGTTTTATGAAACATGTAAGATAAAAGTTAAAACTCGGAAGCCAAGAGCGGCTGTGCTTGCAGATATTCTCCAGTGCACGATGAGACTATGAGCTCGGAGTGGCAGTAGGTTGGTAAGCAACAGTAAATAGGTGGTTCCAGGATGTTTCACTGGTGTAGGAAACACTCACATGGGAGCAGTGTTAGGGCCTTTCCAAAAACCACCCCTTACATCCTCTCCCTACTCACTTCCGCTCTGTTTCCACGTTCATGCAGAGTGTTCACCTCATCAAGTGCTGTCCCAAACCAACTAGCACAAAGTGGAAGTAGCTTATTAAACCCTCCGACTGCGAGCCTGCACCGATATCAACTTACTGACCACATGCAACGCCGTATTGTGTGCGTGATGAAGGTGTTCCTTACAAATAAAGTTCCTGCACTTAGGAATGTAAACTGCTCAGATTAAGATTTTATGAAATTTAGTATTGTCATACAGACATTAACACCTTAAATGCTCCTTTGATCCTGCTACCCATTTATTGTATTATACTATTTCTATCAAATGCACCCTCCTGTCCTCTCTACAAAATGTTAGTCTGTTAATTTTATCATAAAATGTTACAGGAACAGACACAAAAACCAAGCAGCTTATAAACAACATGGTAAAAAACGAGATGTTTACAAAAGAAAAAGAAAAGAAATGTCACCAACGAGCCTCAGGAACAGGTTTCATTTCTAATTATGTATTTGTTATTTATTAATTTGTTCATGTATTTATTTAGTTATTTATTTATTGATTCATTTTTTATTGTAGTGGCAAAGGGATTACCAGCCCACCAAAATTCAGGTAAACAGTAGAACAGCCTGCAGATCAAATAAAAAAAGAACCTAAAATGGGAATGAGGTTTATTTTTCTGCATGATTACCAAATATTGCCACAGCTCCCTTTTCCGTGGCAGAGCCTTACACCCTGACGGAGGCTCCACTCAGCTGTGAAGGTGACTACACTCAGAGTGACTCTGCTTTTCTGCTTTCTGCTTTTATGTCATTTGCCAACCACAACATTTGCACGATTGTCTTGAAACAGATGGTTGAGGAGGAAACAATTTCATCCCTGAAAATAAATTGAGTACTTGAAAAAGTACTTGAAAGAATTTGATTGCCTTTTTCTGTACGAACAGTCAGCTGGTTAATTTTTGCCAGAGTCGTTCAAAAGTCCTACTTACTAACTCTTAACTTCTCTCAACAGGGTCTCCTGTCCTACTTTGCATACGGAAGGTATCGTCAAGGTATCAGTGACTTTGACCAGGAGTACAGAGACCCAGCCACCGACCACAGTACTCCATACCCGCCCGCTCCGTACTCCAGCAGCGGCGGCCCCGCAGGCTACCAGCAGTCGCCTTTCTCCCACAACCAGGAGCACCCGGGAGAGTACCAGCCTCCATCATATTGAAGGACTGAGATTAAGACACATGGATCCAACAGGGGAGTTTTTGTTTTAATAAAAATGTGTGCCAATGGTTTCAGTTACAACTCAGACTGTTCTCTGCACTCCCATTCACTTCCTGCAGAGCATGTTTGCATATTTGTGGGTGCACTGATGTGTTTTTAGTTCATTTCATTGTTGTGTGGCAGATGTTTGCTGTGTTTAAAGTGCCACACAGAGCAGGTGAACTCTGAAAATATGAAAATATTTTTTTTTTTGTTGTTAGAGGGAGATTATCTTAGTAAGAGAGAGAGGATGACAATTGATGTCTTTGTACCAAACAGTGATTTCAGTGCCACTTTTGTTTTGCTTATAAGTGCAAGCTGTTAATGTTAAAGCACTAATCAGCACACGGGTTAGGATTTATTTTGTTGATGGGAAATCTGCTTTGCATATTTAAAATGATTTTTTTTTATGAATATGTTACTGATTAGTACATATAAATATTTTTTTCATAACTATCAAATCCACACGCAGCAGTTCCACAACTGTAAGTTAATGATACAGTTTAGTACATATTTGTTTTTCAATCATAAAACAAACCCATGGTAACCAATAAATGGGTGCAATGAAAATGTTTCATATGAAACTACTGTAATGCCATGTTTCTGTTCCTTTGTTAATAATCAACCACTGAAAAATGGCTTTTATGCACTGAAAAGCACACTTCATTTTTGTGGCCGCACTTAATTGCCAATATCTTATCCACCATAATTATTGTTTTTACTCCATTTCTGTCACAATTACTATTTAAGGGTGTTCTGTTTTACTTTAAGGTAGCCAAACCATTGATTTGTATCAGATATCTCTAATTTCATGTGCCTGTCTTGAGTTCATCTGTAGTTTTGTAAATTTAGCAAAAGTTTCAGCCATAATTTGGTTTCAGGAATTCAGTGAGGTTTTGGTAAATTGGTTTATTTATTATCTTACTACAGACTTTTAGTCCAGGTACCTGACAATCAAACAAAAAACCTACATTACATTTTCCACTTGCTTTTCTTACACTGTCGTTTTACCTTTGAACATGTTGCAGTTTCACTGTTATGATCAATGGCTTTACAATATTTCCCCATTAAAGTGCCTTTATACAGTATTCTGTATTCTCACACAGGGTTTGCCAAATAAAAACTATTCTTCTTTTGAAACTTTGTGTCAGCCTATAATTGATATCCTCCTTTAAAGATAGACCCGGACTCTGCGCAGAGCTGTGCTCCCTTAGCAAATATTTGAGTAGCGATTGTGTCGGTGAATGTGGTGGAACTTGTTAACTGCAGAGACGGCAGTGCGACAACAGACCGACGATAACAGACACATTAAAAAAAAAGTCTTATGTGCATATTCTCAGTTAATACTGTATCTACACTTTAACCAACACTGCAAAAATTCATTCAGCGTCCATACAGGCAGTGTGCAGGATAATGGAATAATAATTAAAATGTGAATATTTGCCTGAAACTTGAATGAAATGTTGACTTTTTTCATTCAAATTAGTTTTACTAAATTAATTTAAAAAAAAACAACAACATAGTAACCATAATCTGGGAAATCAACTTGTCCTAGAACAAAATCTACCCATCAGTATTTCCATCACATCTTCATAAATGTGTCCTGATACATGAGAGATTTTCAAATATAAAAGAGAAGGGGCCGAAGGATTAAAAAAATAGTTAGCCCACAATGTTGCCTTTCAATATGTTATTTCACTCAAAGTAAAAATTGTGATAATTGTTTAAAAAAAATCCAGCATCAAGGATAAAGTAGATTTTTATTTGCAAAATATTTAATTATAATTAGCATCCTGCATTTTCTGCTATCCAATACTTACTTATCCATACTTAATTTTTCTGCAATGCAAAAAAAGTAATAATAATGATGATAAATAAAAAATATTTAAAAATAATAAGGTGCCTCCTTTGCTTTTGCATGTTTGTGTTGTGTGTTTTATCTGTCGGGTATTTTTATTTACTTAAGTTCCTGTTACGTACTGGTTATACTTAATTGAGTAACATTTTCTATGCAGGAATTTAACTTGTATTTTGGTATTAGTC
The DNA here is from genome assembly GCF_026936395.1 of Plectropomus leopardus. Classification (NCBI taxonomy): domain Eukaryota; kingdom Metazoa; phylum Chordata; class Actinopteri; order Perciformes; family Serranidae; genus Plectropomus; species Plectropomus leopardus. The sequence continues at coordinate 17,903,274 of NC_142193.1, read as the reverse complement.
ATGTTATTTAAGTAAAAATTAATTCTTCTTCCAACTCTGTTTTGCCTATATTTTAAAAATGGATGCGATGAGTAGTTTCGTCTGGTATTTTGCATTGATCTGCGATATCTCTTTGTCGCCGTCTCTCAAATCACATTGAACAAGGAAGCCATAAAAACCTCTCAAATACTTGGAACATAATGAAAAAAATATAATCAATTCATACAGAGCAAGTATATATGTATATGAGTTTTATGATGCTTTTTTTTTTAAAAAAAAGAGGCCTTCATTGGACATCTATCATTTTGTATCTCCCTCGTACATTCAAACTGTTACATTGTTTTTATTCTGTCCTTTTAATTTAATTTACTGTAATACTATTTCTTTTTTCCGATTTTGTTTTTTTTTTTTTAATTATTTACATTCTTTATTTTATTTAATATTTAATGTTGTTATTTGATGTATTTTCACATGTATCTGTTAAAACGGTCACTGTTCCCATGACCATACAATGCACTGCACTGAGAAAAGTTATCAATAAATACTTACTAACAAAAAAAAAGTAGTTTCGTCTGGTATTTTGCACTGATCTACGATATCTCTTTGTCTCCATCTCTAAGATCACATTGAACAAGAAAGCCATAAAAAACTCACAAATACTTGGAAAAATAATGAAAAAATATAATCAATTCATACAGGGCAAGTATATATGTATATGAGTGTTATGATGTTTTGTTTTTTTTTAAAAAAAGAGGCCTTCATTGGACATTTATCATTTTGTATCTCCCTCGTACATTCAAACTGTTACATTGTTTTTATTCTGTCCTTTTAATTAAATTTATTGTAATTCTATTTATAATAGATTCTTTTTTCCGATTTTGTTTTTCTTTTAATTATTTACATTCTTTATTTTATTTAATATTTCATGTTGTTATTTGATGTATTTTCACATGTATATGTTAAAACGGTCACTGTTCCCATGACCACACAATGCACTGCGCTGAGAAAAGTTATCAATAAATACTTACTAACAAAAAAAAGTAGTTATCAAATTTCCCACAGCACGTGAAGGCACCGTTTGACAAACCCTCTTGCATCCACCGCGCGCAGGCAGTGCACGCTGCCGTCGTCATCAGTACATACAGGAAGTAATGAGCGGCTGTCTTGTGAACGGAGGGACGGAGGAAGAGGAGCCGAAGAAGCCAGCGTTAAAATAATGACATGTGAGCTACAGCCAGCAGCGGACTGCGAGCTGAACATCTAACATCTGCGGTGAGTCAAAAGCAACGCAGAGGAGGTTTCAGGTCGCCTCTGAACGCAGCAGTTTGTGATGGCATCCGTGTTAACCTCTGCGCTGCTGGCAGGACAGGCTCAAGAGCTAACACACACACATATACACACACACACACATACAGATGGGGTGTTTGTGTGTGGGGGGGAGGAGAGGGTGACGCTGCCTTTAAAAAATAATAATAATAATAACTAACGTTGAGTTAAAACTAAATGAAACTACTTTGCTAAAAAGTTTATTCGTTGATAAATTAAAGGCCTGCAAATAGCAAAATGTCTCACTTGAGGCCTCTGAGATGCTCCCAGAGGCCTGCAAACTAAATGATAAATACTATAATCTGCGTAAAACTTCAAATAATAACATAATAGACTGGGCTATTGTTTGCTTAACTTACTGGCTTTTATTTGGGACTGGCATTAAAATGAAACAGACACTTTATTTCTTTCAAACATAACTTGTGTTCAGCGGAGATGGGAAATACAGTCAAATTATTTATTTAACCTTTTAAAGCCCAGGCAAATTGGCTTTCCCCACCCCCCAAAAAAACATGACATGAATTTAAAAAAATGAGAAAGTAAAACAAAAAATACAAATTAGAATTTTTTTAAACTATACCCTGATAATTCTGTAAAATAATTTCAAGTATATGATTATGAATATAGTTCACTGGGCATTTTTCCTTCACTTATTTGAAAATTGAGACAGGCCTTTATTTGTCAAAATGTGTCGCCACACCGGCTTCTAAAACGGTACTGGGCGTTTAATTGGGACAAGGCTTTTATTTGAAGTTTTACAGTAAATATATCTTCTTATCACACAGCATATTTTCATTGGGGGAAAAAAAACCACATAAAATCAAGTCCTGAATGTAATTCACACCTGTTTGGGGGCGCCTTAACATGCAGAGGTTTGGGAATCTGCCTTACAGCAAAAAGTCAACTATTTATGGTCCTCAGACACACACACTGTGTTTCCTTTGAAGCCCACCTCCCCAGATGTCGTCCTTTATGAGCCGAAATACTCACAAACCACCAGCTTTACGTGTGATATACAGGCTGACGTCAGGAGAGGACTTTGTGCAGCATTACACAAGCGTCTTACTGTCAGGGAGGTACTGTAAACGGCAGCTCTTCCGTGGTGTACATGATGCCACGCCACTGTGCAAACGTAGCCTGCCATAAGTAATATGAGAACCACTTTGAGACGCTCAGAATTTGCTTTTTCACTCATTCACAGTAAGAATTAGCTGAATAATTGCTAAGTTTGTCAATAGAAATTAAGTGGCAAAAGATTTGAAAAACCATCATTTATATCAATTTCCGAGCAGAAATGCAAAAATGAATCAAACCAAAAAAACTTCTATGTGCTTAAATGTTGAGATGTTCTACCTGTCACTTTTTGATTTTGAATTGAATATATTTGGATTTTGGACTTGTAGTTGGACAAAACAAATATTTTAGTGTCATCCTTGACCTTTTATTAACCAAATGATTCATAGAATAAATGACTAATTGGTAACATGGATAGTATTTTCTGTCAGAGTATATATAATTTCAGATTGCAGTTTAGGTTTAAATATAGTGATATAAGAAACCTGCTGGGATAATTATGTGTGAAATGTCTCTTCTGGCTTGTCAACTGAATCAAAGGTGAAGTGTGTAAGAAGCTGAAATTTCTTTAAGTGTTTAGTGTTTAGAGGGTTTTTAGCGGGAGCTTGAGGTCTCTTCCTCTCCAATTCAAACAGAGCCAGAGATTAAAACTGATAAAAACACAGAATAAAGCAGTTTCACGTCACAGTGTATCTGTGATGCTGCTTGTTGGGCTCCTAACTGTGGTGGCTGCTGTGAAAACGCACATGGCCTTATCTGCAGTCAGTGTTTGGTTTGAATGATTTGGGCTAGAAACATGGCAGACTCCTTAGATGAGGACCTTTAGTAGATATAAACTGCTCTGTTTCTGCCAATACATCCCCCTAAATCCTACACATTGGGCCTTTAAATAAGTTGACCATTCAAAAACCTTTATCAAGTTGATGCAATGATTCTCTAAATCAAATACTCCTGCATCTTACCCACTAATTTGTCCTGGATTTGTCTTTGTCTAGGATCTTAAATGGACAGCGACCTCTGTATAAACTTTATGGCAAAATCTCTGACAGGTGACACTTTTTTTTTTTTAAATTTATTTTTTTTATTCTTTTTTTTTAAATTTTTTTAAAAAAATTTTAATTTTTTAAAAAAAATTTTATTTATTTTTTTTTAATAGTGTGACACTTTTCAAATGTCTCATGTTGTGTTTATCGTCATATCTCCCAGCCCTGTGTTGTATATTGTGTCATTTCATTATGCAATGAAACCTTTGAGAGCCATTATGAGATACTCAAACGTTGCACGCTGACTGATAATTAACTTCTTGAATTCCTAACTGATGTTTGGACTGAAGCCGAGAAGGTGTTAAATAAAAACAACTCCATTTAAGTTTAGGTTCCTGTAGCGTCCCTGTTGGCTGGCGCTCCGTTATCAGGCTGATCTCTGGCCTCAGTGCCATCACAGTACTCACAGTACTGACTGCATGTAAGATTTAAATTATTGTAGTGACGGCACAGGTTTGTTTTTAACTTCGACTCAGCCTGCAGGATTTGCGGCTTTCTGCCTTTGATGCACTGTAAGTTATTGTGCAGGTAAGCTCTTTGGCCCTTGGTTACTAGGGTGAACGATAACTTAATGGATTGTGTTGGTCTCCTGCAAGGTTTGCCCCTTTGGACTGGAACATAATCTTCCAAGTCGAGTTAAAGTTCACTAGCATTGTAACAACACCTAGTCATGGTTGCAACGCACATAATCCGCAAACAGAGAGAGCTCCGGACAGATTGTGGAGGTCTGCTTTGCTGAGGACAGTGAGGTAAATCTGATGACGCCAGGACAGCGCTCTGGCAGGAGGAGACGAAGGGGTAAGCCTTCAGTTATTTTGTTTCAGTGAAGGAGATTTGGGCGAAATCAGGATTTATTGAAGTGAATTAGTATCAGCCACTTGTTGGTGTACTTCAGAGGGGATAGTTCTTGCCTCAGAGTGCGGGCCCTGATGTTGCTGCCACAATGGACTGCTGTTTGGCTTGGGGCCCTCTTATGAAAGAGTCTTTCAGCTCCAGCGCTGCTTTCGGAGAAATGCAGCCATGTTTAGGCCACAGAGTGTGAGGCTCCTGAGGCCGAGTTTAGAGGTCCCTGGAATTCAGTCAGAATTAAATTGCACACATTTTCTACTCTGCAGAGCTTGGTGGTGACCCCTTAAGCGAAGACAGACGAGGTCACTTTAGTTTGTTGGGTGTCTTAAGCAAATATCAGTATGTGAATACAGTTTTTCCGTTTTGGGAGTATCATTTTTTGAGAGCTTAGATTATTTTTGGGGGCTTTTTATGCCTTGAATGTATAGGAAAGACTTGGCATGGGGTGCCTGCTCTAGCCACCGAGCCACCTGATGCCCTTTTGAGAGCTCTCTGCTTACAATGTCACATAATTGTGTTGTCACCTGTAGGTGCTAAATTTAAGTAGGGATGCGTCATAATAATGGTACATAATCAGAATTGCCTTTAAAATGAAATATGGAAACATATATTTATTTATTTTTTATTTATTTATTTTTACAAAATGAACGTGTAACAAACAGCAACCCTAAGTTGAAGTATTTTCATTATTTTGCACATAAATGAATATTTTATACACTGAAAAGCTCTGTTTCTTGTCTCCATCTGCTGGTGGACCATCACAATAAGAGTATGCATTACATGATGTGAATTCCACCTCAGAGGAGATTCGATGATCACTAAAATTAGGTGGGGGAAAAAAAGTGGATATATCAAAATCAGTTATCGGCCACATGACTTGTTATATATTGGCATGACGGATACTGGCAAAAATCCATTATCGTGCATCCTTAAATTTAGATATCTGCACGATTTTTCTTCTTGCTTGTTATCAGTTGTGTATTGTCAAACTATAATTAATCTGTTTATCTGAACTAGGGCTGCATCTTACAAATATTTTTTTTCTTAGTTAATGTTCAGATTATTTTCTTGATTAATCAGCTCATCAGATGGCCTATTAACAGAGCAGTATGTAGTATTTAGTGGCATTTAGCAGTGAGGATTACTGATTGCAACCAGCTGAAACTTCTCCCATGTGCCAAACATGAACTCCCAGTTAAAATTCCTTAAGTGTTTATTGTTGAGGAAGTTTTTCACCAGGAGCCAAATTATCCGGAGAGGTCTCTTAAATGATAAAAACACTGAACAAAGAAGTTTGAAGTGTCAAATCAGTGTTTCTCTAATAACTCAGTGTTAATCTAAAAACTATTTTATACAAAATTTTGTATAAATTGTACAAATTTATACATTTTTTTAATGATTTATTATTATTAATCAAATAATTTTTTATGTATTTTTGTAAACGTATCTTTCTAAATCCTACATAGTGGACCTTTAAATCACAGGAAAAAAAAAAAGAAAAAATGTTCCTCACATGTTTCCTAGAGCACAACTTTGCATCTTTAAATGTCCTGTTTTCTCCAGCCAACAGTTCAGAACATTTGAAAGCTCTTCAGAACATTAACATGTAAATTTGTAAACTTTTTGTTTGACTTTTTCACTCGAAAATGCTTTTAAATACTTTCATTTTCCTCTGCATTAATAATCATTGCCGCTCATCTGCTGATTAGCTTTTTATTAACAGTTTGGTCTATAAAAAGTGGGACATCCAAAAGAATCTTTTTCAGTGTCTTTATTTGTACAAAATAAAACCAAAATTTAAAGATTGTCTATTGTCACAGATATAAAAAAGAAAAAAAAGAACCACGGCATTAAGAGACGTTTGCGAGACGAATGAGTTGTTGATAATCAGAACGGTTGCTGACTGCGACGGTGGTCTGTGCTACATGAGCTGGCTGATTGTGTTGTACCTGATTTACCTGTTAGCAGTCATCACCTCTCCATTGTCACTGAACTGGCTCCTCCCAGCCTCCACGGTGATTCGGCACCAGGGTGGCCACTTGATATTCACTCAGCCTGAACCTGAGCTGCTTCCTGCTTCCCATTGTGTAATGTTTAACCTCGCGTGCACACTCATTTGTGTGAGCTCCTAACAGAATTTAAAATAGTATTTAAATTATAGGCGTATGAGTGATTTGCCTGCCATCAGGACTAAAGATTTGACTGGCAAACAGAGTCTGCTTATGGAGAGTATGTGAGTAGGATTAGATTGAGTTTTATTATCGAAATGTTCTGTTGTAGGCTGGGTCAGAGATGTGTTTGAAACCGTTTGACCTCTGATAACTAATATTATTTAAAGATTTGTTTCCATTTAATGTCTTTTCTTTACATTAGTCACACATTTTTTTCTGTCGTTGGGGGAAACTATCTCTGACATCTCTGACAAGTCACTGCGTAATTATTCCTGCGCTTTGCTCATTTAGGTGTTTTACAAGATTATAGAGCATTTAGATCAACCCCTTCCGTTTCTAATTTTTCCACAGGACAAAGCAGGTTTAACAACTATTTCCTGCCAACTGAAAATCTATAGCTTTACATTTTAGCCGTATACGTACAGCTCAACCTACCGCAGCTTGTTCTTAATAAAAAAAAATGATCCTGTATAACCTGAATAGTGACCTGTATATAAGGAGATATTGTCATGTTGAAGCAAGACTGTCACTGTTTAAAGAACAAATAACACATTCTTTCTTTTGCAAATAAAAGGTTAAATTCATTAGCAATTAAAGATAATGCTGTTCAGTTTAATACACTCAGGGGGGTTGCTGCTACAGCCTGGCTTGGTCTGGGATGATCAGTTGTTTTGGTTGCTAAATGTGAGTTAATGTTGGCTGATTTCTGATAGATATTGCTCTAAAGCTGGCATTACTGTGCTGGTTTGCAAACTTAATGACTCTTTTCTGCTGTTGCAGTTGTTATACTATTTTTGGAATTTACCATTGTCTTATATTCGGCGCCACAGTGGCTGCTGTTCTGCAAAAGACGCGTAGTCTCACTTTCAAGGGAGTGTGAGACACAAGTTAGACCGTCGTCAGCTTAAAGATACAGTTGCTAACTTTTACGAAAATCTCAAACTTTTTATCATATTTGCTGAAACTGTCACTTTATTCTGAAAGCAGTATGAGACAGACAGTCTGTGGGGGGAAAAAAATCGTCCCTCCTTCTCTCCTACGCCTTTAATGGTATTTAAGAGAATCGGACTCCTGCATATTCAGAACAACCAATCAGAGCTGAGGAGTCTCTAACGCAGCTGTTAATCATGTCAATCTCTTCATGAACTGCAGTCAGACTGTTAAACTAGGCAAGATTCTGTTACTGTGTTGCCTATTTTTCACCTCAGATGTTTTCATGAACATATTTTTGTGTGCTGTGTAGCTGTAAATTGAGAAATGTGGTGCTTGCTGCTGGTGGACAGTGCTGGATACTCTTGATGAACTGTATTCAACATGGCGGCTGGGTCACAAATGTTCTCATTTTACAGCTTAACAGTACACTAAAAAATACTATATAAAATATGCTTACCAGAGGGAACTTAAATTCACTCTGAACATTTTGCTAAGAGGCAACTTACACGAATCGCAAACAACTTACACTGATAGCTGTTAAACCAACATTTACTTCATAATGATAAGTCAAAGTAAAAAACATGTCTGTTTCCACTGTAACAGAGTAAAAAACGTGGATCAAACCTCAGGAGGAGCAGCAGAGGAGGGATCCCTCTTCTAAGATGGACTGACATTCGTGCAGTAGATGTCCTGTGTACAGAATAGACCAACATAGTAAAATTACAGTGTAGACAATCAGAATGACTTGAATTGTAACAGATAAACAATGAACAGATAGGACCTGCTCTCCAGCATGGGAACCTGGAGCGACAACAAAATAAACACACACGAGGCAAAGCTCAAGCACACTGTTCACACACACACACACACACACACACACACACACACACAGAGGGAGAGAGACAAGAACAACATGCACACAGAGGAGAGTGAGAATATTGTTAAGTTTGACAGCAGGCCTGTCCAAAGTCTGGCCCGGGGACCGGTCTCTGCCCGCAGACCAGGTTTAAACGGCCCACGGCCTCTTTTTAAAAATATACTAAAAGTAGCCCGCAACAAAATATTGATCATTTTGCATTTTTTCTTTTCACTTCACAATAACAAGACTGGCAATGCAGGTGGAACCTTTGTGTTTTCATAAATAAGCAAAGTGTTACCAAACAGCAGACTTTTCCTGCAAGGTAGAAGACACTGAAGTGGACGGTAAGGGCCGCTGCTTTAAGCAGGTTGAATATACAGTTAAGTTAAATGCACTAAAAGATGAAACCTTTGCGTTAATCTCATTTGTGTGTCATCTTTTTTTTTTTTTTTTTTTTCAAAGCGCAACTGACCCCTAGATATTTTTTTTTTACATCATTTAATCTGGCCCCCCCAAAAAGTTTGGACACCCCTGTTTACATGAAAGGTAAAGAGAGCAATTTTGATATGAATCAGGATTCATGCAGATCCTTAAAAAGTCTTAAAAGGCATTGGATTCATAAATCTAAAAATAAGAATTGACTTAAATTAATCTTTCAAAAGTCTTTAAAATGCTCAGATGTGGTAAGCAGGATTTTATGTTACTATAATAGTATAATAAATAATTGGTAACATCTATTTTTCTTAAATAATTTAATCAATTCCTTTTTTTGAACTTGCCATGATGGGAATGCAAGCAGAGGAATCTCACATGCAGATTGAGGAACAAAGTTGCCTAGAAAACTGCCCAGAAATACCAAATATTTACCACTTCTGTTGGTGAAATAAATGGATACTTTTCGGATACTGTAATATGTTAATTGTCTTCCACTGTAAGAAAAGTTGTTTTGTCAACATTTGACGTAGATAAATTAAAATTTTCACAGGACAAACAAGGCACGTCTCTGGTAAAATAAACATATGGGCAAAAATAGAATTGTCCCTCTTCAATTTTAGTTATTAGAAAATTGATTTTAAAATTAATTCCAAGTGGCATAAAGAAGTCTTAAAAAGTCTTTAATCTATCTTGCCTTAAGCTGCAGGAACCCTGATAAATATACTCAAAAGAAATGGATAATAAACACAGGATTAGAAATTCTAAAATGCATTTTCCGTTGTAAAACTGTGATATTGACTCTGGAAGAGGCTTTTTGTCAAATTATTTTGATGCTAAAATGTGAAATACATCATAAACATGACATTGATAAATCGAGTGAACACAGATGAGGTCTTATCTTTTCTTTTTAACACTCTGCTGCTCCGTTTTGTCTTGTGCAGGTGGACGTGACTGACTGTCTCGCTCTGTTTTGCTTTAGGTACCTCAAGGCCTCCGTCCTCCATGCCTGCGTCCCCAGGCTTCACTCGACTGGAGCAGAATGAGCCTATGAACACCCTGCGTATCTCTGTCGGAGGCCTCCCAATGTTGGCTTCCATGGCCAACACCACTGACCCTCGCTTCCGCCTTAAATGGAAGCCCATCGTGGCGGTGGCCGGCTCCCTGGCGCTGCTTCTGCTCTTCTTCATGCACTTGAACTCGGGCTTGCGCTCCCACTCTTACGACTCGCACAGCTGGAGAGCCAATCACGGCGAAGCCCAGCAGTCCAATTCCCATTATAACGACACCTACCCTCTCAGTCCGCCTGAGCACACGCCGCAGGGCACCCGCTACCGTATTGGGGTCATTGCCGACCTGGACACAAACTCTCGTAGTGAGAGTAAGAAGCTGACGTGGTTCAGCTACATGCGGCGGGGACACTTGTTGGTGTCCCAAAGTGGCGACAAGATAGCAGTTGAATGGGATGCGGACAGGGTGGTGCTGGAAAGCCACCTGGCGGAGAAAGGGAGGGGGATGGAACTGTCTGAGCTGGTGGTGTTCAACGGGAAGCTCTACAGCGTCGATGACCGGACGGGCGTCGTATACCACATTGACGGTGACAAGATTGTGCCCTGGGTCATCTTACCTGATGGCGACGGCAGCGTTGCCAAAGGTTAGCGTTACCCTCCTTTCATACATGCTGGAATGCGTTGCTGAAGTCGCTGAAAGCAACTACCAATGGAAACAACAATTTTCGAAACTTGAAAGAGCGCTGTGTGTCTGCAAAAACATAACTGCATAAACCAAGTCCCACTCAAAGAGAGGTTTTGTTTTGCAATCTTGCAAGATGTGGATTGTTGACAGTGGTGGAAACATTAGTAATAGTGGGAGAAAGGAGATCTGGGAAGAGTTTGTTGTGTCCGGAGTACAGAAAGCATAGCCTAGTGTCATCGAAATTGTTTTTAGTGGCTGAATATTTGGCTGATTTTGACAATAAGGAAATGTCCACAGTTTTATGTAGCAAAATGTCTGGTCATCTTACAGCACTTTAAGTTTACTACGTAATTGTATATATACCAACTATATCTATCTATCTATCTATCTATCTATCTATCTATCTATCTATCTATCTATATATATATATATATATATATATATATATATATATATATATATATATATATATATATATATATATATATACAGGAATCAAAAATATGTTTCTTTCCATGCCCATGGTGAAGAAGAAGTACAAAGATAAAATGCAGAATAAAAAATATATAGAATTCAAAGTGTATTCTGCTGATAATACTTATGTATTTTTTTTCAAATGTAGGACTCTTGTTTGTAATTGAGTTTTTTTAAGCGTTTAATCGCTACTTTTACTCAAATACTTTTTTGCTTTCTCCTTATAGGATTTAAAGCAGAGTGGCTGGCGGTTAAAGACAAGCACCTGTACGTTGGTGGTCTGGGGAAAGAGTGGACCACCACTGAAGGCGAGTTTGTAAACAACAACCCAGAGTGGGTGAAAGTCGTGGGCTTCAGAGGCGATGTACAACATGAGAACTGGGTTCCTAAGTACAAATCTCTCAAGTCTGCTGCAGGAATAGAGCCTCCAGGTGAGGGTGTAAATCAGGTCTCGCTTACGGGTGCTTCCGTTTGCTTCCCGTTATTGATCGTATTCCTCTGAATCTCCACAGGGTACCTCATCCACGAGTCAGCAGTGTGGAGCGACACCCTGCAGCGCTGGTTTTTCCTCCCACGCCGCGCCAGCAAAGAGCGCTACGAGGAGACGGCAGACGAGCGTCGCGGCACAAACCTCGCCCTCAGCTGCTCTCCAGATTTCAAGGACATCATCGTAAGTCGAGTGGGTCAGCTGAACCCCACTCACGGATTCTCCTCCTTCAAGTTTGTCCCCAATACAGATGACCAGATCATCCTGGCGCTCAAGTCAGAGGAAGACGCTGGAAAAATTGCCACGTACATCATGGCCTTCACACTCGACGGACGCATTCTTTTACCTGAAACCAAGATCGGGGACGTGAAATACGAGGGCTTGGAGTTCATCTAGACTGAGAGACTCGCTCTTGAGGCCACTGCACTGTTGTTGTTCTATTTTGTTTACAATTCAGTCACTGTTAAAGTTACTGTACTCGCTGCTTCCTCACTGACACACAACTCCAACCCGTAGCAGATCACCTTCACTACAAACAGAAGAACTAATGGCTGACACTGTAAAATATTGTCCCGTTTTGGGTTTTGAGAAAGTGCCAGTCAACTTAAGCAAAGCCAGCATGTCTGGTGGGTGTTTCATCTCTTTCCCAGGACAAATGTGGCCCTCAACAGTACTGTAGCCTTTCTTATAATGAATGTACACAATATTGATTCATCAGACTGTGATTTCTTTTTCCTGTACATTTTCATGCACACACTGTACACTCTCAAATGGTCAGAGGTTTTTTTCCCCCTTTGTTCCGTGTCAAACATCATTCAATACACACCAAACATGCTATCTACAGTGGACAAATGGCCTGTTTTTATTCTTCATAAAGCTCAATATTTGAAGGACAATTTGGTGAAAAAATGATTTATGTGATGCTTTTGGTGGGATGACTTGAGTAAAAAATTTGATTCCTATGTCCTGAGTCATGTCGTTTAAGTCAAACAAGGGCGTTTTTACAAAATCTGTTCAGCAAAGGCTAAACTTTGTCCTCGATCAAGTTGCAACTCGACAAAAAACTGTTTGTCAAAACCCTGACTTTATGCTTTTTTTTTTAAATGAAACTTAAGGAAAGCAACAGGGAATGGAGAAGCGAAACCTGTGTTTTATCTGAAAAGGGGAAAGATTTGCTCCACGTACTCAAAAGGGAGAAACACATTTTCAGCACTTCAGCACCAGAGAGGAGAAGGTAATGTGGTTTTCTAATATTTAGCATATTTTGGCTTTGAAGTTTGACCTTCAAATTTTAATGCACATATATAGTATAGTGTGTTAAAATAGAATTAATTCTGTCCTAATGCAAACAAAATACTGGCAAAAGCTGCAGCAATTTCTTTTTTCCCTTTGAAGTGATTAATGTATTGATTACTATGGAAAAAGACCGCCGCTAAGTTTCTACAGGAGCCTAGAACTGACAAACCAAACACTGGCACTTGATAGGGCCATTTGTGTTTTCGCATTGTCCACTGTAGCTAGCAGCCCCTTCATGATGAGCAGCATCTGAAAAACACAGATTTTTTTTTTTTTGTTTTATTTTATTTTTTTATGTGAAAATGCTTCATCTGCATTTTTACTGTTTTTTATTACCTTGTCTGTTTGCTTTGGAGAGGAAGAGACAGATAATTCTGCTTTTGCAATCTGCAATCCTCACTGCTAGCGACTAAAGTTCCCTAAATCTTACACACTGCTCCTTTAGAATTTGAAGTAAAGTAGACAATATATTTCTCACATTGCCTCCTATTTGTCTGTCTGTGTCAAAGACCTACACTGGTGTTTGGAAATGCTCGTGGACCGAAACATCTTCACTCTGTGGCTTCTGCTACTTCTCTGTGTCTCTGAAGGCGCAATGAAATTCAATTTATTCAGTGAGTCACGTGAAACATATCTCATTTGTGTGAAACTAATAAAATGCCATGAAGGTAATTTTATGGAAATCAATACTACTGTACTAACTTTAAACGCACTACTGTATACTGTGTAATGTGCTTTTACTAATATTCTGATCATGCACATTTAACACAGACTGAGGATTATCTGAGTGTTTGTATAACCCCTCTGCTGTCATGGTTAAAACCCTGCGCCTGTGTTTGCAGGGAAAGATAGAGATGATAACCCTGGGCCGCAGGAAGGTGACGTGAGGCTGTTTGGCGGCAGTGTTTCCGAGGGCCGTGTGGAAGTCTACCATGATGGCAAATGGGGAACGGTGTGTGACGATGGCTGGGACATGGCTGAGGCCCAGGTGGTGTGTCGTCAGCTCCGCTTTCCCGGAGCCAAATCTGTTCTCATCGGGAGGACCTATGGGAAAGGTGCCCTCTACTTCTATTAGTCCCCCACCAGAGGGCAGTGAAATTATTGTAATGAGTGAGGAGCTGTGATTTGATACTAACACCACCAAGTCAGCCATCAAAACAGCTTGTAACACCCACGAACAAAGTAACAGCCTACAAACATAATAAGCCACAAACATAATACAAATCTGCAGCTGTTAATGTAATTATCCCACTAACGTAATGAATGTCCCACAAACATAATAGCACTTGTCTACTACAAACATAATAGGGATTTGTGGGAAGGTTAAAATCTTCAGCTTTCAAAACTGTAATAACTTCCCACAAATGTAATATGAAAATGAAAAGTGATCTTTGTTGTTAACACTGTGTTTGTTTATTTGCTAGTACACTTGCCAATGGGTTCTAGTCAGCTTATTAGAAAAGATCACTATATAATAGTAATAATTATAATAATAATAATAAATATTGACAGCCTAAGATTTTCACCTTCCCACAAATGTAATAATTCCCTGCAAATATAACTGCTATTACATTTGCAGGAGATTAAGTATTACGTTTGTAGAAGGCAAGTGCTATAAGTGTGTGGGAAATGTATTGCCTTTGTGGGATTATTACATTAAAAGCTGCAGATTAGTATTACATTTGTGGGCTGTTATTACATTAATGGGTGTTGGAGGGCCGCTGTATAATGTGTCACTACCATAAATATTGACAAATGTATCCCCTTTCATTTTACATCATAGCGCCTGGACCTATTTGGCTGGATGATCTGACATGTGAAGGGACAGAGAAGCATCTGATTACATGTACTTTCAAAGGCTGGGGAGAAACTGACTGCAGCCACAAAGAGGATGTCGGCGTTATCTGTGAAACAAGCAGTACGTATCAAAACTGTCTTTATGCACTCTTCGATCTATCAAATGTCAATAAGTCTAATGATTTGTCATTCCAGGTACTAATGTGACCGTCACTGATTCTGCACACTTGCTGGATCATAGCATCAGTCTGTCTGATGAGCTCGGGCAAATCTTTGACAGTGGTAATGCCAGTGACTTCCTGATCCTGGTCCAGAGCCCTACTGGAAACAAGCAGGAGGACGGCACCGCAGAGATATTTGAGACAACAATTAGCGCTCACAAAATGATCCTCTCACAATTCCCACTCTTCAATGCTTCACAGGGGATCAGTAACATCACAATCAATATCCGCCAGTCTTGCTATGCACATTTCCCCTCCTTCATCAGGTAAACTATTTAGTTAAAGGAACAGAGTGTAAGATTTAGGGGGATTTAGTGGCATCTAGTGGTGAGAATTGCAAATTGCAACAGGTGAAACTTTTTCCAGTTAGAATTTCTGCATTGCTCATTGTTTAGGGAGGTTTTTATTGGGAGCCAAATTATCCGCAGAGGTCTCTTACTCCACAAAACAAACAGACCAGATCATTTAAAGCAGTAAAAACACCAAATAAATCAGTTTCATGTTACGAATCAGTGTTTCTCCTACACTGGCATGTTGGAGATTGGACACTAGCCCACCGCCTGCTAATGTGTGCTCACCTTATTCTCTGATACACTAAGATCCAGATGTTCAGGAGGTTTTTATTGGGAGCCGATTAATCTGCAGATCTTTCCTCATTTCCAAAATAAACAGACAAGGTGAATTAAACCAGTAAAAACACTAAATAAAGCACTTTCACGCTATAAATCTGGGTTCCCCCTAAGCTGTTTGGCATGTTGGAGATAAGCCACTAGCCCTACACCTGCTAATGTGTGCTCACCTTTTTTCTCTGATAACTCCATTACAGATATTCAGGATTTTTTTTACCTGGAGCCAAATAGTCCCCTTATGTCTCTTCCCATCCAAAACAAACAAACAAACAAACAAACCTGGTGCTTTAAGTGGGTAAAAACACTAAATAAAGTAGTTTTCTGTTAAAAATCAGTGTTTTTAAAATGACGTTCACCACAGAGGGGCTGCTAAGAACGGTAGCCGACACAAAATACACAAATGGTCCTATCTAGAACCAGTGTTTGGTTTGTCCATATACACACATGGTGGTGTTACATGGCAGACTCCATGCACAGGGACCCGCTCCTTATGTAGATATGAACGGCTCATTCTGAGGTAACAAAAACACAACTCTTCTTATTTTCAGGTGATTATACACCAAAGAAAACATACCTATTATATCATATTCCAGTTCTGCCAACATATCCCCCTAAATCATACCCAATGGACTGTTAAAATATCACCCATTTGTTTTGCGTGCATTTATAAATAGAGCAACATTGAAAACATCTTTAAAAAATTAATAAACATTCTACAATCTCAACAGATACATTTACACCCGCAAGGTGGAAGTGACCTTCTCCTCTGTGCAGTGCCTCCACTGGATGGCTTATAAGTTTGGGGTGAAGCAGCTGATGGAAGACACAGGCCGTCTCTTCTCTAAAATCATGCCAGAGGACACCTCGTTCCACACCCAGGTGTCCCTTTACGAATACGCAAAGGAGACTGGGGACTTGGTCCTCCGGGAGAACTGTCTTCAGTATCTGGCCTGGAACTACCAAAATCTGACCACATCCCCTTCTTGGACCCATCTCTCTGTTGAGCTCCTTGGATCCCTTCTGGTCCGCTCGGACCTGGTGGTGCCAGATGAATATTTTCTGCTTCAGACTTTGGAGAGCTGGATTGAGGAGGAAGGCAGCTCGACTACTTTGGAAACTCAGGTTGACCTTTTGAATCACATTCGTTTCCCTATGATCCGAGCTGAGGCACTGTATGGCCTGGAGTTCAACTCCTCTCTCTAC
This sequence comes from Plectropomus leopardus, assembly GCF_026936395.1. Classification (NCBI taxonomy): domain Eukaryota; kingdom Metazoa; phylum Chordata; class Actinopteri; order Perciformes; family Serranidae; genus Plectropomus; species Plectropomus leopardus. The sequence continues at coordinate 17,886,806 of NC_142193.1, read as the reverse complement.
AGCACTCATAAGAATATTTATCGTGAAAAAATCTTGAAAGCATTCCAGTTTAATGTTCTGCTCTTTAGCGACCTCATGTCCAACCCAAAATTCAACAGAGAAGATGAAGATTACCAGCCCAGGATTTACACTGCCAAGCAATGGAGCACTTATCTAACTGCAAACCAAATCAGAAATCCAGACTACGTAGTGTATCATGGTTCTTACACTCAAATCGCACTCAAGTCGCTCAACGTACCTATCCACAACAGCCTGATCTTTAAGCAGAATGAGATTCGTTGGGAGGCAAATGTCTTTACGCGCCAACATGAGTGTTCAAACAGAGGCGTAAGGTGTGCCTGACAATAAGCAAGGCTGTCTCCCCGAGACAGCATCAGCCAGTGGAGCAACATCCTCTTCCGTAACCTGCTCCTGCTTGTGTGCCAAGACAAGTACATCTGTCAGGTTCAGGACTTCAAGGATGACCTGACTTACGTGAATGGGGCCCAGGGTCTGGCCTATCCATGTCCCGATGACCAGTACACCTACTACTTTGTGGTGAGACCGGGGTACATCTGATCCAGCGGCAGGATCAGGATCAGTACTTCACATGTGATCAATTTGTCTGCTTATTCTTCAATAGCTTACAATTATGCTACAATATTATCCATGTGATTTTTTTTTTACATTAATCTTTGTTGATTAGCTAGAGATGTATCTCCTGGCTGTGCTTTAATTCATGCATGTTTTCATGATCTTTTTAAATGGCAAATTAAAAAAAGGTGATTTCTGCATCATTTTCTGTGTGTCTGCACTTTGTCCTTCAAAATAGAATCAGAAAATATGAATCTGGATTTTATTCACATATGAGACATATGAAATGACAAGTGTAATAGAAGCACAGAAGGACATTCAGTAAAGGACTTTTTTCCTCTGAGATCCACCACAGAGCACAACAGGAGGACATTCCTGCCTGTGGCCAGTAAACTTTTCGGCTCCTCCCTCAGTGTTAGACACTCTGAGTCAATAGTCTGGCCCTTGGACTTATTCCACTCCTCAGCAGCTACAACACCATCATTTATTTATTATTTCCATCTGTGGAACACTTAACTGTGCATAATTTGGCCAATAATTTAACTTTGCAATAAGTTGTGCAGTAATTCATTTTGTCCAATACTTTGTGTTATCTGATACTTATTTTATTCATATTTGTGCTGTTCTTGTATTTACACTTAACACACTTGTGGTATGATGCACATATTGGTACTTGTGAGGAGTTAGTCTAACCCCCTCGTATCTGAAGGCTTTAGGACACAGCAGACTGTGAAACATATTTTTTCATATTTTATATAGTGTTATTTTAATGTTTCTATCTAAATAAATTTATAAGCCATATATGTAAATATAATTGCACACATTGTGTTTTATATTGTAGGATAATACACATTTTCCTGTGTATTTTCTTGCTTATTTTCTATTTCTATTTTCTATTTTTATTTTTTATGCTTATATATAGTATACCAGTAACTGTAATATGCCACAGTCCCCCCAGGGATCGATGAAATATTTCTTACATTGACCTTAACCCTTTTGAGACCTGAGGAAATTGGCTTGATTTCTCTAAAAAAAAAAACACAAAGAGAAGGCAAAGAGCAACTTAACATGCCATGGCACAAAAATTAGTAAAAAAGGAAAAAAGTTATTAAAAATGACCTGAAAATTAAGAAATGAAAAAGTGAAAAAAAAAAAAGCTCAAAATGAAAAATATAAAATATCATAATTATAATTACAGTTTTCTGGACATTTTCCCTATCACTTTCTAATAATCCACCCCTCTTTTTAAGAACTATTTTTAGGTAATTTTTGTCACCTTTTACCTATTTCTTGCAATTTGTGGGATATTTCTTGCCAAGTTGGTCATCGCCTTTTCCCCATGTTTTCACACCCAATTTGCTCAGGTTTCAAAGGGTCAAATAGCTGTTGAAAGGCGCCTGAAGGCAGCACAAGAAAACTGATATCAATCCAGGTTTTAAACAATAAAACCAGGCCAAGTGCTAGGAATCATCAGACTGATTTTTAGCTTCACTCAAACTGGACATATGCAGAATGTTGCAGTTCTGGAAGCGCTAAATTAATGCTAATGGAAGTGCTAAAATAATATAATATGTGAGAGAGTGTGTTCTCTCGTCTGAGCTTTATCCCCAGCGATCATACTACAGCACAGTTCACTTAAGGGTTAAAATACAAATATCAGAAATATGAGTAGTGAAATAACACACATTGGGCAGGAGAAAAAATAAAAAATAATGCAATGCCGTTTGAAACTTGAAGTATTTCTGCTATATGTCATTAAAATACTATCTTAAAGGAATAGTTAGACACAATTTTAGAAATACGATTATACCTCATACTTGCTTGCTAAAATAATTCAAATCTGGTTAACTTTGGTTAACTTCTTCCATGTGAAATAGTCAAAAAAAGGTCACGTTTTTACACACACTTTTCCCCAACAGAATGAAAACAACAAACTTCAAACATGTCAGCTTGATGCAGCATCATCAGATAAGGTGCTGCATGTGAAAGGGCTTGTGTTTGCAGGGTTTGATTGAGGATAATAGCAGTTTCCTCTTTATGAATCATGGAATATTCCCAAGCACTTGTGTCCCCACCAGACTGTCTTCAAGTCTTTGCACTGACAATCGCACTTTGACAACATGCAAGCATACATGCCTGGACATGCGGCATATAAAACAAGCATATAGAACATATGATGATTCATGGATTTCTGAGAAGTGAGACAGACTATGGGCGCCCCGAAGCATTACATGACAAAAGATGATTGATCAGTTCTTTCAGCTGATGATTACATGATCACTGTGTGTATTTAAAAATGACTTTTCAACATGTACTCATGGTTCAGAGCTGTACAAACTCATGGCAATGTTTATTCTGACACAGGAGAGAGCGCTGTACTGCAACTGTGACTCATCCACATGTAATCCTGTGCATATGGTAATGTCTTCACCGGGATGGAAAGAGGGAAAGTTCAGATATTTCATCACTTGTTTTGCTGTGAGTAACATCTGGCTGTGTTTTCATTGTTGCATCATTTTACCCAACAAATAATTAACCCACAAGTCATGACATACTTGTTTGTTTGGTTTGCCTCAGAGTTTTGAAATTGTCTTTGGATGGTATCAAAAATGCCCTCCCAAAATTTTCCAGTCGCCTCTTACTATATGGTAGAAGAAAAGAAGTGTTTTGGGATCACACAAAATTAAATGGAAAATTCTTCATGTTGTGTAGTCTCAGTGAAAATCAGCACAATGTATATGAGATGTATGGGGTTTTAAAGCTGCACTAATAAATATTTTTACATCAATGATGAATCACTTTTTTCCTCTGTATGAATTGTAGTATTGTTTTCTTTTCTATACGTCTTTTTTTCTTTACTTATTTATATTACCTAAAACTGGGTTGTTGTTTTTTTAATTAAAGTATCTTTTCCATATCCACCTGTCTGCTGTCCTGCAATTGGGGTCCTTCCTGCGTGTGCTGATTCAGTTAACATCAACACAAAGCACAAACGGCACTCTCCTGTGTGAAAGTCCTGTATTTGTTTGGCCCAGGTTTGACAGGTTTACATTAGAGATATTTTAATTCAGTTTAATTTATCTATTTTACAGGGACAGTACACAATTACAAGTAATTGCACCAGAGTAAGCTTGCAATTAATTTACATCAGTTGTTCCTGGGCAGGTAAAAAAAAAAAAGAAAAACTGCAAGTAACCTACACTACCTAAAACAGGAAAATACATAAATGTTCATAAATATAAACATTTCATCAGATAAAACAACACAATAAATAAAAGACCATTGATCTAAACATTACATCACAAAGAACAACATAATACATAGAAAACCATCAGAATAAAATCAGAGTGGCAGACAGTGTTTCGGGCAAATCGTGTATTGCCGTGGACAGATTTACATAGGAGGTAGTCGAAAGCTCAATCCATCACATACAAACACTAAAGAGAGCTTTGCTCGTTAGTATCAGACGCCGTGGAGCATGAAAAAGCATCAGTATTTGATGACCTGAAAGTTAGACCAGGCTGAAAGTAAATGCCCTGAAGAGGCCTGAAGAGGTTAACAACTTGCACAACACCAAGGAGCCGTTTCAGTTGTTCATCAGTCAAATTGCTGCCCTGCATTTTGTAGTCATAGACTGGTGGTATTCTAGAGGAAATGACTGTACAATAACTTATGGTATTTTACCAGTAAAGGTCAGTTATGGAGAAATAAACGTTCCTGTGAACGTTTGTATCAGTTTCTGGAGACGACAGCATTTCCACTGAAACCATACTATGACAATGACAATGCTGGGGGTTGTGAGCTTACTCATGGTGACGCCATTTTACATTGAGACGTGACACTGAGACACTCCAGGTCATGTGGCCCACAATGGCGTGATTTTTTTTTTTTTTTTTTTTTTCACACAGATGTTATCCTCCTGTCTCTGAGGTGAATTCACTAACGCTGATTCATTGTCTCACATTGTCAACAATAAAACATCTGTACTTATGAATGGAAAATGATGGGAATTACCCCTGGGCTGCGGCTGGGTCACATCAAAGCCATGATGGTTAAGAGGAGGGGGCGGTCATGCAGCAGGGCGATGGACAATCGAAACACATTGGTCAAGTCATGTGGGATACGTGCAGGCAGCAGGGCAGGAGCTTGGAGGCAGAGGATGTGGGTCACTGCCACAGCACCCACCAGTTCCCACAATGAGACCCTCCTTTTTTTTCTGTCTTGCCGGCATTGAGAGTATTCCTGGCCTTGCAAGTCTGTAATTTAGGGGATGGAGGTTCAGGCCATTCCTGAGCCCCTTTCGGAGTTTGTAAAGTACACAGGGGGCTGCTTACATGGCACTTCTTTGACAAATCCGCCCTCTTTCAGCAAATTAAAACCAAATGTTGATACAATAATCCAGATCTTAACTGGCGAATAAAACCCAGTTCTAAAGGGAGAGTTGCACTGTGGGGAATAGCTCAGTATGGTCGTGCTGTGATGTCATTTCAAATATGCCCAGGGGCCGGGGACACGGCTGTGATCTGAGCAGAGCCCACCACATTAGTCAGCATCTTGGCGCATAGGAAGCCGACTGTTTGGACAGGGGGCGGCAGGCTTTGCCCAGAAGAAAGGAGTCTGCTGTTCTTCTGATTTGTTCGGTAAACTGTTGAAAGAGACGGAAGCATATTTCTCATTTGGTATTGGATGTGTCACTTCCTCTCACGTGTCTTAATTTCTGCTCCACGCCCAACATCTGTGTTGTGCCTGTTTTACGTCTTCTTTGTCTGGTAACTTCCACTATGATTGCGAGTCATACAAAAGGGACTTACAAAATTTCCTAATCTAAGTGATGGCATTCTTACTCTAATCTTCAAGAAAATGTTACCAAATTTCACTCAAGGATGCCGTTAGTCATCTCAAAGATGATATCAAATCAGTTGTCCCATTTTCCTCTCTGCTTTCACTCTCTCCCTGCCTGTTTTTACACAGACATCAAGTAACAGAGACCTGTGGAAAAGCAACCAGGCAAAAATGCTCAACTATGGAAAAGAGTGGAAATATTTGCCGGAGTGGCCAGAAGACCGACAGTCGGTAGCCAAATATGATGTCAGGGAGCGAGGCAGCCACAGCAGATCCAGTCCTCTCCCTCTCCTCGGTCTTCTCCGTTATTCGCCATTAGCTCTAATCATCAAACACACCATGCCCTCACTGTGATCTCTTGCCTCTGAGCCAGAATCAACACAGGAGGCCACAAAACCCCAAAACTCTTGAGATCCTCAGTTTCCTGAGGTGGTGTTGCAGCGCTGAACTTTCCAACAAAAGAGCCATCTATTTTTGTGCTTGAGTAAGCCATGAGGAACAACTAAAGAATTTGATTATAGCATAATGTTTCTTTCACAGAAGAGTGGAGGGGTTTGGGTAGCTTTCACTTGGGGGAATCACTGCCAGATTGAATCTATTAAATTTAAGGGGATGATGTCACTTCTCTCCACTCCTCCAGTCCTCCCTCAGACTTCCTCAGTATTTTCATCGGTTACAAACACTGTTTTAATTGTTACTGAAATCGACTGTGCATGCATAAACACTTTCACTGAATTAAAACCACATAACTGTGTGGCGGGACCTGACGGTTACGTTGCAGGACCCACGTCAGTATTTTCTCAGCTGCGAATCATCATAAAAATAAATGTTTAAAGTGGCTATAATCCATTTTCAAAATAAGAATGTATCAAATGACAATGCGGCAATAGTGTGGAAAGGATCACTCTCATAAACTCAAAGAGTTATCACCTGAATCTGCATCTCCTCTCAGCTTTACAGAGGTTTATAGAGTTTCAGCTCATTGTTTATCTGTACAGCCTACAACTTTACTGTTTTTTTCACTATTCAAGCTCTCATGGCGGCATTTTCAACCACAGTATGCTGCTCTTTTTAAGGAATAAGCTTTTAAAAGCCAACAGTACACTCTGCTCAGCACCAAATAGCAGGCAAACACAGCTCAGGAACATAAAGTGAAAATATAATGGCTAAAGACCAAAAACTGAGCTAAAAGAGCAATGATATTGGACTTGCATTTCCAAAGTAGCCAGAAACATGAGTGCAATTGAATGATAATGTTGCTCTGTAACTGCTGGATGTGTGATTAAATAACAGTGTGCTAACAAGTTCACCATAAGGTGAGGATATGTCGGTGTTGTGTTTACAGCTTGTTTTTGTGTCAGTAAAGGCTCTAAAATCAGTCATTGCAGGTTTAAGTGACGTGATCACTGATGAATCACTTTTTTCCTCTGTATGAATTGTAGTATTGCTTTCTTTTCTATCCGTCTTTTTTTCGTTACTTATTTATATTACCTAAAACTGGGATTTTTTTTTTTTTTAATTAAAGTATCTTTTCCATATCCACCTGTCTGCTGTCCTACAATTGGGGTCCTTCCTGTGTGTGCTGATTCAGTTAACATCAACACAAAGCACAAACGGCACTCTCCTGTGTGAAAGTCCTGTATTTGTTTGGCCTAGGTTTGACAGGTTTACATTAGAGATATTTTAATTCAGTTTAATTTATCTATTTTACAGGGGCAGTACACAATTACAAGTAATTGCACCAGAGTAAGCTTGCAATTAATTTACATCAGTTGTTCCTGGGCAGGTAAAAAAAAAAAAGAAAAACTGCAAGTAACCTACACTACCTAAAACAGGAAAATACATAAATGTCCATAAATATAAACATTTCATCAGATAAAACAACACAATAAATAAAAGACCATTGATCTAAACGATACATCACAAAGAACAACACAATACATAGAAAACCATCAGAATAAAATCAGAGTGGCAGACAGTGTTTCGGGCAAATCGTGTATTGCCGTGGACAAATTTACATAGGAAGTAGTCGAAAGCTCAATCTATCACATACAAACACTAAAGAGAGCTTTGCTCGTTAGTATCAGACGCCGTGGAGCCTGAAAAAGCATCAGTATTTGATGACCTGAAAGTTAGACCAGGCTGAAAGTAAATGCCCTGAAGAGGCCTGAAGAGGTTAACAACTTGCACAACACCAAGGAGCCGTTTCAATTGTTCATCAGTCAAATTGCTGCCCTGCATTTTGTAGTCATAGACTGATGGTATTCTAGAGGAAATGACTGTACAATAACTTATGGTATTTTACCAGTAAAGGTCCATTATGGAGAAATAAACGTTCCTGTGAACGTTTGCATCAGTTTCTGGAGACGACAGCTTTTCCACTAAAACCATACTATTCAAGCTCTCATGGTGGCATTTTCAACCACAGTATGCTGCTCTTTTTAAGGAATAAGCTTTTAAAAGCCAACAGTACACTCTGCTCAGCACCAAATAGCAGAAAGACACAGCTCGGGAACATAAAGTGAAAATATAGCGGCTAAAGACCAAAAACTGAGCTAAAAGAGCAATGATATTGGACTTGCATTTCCAAAGTAGCCAGAAACATGAGTGCAATTGAATGATAATGTTGCTCTGTAACTGCTGGATGTGTGATTAAATAACAGTGTGCTAACAAGTTCACCATAAGGTGAGGATATGTCGGTGTTGTGTTTACAGCTTGTTTTTGTGTCACTAAAGGCTCTAAAATCAGTCATTGCAGGTTTAAGTTACGTGTTACGTTGCAACACAATTGAGAAATACAAAAAGGGGGAAAGAACACAAATCACAGCAACACCGTGTGTTACCACATATGTTGTAACTAAGAAACTGTAAATATTGTAAGATTACTGCACAAACATTGTAGCCTAAGGTCAGAGATCAGTTGGAGGTCAGTCCAGAGCAGCACGTCCTCACAGCTACCAGTCAAACTTCCATTAAAGGAAAATTTATGAAATAACAAGGCTGATACCATGCTAATGTCTGTATATATATATATATATATATATATATATATATATATACATACTACCATGAGCAGATAGTTACCTTAAGATTGGGGTGGTAGACTATTTCTCACCTCTAAATGGTTGCCTGCGGAGCCTCTAGGAAGTTATTGGTCCCAGCCAAGAAACAGTCTGACACATGACCTGAAAAATGGCATTTTTTATGTACACTTTGGTTATTGTACAGATGAAACTACCAACGTGCAATGTGTTAATTGATGAGCTTTAACAGTGCTGATAGGCAGATTCTGTTACTTGTGGATGGAGCAAGGCCTGATTTCCTCTGTTTTCAGCTGTTAGACTAACTGGCTGCTGTGGCTTTATGTTTAACAAAGTCTACATACAAAGTTTTGATCTTCTCATCTAACTCTTGGCATGAATACAATTAGGAGTCCTTCCTAATATGTAGAATTACTCTTTAAAGGAACAGTGTGTAAAACATTGGCGGATTTAGTGGCAACAAGAAATAAGGACTGCAGATTGCAAAAATTTGAAAAATTTGTTCAAAAGGTTTTTACCAAGAGCTGGATCTGTATAAATTTCTCTCCACTCCAAAACAAAAGGACCTGGTAACTAAAACTGGTAAAAACACTGAATAAAGCAGTTTCATATGAATAAAATCAGTGTTTTCCTACACTGACTGCTGTATAGGGGCTGCTAATTACAGTCGCTGATGCAAAAACGTAAATATGCGAATGGCCCTATCTTGAGCCAGTGTTTGGTTTCTCCATTCTGGGCCACTTCCTTTATAAACAGTTCATTCCAGGTTAACGAAAAAATGACAGTTTTTTTTTAGGTGATTATTCACTAAAGCAAACATACTTATTTTATTACATTACATTTCTAACAATATACTTGTACTACACCGAACCTTCACAATTTCGCAAAAGAAACAAAGAAACCCTGTGCACAGCTGTGCCTCTCCCCTGGGTGCCAGTTGGTGCAGGGTAAAAATGAATCAAAGAAATTAAAGTTCCAGTGCACAACAGGTTGCTCAGGCTAACATTTATTTATTACCATTTCACATTAAAAACAAAAGACATAGCGAGCTAAACATTTAGCATTTTGTTTAATCACCAAAAGCTGCTTCATTAGATCACGGTTAGTATGTGGAAATAATTTCAATGTCAATAAATATTTTATAGGATAAAAATATAAAGATATAATAAACAAGATACAGTAAACAACATTTCATAAGGTAAATATAAATTATTATTAAAGAAATATTTCTTCAGATCTACTGTTGAAGGTCATGGCTTCGAAATCCTGGTGACCCTCTGACCTCTCTTTTAGCTCCGTCATCATCAGGGCCAAAATTTCCCCATTTTAACACACACACACACACACACACACACACACACACACACACACACACACACACACATACACACACACACACACACACACACACACACACACACACACACACACACCTGCATCTATGACCATTTTGCTATGAATTCAAGCCAAGCTCACTCATGTTCCCTAAAGGATCCATTACATGAATAATAAGGTCATTTTCCTTGTTCATGTTGGACTGGTAAAACCACAAAAGAGTTGTCTGCTGTATTGTTTCTAAATAAACACACAAAGATGGTCAGATAAGGAAAAACCTCAGACATAATTGCAAAATGTTCCCCCTTTATTACTAAACTAATTTCGGTAAATCTTGTTTTAAGGTGATTCGAGGTTAAGATGCGGGAAAAGTTCATGGTTGCACTTAATGTAAAAGTTGTGGCGATGATTTGGGGAAATGGGTGACACAAATAGAGAAGTGGAAAAATGCACGTGTGCGTGTGACTGAGGGTGTGTCAACAGATGTATGTATCAAACACGATCGCGCACGATCACGCACCTCCTGGTGCGACAGTTGTGACAGAAAGTACCGGGAGCCCCCTGACTTCCACAGAAGTCCTGCAGCTCACTGGCTGAGCCTCCAGCGGGGAGGAGTCTGCTGCCAGCCCGCTGCAATAAAACGCGGCTGCTCCTGATAGTGGAAAACAGACTTAGAGGAAGAGCCTCTGCATCTTTGTCTGCAACAGGAGTGAACTCCTACTCAAGACCTGTGCGTCTCTCACTCTGACAAGTGGACCGTCTGCTTGGCACTTGAGGCTTGGGGACATTTTTGCTCGATCTCCTTTAGACAACTGCACCTTTAATATTTTTTACTCCCTCCATCTATTTAAATTATATTTTTTAAGATGTCCTGGACGGTGAACAGTTGTTTTGTCACTCTGGCCATCCTGTTTCTGTGGCGAGTGGAAGAAGTAGCAGAAGCCTGCAGCTGCTCCCCATCGCATCCTCAGCAGGCAGTTTGTAACGCAGATGTCGGTAAGTTCACTGATTCACAGAGTGCAGTGAATTAATATCAATTAGCATTTTCTCGCTATTTGTTTGAGTGTGTGAGGATCATTTCATTTATTTCTGGCAACGAAACTGTAAATGCTGAGAGGGAAACTTCTCCTGGTCTTGTGTTTACAATTACAGGGGGAGGAGGATGGAATTTTCTGTCTCTCAAATCTTTCTTTCCACTGCCCTCCTCTCTTTTTCCTCTCTGTCTCTAATCATCTGTTGATTTTGTAGAGTCTTGGCAGTGACAGAAATGAGCTTTATGTCATTTGCTAACTTTTGTTTAGCCTATTTATTGATCTGCAGCATAAAATGTGAAATATTTGAACATGTTTGCTTTCTAAAGCATTTCTGCCACATCATTTTTGAGGCAAATTCACACTGTTATTTATGCCAATTTAACCAGGGCTGTAGCCATGGATTTCTTTTATGGTATATATATATATATATATATTATCATAAACAGGTACAACTATACAGTTCCTAATATGCAATAAATGCAAGCTACCATTACTTAAATAAATACTTAGATTACAAATGCAGCACCATTTAAATGTTTAAAACCTCAACACTCAAATTCACTCACACATATCACATAATAATAATGTCAATATGTGAAGTTTATTTCTGATTATGATGACCTGTGCCAATAGTTATTTCAGTTGCCTGTTGTAGCATAGATTTTTTTCTATTTCTGTTTTTTATCAGTATTTTTGGGGGGACATTTTGATCATATTTAAATATTGGTAGAGTTGTGTCCCACCTGATATATATATTATAATTACTGCCTTGTCTCTAACTATCATTTGAAGAGTCAATGTTTCACTACGAATCAGCACAGACACAATTTTAAGTATTTTATTCTGGCGAGTAAACTTTGGATCAAGTAATGCCAAGGATCATGCCAGTAAACAATTCCTTCTATTCCTACTATCCTCATCTCAGTTGTTGAGCGTTTTAAAGGGGAACCACGCCCATTTTCAAAATTCATTCGTGTTACTTCATGCTCTAAGACAATACAAAAATCCTAGTGAACATAAACAACTTTATCCCAAATCGAAGAACCAGACTGCTAAAACTTGAATTTGTGATGTCATCACGTACATAGTCTGGAACTGCACCACAGACTATTGAACCAGTAAACATGTTCAAGATGACACTGAGAGCGCAGGGTAAATGTTCTGAGTATATGGTGCATTTTCTGTTTCACTACAACAAAATAAAGCTTATTTTTTATACATTTATATATATATATATAAAAAAACAGAAAACAAACATTCTGTGAGTCCACAAAATCAGGCCCCAATTCGCTGTCTTATGGAGCAGCTCCAGACCTGCAACCTACATTACAAGTTTAAAACTGACTTCTCTGGTTTCTGGCTTTGAGAGAGAGTGGCTCATGTTCACAAATATCAATTGAACTCTTCAAGGATATGAAAATAACATATTGTAATTCTTAATTTAGATGGCGTTCCCCTTTAAGGTGCACTTCTTTAATGACTACTAAATAGCAGTTTGATTTACTCTCTCTCAAAGGTCATTATTTATTTTTTTACCTATTACAAAAAACTACTTGTTGCTGCCTCCAACACTGGCCTTAAGCTAGCGGGAGTCTCAACAGTGACCAGCCTGTGTAGCTATTTAAATTGGTGGTTTGCTGAGGGTCTTTTTTCTCGGTTGTGAGCTGGCTGAGTATGTGGTATGTATACAGAAGCTGACTTATTCAAAGGTTTCTCTTTACCATTGAATTCCACGGCGCTGGAGGGTGAAGAAACCACATTATCCTGCTGGAGAGGGTTTACTGTAAAGGAAAGTCAGCAGTTCCTAGCAGTCCCTTTTACCTTTTTAATTGAGATCATTTAAAGGTTGCCATTGAGAAAATGCAGCCAGTTGGCTAATTTAAGACACATGGAGAGAGGGAGGTTGGCTAAGATGATATTTAACCATTTCTTATTAAAAAATATTCCAGTATCAAAGGTTATAGTAGGCCAAAGAGCCAATTTCTTGAATAGCAAACAGCAATTTCATGACATCTCTTTGTTTGACTTAATGGAACAAATTCTAACCTTTGGCATGAAGACTGTATTTCTTTTGTCATTATACTTGGCATTTTTAGTGTAATTTTGTGCACTTTCCTTTCCTTTCCTTCCTCCACAGTATAAAGATGAGCCTTGAAAATTAAATCATTCCAGATGAAGGCCTTAGTAATAATCTGGTTGGATTTCATCTTGGATAAAATCTTGAAAATAGGTTGCTCAAAAGAAAAAAAGGATCCAGTAATTGGTTCATATCACAGTCCAATCTTTGTTTTGGTCTGGATCAAACCTTCATGATGTGTTGTTCAAACTATTTTAATGGAATTGGGTTACCTTTGATTAAAAAACAAACATCAGAATTATCCTGAGCTCAGCAGAAGGTTAGATCCTGGGGAAATTTCAGGAAAAACATGCAATAAAACTTTTGAATTGGTCAAATATTATTTATACACAGGCCCACATTTATTTATAGTTGCACTTAATTTGTTTAACAGATAAAGTGGACATTGGGCTACCTATTAGCCCTTTAGTACAGAAGAGTAAAAAAATAAAATAAATAAAAGATTTCGCCTGCATAAAATAGCCACCAAATAGCCATCAATATCAAACAAAAACTGTTTAAACTTTTGAAAGAAGTAATTTCTAATTATGACATCCAATGCTGTTTTCTGTCTCTTCAAATTAAACATTTAAGGTGCCCCTACAAAGCCTTCTCTACCTGTTGGTTTTTAGCTGGTAGCACACATTATGATGTGTAGTCTCATTTTGAGCCCTGGTTATCAAGATTAAGCAGTCTTGAAATGTTTGTATCTGAGTCATGTTGATTCGATCCAATGTTGCAATGAAAAAACATCGCAGAATTGATTATCTGATCCTGAACAGCAAAACATGGGATTTCCAAATCTGTATCGTTTTGATCCAGATAACATTTTTGAACGACTGAGCCACACAGATTCATGTCACCATGAGGTTGGGTCCTAAGGTGACCTTAACTTCCTTGCTTGTGCTTCAGCACGATGGAAAGACCCTCCTACTTAACATAATCCACCATTTTGTGAAGAAATTTGGCCTTTTGGCCTTTCTGGCCAGGCTGCTAAAATTGAAAATGAATGGATGGCTTGATATTGTAAAATAATGTGAACTGACACTTTCAAAATCAAGTTACTGGTCTATTATCCTCTGAACTGTAGGTGATAGGCATTTTTTTAAATACTAAATCAAAGTTTTCAGTAGGATGAAAATAATTAGTATGTCATTTCTATTTTGGTATTGCACAGTAAGACATTGCATTGAAGAACTCCTGCTTACTGTCAGAGTGTTTACAGAAGTGAAAGTATTACTCAAGTTGCACAGACGAACAGTCAGAGTGTCTGGAAGTCTACGGAAAATTACTGGAGAACATGATTAGCTTGCAAACTTAGTTGAAATGTTCCAATAGAAACCTAAAAATCAGGAAGATCAGTCAAAGTTTGCAGAATTTACACATTTGTGTGAGATCGTTGCATCATTGCGTCCTTTGCAACATCAGTTTTGAAGATGATCTCTTGTACTTCTTGTAGCATTCTTGTTTTTGGTAGCAAAGTCAAAATACAGTGAAGAAAAGAGTTAAACCATTCTGATCAAAGCAAACTGCAGTTTTAGTTTCTACCTCTGCCCCTAGTTGACCTCAACTCTGTTGCCGTATTTTATGAGAACCTGGCTCATTTTTCTCTCCATATACTGGGTAAACTAAAACAAAATACCAGGTCAGTTATAAAAATGTAGTTCCATTTGTCTTGTCAAAACAGACAGAGCAGGCACAAAAAATCTTTCCTCATAAATTGAAATCGATCCCTCGGGTCTGTGGCTGAGGCAGAGAGAGGAATGCTGCGCGGTCATATGCTTCCCTCATTATGTATTTTGCAGTTTATTTCACAATCCTCTGTGTTTTTAGAGCGTACCTGTGCCCCTTTTGTGAACAAGAAAAGTGAATCACATGAGAGCTTGAGAGACAGCCAACCTTCTAACGTGACTTCCGGTATAAACAGCTTCCCTCTGCAAGCTGTGAAAACAGAGCTACCATTAAAACCAGATTGAATTTGTGCACACTCAGCTGTTTTTAACTCCAGCATCTCCAGTCATAATGCATTGCATCAGCCTGTCCAGCAAGATCATTTAATGTGCTCCCTGAAAATTAGACTTTTGTCAGATAAATTCATGAAGAGCAACTCACCTTTTAGAATATTGCATGTAAACATTTATACATCAGCAATATCATGTGCAGCAAAACAACATCAAGTAAACACTAAAATGGTACCAGAAAAACAAACTCTTCTGCTAATTTTGGCACTGGTAACAATGGCGGAGGCTTTAAAAATTGTCATTTTTTAAGAAAACAAATGATAATGGTGGATTAAACCCATGTTTCTTTGGGGTGGCTCAGTTGAGGAGTCAGTTTAAATTTGTAGCTTAGCTTTTCTCTTTCAGTCTAACCACTTTGTGGCTTCTTGGAGAGGAAAATGGATGTACAGTCCCTGCAATTACATGACATGCTTCTGCTTTCTTCTCTTTCTGTCTTTGTTTTCTAAAGCTCTCCCTCGACCACAATACTACATACAAAATATTGTGTTTATTGTTTGAGTAACTAGAAAATTAGATGGTTTCCTTAGGTCCCGGTTTTTCTGAAACATATGATTTTTGTAGGGCTTGGTCAGCCTGTTCAAGAAATCATCAAGT